>NW_025335130.1:0-1200000 GCF_018152115.1 Drosophila rhopaloa | reverse complement strand
CTAAAAGTCAGGGATGCCAGATGGCAAAACCTGATCGCTATAATTCCTTGGGCCAACTATTTATCAACTTGCTTATTTACTGCCTCTGCCTAGTTTACGGGCAGACGAGACGGAGACTCAGGAAATGGTTTTTTACGACATCCGGAGTGATCCTGAATGCGACTGGGCAGAGTTACTGGTGATATCTTCTGGATTTCTTCGATTAGTTTGTTCACTGATTGTTCGTATTGGGGATATGCCTGATATGCTTATACAATACTTTAAAGATCTACAAATTTATAGTTGATTATTTCGGTTCCGCTCTTTTTTTTCGGTCGTTGATGCACTGTGATCAGCGCAAACAAGTGGCCCTTACGAGAGGACCCAGTAACTCGGGACTCTCCACATCCCCGTGAATAAGTTTATGAATAAAAGTTGTGCCAAGTATCGTTCTACGGTTTAATAAGGATGGTAGATTAATTAGGAGAAGTATACTAGAGTAGGATGGTAAAATAAGGCTTGCATTCCAGTTAAGGCCCGAAAAGCAAATAATAAAAAGTTCTTTTGCACAGACTCTATCCGGTCTATATGTACACCATACTGAGGACTCCAAACTGCTGAACAGTACTCCAGAATTGGACAGACTAGTGAAATGAACACATAGGGATCATCGAATTCCTTTGACCACCTTTTAATAAATCCAAGTACTCCCCTGGCTATGGTGAATAGAAGTCATATGGTCACAAAACTTAAGTTTTTGGTCAAGAAGGACGCCAAGGTCATCAACATGCGTAATTCTAGACAAAGCACCCAGCGTATAAGTGGCATATTGTGGGTTCACCCTACAAAATGTCATTACTTTACACTTAGCGCTATTTAAATTCAAAAGATTTTCACAACATCATGTTTGAAAAGCATTTAGGTCCGATTGTAGGTCTGAACTGCTGGAAATTTCGTTATATTGCAGGCAGAACTTAACGTCATCTGCGTACATAAGGACACGCGACCTTGTCAAGATCGTTTATAAATAAAGTAAAAAGAAGTTGGTCAAGGTGGCTTCCTTGTGGGACGTCTGAAGTAACACGGATCAAATTAAAGATCGAGTTTTTAAAGAGGACTCGTTGAGTCCAACCACTTAGATAACTAAAGATCCTTGTTAGAAGATCACATGGAAACCCTATTAAGTCTAGCTTTAATACAAGCAGCGAGTGATTTACTGAATCAAACGCTTTACTAAAATCAGTGTAAGCTACGTCAGTCTGCATGTTTTTTCTAATCTATTTCTATTCTATTTATTACAAAAGACGTTAGCTCCAAGAGGTTTGTCGTCGTAGATCTTCGCCTTATAAATCCATGTTGACATGGAGATATAATTGATCTACAAAGATGTTGCAAGTGGGGTGTTACGTTTTCGAAAAGCTTTGGGATGGCGGATAATTTGGATATACCTCTGTAACTACTTGTATTCGATTTATTTTCTTTCTTATGAAGGGGAATAACAAATGTCTCCTTCCAAATAAGTGGGAAATAAGAAGTTTTCAAAGACAAAGTAAACAATTTGTGCAGATGTCTACACACAGTTTCAGCACAGTATTTAAGCATACAGCCTGGAACACCGTCCGGACCAGGTGAATAGACTGGCTTAACTTTATGGAGATCCAAGAGAAGGGAGTTTTCGCTTAACCTCGGCCAAAAAATTAAGTTTGACTTGGCTATGGCATTTGAATAAGACGGGATGAAACAGAATAGTTGTCTGGAAAAACTGGGCAAAGAGATCGGCAATTGCCTGATCAGAATTTGCCGTAGAGTTTTCGAATGATAGCGATGCAGGGTAACAGGCTGATTTACGCTTAGTGTTAACAAAATTATAAAACTGTTTTGGATCTTGTGAAAATTGCACCCTACAACGAGTCAGATAGCTTTTATAACACCGAGCCCTTTGACTGAGCCCTTTGGTACCGAGAGAAGGCAAATTGTGAACCGCAGATTTTAAATTTATTGAAAAGTCTGGACTTAATATTTTTTAGGTGTGACAACTCTTTATTAAACCACGTAGGTTTATTTGAAATTGACGGATAGTATAACGGAGCACACAGATAAAATAATGAGTTCAATGCATTATAAAAGTTATTAAATATTAATGGCCTTACCATGTTAGTGCATGACTAAAATTCGGACCAGTCATACCCGGATTCGTTTAATCGACTTTTCGGATTTCTTATTCAGCTCTGTTCTTGCATCTACAGTCAGCTCTAGAGTTGGATGATAAGGATTTTCGGGTTGTGTAAGTGGTGATGTTCTTAATAGTTGTCCCAAGGAGTTTTTAACATGGTTTTCTAGGAATAGCACACTGTCAAGCAAGCCGTCAATAAAGTCATGCTGCGCTAAAGGAAGTAAAATATTTGAATTTTTGTCAGGGGACCATGTCGCACTAGGTATATTAAAATCACCTAATACTATTAACTGATCTCAATCTGTCGGTTTTTTTGGAAATGGACTGAATAACGGAAAGTTGATTTGCATAAATAAGGAACTCAGATGATGGTGGGATATATGAACAATTTATACAAAACTACCGGGAAACGATAATTATACCCGTTACTCGTAGAGTAAAAGGGTATATTGTATTCGTGCAAAAGTATGTAACAGCTAGAAGGAAGCGTTTCCGACCCTATAAAGTATATATATTCTTGATCAGGGTCACTAGCCGAGTCGATATAGCCATGTCCGTCTGTCCGTCTGTCTGTCCGTATGAACGCTGAGATCTCGGAAACTATAAAAGCTAGAAGATTGGCATTTTGCATGCAGATTCTAGGAGTTCCTACGCAGCGCAAGTTTGTTTCAAAAAGGTGCCACGCCCCCTTTAACGCCCACAATCGCTTATATACGATTTTAAAAATTTAATTATTTCGGAAAAGTAAAAATGCAGTTTTATTGTGTTTATCAATACCTATCGAAATGTAGAAGAAATTTTTCAAATCGGACCATTCGTTAAAAAGTTATGCGTGATCAAAGTTTCTATCTCCATCTCCCTCGCACTCCCTTTACCTGAGTAACGGGTATCTGATAGTCGGGACACCCGACTATAGCGTTCTCTCTTGTTTTATACCTAGGAAATCGAAGTCGTAAAATTGTTCTAACGTTAGCAATTCAGACTAAAAGGTGGAGTCGACAGCAATCAGGACTCCACTGCACTCCAATCAGACTCCCCGTCTGGACTGACGATCAAGCCTGTAAATTGTGTACTTACCCTGGAGAATTTCGGAGCTAAGAATATCCGGCCTTAACCAGGTCTCTGTACATACCATAATATTATATGGGAATGAAAACTATCCGAGTACAATTTAGTCAGCTTACTAAGTAAGCCTCTTGTATTCTGATAGCAATGAAGGAAAGAGGAGGTTAGTTTTTTCGGATAGAAGAGGATGTGGATGGCGTTGGGGATGGTTCTTTAATGGAATTTTCGCACACAGATGCAAAAAGAACACAACGAATACAAATCTTAAGTGATGATACTTTCCTAGCATAAGAAAATTTAAATTGTTCGACATTCAAATCATCAACTTGGATTTTGTTACGGTTATAAGCCGTAATATCCAGTGATGAGAGGTCTGAGACAAGCCGTGAAACTCATACATGTTTTAGCTGGGGCACCCGAACACAAGTAACCGTTTTTGGTACAACACATGCAACCCTTTTTGGTACTACAGAATTTGTATCTGTACTACCAGTATCGGCCGGTAATCCGGACGTTAAGTTCACATGATAATCGGACTAAGCCACTAATTTATTTTAATCGGAGCGGAAGTAGCGGAAGTACCTAGCGGCGCCACATCGGTTCCAGCCACTTCGGGTACCGAATCACTTTTTGCCGCCGATCTTAATATCATTTGAGTGGCACCTAAGATTGGCAGCTGAGCTGGAATCGAATCGCGGGCAGCAGGTTTCAGGGCCGACCGCGACTTTTATGCGCTTTGGGGAATCGGGCTCAGCTAGCATGCGACTAGTGAGCTGCGATTCAAGCGCCACGAGCAGGTCCGTATTTTTACGGCAATTCCGTAACACTGCTTTTTGTGAGCCGCCTAATAGATATTGCCTGGTTCTCATATACGATGCATTCATCGCAGTAGTAGCGTAGGCCACTCCTCTTATCGATGGCATCGCGAACCAGGCCAGAATAGCCAATCACTTTGCGTGATAAATTTTATCACATGTATGGCAGGGAATACTTTGCTGACCAGTCTAACTTTCTTTGTTTGTTTTTAATGAACAGAAAGCCATTATCACTGACCACTGTGGACTATAGCGGACAAAAAAATCGAAAGCGCTCAAGAACTTTTTAATGAGAGAGCAAGGAGAGCGACAGAGCGGGAGCGAAACACCGATTAACTTTGATGTTAGGCACCACGAAACGAGATAGAAACAAAAAGAGAGAGAGAGCGGGATTATTAACCGATTAACTCCGGTATAAGACACCTCAGAGAGATATTACCGTTGGAGTGCGAGCTGTTCCAACAGCGCCTAACGACAAAGAGAAAGACTGAAAAGGGACTGAAAACAATAACAACAAACCAGCACCGAATTAAATGATAAATATTTTCTAAACACAAGTTAATCACGATGCACTCGCGAAGAGCGAAAAGCTAAGCCCGTCAACTTACTAAAAGTAATTGTCGTCCACAGTCAATCACGTTATCAGGCACGACCAGAAAATGTTGTTGTGTGAACAACTGAACAGTAAGACCCTGACCGCTTAACAATAATACACTAATTATTCCTGGACAGGGCCGGCGTCATACTTTCCGCCCGAGTGGGTAGTAAGGTTTCAAGGGGAGGATGAAAGGGGGGGGGGGGGGGGGGTTTGCAAAACCAATGTTACCAGCTGATGAGGGTATGAAAATCGCACTAAAGCAAAGTATATCCAAGACTTAAACCAAAACCCTGGCATACCACATTAAACCTGTTGCACGGATTTTTGGATTGGATGGGTGCAGGTACCTGTAACAAGCTGCAGATGCCTCTAACAAATGGTTTTCACCCAATTCAACGAACACAACATTCATACGCTCCTGTTAGTGGCTATTCTCCGTCAAGTTTCTGCGGGAATTCTATAAACGACTACCACAAACTAGAGACTGGATCCTGTCTAACGATTTGACACGATTTAATGCTATTACAAGTCGGTTTTGGCATAACTGAATATAGGTAGCGGGGCGGTTTCTTGGCAGCAGCGGTTGAACTTTATTTTGGCTGATGGAGATTTATCACATGTAAATATCGCTGCAAGAGCTTAGCTTTTGTTGTCGACGATGACCCTTACAAATGGCCTTGCTGAACGGAATAATGATGCCCATCAGCTCTCGCGCTTTCCTGCTGCCAAAAATGATTCCAGTTGGCGTTCTTCAATTTTGTTGGCAGCCGGCGCGCACAGGCCCACTCTCTGTCCAGTACACGCCCCGTCCGATGGTTTTTCTCCTGCCGATTTGGACGAAAATGGCCACCTTGAGCTGGAGACTGCATCCTGACCGGCGCCTCTTTTTGTAACTGCAAGGATAGAAATTGGCTACGATCAGAATCTATAAAATGGCTTAAGGAATTTTCCTACCGTATACAACACGAAAGTGGAAATGAAGCCCAGCTGTTTTCTCCGTTAGTGTCTGAGGATGGCTTTGCTACTTGGAGATTGCGGTGTTTTTTGGGGGCGGTCCTCACGGTGCGATGCTGCAAGCTGTCCGACTTCCTTAAAAAACAGTCGCCACGGGCCTGCAAATAAAATGGAGATTGCTGTCATCATGTGTGGCTACTGAGAGACGAGAATCTAAGGGAGCGCGGGATATTGAAGCTCCTTGCGCGTGGCTGAGGTGCGGCGAGGGATGGCGGCTGCGCTCCACAGTGATTGGATTGTATCCCCTCCGGGACTGCTTGGATGTCTTTTTTCTGCTCAAATTATTTGTGGCTCCCACGAATTGTTTATGTACTAAAATTAATGTTACCAACTGTCGAGCTCCTAGCTAAAGTTATCTAAGACATGTACCAGAATTGTGGTAGAATTTGTTACAATTTAAAAACTGTTATACTAAACCTAGCTTTAAGTACTAATCTGTCTCAAAGCCATGTAAATTTCCATGTAAAAAATGCCGACTATGCGTGGAAAGCATGTTAGCTCCTCTCCCGCTTGGATGAAGGACGTTTTCGCTTTTCTTGAAACCGTCAATAAAAACTTCAACGGCATGCTTAAGAGTTTTAAGATAGTAAAGTAGGTGGCCGTTTTTCCTGCCCCCTTTCCATTTCGCCAAGGAATCGTAAGTTTTCTATATTTATTTTCTGCAAGTATGGTAAACTCAATACTTCTTAAGGGCCCGTTATGTTAAGGACCGTTGATGCAGCTGGCGCTGGGGATTTTTTTAAGTAGCTCTAAGTTTTGGTATATGATGTTGTTTACTTCTAAGGTATATATATTCTTGAATAGCATCACCAGGAGAGTCTATCTAGCCATGTCCGTCTGTCCATCCGTCTGTCCTTTCCTACGCAAACTAGTCATTCAGTTTAAAAGCTATGTATCTGCTTTCCCAAAAGTTGTCTTTCTATTGCTGGTAGTATATAAGTCGGAACGAGTCGGATCGGGCGACTATAGCATATAGCTCTCAGAGGAACAATCGGAAAAAGAATTAAAAACACAATTATAACTTTGTTGTTAATGGGACAATAATATCAAATATCTGGCATAGAAACGATGGCAAAATTCAGCGCAACAACTTATTACTATAGCTTCATTGTTTTTAGTAATATAGGCATAGAAATCGAAGTTTAGTCGTTTTGTAATAACTGCAAGGGTATAAACTTCGGCTTGCCGAAGTTAGCTTCCTTTCTTGTTTAATATAAAGTGTAAATAATTTTCGTTTAATAAAACTTTCATTCGTGCCACTCCCAATAAGCCAGTTATTGTAATATTTGTAGAATGTACATTGATAAAATTGTTTATATCGTTAGAATCTAGTGGAGCGGGTTTGATTATACCAGTTTTCGTAAGTGTTACATCAGGGCTTCGAATTCGGAAATTATTATTCTATTTCTTGAAAACATTACATATCAAAAACATTTCAAATAAATGTTCTGTTTCTATCTGTTTTGTTTTTGTTTACTGCGTTTGTTAGACTGTTTATGTGTTCTTAGGTGTTTGTGATAATATTTTTCTGAATGTTTTCTGATTCTATAGCGGTTTTGATTATTCCAATTTTCGTAAGTGTAACCGACAGCATCAAAGCTTCGAGTTTGGGAATTATTATTCTATTTCTTGAAAACAAAGTTTCATATAAATTTTCTGTTTCTATCTGTTTTGTTTTTTTATTTTTTGATGTTTACCTAGTTTGTTAGACGGTTTATGTGTTCATTGGTGTTTGTTTTAATATTTTTCAGCATGTTTCCAAATCCTTCTATAGTTTTTTTTGTGTGAATTTAACTTTCTGGATCATTAATAAATTAATGCTTATAGTGTGTCTATGCCGAATATTTACTATAGCTTTAAGAATCCTAAGATTTATTTTAATTAACTAAAATTGTCCTTATGGAACACCCTCCTTTTTATTAAAACTGTGGTCCTCAAGTCTGCTTCTACTGTTTCTTCAGTGTACAATTGTTAAAGTTTGTTTTCTAATATCTTATTCGATTTTACGAGGATCTTGTCTGGAAATTTCTGTCTTGTCTTGTTTTATTTAATGTTTGTTACTGAATATTCTGTGCGTTTATGACTTTATCCCTCATTTTTGTGTATAGGTCTGTGGAGTTTTTTTTGCTAGTGAGTGAATGATTCTATTGTTTTGCATATCAGCGAAAAGTTTAGTTATATTTTGTCTTCAATATTTCTTTCCATTTTTAAGCACCGTTAAATTTCTGCCAGTTTACTGTGGAATCTTTGTATTTGTCAGTTCGAGGTACTTTGAAGTGGGAAGGTCCTAACGATTTGATCGTTAACCTGGTTATTTAAAATGGACTTAATGTTTTCGGATTTAGACTTAGACTGCTTATTACAGCAGTGTTCTGTCTTTGCTCGCCGGTTGAAGTTCATTAGTTGAAAGATCGCGGCTTGCACTTCTACAATGGTTTTGGATGCTATTAATTGGACAATTGAATACATTGAACATTTTTCTACGCAAATGAGAAAGTATTTCGTACGGTCGAAAATATGTAATATTTCGCCTGTCTATTAAGGAATAGGCGTTTCGCTAAGAACCTGTTTCTGACGGTGTCGATCATCATTCGCCATATGAGTCACTTTGAGCGGCTCTATGAGCCCTACTTTGCTCTCACACTGTAATTTCTTTTTATTCGTTTTTGTCTAATATGTAAATCACCATATGGTTCGTGAAACGGAATGTGGTTATCGAGAATGTCTCTATTAATTTTAGTTGAATAACTGTCAGTACTGGTAGTTCGCATAAAATTGCCTTGAACACGGCAAAGTTTCTTGCAAACATATATTGCCCGTAATTAACGTCGACTTCTTGGGCTTATGTTAGAGCGGAAGGAAGATAAGAAGGTCTTGCGCAAAAAGGACGTCGCTTAGCGATTTTCTGGTTTCCGAAATAAATACACGTAGCACATCTGCTCTGTATTGTCTTGTTTATAAGCAGAGTCAGTTTTTTCTCCACTTCGTCATAGTAATGCAGGAAAGTCATATTTTCCTGGAGGATCGTTGACATCTCTTGCTCTATTAAATATGTTATACAAGTCATTTGTCCCCGTATTTGAAATCACTAACCATACAACATATAGACTGGTCATTTCATACAACGAAAATGGACACAAAAATATTTTTACAGCAGGCCCCACAGATGGTAGCGGCAGGCCCCGGACACTTAGTGTGCCTTCGGGTTTTTTGCGCTCTCATTTTTATTCTCATTTTGATGGTCGCGCGCTCATTGCACGAGTTCCGTCGTTCAGTCGCAGAGACGCGCATTTTGAAGAAGGTTGCCCTGCGCTTGAATTGGGCTTTGTATGTATGCGTGTTCATGCATTCTCATACAGGGGTGCATGTGTGCGATCATTTCATTTCGATGCAGCAAGAATATTTTGTCTTTTGCTGCTTTTCAGACTTGGTACCCTAACAATATGGGCGTATTCACTATTGGGTTAATGATAAAAATAAGAATATTATTTGTTATAGTATATTTTTTAATATTTCAGCATAAATTTCATTTTGGTTTACAAATTCATATCAGTGGTAGCAGTAAAATGTTTTTCATATATGAATGTATTCCAATTAATATAAATCAATCTACTGAGATACGAACAGTCGGTGTCTGCGCTTAGTGGTTGAGAAAACATCAAACCAAATCAGCTTTGGTTGTTGTTCTGCGAGCGGATGGTGCTTGCATACCCTACCGACGATTGAATTTTAGGGCGGACTGAGTCAAGCACGTCTGTTTGGCTTTTGTTTTGTTTACATTTTTTAGGACACTTGTTTTGAATTTTATGTTTAATGAGCTTTGGTTGATTTTTTTTTTGATTCGCAGGTTAATTTTGTTTAATGTTGTTATTTAATGATCTAGTTGTTTATATTATTATGTATGCTTATTCTTGAAAGTCGCCGCTCGGATAAGTTACTTTCAATTTCAACGAATACATAGCTATATTTCGACAAAGTACTTAGAGCCTAGCTTAACGAAGGTTGGCGCTCTCGCCGAGAGCGAGAGAGAACTTTATTGTGCTCCCGCCTTCGCCCTAAACTAACTTACACTAAACTTCAAGTTTTTATTTTTAACAAATTCAATATAATTCAAGTTTGAGCGAACACCGGCCTCGTTGAACACCCATCGGGCTTCAACACAATGGAAGCGGCGCTAACTTATGAATGGCCCGCCGGAAAAGGCCTCCTCCACTAGTCCGCACGTCGACGACTCTGACCATGCCGTCCTCCCCTGCGTGCCTGGCGACTATTCTGCCGAGGAGCCATTGTTGGGGCGGCAGGTTGTCCTCGGCCACGAGGACGAGATCTCCCTCGCTGATGTTGGGCTGCTGCTGGTGCCACTTGCCTCGTATTTGGAGGCCCAGGACATAATCCCGGGACCATCGGCGCCAGAACATCCTCGGCGCCCAACGAACCTTTGAAAAGCCAATAAAAAGGAATCTGTGGTTAAATCTGAAACAACTTCTAGATGAACCGCTTTGGACGCAAAACAAACGAAGAGCGCAATGTAGAACTTATACGGAAGCCTACCACGAATTTTCAATGTCGTATAGACAGGGCCACAAAAATCGACGCCACATATAGCAAATGGGCGGAGAGCACGGAGACGATCTGCGGGTAAATTTCCCATAATTTGTGTCATTAGTCGAGGCTTACACTAAAAGCAGCGTATGCATGATCGAACTATCTGACTGCAGACCTCCTGAGCGTTTACAAAGGACACTCACAAGGGCTCGTGGACCAACATGAAAATTGGAATGGTGAAGATGCCGAACATAGCTCTGCACAAATTGGGAGCGTTTTGTCAACAACAATGTAAACTTGGCATCGTATGATATAGGACCATTAGCTAGTCGCCCCCCAACTCGCAACAAAGAAAAGTGACACCAAGTCCCCTTGTCTTCATAGATTCAATCGCTGAAGACTTGGGCCAACTCTGGATCCTTTACGAACTTTTTCTCTTTCTTTATGATACTCGTGCTTCTGTAATGTCTCGACAATTTTTAGAAAAGCTTCATTATATTCAGTCGGCGACAAAGTTTTTTCAAATACCATACTTTTGTCTTTGCATTTTCTTACGAAGCGGAACATATAAACGAATACCCGACGCAGTTTAAGGTGTGACGAAAATCCCTCGATGACATTTACCAAATCCAAATTTCTTACAGCAGCGGTCAGTCCGCCCGCAGTCTTCCTCGATTCTTGTAGTAGGACTTCTTCATCTAGGTCAAAGTGTGCATTCTGGGGCCAGTTTGCATCTTCCTCTTTCAAAAACGAACATATTGACTGTATGATTTCGTCGACGTCACAATCTCTGCTGGGTTCTGTTTCGTTTGAACATGCCGCCATGTAGCTTCACCTGACCTCTCATAAATCTCCGCAACTCTATTCAATACGAATGTGGATAATGAAGATGGATGAGACCGGATCCAATGAAGCGTAACTTCAGAATCCGACCAATAAACAATTCGTTCGATAGGTACCTTTAATAGGGGCTTGATTCTGTGGCACATAACTCAAGCCTTGGGAGTGTCTTAGTCTTAAGCGGCGCTATCTTAGACTTTGAAGTCAACAGCGATATTTTATAACCTTCTGCTGTTTTGCTACGAATGTAGACGCAAGCTCCATAAGCTCTTAAGGATTCATCGGCAAAGGCATGTAATTGGACCGGTGACATCGGATCGGTATGCACAAGCCGGGGAATAGATTTTTTTTTTTTTTCAAAATCGGACCAAAGCGGTAACCTTTCATAATCTAATTGTTCTTCCCATTTTTTTTTTGGTCTCTGGGTCTACTCTAAACAATGTTGAAACATTCGTTATCATACCCTTTTTTCAGGCTGATCATAGCCTTTTCATAATTGCTCTCGGTGACTTGGTAGACCTTAATAGTTCCCAAAGCTTCACCAGAAAGACAAGAAATTAAGTGATTGAATTTTTCAATGACGAGAATGCTGTCGTCTTGATGAACAAGAGTTTCGAAAAGGCTAATGAAATTCTTAAACTCCGAATATTTGCCGCTGAATTTCGGCAATGCCAAATTCGGAAGTCGAGCTCGAGTTGGGGCTACAGAAGCTGATCCAATTATTTTGGTTTCGCTTGCCGCCTTCAAGGCTGAGATAAGCGACATTATTTTTGCCTTGGTTATTATTGAAAGCTCTTCCAACTCTTCTCCGAACTCATCGCCATCATCTAAATCTTCGATCTGTTCTTGTATTTGAGTTGCCTTAATAATAGAAGCATTTAAAATCTCTAGCCGACAAGTTAGTTTTACTTCTTGGATCGGAATCTGACCGGCTTCTATTCGATCATTTAATCGGCGGATGCTCATCACTGGTTTTTTGAGCTTATTGTTAAGATCCGCAAGAAGTTCAAGAGATTTTGGCTTATCTGGACTCATTTTAATTTATTTTTATATATAAACCACGAAAATAAATAAATATATATATATAAACAAGAGAGAACGCTATAGTCGCGTGCCTCGACTATTAGATACCCGTACTCAGCTAAACAACTTAATTTAAATATGCCTTCTTGTAATAAATTGACTAGAAATATTAAACATACATACTTATATTGGCTAAACACATACATTCTTAAATAGTATTATGTATATTAAAGTCGAAATGTTTGCACAACACGAGTAACGGGTATAGCGAATAGCTTTCTTTGAAAGGAGTTATCTTTGCCGGGCAATTGCAACTGTCTACAATGTAAATACATACATGTGGGAAAAGAAAGGAAAACAAGAAGTGGTCATGTCTACAACTGTTCTGCATAAAACATATAAGATTTATTTTAGTTTATTTACGTTAACATTATCTTTACATTATTTTAAATCTGTTGACGTAAGCTTATCATTGGCAAGTCTGTCGATATCTAGAATATCGATACTGCACGAAAAGAATCGTGGCACGAAGTATTCGCTTTTGCTTTCTGTGTTTTCGGGAGAGAAGATGTAAAATTGCTTTTCATTTCAAATAAAAATCATTAAATTATATTTGGAGTTGTAATTGAACCAATCACCGGCGATCCTACAAATTTGGTGTCAGAAGTGGGATTTACTTCGAAAAACAACACAGAAGCGAACGTGGCACAAAGATTCACTAAAGTCTGAGTGTGTGTAATTGCGCAGCAGCATTGTTCATCGAGGAGGCGTTTTACGCAGAGCAGTTCACTGGCAGATCGTGTACACCTGAGAGGTGTAGCAAGGTGCGCATCGTGCGCAAAGGTCCTGCAAGGAGGAAGGAGACATCGAAACTTGGCTTTGGGAAAGCGGAATTCTGGTGAAAAAGCCTGGAAAAACAGCGTCAGCGTAGGCACAGGGTGTGTCGTGTCAAAGAAGGAAGGAAGACCCGATTCAATAAGCGTGAGCTCAGTTTGTGCATTGTTTGCAGAAGTGGAGAGTGAGCGAACAGTATCAATATTTTTCAACTATTATATTTAATCAAAATTCATTGTATTACCTAACCACTAAGTTAAGTTCAAGAAATCGTTTTAATTTGTCAAATTTTGTAAACAGAGAGCAATAACGAGTACAGAATGCAGAGGGCAGAAATTTTGTCGTTAAACGTAAACGCATTGAAAGAGCAATTGTCACAGCTAAATTTAGCTACAAGCGGTAGGAAGCAGACATTGCAGGACAGACTTCTTGACCACTACAACATAGCAGCTGAGGAAATCGAGGATGAGGAGTCTGAGTACGGGGATGCGACGACGATGCACAGTTCAAGATCTACACCAGGCGACGGTCGCAGTTCATTTACACTACGCGACATAGAGGACTCCCTTTCTCAGTTCAATGGTACGAGCCAGCCGTCTGTTCACAGCTGGATCCAGGAGTTTGAAGATAATGCAGCAGCAGTCCAATGGAATAGTCTTCAAATGTTCATCTACTCGAAGCAATTGCTAAAAGGAGCTGCGAAAATATTCGTTCGAAGCCAGTCAGGCATTTCCAACTGGTCATCTCTAAAGCTGAGGTTTCGGCAATTGAAGTTCACCGAATGTTAAAAAATCGCCGAAAGGGCCTAAAAGAGGATTACAAGGAGTATCTCTATTCGCTCATGGAAATAGGAAAGCCTGTTAATTTGGATGACGCCAGTCTTATAGAGTACTTCATCGAAGGTATACCCGACTCGAGAACCAACAAAAGCAACTTATATCAGGCCAGGACTCTGCAGGAGCTTAAGGAGCAAATAAAGGTATATGAGAAAATTCGTAGCAGTCGCCCTCAAGTGGTTAATACGACAAAATCTTATATTACCAACGAAGACAAAAAACCAGATGTGACCAAACAGCACTTTAAAAAATGCTTTAAGTGTGGTGATCCTTCACATTTTGCACGAGAGTGTAACCAGCAAATTAAATGCTACAGGTGCGAACAGCCTGGCCATAAGGCATCGAATTGTCCGGTTACTAGGGCAGCAGATAGGAAGGAAGGAATAAGTGCGAACTCAATGACGAACCATATCAGCAGCAGTGGCAAATGTATTTTTAAAGAAATTTCATGTAATGGCGTTCGATTTTCCGCTTTGATCGATACAGGCTGTGATGTTGGGAAATATCGAGCTTGTTGATGAAAAGCATTGTCTGGTCGGCATTTGCAACAGTGAGCTAAATACGCTTGGCAGTTTCGTAACCCAAGTTTTGGTAGACAACACTTATTTGGACTTAAACTTTCATGTTGCTAGCAGAAATGATATTAAGTATCATCGGAAATAGCGTACTGAAGCTAGTGGACTTGATATTCTCAGAGAAGTCGGTAAAATTTCAACCAAAAGAGAAACTGAATATCCAGGAATCGTTTACCACAGAGCAAGAGGTAGAGTCAGAGTTACAGATATTCCAGGAATATCCTGAAATGTGTCTTTTCGCCGAAAGTGAGGAGCCCGAGATTGACGTTGCTCACCTGGATAGACCAATTGCTGAAACTGTGAGAGATTTGATCATTAACTACAAGCCAGAGAAAAAGAAGGACAGTCCCATTCAAATGAAGATTTTGTTAAATGACGAGTACCCAGTCTATGAACGTCCTCGACGCATTTCACATGCAGACAAGTCAATTGTAGACAACCAGGTTGAGAAATGGCTAGCAGAAAAGATTATTCAGCCAAGTTCATCTGAGTATGCCTCACCTGTTGTCTTGGTACCAAAGAAGGACGGCAGCAAGCGGCTTTGTTGCGACTATAGACGGCTAAACGCGAAGATTGCCAAAGATCATTTTCCGATGCCACTTATAGATGATGTCATTGAAAGACTGCAGGGAAACAGCTTCTTCACAACACTTGATTTAGCGAATGGATTTTTCCATGTACCAGTTGACCAGAATTCGACAAAGTATACATCTTTCGTGAGGCATGCAGGGCAATTTGAATTTTTATATGTCCCGTTTGGAATTTCAAATTCACCAGCCGTATTTTCAAGATTTATTTATGCAATTTTACTGGATATGGTGCAAGATGGTACAGTTGTAACATACATGGATGATCTCATTATTCCCTCTAAGGATGTAAATGAAGGAATCCAAAAGCTAGAGCGTGTCTTAAATCGAGCTTCAGAGTATAATTTGAAAATTAAGTGGAGCAAGTGTCAGTTTCTCAAGAGAAAGGTTGACTTTTTGGGTTATATCGTTGAAGGAGGGACTATAAGACCATCGGAAGCCAAAACGCAAGCAGTCAAGAACTTTTCGATTCCACATGATCGGAAGAGTATTCAGCGTTTTCTTGGATTAACATCCTATTTTAGGCGATTCATTGCTGATTACGCGATGAAGGCGAAACCACTTTCTGACTTGCTTCGTAAGGAAGTTCCCTTCCGATTCGATGAAGACCAACGCCTAGCATTTGAGCAACTAAAGGTATCGTTGATATCTGCACCGGTGCTGCGATTATACAATCCAAAAGCTCAAACGGAGATACACACAGACGCTTCTATGCACGGCTACGGAGGAGTTCTTCTCCAAAAAGATCCGGACGATCAACAGTGGCACCCTATCCAATATCTTAGCCGAAAAACGAAACCAGCTGAAGAGAAATACCACTCTTACGAGCTCGAAGTGTTGGCCATAGTCGAAGCTTTGAAAAAATGGCGTATCTATTTATTGGGTATAAAGTTTAAAATTATAACCGACTGCAATGCCTTTGCGTTAACAATGAAAAAGCGCGGCGAAATCCCTTTAAGAGTGTCACGGTGGGCATTGTTTCTCCAAGACTATGACTATGTTATTGAACATCGAAGTGGCAGCAAAATGCGGCACGTAGATGCCTTGAGTCGTGTTTCATGTCTAATGTTGGAAGACACTCTGCAACATAAATTGCAGGAAGCACAGGAGCAGGACGAATGGGTTCGCGCAGTAATGGCCGCCCTCGAAAACAGCACTTACGATGACTTTTTCGTTAGGTATGGTATTTTATACAAGGATCCTGTCAAAGAGTTGATCGTGGTGCCGAGTCTGATGGAAGAGGAAATCATTCGTATGGCCCATAAGCAAGGACATTTCTCAGTAAAAAGAACTCAGGAAGCTGTTGAGAAGACTTTTTACATACCGAACTTGTCGAAGAAAGTAGTTAGAGTGGTAAAAAGCTGCGTCGAATGTATTGTTTCTGAGAGCAAGGCAGGCAGAAAGGAAGGTTTCTTAACACCAATTAACAAAGCCAATAAGCCGTTGGAAACATATCACGTTGACCATGTAGGTCCAATGGAACAGACCGGCAAGAACTATAATTACATTCTCGTGGTGATCGATGCGTTCTCTAAGTTCGTCTGGCTCCACCCGACAAAAACTACAACGGCTGAAGGAGTTATCGATCGACTTACTCGTCAAGCGGCAGTGTTTGGAAACCCTAGGCGCATAATTTCAGACAGAGGGGCTGCATTTGTTGCAAATACATTTAAACAATACTGCGACGAGAACGGAATACAGCATCTGATGATTACCACCGGAGTTCCCCGAGGAAATGGTCAAGTGGAGCGGATCCATAGGATCGTGATTCCGATGTTAGCCAAGCTTTGTCAGGAAAAACCGTGTAGTTGGTATAAACATTTAGAAGTTGTACAGCAAGTAATGAACAGTACACCCCCAAGAAGCACGAGATTCTCACCTTTTAAGATACTGACAGGCGTTGAAATGAGAACTAACAAAGTATCAGAGCTGAACATGTTCCTTGAAGACGCCGCTATTGAAGAGTTAGACCAGGAAAGAGAAACTATTCGTATGGAAGCGCAGGATAACATTGCCAAAATTCAGCAGGAGAATCGTAGATCCTTTAACAAGACGCGTAAGAAGGAGTTACATTACAAATTAAACGAGCTAGTAGCTATAAAGCGCACGCAGTACGGCACCGGCTTAAAGTTGAAACAAAAGTTCTTTGGACCTTACAAAATAGTCAGGACTTTGCCCCACGGCAGATATGATGTGGAAAAAGTTGGTGACCGTGAAGGCCCAGGGAAAACATCAACCGTTGCAGAATATATGAAGAAATGGAGTCATCAGCCTGAATCTGCAGAAGAACCATCATTCGAGCCGAATGATAATTCAGGATGGCCGATTGTGGGAAAAGAAAGGAAAACAAGAAGTGGTCATGTCTACAACTGTTCTGCATAAAACATATAAGATTTATTTTAGTTTATTTACGTTAACATTATCTTTACATTATTTTAAATCTGTTGACGTAAGCTTATCATTGGCAAGTCTGTCGATATCTAGAATATCGATACTGCACGAAAAGAATCGTGGCACGAAGTATTCGCTTTTGCTTTCTGTGTTTTCGGGAGAGAAGATGTAAAACCACAAATCCCTTTGTTTTTTCATTTCAAATAAAAATCATTAAATTATATTTGGAGTTGTAATTGAACCAATCACCGGCGATCCTACATACATATGTATATGCTTACATACATACACACATACGCCACATACATGTATCTAATAGTCGAGGCACTCGACTATAGCGTTCTCTCTTGTTTTTTTTTAATGTGTCACTGTCACTAGTTGCGAAAAGTATGTGGGCATGGGACAAAAAACACGAAAAACCGCCGCACAGTACAAAAAGAGTTTCGGGAACGGAAAAAACAAAAACATTCTGATAATCAGGAATCCAGTCAAAAAAGAAATGCGCAACGCCAGCAAAATTTTCGACAGCGACAGAAGGACAGTAAAAAAATTGGAGCAGAGCCATCGAATTGTAATAATCAGACTGCAATGCAAAAAGGACCGAAGCCAGGGGTACCGAAAACAAATTCACAGCGTCAAAAGGAGTTTAGGGAACGCAGAAAAAGGCAACACATCGAAGCGCAGGTGTTGCAATTACCAAAAACATCTACTTTGCGAATCAGCTTGGATCCAGAATTATTGGAAATGGAAAAAACTTTTCCACATACCGACAAGAGAAGTAAGCTAGAAATTACACAACATAATGAGCCAGAAAAATCAATAAGAACTGATGGTGCAATACCAGATGACCAGAATCGGCAATTAAAATAAAGAGTGTGTCGAGGGACAAGGATGAAGAATTCTGCATCTTGTGAAAAATATCGTCGAAGTCGGGTGGTTCACAATGCACTTGTTCAAGGACCAACAGAAAATGATGCATTCGAAGTCCCCTATCAACAGGTTATCGAATGTGCACAGCCGGAAGCCATTTTATATTAAGTAATAGATATTCCTTCAGATGGAAACTGCCTATTTTCTTCTTTAATACGAGTCGTCAATCTTGACATGACATCCACGCAACTTCGGAGGCAGCTGCTCGTTTCTCCATTTGGGGACTCATGCATTAATCCGAATGGTGCAAAGTCCATCCTAAACAGTAATACAGAATTTGGAGTTATGGTTTGTATCGATATTTTTGCAAGAACGTAAAATTGTAATATTTGTGTATATAATCACTATGTCAACGCTCTGACCAAGAAAGAAGAAAAAAAAACTCTTTATTTCAGAGTTAAGGATTCGCTCAGTTTCATCCGACTACATCTTCGGAACGTGCATTTCACACCATTAATTGAAGTTGATGACATAAGAGATGGTCAAGCTATTGAAAATTTTCCTGTTCAAATCAATCCACACAACAACATTGAAGATGAAAGTAACGATCAGCATGATAATGCTAGTCCTCATGTAGACATCAGCGAAATGAATGTTTCAATCCCAATCTACAGTAATTATCACGAACATGTCAAAAATCACCTCGAATTTTACAATGCCTTCAGGAAAAATGATTTTGATCATTCTTGTGCTGTTTGCGATAGACTATGGTGTTTCCATCAACGACTTGAAAAAGGATTCTGATCCACACGATGAGCTCTTACAGAAAATATTACTGAGTTACATATGTGGCTCCACTGTAGACATATGTTCTACGTGTAAGAAGTCACTCGTCGCTCTAAAAATTCCTTTACTATCGTCGTACAATGGGTTTTCATACCCGATCATTCCCTCTTATTTGCCAAAATTAAATATAGAGCAGCGACTCGTTTCACCAAGAATTCCGTTCATGCAAATCGGAAGACTTAGGCATATCAATGGTCAATATGGTATGATGATCACTGTGTTTATGTCCATCTAAAGAAGAAACTGATTCACAAAGCCAGTTATGTTCATGGTCTCGTCAAAAAATAAAATATAAAACAATGGTTACAGTATCTTGTGAAAACACCACTGTATACTCACGAAATTACGATAAATGAAGCTCTTCTAAATAATTATCAAGATGATGCAGGACTGGCAATGAATGAGATAAGTGACCACGTTCCTATCGAAGACAATCTCACAGCTCAACAACAAACTCTCTTGTGGAATGAAGAGAAAGTGTTGCATATGGCACCAGGGGAAAGGTGTGTTCCACGTAGTGGTTTGTTCGATGAATATGCTTAAGAACTATCATTCCCCACAATCTACGGTGGACCATTTAGAGCTTATAGAGATGGATGCAATATTACACCTTTCATGCAAGCAACTAGTGAACTCCGGCGTACAGATCGTCGCGCTACTGATCCGCAACATCTTTTGTATGTGGCAGCAAAGATTATGAGGCAACGAGTGAGCAGTTCCATTAGTATTGCTTTCAAACATGTTGGGCATAACAGCAAAGTCACCAAAGAAGATATACTATCCGAAGATTACATCAATAATTGTATCGAAGGTAAGCTAGCTTTCCTTCGTTGCTAACCGAATTCGGCTTGGTTATTAGACAATTTGGGGCTCCAACTGCTTTCATGACACTCAGTGCAAATGAAACTGGGTGGACTGATTTGCTCAAATTATTGTACAGGCTGAAAAATCATGGAGCAAATGTTTCTGATGAATTTCTATCGAAAATGCCATATGTACAGAAAGCTGAAATTGTCAACGAGGACGCAGTCACATGTGCAATTTACTTCAACAAATTGGTGAATTGTTTGATGAAGATTTTGCAGTCAAAACGAAAAAATCCATTTGGCAAATATCGAGTGAAACATTACTTCAAACGAATAGAATTCCAGCACCGTGGAAGTCCCCATGCCCACATACTTTTATGGTTGGAAAATGCTCCAGATAATCTATTAAGTAACAGCACAGGAGTCATAGATATGGTCGACAAGTTAGTTTCAGTATCACAATCAGAAGCTTCTGGAAATATCAAACTCATAACACATAAACATACCTTCACGTGTTACCAAAAATTGGATCCTGGGAAAAAAGATAATTGTCGATTTGGAGCACCCTTCTTACCATCTCGTAATATAATGGCATTGATGCCAATGAAAGATACGGATTCCGATTTTGATGCGGTGAGTTTTAAAGAGTATAAGGAAAAATACCAATAACTGAGAAACAATTTGATGAACTTTGATTACGATGGATTTGATGATTTTTATTTTAAGAATAATATTGTTTCTGATGAACATTATAACAATATAATCCGAGCTGGGATAACGCGACCAAAGTTATTTTACCGTCGAACACCGGCTGAAAAATGGCATAATCCTTTCAATCCATTTGTGTTCCATTGTCTGCAATAAAACATGGATTTCCAAATCATTGAAGATGAGTACGCTTGTGCTGCTTACGTCGTCGAATACGTAAACAAACATAATCGAGGCATCAGCAATTTACAACGACAGATTATTCAGGTTATGGACGAAAATCCAGAGTTTGATATAGTATATATAACAAAGAAATTGAGCGTTGATCTCCTACATGCCGTCGAAATGCCTGCACAAGAAGCTGCTTGGTATTTGTTACGTGAACCAATGGCTAAAGCATCTGTCATTTATATTCCAACAATATATCCAACTGAACGTCAGAGAATATGAAAGACCTTGAAGGAACTACAGGAGCTAGATGATGACTGTACCAATGTATGGAAAGAAAATTGGTTCGATAGATATGAAAAAAGGCCCGCCATTATGGAAGATGTAAAATTGATCCAGTTCGTTGCTAATTACACCATGAACACAAAAGGAGAGTACTATCAACGGAAAATTCCCAGAATTGTTAGATATTGTAATTATGAAATGGCCAATAATTTCAACGATTACAGACGAGAGATGGTATTATTGCATATTCCTTTTAGAAGCGAAGATAACGACGTACTTGATGAAAATAAGTTTATTCAAATATACGAAGACAACAAAAAATTGATTTAAGAGCTTAGGAAAGAGTTTGAATCGAATTCTGCCTTTAATGCTGATATATAAAACGCAACGTTCAACAAACTTGGAGCCAAAACCAAAAAAAAAAGAAAATTTAATGGAAACTCAACTCTTCAACGAACTGATGAGGTCGGCTAACTGTGAGCAAAAGGAACTGTTAATGCACATTATATGTCATCTTCAAAACATTCACCATTCACAAATCACAGGGCGGGACATTCGATCAAATTGTCTATAAGTATGACAAGACTCATCCTCAGCAACTCTCTCGTGTAACTAGCATCGAAGGTTTGTTCATTGTTACACCTCATGATGACCCAACACAATTCAGATTTCATCATAATCGTAGACAAGCAACATTAACTTCTTCGTTATTGGCAGAATTCAAGATGCTATCCTTAAATACACTGAAAAAAAGATCGCAAGTTATCGTCGATGTCACTAGCAATAAAAAAGGTGTCTCGTTGTTTACTTTCAATGTACAAAGTCTTAAAAATCATTATGCCGATATAGATGACGCAGTTATTCTAAAGAGCAACATTTTATTGCTTACCGAAACGTGGTTGGCTAATGGTCAGCAATGTAATATACCACACTTCAATTGCATCGTTCAGTTCAAACGTGATACCGTTCATGCTGGGGGTGTAGCAATATATCAGAACATGCGTGATATAACTAGATGATTTCCAAAAACATTCATGACTTTTCTGTTCGACATACAAGCGTTGCGGACCTTTGTGCGGCTCAGTGTGTAATGGAAAACGGTATCACGGTGGTCATGGCAGTCATCTACGTTTCACCGAATCAGAAAATTGTGGATATTCAAGAGTTCATTCACAGAGTACTGTTAGAATATACTGAAGAAGGTTCTCGACTTCTTCAGAGATATAATACAAAATTGTATGAAATTCCCCTAATTTTGGGGGGTGATTTTAACATCAACTTTTCTGATAAAAAATCAGAGCCACTGACACAATTTCTCCTTGAAGAATTCGATTTGAAAACAAGAGAGAACGCTATAGTCGAGTGTCTCGACTATTAGATACCCGTTACTCAGCTAAACAACTTTAGATTTTGCATTAACATAATGTGACCACAGGAAAAAAGGACAAAAAGTTAAAATTATGAATTTTAATTAATAATAATTAATAATTTAGAGCTTATAGAGATGGATGCAATATTACACCTTTCATGCAAGCAACTAGTGAACTCCGGCGTACAGATCGTCGCGCTACTGATCCGCAACATCTTTTGTATGTGGCAGCAAAGATTATGAGGCAACGAGTGAGCAGTTCCATTAGTATTGCTTTCAAACATGTTGGGCATAACAGCAAAGTCACCAAAGAAGATATACTATCCGAAGATTACATCAATAATTGTATCGAAGGTAAGCTAGCTTTCCTTCGTTGCTAACCGAATTCGGCTTGGTTATTAGACAATTTGGGGCTCCAACTGCTTTCATGACACTCAGTGCAAATGAAACTGGGTGGACTGATTTGCTCAAATTATTGTACAGGCTGAAAAATCATGGAGCAAATGTTTCTGATGAATTTCTATCGAAATTGTCAACGAGGACGCAGTCACATGTGCAATTTACTTCAACAAATTGGTGAATTGTTTGATGAAGATTTTGCAGTCAAAACGAAAAAATCCATTTGGCAAATATCGAGTGAAACATTACTTCAAACGAATAGAATTCCAGCACCGCGGAAGTCCCCATGCCCACATACTTTTATGGTTGGAAAATGCTCCAGATAATCTATTAAGTAACAGCACAGGAGTCATAGATATGGTCGACAAGTTAGTTTCAGTATCACAATCAGAAGCTTCTGGAAATATCAAACTCATAACACATAAACATACCTTCACGTGTTACCAAAAATTGGATCCTGGGAAAAAAGATAATTGTCGATTTGGAGCACCCTTTTTACCATCTCGTAATATAATGGCATTGATGCCAATGAAAGATACGGATTCCGATTTTGATGCGGTGAGTTTTAAAGAGTATAAGGAAAAATACCAATAACTGAGAAACAATTTGATGAACTTTGATTACGATGGATTTGATGATTTTTATTCTAAGAATAATATTGTTTCTGATGAACATTATTACAATATAATCCGAGCTGGGATAACGCGACCAAAGTTATTTTACCGTCGAACACCGGCTGAAAAATGGCATAATCCTTTCAATCCATTTGTGTTCCATTGTCTGCAATAAAACATGGATTTCCAAATCATTGAAGATGAGTACGCTTGTGCTGCTTACGTCGTCGAATACGTAAACAAACATAATCGAGGCATCAGCAATTTACAACGACAGATTATTCAGGTTTTGGACGAAAATCCAGAGTTTGATATAGTATATATAACAAAGAAATTGAGCGTTGATCTCCTACATGCCGTCGAAATGCCTGCACAAGAAGCTGCTTGGTATTTGTTACGTGAACCAATGGCTAAAGCATCTGTCACAAGTGTTTATATTCCAAAAATATATCCAACTGAACGTCAGAGAATATGAAAGACCTTGAAGGAACTACAGCAGCTAGATGATGACTGTACCAATGTATGGAAAGAAAATTGGTTCGATAGATATGAAAAAAGGCCCGCCATTATGGAAGATGTAAAATTGATCCAGTTCGTTGCTAATTACACCATGAACACAAAAGGAGAGTACTATCAACGGAAAATTCCCAGAATTGTTAGATATTGTAATTATGAAATGGCCAATAATTTCAACGATTACAGACGAGAGATGGTATTATTGCATATTCCTTTTAGAAGCGAAGATAACGACGTACTTGATGAAAATAAGTTTATTCAAATATACGAAGACAACAAAAAATTGATTTAAGAGCTTAGGAAAGAGTTTGAATCGAATTCTGCCTTTAATGCTGATATATAAAACGCAACGTTCAACAAACTTGGAGCCAAAACCAAAAAAAAAAGAAAATTTAATGGAAACTCAACTCTTCAACGAACTGATGAGGTCGGCTAACTGTGAGCAAAAGGAACTGTTAATGCACATTATATGTCATCTTCAAAACATTCACCATTCACAAATCACAGGGCGGGACATTTGATCAAATTGTCTATAAGTATGACAAGACTCATCCTCAGCAACTCTCTCGTGTAACTAGCATCGAAGGTTTGTTCATTGTTACACCTCATGATGACCCAACACAATTCAGATTTCATCATAATCGTAGACAAGCAACATTAACTTCTTCGTTATTGGCAGAATTCAAGATGCTATCCTTAAATACACTGAAAAAAAGATCGCAAGTTATCGTCGATGTCATTAGCAATAAAAAAGGTGTCTCGTTGTTTACTTTCAATGTACAAAGTCTTAAAAATCATTATGCCGATATAGATGACGCAGTTATTCTGAAGAGCAACATTTTATTGCTTACCGAAACGTGGTTGGCTAATGGTCAGCAATGTAATATACCACACTTCAATTGCATCGTTCAGTTCAAACGTGATACCGTTCATGCTGGGGGTGTAGCAATATATCAGAACATACGTGATATAACTAGATGATTTCCAAAAACATTCATGACTTTTCTGTTCGACATACAAGCGTTGCGGACCTTTGTGCGGCTCAGTGTGTAATGGAAAACGGTATCACGGTGGTCATGGCAGTCATTTACGTTTCACCGAATCAGAAAATTGTGGATATTCAAGAGTTCATTCACAGAGTACTGTAAGAATATACTGAAGAAGGTTCTCGACTTCTTCGGAGATATAATACAAATTTATAAAAAATTCCTTTAATATTGGCCGGTGAGTTTAACATCAACTTTTCTGATAAAAAATCAGAGCCACTGACACAATTTCTCCTTGAAGAATTCGATTTGAAAACAAGAGAGAACGCTATAGTCGAGTGTCTCGACTATTAGATACCCGTTACTCAGCTAAACAACTTTAGATTTTGCATTAACATAATGTGACCACAGGAAAAAAGGACAAAAAGTTAAAATTATCAATTTTAATTAGGCGATCTCTTAGAGCTGGCAGCTTTACAGCACGAGCATCAGCACCAGCGCTGCTTTAGCGCAGGCAGCTTTTGTCCTGCACCAGCATACACACATACGCCATTGTTTGACTCAGACCTCCAATTTGGCTAACTTGATTTGATTTGCATAGTTCTTGGGATATAGTTCGGTATTGACAAATGAAAATTTTCTTTAATTTCCTTTAATAGAAATCCTTATCGAGAATTAACGTTAACTCTGTTGAGCACCTTGGCCAGCTGTTCCAAAGACATCCGTCAGATGGCGCTATTGTATTGCGCCATCTACCCCAAGACATTGGAACCACGGGCCATGAAAGGCGGAAATGTAGGCGCTAGCCAGGCTTAAGCGTTTAATGAGTTTTTGGGCGTTAGAGAGGGCGTGGCAAACTTTTATTAAGCCAATCGATAGGTATTGACGAAACAAATACATATCAATTAAAATTTTCATAATAGCATCAAAACTGTGGCCACAGCTTGTGGCTTGTGGGCGTCAGAGGGGCGTGGCACCATTTTGAAACAAACTTGCGCTGCGTAGGAACTCCTGAAATCTACATGCAAAATGCCAATCTTCTAGCTTTTATAGTTTCCGAGATCTCAGCGTACATACGGACGGACAGACAGACGGACATGGCTAGATCGACTCGGCTAGTGATCCAGAACAAGAATATATATACTTTATAGGGTCGGAAACGCTTCCTTCTACCTGTTACATACTTTTGCACGAATACAATATACCCTTTTACTCTACGAGTAACGGGTATAATTAATAACGACCCAACAATGTCTACAACAAGCTTCAATACGACTATTGATGCATTTTTTTTCGAGATACTTGGACAAAATTGAATCTCAAATGTTTGTATCTTACTTTAGTTACCATAAGCCAATTGTCACTATGATTGAATGAACTGATTAGATTTATATACCTAGAATAAATAAGTAAAAATCATTTTTGTATAAATGTTGTAAATTATTGTTGTAAATCATTTTTCGCCTTCATTCACTCCTGTCTCTCCTTCATTGACCTCCATCTCGTCATGCCTGCTAAACGTACACATACCAAAGGAACTTCGTTCCTCACGCGTGTCCCTAGACACATACTGTTTTATTTATTAGTTAAGGTTACTATGTTGAGATTTTCCTTTTAGCCTAAAAATTCGATTTATTAGTTAAGCCTAATACTCAGATCAAAAACAAGTTCGCTAGCGTACAAATTTTAATCTTTCCAGTGTGACTGCATTTTCAAGAGTTCATCAAAATTAAGCGTTCTACGGTCGTAACAGTTGTTGTTTTTTATTTACTGATTATTATTTGCTAATTAAAAGTTCATAGCTGCACTTACAGTGACAAAGTTAATTATTGGCACAGCAAGCATGTTAAACTTGAAGGCTATTTATACCCGTTACTCGTAGAGTAAAAGGGTATATTGTATTCGTGCAAAAGTATGTAACAGGTAGAAGGAAGCGTTTCCGACCCTATAAAGTATATATATTCTTGTTCAGGATCACTAGCCGAGTCGATCTAGCCATGTCCGTCTGTCTGTCCGTATGAACGCTGAGATCTCGGAAACTATAAAAGCTAGAAGATTGGCATTTTGCATGTAGATTTTAGGAGTTCCTACGCAGCGCAAGTTTGTTTCAAAATGGTGTCACGCCCCCTCTGACGCCCACAAGCCACAAGCTGTGGCCACAGTTTTGATGCTATTATCAACATTTTAATTGATATGTATTTGTTTCGTCAATACATATCGATTGGTCTAATAAAAGTTGGCCACGCCGACTCTAACGCCCAAAAACTCATTAAACGCTTAAGCCTGGCTAGCGCCTACATATCCGCAATACAATAGCGCCATCTAACGGATGACTTTGGAACAGCTGGCCAAAGTGCTCAACAGAGTCAACGTTAATTCTCGATAAGGATTTATATTAAAGGAAATTGCGATAGTTTTCATTTGTCAATACCGAACTATATCCCAAGAACTAAAATCAAATCTAGTTAGCCAAATTGTTGGTCTGAGTCAAACAATGGCGTATGTGTGTATGCTGGTGCAGGACAAAAGCTGCCTGCGCTAAAGCAGCGCTGGTGCTGATGCTCGTGCTGTAAAGCTGCCAGCTCTAAGAGATCGCATAATTCAAATTGATAATTTGAACCTTTTGTCCTTTTTTCCTGTGGTCACTCTAATTCATATTATGTTAATGCAAAATCTAAAGTTGTTTAGCTGAGTAACGGGTATCTAATAGTCGAGGCACTCGACTATAGCGTTCTCTCTTTGTTTTCTTCTTATAATATGCTGATATTAAAATAATCACTATTTCAGTAAACGCTGTTCAAAGAGTGATGAATTACTAATTAAAGAGTGATGAATTCATCACATTTTCACCAGTAATTCATCACTCTTTAATCAGTATTTCATCCCTTTTTCATCGCTTTTTCATCGCCTTTTCATCGCATTTTCATCGCTTTTTCATCTGATTTTCATCCCTTTTTATCGCATTTTCATCGCTTTTTCATCGCTTTTTTTTCATCAGTAAAATTCATTCAGTAAATTTTCATATAAATTTCTTTTTATTTTATTACATTATTTCATTATTATTTCATTTATTTCATTACAAATAACTAATTAATTTAACTTAATTCAATCTACATATGTACGTTTTCAGTTGTCTCGGAGGTGTTGAGGATGTTTCGGTTTCGGTGCTCTTTTTTTGACTTCGTGCTTTATATACTGGCTCTTCCTGACCAAGTATATCTAAAATAGAAAAATTATTATAAGATATATAAAAACTTACTACGTTTCTTCTTTTGCCGCCGGCCAAGTCCAGCTTAGTTTATGCTGGCCCAACAGTTTTATTATAAGCTTCGCCTTAAATAATGAATAAATATATTAACAGTATATGTAGGTACAGTTCAAAATAATTAATAAAATAACACTTACCTAAATTTCTGATAAATTTAGTTATAAAATTTCACAAAAAATCTCAGCTTCGATCTGTTCTCTCCGTTCTCTCAAATGCAAGTGCATGTAAAAACTGCGAAAACAACTTCAGTTGAAAACAAGGAGCCGTTAATCCTATTGTTTCTTTGCCTAATTTGTATTTACATGTTTCGCTTCGCACCAAAGCAGGGTATATAAAAGCATGTCCGACTATGCAAAATAATAACATAACTTAAATTCAATTAAAAAATGAACCTTTCAAAACTATCATAATAATTTTATTTTTAAAAAGTATTTCCATAAAATAATATAATTAATAAGAATCAACGACTACAATACAAAACTTATGCTAATTTTTTTTCAAGGGTGTATAAAGGTCGATCTGTTTACTTTCAATGTACAAAGTCTTAAAAATCATTATGCCGATATAGATGACGCAGTTATTCTGAAGAGCAACATTTTATTGCTTACCGAAACGTGGTTGGCTAATGGTCAGCAATGTAATATACCACACTTCAATTGCATCGTTCAGTTCAAACGTGATACCGTTCATGCTGGGGGTGTAGCAATATATCAGAACATGCGTGATATAACTAGATGATTTCCAAAAACATTCAGGACTTTTCTGTTCGACATACAAGCGTTGCGGACCTTTGTGCGGCTCAGTGTGTAATGGAAAACGGTATCACGGTGGTCATGGCAGTCATCTACGTTTCACCGAATCAGAAAATTGTGGATAGTCAAGAGTTCATTCACAGAGTACTGTTAGAATATACTGAAGAAGGTTCTCGACTTCTTCAGAGATATAATACAAAATTGTATGAAATTCCCCTAATTTTGGCGGGTGATTTTAACATCAACTTTTCTAATAAAAAATCAGAGCCACTGACACAATTTCTCCTTGAAGAATTCGATTTGAAAACAAGAGAGAACGCTATAGTCGAGTGCCTCGACTATTAGATACCCGTTACTCAGCTAAACAACTTTAGATTTTGCATTAACATAATATGAATTAGAGTGACCACAGAAAAAAGGACAAAAGGTTCAAATTATCAATTTGAATTATGCGATCTCTTAGAGCTGGCAGCTTTACAGCACGAGCATCAGCACCAGCGCTGCTTTAGCGCAGGCAGCTTTTGTCCTGCACCAGCATACACACATACGCCATTGTTTGACTCAGACCTCCAATTTGGCTAACTTGATTTGATTTGCATAGTTCTTGGGATATAGTTCGGTATTGACAATTAAAACCATCGTACTTTCCTTTAATAGAAATCCTTATCGAGAATTAACGTTAACTCTGTTGAGCACCTTGGCCAGCTGTTCCAAAGTCATCCGTTAGATGGCGCTATTGTATTGCGCCATCTACCCCAAGACATTGGTACCATGGGCCATGAATGGCGGAAATGTAGGCGCTAGCCAGGCTTAAGCGTTTAATGAGTTTTTGGACGTTAGAGAGGGCGTGACAAACTTCTATTAAGCCAATCGATAGGTATTGACGAAACAAATACATATCAATTAAAATTTTCATAATAGCATCAAAACTGTGGCCACAGCTTGTGGCTTGTGGGCGTCAGAGGGGCGTGGCACCATTTTGAAACAAACTTGCGCTGCGTAGGAACTCCTAAAATCTACATGCAAAATGCCAATCTTCTAGCTTTTATAGTTTCCGAGATCTCAGCGTTCATACGGACGGACAGACAGACGGACATGGCTAGATCGACTCGGCTAGTGATCCAGAACAAGAATATATATACTTTATAGGGTCGGAAACGCTTCCTTCTACCTGTTACATACTTTTGCACGAATACAATATACCCTTTTACCGTCTGTCTGTCCGTATGAACGCTGAGATCTCGGAAACTATAAAAGCTAGAAGATTGGTATTTTGCATGTAGATTTAGGAGTTCCTACGCAGCGCAAGTTTGTTTCAAAATGGTGCCACGCCCCCTCTGACGCCCACAAGCCACAAGCTGTGGCCACAGTTTTGATGCTATTATGAACATTTTAATTGATATGTATTTGTTTCGTCAATACATATCGATTGGTCTAATAAAAGTTGGCCACGCCGACTCTAACGCCCAAAAACTCATTAAACGCTTAAGCCTGGCTAGCGCCTACATATCCGCAATACAATAGCGCCATCTAACGGATGACTTTGGAACAGCTGGCCAAAGTGCTCAACAGAGTCAACGTTAATTCTCGATAAGGATTTATATTAAAGGAAATTGCGATAGTTTTCATTTGTCAATACCGAACTATATCCCAAGAACTATGCAAATCAAATCTAGTTAGCCAAATTGGAGGTCTGAGTCAAACAATGGCGTATGTGTGTATGCTGGTGCAGAACAAAAGCTGCCTGCGCTAAAGCAGCGCTGGTGCTGATGCTCGTGCTGTAAAGCTGCCAGCTCTAAGAGATCGCATAATTCAAATTGATAATTTGAACCTTTTGTCCTTTTTTCTGTGGTCACTCTAATTCATATTATGTTAATGCAAAATCTAAAGTTGTTTAGCTGAGTAACGGGTATCTAATAGTCGAGGCACTCGACTATAGCGTTCTCTCTTGTTTTCTTCTTATAATATGCTGATATTAAAATAATCACTATTTCAGTAAACGCTGTTCAAAGAGTGATGAATTACTAATTAAAGAGTGATGAATTCATCACATTTTCACCAGTAATTCATCACTCTTTAATCAGTATTTCATCCCTTTTTCATCGCTTTTTCATCGCCTTTTCATCGCATTTTCATCGCTTTTTCATCTGATTTTCATCCCTTTTTTATCGCATTTTCATCGCTTTTTTTTCATCAGTAAAATTCATTCAGTAAATTTTCATATAAATTTCTTTTTATTTTATTACATTATTTCATTATTATTTCATTTATTTCATTACAAATAACTAATTAATTTAACTTAATTCAATCTACATATGTACGTTTTCAGTTGTCTCGGAGGTGTTGAGGATGTTTCGGTTTCGGTGCTCTTTTTTGACTTCGTGCTTTATGTACTGGCTCTTCCTGACCAAGTATATCTAAAATAGAAAAATTATTATAAGATATATAAAAACTTACTACGTTTCTTCTTTTGCCGCCGGCCAAGTCCAGCTTAGTTTATGCTGGCCCAACAGTTTTATTATAAGCTTCGCCTTAAATAATGAATAAATATATTAACAGTATATGTAGGTACAGTTCAAAATAATTAATAAAATAACACAATTTCTGATAAATTTAGTTATAAAATTTCACAAAAAATCTCAGCTTCGATCTGTTCTCTCCGTTCTCTCAAATGCAAGTGCATGTAAAAACTGCGAAAACAACATCAGTTGAAAACAAGGAGCCGTTAATCCTATTGTTTCTTTGCCTAATTTGTATTTACATGTTTCGCTTCGCACCAAAGCAGGGTATATAAAAGCATGTCCGACTATGCAAAATAATAACATAACTTAAATTCAATTAAAAAAGGAACCTTTCAAAACTATCATAATAATTTTATTTTTAAAAAGTATTTCCATAAAATAATATAATTAATAAGAATCAACGACTACAATACAAAACTTATGCTAATTTTTTTTCAAGGGTGTATAAAGGTCGATCTGTTTACTTTCAATGTACAAAGTCTTAAAAATCATTATGCCGATATAGATGACGCAGTTATTCTGAAGAGCAACATTTTATTGCTTACCGAAACGTGGTTGGCTAATGGTCAGCAATGTAATATACCACACTTCAATTGCATCGTTCAGTTCAAACGTGATACCGTTCATGCTGGGGGTGTAGCAATATATCAGAACATGCGTGATATAACTAGATGATTTCCAAAAACATTCAGGACTTTTCTGTTCGACATACAAGCGTTGCGGACCTTTGTGCGGCTCAGTGTGTAATGGAAAACGGTATCACGGTGGTCATGGCAGTCATCTACGTTTCACCGAATCAGAAAATTGTGGATAGTCAAGAGTTCATTCACAGAGTACTGTTAGAATATACTGAAGAAGGTTCTCGACTTCTTCAGAGATATAATACAAAATTGTATGAAATTCCCCTAATTTTGGCGGGTGATTTTAACATCAACTTTTCTAATAAAAAATCAGAGCCACTGACACAATTTCTCCTTGAAGAATTCGATTTGAAAACAACAGAGAACGCTATAGTCGAGTGCCTCGACTATTAGATACCCGTTACTCAGCTAAACAACTTTAGATTTTGCATTAACATAATATGAATTAGAGTTACCACAGGAAAAAACGACAAAAAGTTCAAATTATCAATTTTAATTAGGCGTTCATACGGACGGACAGACAGACGGACATGGCTAGATCGACTCGGCTAGTGATCCAGAACAAGAATATATATACTTTATAGGGTCGGAAACGCTTCCTTCTACCTGTTACATACTTTTGCACGAATACAATATACCCTTTTACCGTCTGTCTGTCCGTATGAACGCTGAGATCTCGGAAACTATAAAAGCTAGAAGATTGGTATTTTGCATGTAGAGGAGTTCCTACGCAGCGCAAGTTTGTTTCAAAATGGTGCCACGCCCCCTCTGACGCCCACAAGCCACAAGCTGTGGCCACAGTTTTGATGCTATTATGAACATTTTAATTGATATGTATTTGTTTCGTCAATACATATCGATTGGTCTAATAAAAGTTGGCCACGCCGACTCTAACGCCCAAAAACTCATTAAACGCTTAAGCCTGGCTAGCGCCTACATATCCGCAATACAATAGCGCCATCTAACGGATGACTTTGGAACAGCTGGCCAAAGTGCTCAACAGAGTCAACGTTAATTCTCGATAAGGATTTATATTAAAGGAAATTGCGATAGTTTCATTTGTCAATACCGAACTATATCCCAAGAACTATGCAAATCAAATCTAGTTAGCCAAATTGGAGGTCTGAGTCAAACAATGGCGTATGTGTGTATGCTGGTGCAGGACAAAAGCTGCCTGCGCTAAAGCAGCGCTGGTGCTGATGCTCGTGCTGTAAAGCTGCCAGCTCTAAGAGATCGCATAATTCAAATTGATAATTTGAACCTTTTGTCCTTTTTTCCTGTGGTCACTCTAAGTCATATTATGTTAATGCAAAATCTAAAGTTGTTTAGCTGAGTAACGGGTATCTAATAGTCGAGGCACTCGACTATAGCGTTCTCTCTTGTTTTCTTTTTATAAATGCTGATATTAAAATAGTCACTATTTCAGTAAACGCTGTTCAAAGAGTGATGAATTACTAATTAAAGAGTGATGAATTCATCACATTTTCACCAGTAATTCATCACTCTTTAATCAGTATTTCATCCCTTTTTCATCGCTTTTTCATCGCCTTTTCATCGCATTTTCATCGCTTTTTCATCTGATTTTCATCCCTTTTTTATCGCATTTTCATCGCTTTTTTTCATCAGTAAAATTCATTCAGTAAATTTTCATATAAATTTCTTTTTATTTTATTACATTATTTCATTATTATTTAATTTATTTCATTACAAATAACTAATTAATTTAACTTAATTCAATCTACATATGTACGTTTTCAGTTGTCTCGGAGGTGTTGAGGATGTTTCGGTTTCGGTGCTCTTTTTTTGACTTCGTGCTTTATGTACTGGCTCTTCCTGACCAAGTATATCTAAAATAGAAAAATTATTATAAGATATATAAAAACTTACTACGTTTCTTCTTTTGCCGCCGGCCAAGTCCAGCTTAGTTTATGCTGGCCCAACAGTTTTATTATAAGCTTCGCCTTAAATAATGAATAAATATATTAACAGTATATGTAGGTACAGTTCAAAATAATTAATAAAATAACACTTACCTAAATTTCTGATAAATTTAGTTATAAAATTTCACAAAAAATCTCAGCTTCGATCTGTTCTCTCCGTTCTCTCAAATGCAAGTGCATGTAAAAACTGCGAAAACAACTTCAGTTGAAAACAAGGAGCCGTTAATCCTATTGTTTCTTTGCCTAATTTGTATTTACATGTTTCGCTTCGCACCAAAGCAGGGTATATAAAAGCATGTCCGACTATGCAAAATAATAACATAACTTAAATTCAATTAAAAAATGAACCTTTCAAAACTATCATAATAATTTTATTTTTAAAAAGTATTTCCATAAAATAATATAATTAATAAGAATCAACGACTACAATACAAAACTTATGCTAATTTTTTTTCAAGGGTGTATAAAGGTCGATCTGTTTACTTTCAATGTACAAAGTCTTAAAAATCATTATGCCGATATAGATGACGCAGTTATTCTGAAGAGCAACATTTTATTGCTTACCGAAACGTGGTTGGCTAATGGTCAGCAATGTAATATACCACACTTCAATTGCATCGTTCAGTTCAAACGTGATACCGTTCATGCTGGGGGTGTAGCAATATATCAGAACATGCGTGATATAACTAGATGATTTCCAAAAACATTCAGGACTTTTCTGTTCGACATACAAGCGTTGCGGACCTTTGTGCGGCTCAGTGTGTAATGGAAAACGGTATCACGGTGGTCATGGCAGTCATCTACGTTTCACCGAATCAGAAAATTGTGGATAGTCAAGAGTTCATTCACAGAGTACTGTTAGAATATACTGAAGAAGGTTCTCGACTTCTTCAGAGATATAATACAAAATTGTATGAAATTCCCCTAATTTTGGCGGGTGATTTTAACATCAACTTTTCTAATAAAAAATCAGAGCCACTGACACAATTTCTCCTTGAAGAATTCGATTTGAAAACAAGAGAGAACGCTATAGTCGAGTGCCTCGACTATTAGATACCCGTTACTCAGCTAAACAACTTTAGATTTTGCATTAACATAATATGAATTAGAGTTACCACAGGAAAAAACGACAAAAAGTTCAAATTATCAATTTTAATTAGGCGATCTCTTAGAGCTGGCAGCTTTTGTCCTGCACCAGCATACACACATACGCCATTTGTTCAGTTTACTGCTTGTCCCGATAGTTTGAGAGCGAACCGATCAGCTGATCGTTCGCTCATCTGGACCTGTGTAGGACGAGGGCAGAGAAAATGAAACGCAACCAGAACCAACAGTCTGCACGGTCGAACAACGCTGAACGCACGCCGCCGGTCTACCGAAATTTGCACTTTATCATACTTTTGTTAATCTTGGAATCAGAATAATTATATCGCTTTGAATTTATCTTTTGTGTTTGCCTTTGCCTGGGAACCTCTCGTACAATGACCCCTCGTTGACTTAATACAAGGGGACACAATTGAACATGGTGGCCCATGAGGGGAACCTGCAAAGCAAATACAGTTCGTAAAAGGTTAATTAGAATTCCGTTAAATAAATTTCGTCAGATCGACACGCCGGCTCAACGAAGCAGTGCAAAGAAGACGTCGATACATAAGCGCAGCAACGGCAACCCGGACTTTGCAAAGCGCCGTTATCTCTTCCCTTCCTCTTTGTGGTGTGGTTCTGGTATGCAAGCAGAGTGAGTTACCAAGTTGTGTGCGAGACAAGTATTACAGATTTATCTATTACATAATTATTCGGGGTGGTGAGTTGCGCAGGCCTTAGTATTACACCTGCCAACATGAAACCTGAGTCGGCTGATTTGGACAAGTTGGTGAATCTGCAATCAGATCGTCACCAAGCTCTCAGGTCTGTGTTACAGAATTTTAGGAAAGATTCGCAGGCGAGGAAAACTAAAATTTATCTCAAAAAAAGGCTGGACCAAGTGGAGGAATTACGGAACGCTTTTCGGGAGACGCACTCGGTGATCGTTAATTTGGATGGATTTAGTGATTCAAGTTACGCCACGAAGAATTTCCAATCAGAATTCGAGGAGCGTTATATGGACGCTTATTGCGCTCTCGCCGAAGACTTCGACAGGCTTGGACCAGAAAATAATACGCCGACAGCAGCCGCCGGGAACGCCGACCCGGAGTTGCGAGTAAACATGCCGCAAATGTCGGTGCCTAAATTTTCCGGTGCGTGTGTGGACTGGCCAGGCTACTACGACGCCTTCACAAGTCTAATTCATAACAACAGCAATTTGAGCAATGTCCAAAGATTGCACTTTCTTAAGGAGTCGTTGCCCATAAGTCGTGATAATGACATTCGTCAGATGCAACTCACGGATGTAAATTATGCAGTGGCTTGGGGAATGATGATCAAAAGGTACAACAATCCTCGTCTCGTTTTCTCACACCATATGAACGCAATCTATGCGCTGCCCAGATTGCAAAAGGACAGCACCGACTCTCTGCGGTCGATGCTAAGCACGGTCAATGTTTGCCTAGCTGCCTTCCGCCGCGTTCAAGCCTTGGGCGGGGAATCGCAGCACTGGTTGGCGCATTACATAGCATCGAAGCTGCCCAAGGAGACCCACAACGCTTGGGAGCACCACCAAGGTAGCTCTTCAACGGTTCCATCCTATAGGGACTTAGAATCATTTCTGAACGATCGGCTAGTCATAATGGATGCGATTGAGAATCGAAGCTCGTCGTACGACTCCAATGCTGGCCCAGGTTCAACAGACCCGATCAAACGCGTGCGAGTGCATAATGCACAGGAGCAACCAAGGCGTTCGAATAACCCTTGTTATCACTGTGGCGGCGACCACATCCTACGTCGCTGTCCACCTTTCTTGGCGCTGGACTGTTACAAGCGCAAGGACATAGTCAGTAGGGCTAAATTATGTGTCAATTGCTTGAGCAAGTCGCATGCCCTGTCTCGCTGCACCAGCAACCAATGTTGTCAGGTTTGTGGTCAGCGCCATCATACGTTGCTACATTTCCCGGTTCCGGCTCAGAACCAGTCTTCGAACGCTCAATCGCATCCTGCCCGGCCGCCGACACCGCAATTTGTGACGCCGTCACCCAGGGAAACAGTGTCTGCACACAACACACAGTCCAGGTCGGATCAAAATCCGCACGCATCTTACAGATGTCATTCGGCGACGTCATCCAACCTTTCCTCGAAAAATTTACTCCTCGCTACGGCTCGTATTATGGTACGAAACCCGACCAACGGCCTGCAAGCAGTAATAAACGCTCTCGTCGATCAAGGATCTGAGGCAACCATAGTATCTGAACACGTTGTTCAGTCCCTTCATTTGAAACGATCTGCCGTCAGAGCATCCATTTTTGGGGTAGGACAAGGGGGCGGTCGTCGTTGCAAGTATACGGTCAACCTTGAAATCAACAGTATTAATTCCAATTTTTCTTTAGATGTTGATTCCGCATATGTGCTCAATTCCGTAACATCCGGCCTCCCCCAGTCTCAGCTTCTCGCCGAAGCGATGGGATCACATCCAAGGGCTCCCGTTGGCTGATCCAAATTATTACAGATCGAAACGAGTTGATCTCATCTTGGGAGTGGACCTGTTGGCACAAATCATGTTGCCAGACACGAAGATTGGATTGCCCGACGAACCCATAGCTCAAAATACCCGTTTGGGATGGATACTATCGGGGCGAGCGGAAGGAGTTATAAAATCTTCCGAACTACGCTGTCATCGAGTAACTTTGGACACGGAGTCATTGCTCAAACGATTTTGTGAAGTCGAGTCGGTTCCTGATCGTTCTACGGAAACGGAGGAGGATACATGGTGCGAAACATTTTTCCAGGAAACACATGCACGTCGATCGGATGGCCGCTACGTAGTACGATTGCCCTTTAAAACATATTTGGATCAAACAATGGTATTGGGGAGATCTCATCAAATGGCGCTGAATCGGTTTATTCAATTGGAAAGGCGTCTGTCGAACAACCCGGGGCGGTGGAACAAATATGTGGAGGAAATCGAGGAGTACTTTTCGCTTGAGCAAATAGCTCCTGCTGTGGGCAGTGAGAGCAGTCTAATGAAGCGCACATCTTCGAATATGCATGTAGCTTCATGCGTGCTTCTGCACCATGCGGTCTTCAAGGAGGAACTCCATTCGATCAAACAAAGAATCGTATTCGATGCCTCCTCAAGAACTAGTAACGGGAGATCATTGAACGATATACTTTGTATCGGACCTACTTTGCAGAACGACATGTCATCGGTTATACTCAACTGGCGGAAATATCGTTTTGTTTTCACGGCGGATATACAGAAGATGTATCGCTGCATAGATGTTCACCCAGAAGACGCCCAATATCAGCGGATTTTATGGCGGGCGGCGGATGGAGCCATCAATGTTTTTGCGTTATCGACATTGACCTTTGGGACGGCTTCAGCACCGTTCACAGCTATCAGAGTTATTCAACAGCTGGCAAAGGATGAGCAGCTTTCATTTCCTAAGGCCAAGGAGGTGCTGATGAACGAAATATATGTAGACGACATTCTTTCTGGAGGACATACTATAGAGGAGGCAGAGGATAAGCGGTTGCAGGTATCGGGTGCTATAAAATCCGCACGCATGGAGTTGCGAAAGTGGGCCAGCAACGATTCGAGACTTTTGCTCTCGATTCCGTCAGAGTACCATTGCACTCAGACCCTGTTAAGTTGGGACACTACAGATCCCATAAAGGCTTTAGGAATGTATTGGCTGCCAAACAAGGACTGTTTTAAATACCAGATCAACTTCGAGATGCCAGTCAGCTCCACAAAGAGGATGATCCTATCCAGTATAGCAAGGCTGTTTGACCCGCTGGGTCTCATTGCGCCGGTCATCATCTCGGGAAAACTTATATTGAAGGAGGTTACCATGGCCAAGACAAAGCAGGCAGATGGCACGCAGGCGGTTCTGGGCTGGGACGACGCGGTTCCTGATAATATCGCAGAGCGATGGCGAGTATTTCGAGACCACTTACTGAGGATCGGCGAGATAAGCATAGATCGGTGGATCCATTACACCCCATCTTCAATATCCTCAGTGCAGATGCATGCATTTTGCGACGGATCTTCCACGTCTTATGCAGCCGCGGTGTACCTAAGAGTAGAGCATCAGGACGGAAGATGCTATACATCTCTGATGGCTGCAAAATCAAAGGTTACTCCCACCAAGCCCCTAACTATACCTCGAACAGAGTTAAGTGGAGCGGTATTGGCCATCAAATTGGTGAGGTGGCTAACTATGGCTAAGTTTCTGAGCTCCTTTCTGGTCCAGACTTTCTATTGGACGGATGCTACAATTGTGCTGCACTGGTTGCATGGAGACGTCAATAAATGGAAGACCTTTGTTGCGAATAGAGTCGCCTTCGTTTTGGATCATTCCTCGCCAATTCAGTGGAGGCACGTTAGCACTACCGAGAATCCAGCGGATTGCGCTACACGCGGTCTCACTCCCATCGAGCTAAAGGACTTCGAGCTGTGGTGGCGAGGGCCAGAGTGGCTCGTACGCAATCAAGACTGTTGGCCATCGACAGATTTCGGTCAAATTGGCATTAACGACGCCGCTTTAGAGGCAAAGGTGGCAAAAATGCGAGTTCACCATGCAGTCCCGCAGTTGTCGTTTCTTGAGAGATTTTCAACACTCAGCCAGGCTTTACGAGTCACAGCCTACATCATGCGCTTCAAGGACAACGCGTCCGGCAAGGTAGACAGGCGCCTTGGGCCCTTAATCACTGAAGAGCTCGACTACGCTTTATTAGCCGTCGTGCGTATCGTACAGCGCGAATCGTTCGCAACCGACTTGTCTGCAGTAAGGAACTCCAAACGGTTGCCCTCGCGGAGCAAATTATTAAATTTGTCGCCGATATTAGAGGAAGGCATCTTGCGGGTGAGGGGACGACTTCGCCATTCTAGTTTGTCGCACGAACGTCGTCATCCGATAATCCTGCCTGAGAGCATTTCACCGAATTAGTAATACGTCACTCTCACTGTCTAACCCTGCACGGAGGCGCGCAGTTGACTTTGGCACACGCGCGTCAGCGTTTTTGGATCCTGACAGGACGGCAAGCAGTTCGAAGGGTCATACGGAAATGCGTTCGCTGCTTCAGAACGCGACCAACTACTACGGCTCAGCTTATGGGAGACTTGCCCGTTCATCGAGTCAACCCTCCTAGTCGACCATTCATTGCCACTGGTGTCGACTACACAGGCGCAATAGAGATTAAAGCAGCGCGTCTACGAGGCACTAGCTTTTACAAGGGATACATCGCTGTGATCATTTGTCTCGCAACCAAGGCGGTGCATTTGGAGGCGGTGACAGGTCTCACCACGGAACATTTTTTGCTGGCTCTGGACAGGTTCACCGGGCGGCGAGGAATGGTTCAGCACCTTTACAGTGACAACGGTACCAACTTTGTTGGTGCAGACAATGTAATGAAGACGGTGTACGGTCAGCTTCAAGCGGATTACGAGAAGCTCATCGCCCCCAAGCTTGCATCGCAGCGCACAACATGGCACTTCAATCCTCCTCTGTCACCTAACTTTGGTGGGCTTTGGGAGGCCAATGTAAAGTCGGTTAAACACCATCTAAAGAGAGTCATTGCAGATCGTCGGCTTACCTACGAAGAGTTGTCTACGGTGCTCGTAAGCATAGAAGCGTGTCTCAACTCAAGGCCGCTTTGTCCTCTCACGGCTGACCCGGACGATCTAGAAGTGCTCACCCCAGCGCACTTCCTCATCGGAGACTCAATGCTGGCGCCGCCGGAATATCAACCACAATCCAGATCCTTCGCAGAGCAGTTCCTCATCCAGCAGACGATGATACGACATTTCTGGAAGGCTTGGAGTCGTGACTGGTTAGCGCATCTTCAGCAAAGGCCAAAGTGGTGTCAGGAGACCGAAAGCTTTCAGCTTAACGACCTTGTCATTATCAAGGACGACAGGTTCCCCCCATCGCAATGGTTGCTCGGGCGTGTTATGGAGGTGCACCCAGGGACGGACGCACTGGTCCGGGTGGTGACAGTTAAAACTAAGCAGGGGCAGCTGAAGCGATCCGTAGCAAAGCTCTGTCCTCTGCCAATCCGCGCCTAGACGCACTCACCTCGATTTATAGACTGTATCTTGCGCACACATCTTGCTCTCATCTCTCCATATTAGATACCGAGGATACGCATCCGAGCTCGCTTATCATTACCACAGCCTGGAGAACCCGGACAAGCGAGGATGTCTCATGCTAGGTCTAGCATTAGCGGGCGGCATGTTCAGTTTACTGCTTGTCCCGATAGTTTGAGAGCGAACCGATCAGCTGATCGTTCGCTCATCTGGACCTGTGTAGGACGAGGGCAGAGAAAATGAAACGCAACCAGAACCAACAGTCTGCACGGTCGAACAACGCTGAACGCACGCCGCCGGTCTACCGAAATTTGCACTTTATCATACTTTTGTTAATCTTGGAATCAGAATAATTATATCGCTTTGAATTTATCTTTTGTGTTTGCCTTTGCCTGGGAACCTCTCGTACAATGACCCCTCGTTGACTTAATACAAGGGGACACAACTGAACACCATTGTTTGACTCAGACCTCCAATTTGGCTAACTTGATTTGATTTGCATAGTTCTTGGGATATAGATAACCATCGTACTTTCCTTTAATAGAAATCCTTATCGAGAATTAACGTTAACTCTGTTGAGCACCTTGGCCAGCTGTTCCAAAGTCATCCGTTAGATGGCGCTATTGTATTGCGCCATCTACCCCAAGACATTGGTACCATGGGCCATGAAAGGCGGAAATGTAGGCGCTAGCCAGGCTTAAGCGTTTAATGAGTTTTTGGACGTTAGAGAGGGCGTGATAAACTTCTATTAAGCCAATCGATAGGTATTGACGAAACAAATACATATCAATTAAAATTTTCATAATAGCATCAAAACTGTGGCCACAGCTTGTGGCTTGTGGGCGTCAGAGGGGGCGTGGCACCATTTTGAAACAAACTTGCGCTGCGTAGGAACTCCTAAAATCTACATGCAAAATGCCAATCTTCTAGCTTTTATAGTTTCCGAGATCTCAGCGTTCATACGGACGGACAGACAGACGGACATGGCTAGATCGACTCGGCTAGTGATCCAGAACAAGAATATATATACTTTATAGGGTCGGAAGCGCTTCCTTCTACCTGTTATATACTTTTGCACGAATACAATATACCCTTTTACCGTCTGTCTGTCCGTATGAACGCTGAGATCTCGGAAACTATAAAAGCTAGAAGATTGGTATTTTGCATGTAGAGGAGTTCCTACGCAGCGCAAGTTTGTTTCAAAATGGTGCCACGCCCCCTCTGACGCCCACAAGCCACAAGCTGTGGCCACAGTTTTGATGCTATTATGAACATTTTAATTGATATGTATTTGTTTCGTCAATACATATCGATTGGTCTAATAAAAGTTGGCCACGCCGACTCTAACGCCCAAAAACTCATTAAACGCTTAAGCCTGGCTAGCGCCTACATATCCGCAATACAATAGCGCCATCTAACGAATGACTTTGGAACAGCTGGCCAAAGTGCTCAACAGAGTCAACGTTAATTCTCGATAAGGATTTATATTAAAGGAAATTGCGATAGTTTCATTTGTCAATACCGAACTATATCCCAAGAACTATGCAAATCAAATCTAGTTAGCCAAATTGGAGGTCTGAGTCAAACAATGGCGTATGTGTGTATGCTGGTGCAGGACAAAAGCTGCCTGCGCTAAAGCAGCGCTGGTGCTGATGCTCGTGCTGTAAAGCTGCCAGCTCTAAGAGATCGCATAATTCAAATTGATAATTTGAACCTTTTGTCCTTTTTTCCTGTGGTCACTCTAAGTCATATTATGTTAATGCAAAATCTAAAGTTGTTTAGCTGAGTAACGGGTATCTAATAGTCGAGACACTCGACTATAGCGTTCTCTCTTGTTTTCTTCTTATAATATGCTGATATTAAAATAATCACTATTTCAGTAAACGCTGTTCAAAGAGTGATGAATTACTAATTAAAGAGTGATGAATTCATCACATTTTCACCAGTAATTCATCACTCTTTAATCAGTATTTCATCCCTTTTTCATCGCTTTTTCATCGCCTTTTCATCGCATTTTCATCGCTTTTTCATCTGATTTTCATCCCTTTTTTATCGCATTTTCATCGCTTTTTCATCGCTTTTTTTTCATCAGTAAAATTCATTCAGTAAATTTTCATATAAATTTCTTTTTATTTTATTACATTATTTCATTATTATTTCATTTATTTCATTACAAATAACTAATTAATTTAACTTAATTCAATCTACATATGTACGTTTTCAGTTGTCTCGGAGGTGTTGAGGATGTTTCGGTTTCGGTGCTCTTTTTTTGACTTCGTGCTTTATGTACTGGCTCTTCCTGACCAAGTATATCTAAAATAGAAAAATTATTATAAGATATATAAAAACTTACTACGTTTCTTCTTTTGCCGCCGGCCAAGTCCAGCTTAGTTTATGCTGGCCCAACAGTTTTATTATAAGCTTCGCCTTAAATAATGAATAAATATATTAACAGTATATGTAGGTACAGTTCAAAATAATTAATAAAATAACACAATTTCTGATAAATTTAGTTATAAAATTTCACAAAAAATCTCAGCTTTGATCTGTTTTCTCCGTTCTCTCAAATGCAAGTGCATGTAAAAACTGCGAAAACAACTTCAGTTGAAAACAAGGAGCCGTTAATCCTATTGTTTCTTTGCCTAATTTGTATTTACATGTTTCGCTTCGCACCAAAGCAGGGTATATAAAAGCATGTCCGACTATGCAAAATAATAACATAACTTAAATTCAATTAAAAAAGGAACCTTTCAAAACTATCATAATAATTTTATTTTTAAAAAGTATTTCCAAAAAATAATATAATTAATAAGAATCAACGACTACAATACAAAACTTATGCTAATTTTTTTTCAAGGGTGTATAAAGGTCGATCTGTTTACTTTCAATGTACAAAGTCTTAAAAATCATTATGCCGATATAGATGACGCAGTTATTCTGAAGAGCAACATTTTATTGCTTACCGAAACGTGGTTGGCTAATGGTCAGCAATGTAATATACCACACTTCAATTGCATCGTTCAGTTCAAACGTGATACCGTTCATGCTGGGGGTGTAGCAATATATCAGAACATGCGTGATATAACTAGATGATTTCCAAAAACATTCAGGACTTTTCTGTTCGACATACAAGCGTTGCGGACCTTTGTGCGGCTCAGTGTGTAATGGAAAACGGTATCACGGTGGTCATGGCAGTCATCTACGTTTCACCGAATCAGAAAATTGTGGATAGTCAAGAGTTCATTCACAGAGTACTGTTAGAATATACTGAAGAAGGTTCTCGACTTCTTCAGAGATATAATACAAAATTGTATGAAATTCCCCTAATTTTGGCGGGTGATTTTAACATCAACTTTTCTAATAAAAAATCAGAGCCACTGACACAATTTCTCCTTGAAGAATTCGATTTGAAAACAAGAGAGAACGCTATAGTCGAGTGCCTCGACTATTAGATACCCGTTACTCAGCTAAACAACTTTAGATTTTGCATTAACATAATATGAATTAGAGTTACCACAGGAAAAAAGGACAAAAGGTTCAAATTATCAATTTTAATTAGGCGATCTCTTAGAGCTGGCAGCTTTTGTCCTGCACCAGCATACACACATACGCCATTGTTTGACTCAGACCTCCAATTTGGCTAACTTGATTTGATTTGCATAGTTCTTGGGATATAGTTCGGTATTGACAATTAAAACCATCGTAATTTCCTTTAATAGAAATCCTTATCGAGAATAAACGTTAACTCTGTTGAGCACCTTGGCCAGCTGTTCCAAAGTCATCCGTTAGATGGCGCTATTGTATTGCGCCATCTACCCCAAGACATTGGTACCATGGGCCATGAAAGGCGGAAATGTAGGCGCTAGCCAGGCTTAAGCGTTTAATGAGTTTTTGGGCGTTAGAGAGGGCGTGACAAACTTCTATTAAGCCAATCGATAGGTAATGACGAAACAAATACATATCAATTAAAATTTTCATAATAGCATCAAAACTGTGGCCACAGCTTGTGGCTTGTGGGCGTCAGAGGGGGCGTGGCACCATTTTGAAACAAACTTGCGCTGCGTAGGAACTCCTAAAATCTACATGCAAAATGCCAATCTTCTAGCTTTTATAGTTTCCGAGATCTCAGCGTTCATACGGACGGACAGACAGACGGACATGGCTAGATCGACTCGGCTAGTGATCCAGAACAAGAATATATATACTTTATAGGGTCGGAAACGCTTCCTTCTACCTGTTACATACTTTTGCACGAATACAATATACCCTTTTACCGTCTGTCTGTCCGTATGAACGCTGAGATCTCGGAAACTATAAAAGCTAGAAGATTGGTATTTTGCATGTAGATTTAGGAGTTCCTACGCAGCGCAAGTTTGTTTCAAAATGGTGCCACGCCCCCTCTGACGCCCACAAGCCACAAGCTGTGGCCACAGTTTTGATGCTATTATGAACATTTTAATTGATATGTATTTGTTTCGTCAATACATATCGATTGGTCTAATAAAAGTTGGCCACGCCGACTCTAACGCCCAAAAACTCATTAAACGCTTAAGCCTGGCTAGCGCCTACATATCCGCAATACAATAGCGCCATCTAACGGATGACTTTGGAAAAGCTGGCCAAAGTGCTCAACAGAGTCAACGTTAATTCTCGATAAGGATTTATATTAAAGGAAATTGCGATAGTTTCATTTGTCAATACCGAACTATATCCCAAGAACTATGCAAATCAAATCTAGTTAGCCAAATTGGAGGTCTGAGTCAAACAATGGCGTATGTGTGTATGCTGGTGCAGGACAAAAGCTGCCTGCGCTAAAGCAGCGCTGGTGCTGATGCTCGTGCTGTAAAGCTGCCAGCTCTAAGAGATCGCATAATTCAAATTGATAATTTTAACCTTTTGTCCTTTTTTCCTGTGGTCACTCTAATTCATATTATGTTAATGCAAAATCTAAAGTTGTTTAGCTGAGTAACGGGTATCTAATAGTCGAGGCACTCGACTATAGCGTTCTCTCTTGTTTTCTTCTTATAATATGCTGATATTAAAATAATCACTATTTCAGTAAACGCTGTTCAAAGAGTGATGAATTACTAATTAAAGAGTGATGAATTCATCACATTTTCACCAGTAATTCATCACTCTTTAATCAGTATTTCATCCCTTTTTCATCGCTTTTTCATCGCCTTTTCATCGCCTTTTCATCGCATTTTCATCGCTTTTTCATCTGATTTTCATCCCTTTTTTATCGCATTTTCATCGCTTTTTCATCGCTTTTTTTTCATCAGTAAAATTCATTCAGTTAATTTTCATATAAATTTCTTTTTATTTTATTACATTATTTCATTATTATTTCATTTATTTCATTACAAATAACTAATTAATTTAACTTAATTCAATCTACATATGTACGTTTTCAGTTGTCTCGGAGGTGTTGAGGATGTTTCGGTTTCGGTGCTCTTTTTTTGACTTCGTGCTTTATGTACTGGCTCTTCTTGACCAAGTATATCTAAAATAGAAAAATTATTATAAGATATATAAAAACTTACTACGTTTCTTCTTTTGCCGCCGGCCAAGTCCAGCTTAGTTTATGCTGGCCCAACAGTTTTATTATAAGCTTCGCCTTAAATAATGAATAAATATATTAACAGTATATGTAGGTACAGTTCAAAATAATTAATAAAATAACACTTACCTAAATTTCTGATAAATTTAGTTATAAAATTTCACAAAAAATCTCAGCTTCGATCTGTTCTCTCCGTTCTCTCAAATGCAAGTGCATGTAAAAACTGCGAAAACAACTTCAGTTGAAAACAAGGAGCCGTTAATCCTATTGTTTCTTTGCCTAATTTGTATTTACATGTTTCGCTTCGCACCAAAGCAGGGTATATAAAAGCATGTCCGACTATGCAAAATAATAACATAACTTAAATTCAATTAAAAAAGGAACCGTTCAAAACTATCATAATAATTTTATTTTTAAAAAGTATTTCCATAAAATAATATAATTAATAAGAATCAACGACTACAATACAAAACTTATGCTAATTTTTTTTCAAGGGTGTATAAAGGTCGATCTGTTTACTTTCAATGTACAAAGTCTTAAAAATCATTATGCCGATATAGATGACGCAGTTATTCTGAAGAGCAACATTTTATTGCTTACCGAAACGTGGTTGGCTAATGGTCAGCAATGTAATATACCACACTTCAATTGCATCGTTCAGTTCAAACGTGATACCGTTCATGCTGGGGGTGTAGCAATATATCAGAACATGCGTGATATAACTAGATGATTTCCAAAAACATTCAGGACTTTTCTGTTCGACATACAAGCGTTGCGGACCTTTGTGCGGCTCAGTGTGTAATGGAAAACGGTATCACGGTGGTCATGGCAGTCATCTACGTTTCACCGAATCAGAAAATTGTGGATAGTCAAGAGTTCATTCACAGAGTACTGTTAGAATATACTGAAGAAGGTTCTCGACTTCTTCAGAGATATAATACAAAATTGTATGAAATTCCCCTAATTTTGGCGGGTGATTTTAACATCAACTTTTCTAATAAAAAATCAGAGCCACTGACACAATTTCTCCTTGAAGAATTCGATTTGAAAACAAGAGAGAACGCTATAGTCGAGTGCCTCGACTATTAGATACCCGTTACTCAGCTAAACAACTTTAGATTTTGCATTAACATAATATGAATTAGAGTTACCACAGGAAAAAAGGACAAAAGGTTCAAATTATCAATTTTAATTAGGCGATCTCTTAGAGCTGGCAGCTTTTGTCCTGCATACACCATTGTTTGACTCAGACCTCCAATTTGGCTAACTTGATTTGATTTGCATAGTTCTTGGGATATAGTTCGGTATTGACAATTAAAACCATCGTAATTTCCTTTAATAGAAATCCTTATCGAGAATTAACGTTAACTCTGTTGAGCACCTTGGCCAGCTGTTCCAAAGTCATCCGTTAGATGGCGCTATTGTATTGCGCCATCTACCCCAAGACATTGGTACCATGGGCCATGAAAGGCGGAAATGTAGGCGCTAGCCAGGCTTAAGCGTTTAATGAGTTTTTGGGCGTTAGAGAGGGCGTGACAAACTTCTATTAAGCCAATCGATAGGTATTGACGAAACAAATACATATCAATTAAAATTTTCATAATAGCATCAAAACTGTGGCCACAGCTTGTGGCTTGTGGGCGTCAGAGGGGGCGTGGCACCATTTTGAAACAAACTTGCGCTGCGTAGGAACTCCTAAAATCTACATGCAAAATGCCAATCTTCTAGCTTTTATAGTTTCCGAGATCTCAGCGTTCATACGGACGGACAGACAGACGGACATGGCTAGATCGACTCGTCCGTCTGTCTGTCCGTCTGTCTGTCCGTCTGTCTGTCCGTCTGTCTGTCCGTATGAACGCTGAGATCTCGGAAACTATAAAAGCTAGAAGATTGGCATTTTGCATGTAGATTTTAGGAGTTCCTACGCAGCGCAAGTTTGTTTCAAAATGGTGCCACGCCCCCTCTGACGCCCACAAGCCACAAGCTGTGGCCACAGTTTTGATGCTATTATCAACATTTTAATTGATATGTATTTGTTTCGTCAATACATATCGATTGGTCTAATAAAAGTTGGCCACGCCGACTCTAACGCCCAAAAACTCATTAAACGCTTAAGCCTGGCTAGCGCCTACATATCCGCAATACAATAGCGCCATCTAACGGATGACTTTGGAACAGCTGGCCAAAGTGCTCAACAGAGTCAACGTTAATTCTCGATAAGGATTTATATTAAAGGAAATTGCGATAGTTTTCATTTGTCAATACCGAACTATATCCCAAGAACTATGCAAATCAAATCTAGTTAGCCAAATTGGAGGTCTGAGTCAAACAATGGCGTATGCTGGTGCAGGACAAAAGCTGCCTGCGCTAAAGCAGCGCTGGTGCTGATGCTCGTGCTGTAAAGCTGCCAGCTCTAAGAGATCGCATAATTCAAATTGATAATTTGAACTTTTTGTCCTTTTTTCCTGTGGTCACTCTAATTCATATTATGTTAATGCAAAATCTAAAGTTGTTTAGCTGAGTAACGGGTATCTAATAGTCGAGGCACTCGACTATAGCATTCTCTCTTGTTTTCTTCTTATAATATGCTGATATTAAAATAATCACTATTTCACTGTTCAAAGAGTGATGAATTACTGATTAAAGAGTGATGAATTCATCACATTTTCACCACTAATTCATCACTCTTTAATCATTAATTCATCCCTTTTTCATCGCCTTTTCATCGCATTTTCATCGCTTTTTCATCTCATTTTCATCCATTTTTTATCGCATTTTCATCGCTTTTTTTCATCAGTAAAATTCATTCAGTAAATTTTCAAGACCAAAACAACAGCCGGAGAGTGCAGACGTGTTTTGCGCGAGCTCCGGAAAAAAACCGCTCAAAAGTGAAAAACAATAACTAAAAATACTAGAGTGGTGTAATAAAGGCAATCTTATTGCTAAATACAGTAAATAATAATTAGTGCTATGTAAAAAACTAGTGCAAAGTTATTATAAAAACTAAGAAGTGCCACGAGTGATAGCTCAATGAGCGGCGATTCAAAAAATGAGCGTAGAAGCTCCGTAGACCAGAGAAACAGTTATATTTCTTATTTCTCAACCCGCGATACAGAAGTAGAAAGAACTTCTTCAAAGAGCAACTCAGCCCTACTGACCATTGACAGTGCGAGAGCACGGTCTTGTTCTCCCGCCCTACTCACACCAACTCCCACTTCATGGAGCTTGCAGTGTAGAACCCCACCCCCAGCTTCGACTAACAGCTCACCAGCCACGAGCACTGCGACCTCGTTAATTTCTGCAACCGCAGCCACTGCAACAACAACATCAACGGTCGCCGTCAACAACAACGCGATTTCGAATGCGTTTGCAACTTCTGCAGCGCCGAATAAAACTACAAAGCCAAGTGTAAGTACGAGTGCCAATATCGGCAATATCAAACAACAACAAGTGGGTCCGGCTATACAGACTGGCATGGACCGTTACATCCAAATCAAACGGAAGCTAAGCCCGCAAAATAAAATGGTTGGAAATAAACCAAAACAAAATTGCCCTAATAAAGGCAGCGAACAACCAGGGGCATCTAGTAACAACAGATTCGCCCTATTGTCGGAAATTGATAATAATCAATCCGAATCTGGACAGGCTGTTCAAAAGAAACCAAAGCCCCCACCAATTTACATAAGGGAACAGAACTCAAATACCCTAGTAAAGAAAATTGTTGCGCTGGTCGGGAATGACAACTTTTATGTTACTCCCCTTGTTAAAGGGAATATTCATGAAACAAAGCTTCAAGCTAAAACAGAAGATCAATTCAGAGCTGTAACAAATTACCTAGACGAGGCTAGGAAACCCTACTACACGTACCAGCTCAAGAGTAGCAAGGGCTTGCAAGTAGTGCTAAAGGGCATAGAGCCCGACGTATCCACCAATGAGGTAAAAGAGGCATTGAAAGAAAAAGGATTCTTCTCCAAAAATATTATTAATATTATCAACAAAAATAAAAAGCCGCAACCACTCTTTAAGGTCGAACTGGAGCCTGAAAGCAGAGCCTTGAAGAAAAATGAAGTGCACCCGATCTATAAACTGCAATACCTGTTGCACAGAAGGATTACTGTAGAAGAACCGCATAAGCGGAATGGCCCGCTACAATGCACAAACTGCCAAGAGTATGGACACACCAGAAACAACTGCGGGCTTCGTTCAGTCTGCGTAGCTTGTGGTGGCTTCCACAAATCCGAACCTTGCCCTGCAAGCAAAGAAGACCCAAAGACAAAGAAATGCGCTAACTGTGGAGATAACCATACCGCAAACTACAGAGGCTGCCCGGTCTATAAAGAGCTAAAGAGTCAGTTTCAACAAGCAAAACAAGCACGCTCCCAGAATGCACGAAATGCGTACGTGCAATCCCAAACCACACCTAATGTTTTCTTTGCGAAAGCAGCCAGATCTTCATTTGGGCCCCTCAACACAAATGGGGGAGTTTCATACGCCAGTGCCCTAAAATCAGGACTTGCCAATCAGACGGGGTTCCCACAAGCTCAATGCTCTGAGCAAAATATAATAACACCTCAGCAAGCAATAGGACAATTACCAAACAGCATGGAAACCATGATGCTGACTTTACAACAGGGTATGATGGAATTTATGTCCTTCATGAAAACAACAATGACAAACCTTATGCAAAATCAAAACATTTTAATAAATTTGCTCACATCCCAACAATCTAAATAATCGATGTCTTGTCTTCGAATATCCATGTGGAATGCCAATGGCGTTTCACGGCACAAACTTGAAATAACTCAATTCCTCAATGAAAACCAAATAGATGTAATGCTGCTGGCAGAAACGCATCTCACAAGTAAATACAACTTCCAAATAAGAGGTTATACTTCATACTGCACAGATCATCCGGACGGTAAGGCTCACGGAGGAACTGGAATCCTAATCAGGGAACGCATTAAGCACCACTTTCACCAGAGGTTTGCAACAAATTATTTGCAGTCTACATCTATAAAACTACAAGCAGGCAACGGCAGTATCACTATAGCCGCTGTCTATTGCCCACCGCGTTTTACAATAACTGAAGAGCAATTCTTGGACTTCTACAATTCACTCGGAGATCGCTTTATAGCAGGAGGAGACTACAACGCCAAGCACACGCACTGGGGATCAAGACTCGTGACGCCCAAAGGAAGACAACTGTATAGAGCAATCATAAATTTGAGCAACAAACTCGACTATGTCTCCCCTGGCAGCCCCACATATTGGCCAGCTGACCCCAGAAAACTCCCGGACTTAATTGACTTCGCTGTGACCAAGAAAATCCCAAGAAATTTAGTCAGCGCCAAATCGCTATCGGACTTATCATCGGACCACTCGCCTGTTTTAATAACTCTCCTTCAAAGCCCGAAAGTAATTGAGCACCCCTTCAGGCTGACCTCGACTAGAACTAACTGGCTAGAGTACAAAAAGTACGTAAGTTCCCACATTGAACTAACACCACAGTTAAACATAGAGAACGATATCGACTTCTGTGCTGATGCCCTGGAGTCAGTACTCGTGGCAGCAGCCAAAATCTCAACACCAGAAGAGACAATCGTGCGTAGCAACCAATACAAAACTAATCTGCAAATCGAACAACTGGTTCGGGAAAAACGACGTCTACGACGCGTTTGGCAATCCTGCAGATCGCCCCATTCGAAGCAACTCTATAATGATGCCACCCGCAGACTCACCAAAACCCTCAAGCAAGAAGAGGAGCTTGCGCAGCGCCGGTACATCGAGAAGCTGTCGCCGACCAATACAAAGCATCCTTTGTGGAGAGCTCACCCAAATTTAAGCTCTCCGATAGAATCAGTCACTCCGATTAGAAACTCCTCGGGTACTTGGGCCCGCAGTGACGAAGACAGAGCCGAAACATTTGCTTTACACCTACGAAATGTATTTCAGCCGAACGCCGCCACAAACTCTCTTCAACTACCGCCGTTTAGCTCTGAAATTGCAATTAACCCGATTTTGTTTCAAACACCTGAAATTGCTAACGTCATTAGGAAGCAAATAAAACCGAAAAAGGCTCCAGGGGCCGACCTAATAACCCCAAAATGATAATTGAACTTCCAAACTGCGCAGTGGATGTTATATGCAAGCTATTTAACGGGATCGCAAAACTTGGCTCCTACCCCAAAAAATGGAAAAAGTCCGTGGTTATAATGATACCGAAGCCTGGCAAAGACCACACAATTCCCTCATCGTACAGGCCAATAAGCTTACTATCGTGCCTGTCCAAATTACTGGAAAAATGCCTGCTCACGCGCATTACACCATATTTAAGAGAACAAAACTTAATCCCGGCACATCAATTCGGGTTTCGAGAAAGCCACGGAACCATCGAGCAAGTCAACCGGATAACTTCAGAAATTCGTACAGCCTTCGAACATCGGGAATATTGTAGTGCGATATTCCTCGACGTCTCTCAGGCATTCGACCGAGTGTGGCTTGAAGGCCTTATGCATAAAATCATAACATTACTGCCAGAAAACACTCATAAGTTACTTAAGTCGTACCTCTACCACAGAGTCTTTGAGGTTAGATGCAATACAACGACATCCAACGAGTATAACATTGAAGCCGGAGTCCCACAAGGTAGCGCCCTGGGCCCTACCCTGTTTATCCTATACACAGCAGACATCCCTACGAACGAGAGGCTGACTACGTCCACATTTGCTGACGACACCGCAATCCTGAGCCGCTCGAGATGCCCAACTAGAGCAACAGCTCAATTGGCTGATCATTTGGAGGTAGTTGAAAAGTGGCTATCAGACTGGCGAATCAAAATTAATGAACAAAAGTGTAAACATATAACGTTTACCCTTAACATACAATCGTGCCCGCCGCTAACTTTGAATGGTACGCAGATTCCCCAAGCCAGCGATGTAACATATCTCGGCGTCCACCTCGACAGACGCCTAACCTGGCGGAGGCACATTGAATGCAAGAAAGTACATCTCAGACTTAAAGCTAGCAGCCTACACTGGATTGTAAATTCTCGATCACCCCTGTGTCTGGACTTTAAAGTTCTTCTCTACAACTCCACCCTCAAGCCCATTTGGACCTACGGCTCCCAGCTCTGGGGGAACGCGAGCAACAGCAACGTTGACATCATACAGCGCTCACAATCAAAAATCCTGCGAACAATCACTGGGGCACCATGGTATGTTCGGAACGAAAACATCCACAGGGATCTGGGCATACCACCGGTCAAAGATGAAATAGCAAAGCAGAAAGCGGCCTACCATAACAAGCTTACACTGCACCCAAATAATCTCGCAAGGAACCTAAGACGGGTTTCGAACAGAACTCGTCTGCATCGTAACGATCTACCAGCCCAGCAATAAATATTAGGGCCCGTTAGTCTAAATTCAGTCTACATGACTGTAAGTTAAGTTATATTCTTAAGATTTGATATACTTATTGTTAGTCTCATATAGAGAAGATTCAATAAATAAAGCATATATTTACAAAAAAAAAAAAAAAAAGTAAATTTTCATATAAATTTCTTTTTATTTTATTACATTATTTCATTATTATTTCATTTATTTCATTACAAATAACTAATTAATTTAACTTAATTCAATCTACATATGTACGTTTTCAGTTGTCTCGGAGGTGTTGAGGATGTTTCGGTTTCGGTGCTCTTTTTTTGACTTCGTGCTTTATGTACTGGCTCTTCTTGACCAAGTATATCTAAAATAGAAAAATTATTATAAGATATATAAAAACTTACTACGTTTCTTCTTTTGCCGCCGGCCAAGTCCAGCTTAGTTTATGCTGGCCCAACAGTTTTATTATAAGCTTCGCCTTAAATAATGAATAAATATATTAACAGTATATGTAGGTACAGTTCAAAATAATTAATAAAATAACACTTACCTAAATTTCTGATAAATTTAGTTATAAAATTTCACAAAAAATCTCAGCTTCGATCTGTTCTCTCCGTTCTCTCAAATGCAAGTGCATGTAAAAACTGCGAAAACAACTTCAGTTGAAAACAAGGAGCCGTTAATCCTATTGTTTCTTTGCCTAATTTGTATTTACATGTTTCGCTTCGCACCAAAGCAGGGTATATAAAAGCATGTCCGACTATGCAAAATAATAACATAACTTAAATTCAATTAAAAAAGGAACCGTTCAAAACTATCATAATAATTTTATTTTTAAAAAGTATTTCCATAAAATAATATAATTAATAAGAATCAACGACTACAATACAAAACTTATGCTAATTTTTTTTCAAGGGTGTATAAAGGTCGATCTGTTTACTTTCAATGTACAAAGTCTTAAAAATCATTATGCCGATATAGATGACGCAGTTATTCTGAAGAGCAACATTTTATTGCTTACCGAAACGTGGTTGGCTAATGGTCAGCAATGTAATATACCACACTTCAATTGCATCGTTCAGTTCAAACGTGATACCGTTCATGCTGGGGGTGTAGCAATATATCAGAACATGCGTGATATAACTAGATGATTTCCAAAAACATTCAGGACTTTTCTGTTCGACATACAAGCGTTGCGGACCTTTGTGCGGCTCAGTGTGTAATGGAAAACGGTATCACGGTGGTCATGGCAGTCATCTACGTTTCACCGAATCAGAAAATTGTGGATAGTCAAGAGTTCATTCACAGAGTACTGTTAGAATATACTGAAGAAGGTTCTCGACTTCTTCAGAGATATAATACAAAATTGTATGAAATTCCCCTAATTTTGGCGGGTGATTTTAACATCAACTTTTCTAATAAAAAATCAGAGCCACTGACACAATTTCTCCTTGAAGAATTCGATTTGAAAACAAGAGAGAACGCTATAGTCGAGTGCCTCGACTATTAGATACCCGTTACTCAGCTAAACAACTTTAGATTTTGCATTAACATAATATGAATTAGAGTTACCACAGGAAAAAAGGACAAAAGGTTCAAATTATCAATTTTAATTAGGCGATCTCTTAGAGCTGGCAGCTTTTGTCCTGCATACGCCATTGTTTGACTCAGACCTCCAATTTGGCTAACTTGATTTGATTTGCATAGTTCTTGGGATATAGTTCGGTATTGACAATTAAAACCATCGTAATTTCCTTTAATAGAAATCCTTATCGAGAATTAACGTTAACTCTGTTGAGCACCTTGGCCAGCTGTTCCAAAGTCATCCGTTAGATGGCGCTATTGTATTGCGCCATCTACCCCAAGACATTGGTACCATGGGCCATGAAAGGCGGAAATGTAGGCGCTAGCCAGGCTTAAGCGTTTAATGAGTTTTTGGGCGTTAGAGAGGGCGTGACAAACTTCTATTAAGCCAATCGATAGGTATTGACGAAACAAATACATATCAATTAAAATTTTCATAATAGCATCAAAACTGTGGCCACAGCTTGTGGCTTGTGGGCGTCAGAGGGGGCGTGGCACCATTTTGAAACAAACTTGCGCTGCGTAGGAACTCCTAAAATCTACATGCAAAATGCCAATCTTCTAGCTTTTATAGTTTCCGAGATCTCAGCGTTCATACGGACGGACAGACAGACGGACATGGCTAGATCGACTCGTCCGTCTGTCTGTCCGTCTGTCTGTCCGTCTGTCTGTCCGTCTGTCTGTCCGTATGAACGCTGAGATCTCGGAAACTATAAAAGCTAGAAGATTGGCATTTTGCATGTAGATTTTAGGAGTTCCTACGCAGCGCAAGTTTGTTTCAAAATGGTGCCACGCCCCCTCTGACGCCCACAAGCCACAAGCTGTGGCCACAGTTTTGATGCTATTATCAACATTTTAATTGATATGTATTTGTTTCGTCAATACATATCGATTGGTCTAATAAAAGTTGGCCACGCCGACTCTAACGCCCAAAAACTCATTAAACGCTTAAGCCCATAGCGCCTACATATCCGCAATACAATAGCGCCATCTAACGGATGACTTTGGAACAGCTGGCCAAAGTGCTCAACAGAGTCAACGTTAATTCTCGATAAGGATTTATATTAAAGGAAATTGCGATAGTTTTCATTTGTCAATACCGAACTATATCCCAAGAACTATGCAAATCAAATCTAGTTAGCCAAATTGGAGGTCTGAGTCAAACAATGGCGTATGCTGGTGCAGGACAAAAGCTGCCTGCGCTAAAGCAGCGCTGGTGCTGATGCTCGTGCTGTAAAGCTGCCAGCTCTAAGAGATCGCATAATTCAAATTGATAATTTGAACTTTTTGTCCTTTTTTCCTGTGGTCACTCTAATTCATATTATGTTAATGCAAAATCTAAAGTTGTTTAGCTGAGTAACGGGTATCTAATAGTCGAGGCACTCGACTATAGCATTCTCTCTTGTTTTCTTCTTATAATATGCTGATATTAAAATAATCACTATTTCACTGTTCAAAGAGTGATGAATTACTGATTAAAGAGTGATGAATTCATCACATTTTCACCAGTAATTCATCACTCTTTAATCAGTAATTCATCCCTTTTTCATCGCCTTTTCATCGCATTTTCATCGCTTTTTCATCTCATTTTCATCCATTTTTTATCGCATTTTCATCGCTTTTTTTTCATCAGTAAAATTCATTCAGTAAATTTTCAAGACCAAAACAACAGCCGGAGAGTGCAGACGTGTTTTGCGCGAGCTCCGGAAAAAAACCGCTCAAAAGTGAAAAACAATAACTAAAAATACTAGAGTGGTGTAATAAAGGCAATCTTATTGCTAAATACAGTAAATAATAATTAGTGCTATGTAAAAAACTAGTGCAAAGTTATTATAAAAACTAAGAAGTGCCACGAGTGATAGCTCAATGAGCGGCGATTCAAAAAATGAGCGTAGAAGCTCCGTAGACCAGAGAAACAGTTATATTTCTTATTTCTCAACCCGCGATACAGAAGTAGAAAGAACTTCTTCAAAGAGCAACTCAGCCCTACTGACCATTGACAGTGCGAGAGCACGGTCTTGTTCTCCCGCCCTACTCACACCAACTCCCACTTCATGGAGCTTGCAGTGTAGAACCCCACCCCCAGCTTCGACTAACAGCTCACCAGCCACGAGCACTGCGACCTCGTTAATTTCTGCAACCGCAGCCACTGCAACAACAACATCAACGGTCGCCGTCAACAACAACGCGATTTCGAATGCGTTTGCAACTTCTGCAGCGCCGAATAAAACTACAAAGCCAAGTGTAAGTACGAGTGCCAATATCGGCAATATCAAACAACAACAAGTGGGTCCGGCTATACAGACTGGCATGGACCGTTACATCCAAATCAAACGGAAGCTAAGCCCGCAAAATAAAATGGTTGGAAATAAACCAAAACAAAATTGCCCTAATAAAGGCAGCGAACAACCAGGGGCATCTAGTAACAACAGATTCGCCCTATTGTCGGAAATTGATAATAATCAATCCGAATCTGGACAGGCTGTTCAAAAGAAACCAAAGCCCCCACCAATTTACATAAGGGAACAGAACTCAAATACCCTAGTAAAGAAAATTGTTGCGCTGGTCGGGAATGACAACTTTTATGTTACTCCCCTTGTTAAAGGGAATATTCATGAAACAAAGCTTCAAGCTAAAACAGAAGATCAATTCAGAGCTGTAACAAATTACCTAGACGAGGCTAGGAAACCCTACTACACGTACCAGCTCAAGAGTAGCAAGGGCTTGCAAGTAGTGCTAAAGGGCATAGAGCCCGACGTATCCACCAATGAGGTAAAAGAGGCATTGAAAGAAAAAGGATTCTTCTCCAAAAATATTATTAATATTATCAACAAAAATAAAAAGCCGCAACCACTCTTTAAGGTCGAACTGGAGCCTGAAAGCAGAGCCTTGAAGAAAAATGAAGTGCACCCGATCTATAAACTGCAATACCTGTTGCACAGAAGGATTACTGTAGAAGAACCGCATAAGCGGAATGGCCCGCTACAATGCACAAACTGCCAAGAGTATGGACACACCAGAAACAACTGCGGGCTTCGTTCAGTCTGCGTAGCTTGTGGTGGCTTCCACAAATCCGAACCTTGCCCTGCAAGCAAAGAAGACCCAAAGACAAAGAAATGCGCTAACTGTGGAGATAACCATACCGCAAACTACAGAGGCTGCCCGGTCTATAAAGAGCTAAAGAGTCAGTTTCAACAAGCAAAACAAGCACGCTCCCAGAATGCACGAAATGCGTACGTGCAATCCCAAACCACACCTAATGTTTTCTTTGCGAAAGCAGCCAGATCTTCATTTGGGCCCCTCAACACAAATGGGGGAGTTTCATACGCCAGTGCCCTAAAATCAGGACTTGCCAATCAGACGGGGTTCCCACAAGCTCAATGCTCTGAGCAAAATATAATAACACCTCAGCAAGCAATAGGACAATTACCAAACAGCATGGAAACCATGATGCTGACTTTACAACAGGGTATGATGGAATTTATGTCCTTCATGAAAACAACAATGACAAACCTTATGCAAAATCAAAACATTTTAATAAATTTGCTCACATCCCAACAATCTAAATAATCGATGTCTTGTCTTCGAATATCCATGTGGAATGCCAATGGCGTTTCACGGCACAAACTTGAAATAACTCAATTCCTCAATGAAAACCAAATAGATGTAATGCTGCTGGCAGAAACGCATCTCACAAGTAAATACAACTTCCAAATAAGAGGTTATACTTCATACTGCACAGATCATCCGGACGGTAAGGCTCACGGAGGAACTGGAATCCTAATCAGGGAACGCATTAAGCACCACTTTCACCAGAGGTTTGCAACAAATTATTTGCAGGCTACATCTATAAAACTACAAGCAGGCAACGGCAGTATCACTATAGCCGCTGTCTATTGCCCACCGCGTTTTACAATAACTGAAGAGCAATTCTTGGACTTCTACAATTCACTCGGAGATCGCTTTATAGCAGGAGGAGACTACAACGCCAAGCACACGCACTGGGGATCAAGACTCGTGACGCCCAAAGGAAGACAACTGTATAGAGCAATCATAAATTTGAGCAACAAACTCGACTATGTCTCCCCTGGCAGCCCCACATATTGGCCAGCTGACCCCAGAAAACTCCCGGACTTAATTGACTTCGCTGTGACCAAGAAAATCCCAAGAAATTTAGTCAGCGCCAAATCGCTATCGGACTTATCATCGGACCACTCGCCTGTTTTAATAACTCTCCTTCAAAGCCCGAAAGTAATTGAGCACCCCTTCAGGCTGACCTCGACTAGAACTAACTGGCTAGAGTACAAAAAGTACGTAAGTTCCCACATTGAACTAACACCACAGTTAAACATAGAGAACGATATCGACTTCTGTGCTGATGCCCTGGAGTCAGTACTCGTGGCAGCAGCCAAAATCTCAACACCAGAAGAGACAATCGTGCGTAGCAACCAATACAAAACTAATCTGCAAATCGAACAACTGGTTCGGGAAAAACGACGTCTACGACGCGTTTGGCAATCCTGCAGATCGCCCCATTCGAAGCAACTCTATAATGATGCCACCCGCAGACTCACCAAAACCCTCAAGCAAGAAGAGGAGCTTGCGCAGCGCCGGTACATCGAGAAGCTGTCGCCGACCAATACAAAGCATCCTTTGTGGAGAGCTCACCCAAATTTAAGCTCTCCGATAGAATCAGTCACTCCGATTAGAAACTCCTCGGGTACTTGGGCCCGCAGTGACGAAGACAGAGCCGAAACATTTGCTTTACACCTACGAAATGTATTTCAGCCGAACGCCGCCACAAACTCTCTTCAACTACCGCCGTTTAGCTCTGAAATTGCAATTAACCCGATTTTGTTTCAAACACCTGAAATTGCTAACGTCATTAGGAAGCAAATAAAACCGAAAAAGGCTCCAGGGGCCGACCTAATAACCCCAAAAATGATAATTGAACTTCCAAACTGCGCAGTGGATGTTATATGCAAGCTATTTAACGGGATCGCAAAACTTGGCTCCTACCCCAAAAAATGGAAAAAGTCCGTGGTTATAATGATACCGAAGCCTGGCAAAGACCACACAATTCCCTCATCGTACAGGCCAATAAGCTTACTATCGTGCCTGTCCAAATTACTGGAAAAATGCCTGCTCACGCGCATTACACCATATTTAAGAGAACAAAACTTAATCCCGGCACATCAATTCGGGTTTCGAGAAAGCCACGGAACCATCGAGCAAGTCAACCGGATAACTTCAGAAATTCGTACAGCCTTCGAACATCGGGAATATTGTAGTGCGATATTCCTCGACGTCTCTCAGGCATTCGACCGAGTGTGGCTTGAAGGCCTTATGCATAAAATCATAACATTACTGCCAGAAAACACTCATAAGTTACTTAAGTCGTACCTCTACCACAGAGTCTTTGAGGTTAGATGCAATACAACGACATCCAACGAGTATAACATTGAAGCCGGAGTCCCACAAGGTAGCGCCCTGGGCCCTACCCTGTTTATCCTATACACAGCAGACATCCCTACGAACGAGAGGCTGACTACGTCCACATTTGCTGACGACACCGCAATCCTGAGCCGCTCGAGATGCCCAACTAGAGCAACAGCTCAATTGGCTGATCATTTGGAGGTAGTTGAAAAGTGGCTATCAGACTGGCGAATCAAAATTAATGAACAAAAGTGTAAACATATAACGTTTACCCTTAACATACAATCGTGCCCGCCGCTAACTTTGAATGGTACGCAGATTCCCCAAGCCAGCGATGTAACATATCTCGGCGTCCACCTCGACAGACGCCTAACCTGGCGGAGGCACATTGAATGCAAGAAAGTACATCTCAGACTTAAAGCTAGCAGCCTACACTGGATTGTAAATTCTCGATCACCCCTGTGTCTGGACTTTAAAGTTCTTCTCTACAACTCCACCCTCAAGCCCATTTGGACCTACGGCTCCCAGCTCTGGGGGAACGCGAGCAACAGCAACGTTGACATCATACAGCGCTCACAATCAAAAATCCTGCGAACAATCACTGGGGCACCATGGTATGTTCGGAACGAAAACATCCACAGGGATCTGGGCATACCACCGGTCAAAGATGAAATAGCAAAGCAGAAAGCGGCCTACCATAACAAGCTTACACTGCACCCAAATAATCTCGCAAGGAACCTAAGACGGGTTTCGAACAGAACTCGTCTGCATCGTAACGATCTACCAGCCCAGCAATAAATATTAGGGCCCGTTAGTCTAAATTCAGTCTACATGACTGTAAGTTAAGTTATATTCTTAAGATTTGATATACTTATTGTTAGTCTCATATAGAGAAGATTCAATAAATAAAGCATATATTTACAAAAAAAAAAAAAAAAAGTAAATTTTCATATAAATTTCTTTTTATTTTATTACATTATTTCATTTATTTCATTACAAATAACTAATTAATTTAACTTAATTCAATCTACATATGTACGTTTTCAGTTGTCTCGGAGGTGTTGAGGATGTTTCGGTTTCGGTGCTCTTTTTTTGACTTCGTGCTTTATGTACTGGCTCTTCCTGACCAAGTATATCTAAAATAGAAAAATTATTATAAGATATATAAAAACTTACTACGTTTCTTCTTTTGCCGCCGGCCAAGTCCAGCTTAGTTTATGCTGGCCCAACAGTTTTATTATAAGCTTCGCCTTAAATAATGAATAAATATATTAACAGTATATGTAGGTACAGTTCAAAATAATTAATAAAATAACACTTACCTAAATTTCTGATAAATTTAGTTATAAAATTTCACAAAAAATCTCAGCTTCGATCTGTTCTCTCCGTTCTCTCAAATGCAAGTGCACGTAAAAACTGCGAAAACAACTTCAGTTGGAAACAAGGAGCCGTTAATCCTATTGTTTCTTTGCCTAATTTGTATTTACATGTTTCGCTTCGCGTCAAAGCAGGGTATATAAAAGCATGTCCGACTATGCAAAATAATAACATAACTTAAATTCAATTAAAAAAGGAACCTTTCAAAACTATCATAAAAATTTTATTTTTAAAAAGTATTTCCATAAAATAATATAATTAATAAGAATCAACGACTACAATACAAAACTTATGCTAATTTTTTTTCAAGGGTGTATAAAGGTCGATCTGTTTACTTTCAATGTACAAAGTCTTAAAAATCATTATGCCGATATAGATGACGCAGTTATTCTGAAGAGCAACATTTTATTGCTTACCGAAACGTGGTTGGCTAATGGTCAGCAATGTAATATACCACACTTCAATTGCATCGTTCAGTTCAAACGTGATACCGTTCATGCTGGGGGTGTAGCAATATATCAGAACATGCGTGATATAACTAGATGATTTCCAAAAACATTCAGGACTTTTCTGTTCGACATACAAGCGTTGCGGACCTTTGTGCGGCTCAGTGTGTAATGGAAAACGGTATCACGGTGGTCATGGCAGTCATCTACGTTTTACCGAATCAGAAAATTGTGGATATTCAAGAGTTCATTCACAGAGTACTGTTAGAATATACTGAAGAAGGTTCTCGACAAAAAGTTCAAATTATCAATTTTAATTAGGCGATCTCTTAGAGCTGGCAGCTTTACAGCACGAGCATCAGCACCAGCGCTGCTTTAGCGCAGGCAGCTTTTGTCCTGCACCAGCATACACACATACGCCATTGTTTGACTCAGACCTCCAATTTGGCTAACTTGATTTGATTTGCATAGTTCTTGGGATATAGTTCGGTATTGACAATTAAAACCATCGTAATTTCCTTTAATAGAAATCCTTATCGAGAATTAACGTTAACTCTGTTGAGCACCTTGGCCAGCTGTTCCAAAGTCATCCGTTAGATGGCAATATTGTATTGCGCCATCTACCCCAAGACATTGGTACCATGGGCCATGAAAGGCGGAAATGTAGGCGCTAGCCAGGCTTAAGCGTTTAATGAGATTTTGGGCGTTAGAGAGGGCGTGACAAACTTCTATTAAGCCAATCGATAGGTATTGACGAAACAAATACATATCAATTAAAATTTTCATAATAGCATCAAAACTGTGGCCACAGCTTGTGGCTTGTGGGCGTCAGAGGGGGCGTGGCACCATTTTGAAACAAACTTGCGCTGCGTAGGAACTCCTAAAATCTACATGCAAAATGCCAATCTTCTAGCTTTTATAGTTTCCGAGATCTCAGCGTTCATACGGACGGACAGACAGACGGACATGGCTAGATCGACTCGGCTAGTGATCCAGAACAAGAATATATATACTTTATAGGGTCGGAAACGCTTCCTTCTACCTGTTACATACTTTTGCACGAATACAATATACCCTTTTACCGTCTGTCTGTCCGTATGAACGCTGAGATCTCGGAAACTATAAAAGCTAGAAGATTGGTATTTTGCATGTAGATTTAGGAGTTCCTACGCAGCGCCACGCCCCCTCTGTCGCCCACAAGCCACAAGCTGTGGCCACAGTTTTGATGCTATTATGAACATTTTAATTGATATGTATTTGTTTTGTCAATACATATCGATTGGTCTAATAAAAGTTGGCCACGCCGACTCTAACGCCCAAAAACTCATTAAACGCTTAAGCCTGGCTAGCGCCTACATATCCGCAATACAATAGCGCCATCTAACGGATGACTTTGGAAAAGCTGGCCAAAGTGCTCAACAGAGTCAACGTTAATTCTCGATAAGGATTTATATTAAAGGAAATTGCGATAGTTTTCATTTGTCAATACCGAACTTTATCCCAAGAACTATGCAAATCAAATCTAGTTAGCCAAATTGGAGGTCTGAGTCAAACAATGGCGTATGTGTGTATGCTGGTGCAGGACAAAAGCTGCCTGCGCTAAAGCAGCGCTGGTGCTGATGCTCGTGCTGTAAAGCTGCCAGCTCTAAGAGATCGCATAATTCAAATTGATAATTTGAACCTTTTGTCCTTTTTTCCTGTGGTCACTCTAATTCATATTATGTTAATGCAAAATCTAAAGTTGTTTAGCTGAGTAACGGGTTTCTAATAGTCGAGGCACTCGACTATAGCGTTCTCTCTTGTTTTCTTCTTATAATATGCTGATATTAAAATAATCACTATTTCAGTAAACGCTGTTCAAAGAGTGATGAATTACTAATTAAATTTATGAATTCATCACATTTTCACCAGTAATTCATCACTCTTTAATCAGTATTTCATCCCTTCATCGCTTTTTCATCGCCTTTTCATCCCTTTTTTACCGCATTTTCATCGCTTTTTCATCGCTTTTTTTTCATCAGTAAAATTCATTCAGTAAATTTTCATATAAATTTCTTTTTATTTTATTACATTATTTCATTATTATTTCATTTATTTCATTACAAATAACTAATTAATTTAACTTAATTCAATCTACATATGTACGTTTTCAGTTGTCTCGGAGGTGTTGAGGATGTTTCGGTTTCGGTGCTCTTTTTTTGACTTCGTGCTTTATGTACTGGCTCTTTCTGACCAAGTATATCTAAAATAGAAAAATTATTATAAGATATATAAAAACTTACTACGTTTCTTCTTTTGCCGCCGGCCAAGTCCAGCTTAGTTTATGCTGGCCCAACAGTTTTATTATAAGCTTCGCCTTAAATAATGAATAAATATATTAACAGTATATGTAGGTACAGTTCAAAATAATTAATAAAATAACACAATTTCTGATAAATTTAGTTATAAAATTTCACAAAAAATCTCAGCTTCGATCTGTTCTCTCCGTTCTCTCAAATGCAAGTGCATGTAAAAACTGCGAAAACAACTTCAGTTGAAAACAAGGAGCCGTTAATCCTATTGTTTCTTTGCCTAATTTGTATTTACATGTTTCGCTTCGCACCAAAGCAGGGTATATAAAAGCATGTCCGACTATGCAAAATAATAACATAACTTAAATTCAATTAAAAAAGGAACCTTTCAAAACTATCATAATAATTTTATTTTTAAAAAGTATTTCCATAAAATAATATAATTAATAAGAATCAACGACTACAATACAAAACTTATGCTAATTTTTTTTCAAGGGTGTATAAAGGTCGATCTGTTTACTTTCAATGTACAAAGTCTTAAAAATCATTATGCCGATATAGATGACGCAGTTATTCTGAAGAGCAACATTTTATTGCTTACCGAAACGTGGTTTGCTAATGGTCAGCGATGTAAGTAGCTACAACTAATGCATTCGACCTATTTTTATGGTTTTTAAAAAGGAATGCAATGGGTGTCGCCAGGGTGTACAGTTTATTTGTTGTGTATCCCAAATTTTGTCCAACAAAAAATACCTGTCCTGTCCTTTTTTATATACCTAAAAACCGGACCTGTATACCCACAGATAGGGTAACGGAATTTCGTTATCCTCAGTGATTTGAAAATATAAACTGTCTTGATAGGAGAGCGGGAGAGAGCGGAAGAGAAAGTTTTCTTAGAAATACTTGAGTATTTAAACTAGATATGAAATTTTGTTGATTTGAACAAAGTAATTTTAGAATTTAAAGTTGTATATTATTAATCTCTGGCTTGAACACTTTAAATTCACCGAAAATAAAATTCCATATTTGAAAAGTTTAACTTAATAAAAATTATTTCATTTATGTTAAATAGTTTTAGTAGTAATAAATATATGTTAATAATTTGCGGCCTCTACACTTTAATAAAAAGGTTATAAAATAATATATTATTTAAAAGCAGTATACAAATTATTAAAGTACCACTTTTAATTTCCAACGTAAAATTATTCACATAGGCATGAATAGAACATAAACAATTTTTTAAATGTCAATCTGCAACAAAATGTTCTGTACATGTTATACAAAAATTCTGTGCTGTTATTTGAATGTGTTTAAAACTGTTCACGCGCACTTGCGGTTCAAAAAGGCTATTTTCCCGATTCCTTCATTATTTTACGTTTTTTTCCGCAAGAGGGCGAGAATGAGAGGTAGGACATATGCAATCCCCTTTTTTAAATGTATTTTGTGTCCAATCCTAGTCAAGACGCCACCCAAAAATAACGACTCTTAGATGACGCTTTAAGCTAAGCATACTGAGATATAGATGTCGCTTTGGCCATTTGGCGGGTCGCATATGTCCTACCTCTCATTCTCGCCCTCTTGCGGAAAAAAACGTAAAATAATGTAGGAATCGGGTGCGGTAAAATAGCCTTTTTGAACCGCAAGTGCGCGCGAACAGGTTTAAACACATTGGAATAACAGCAGAGAATTTTTGTGTAACATTTACAGAAAATTTTGTGGCCGATTGACATTTTAAAAAATTTTTAATGTTCTATGCATGCCTATGGGGATAATTTTACTTTGGAAATTAAAAGTGGTATATAAATAATTTGTATACTGTTTTTAAATAATATATTATTTTATAACCTTTTAGTTAAAGTGTGGAGGCCGCAAATTATTAACTACTAAAATTTTTTAACATAAATGAAATAATTTTTATTAAGTTAATCTCTTCAAAAATAGAATTTTATTTTCGACCAATTTAAAGTGTTCAAGCCAGACATTAATAATATACAGCCTTATATTCTAAAATTACTTTGGTCAAATCAACAAAATTTCAGATCTAGTTTAAATGCTCAAATATTTCTAAGAGAGACTTTCTCTTCCTCTCTCTCCCTCTCCCCCATCAAGACAGTTTCTATTTTTAAATCACAGAGGCTAACGAAATTCCGTTACCCTATCTGTGCGTATACAGGTCCGGTTTTTAGGTATATAAAAAAGGACAGGACAGGTATTTTTTGTTGGACAAAATTTGGGATACACAACAAATAAACTGTACACCCTGGCGACACCCATTGCTTGCGCAAATCCCTTTTTAAAAACCATAAAAATAGGTCGAATGCATTAGTTGTAGCTACTTTAAGCTGCAGTCCTATTCATCCCCTAGACTTCAGGTTGTAAAGTCATTTAATTAATGGTATGAAATCTATACAAGATGCCCCCCATCCATCTGATCTCTAGGAAATTGGGTTTGACCCCATCCAAGTAAACATATACATACGCACAACTGTTCAGTCGCCATCACAATTGTTTGACGACCTTGCCATTCAAGATATTTTCCACCCTCAAAGACATACACAAACACAATATTCTATGTATATTGTATGCATGCAATGTCCTACCCATCCCCTTCCTATACTCAGGTTAAAAAGGTTTCATTCGAATGTATGAATAAGGTGTAAAGTTAGTTATTCTGTACTAAGGAAGGAATTTACGCTTAATTTTTGAGAACTTTATTTTTGTTTATATTTGTTGCTAACAAAATAAAAAAAAAAACTATAACTATGGCTTTAATTCAGTGCGATGTGTGCAACAAAGACATTAATCTTTCGGTGTTCGAAACGCATTACGAGGAGTGCTCAAAGCCTCGTAACACAAGTGCATCTAACAACAAAATTATTTGTGATTTGTGTTATATGTCCGTAGATAGCGGAACATTTAGTGAGCATTACAATAGGTTTCTCGGACCTAAAAATGCTTTTAAAGTGCTGATGGGCGCTCAGATTAAAAATAAGCATTTACAGCCTATTTCTGAGCGCCAAAATTATGATGACCAACCCTCCACTTCAGGAGCTGCAATTAAACGGATTAGGACCGAAGGTAATTCCACCCAAAATACCAATACAAAAAAGATTAAGACTTCGGTTGATACTAATTGTGAATTGTGTGGAGGAACTTACCCACAATCAGGAAAAATAAAGCATATTAGGTCAGAAAAGCACAAGAATGCAATTGCGGGAACGAACAAAAATGTTGACGTTATTCACCTGGCGTCGGAAACAGAATTCCCAATTAGGTCATATCGGATTCAATCCTCCGGTACAAAAGATATTATTGACCTTAAAGAATTTTATAAACAATGTCAAGCCAACATGGTACAAATTCTTACTCATGGAATGGATGAATTTAAGTCTATAAAATTCAGTATCTAAATTTATGGATTATATGTCAAATACACCGATGATGGAGATTGTGTTGAAACATATAAGCATTTTGGTACTGCATATCTTTCGGTTTATGATGTTGATTACTAACTTCCTCGAATTGAGGAAGGTATCGATTATTTGGCTAATGCTAGTAGCGAGTTTCAGGAGAGAGACTCAGGATGGGCTATAAAAGCATTTAAATATTTCGATATTACAGTAATTAAACTGGAACACATTCCCGTTAGAGGATATATTCCTGCTCCTTCAACCATTAAAGCTAAATATGCTTTAATTAATGTTAAAAACAATGATGAATATTGTTTTAAGTGGAGTTTACTGGCCTCTATTGCTTTTAAAAGTCATGCATTGGATCAATTTCCAACTCCCAGACAAAGAAGGGCTGCTAGAGAACAACTACAATTCCCTGCCTTCTATAGAAATTTTAATATTTCACAGGAAATTATTCAATACAAGGAAGCAACGTTAATTTTTACTGGAATAGAGTTTCCTATTACAAAAAAAGGGATAAAGATATTCGAAAAATTAAATCCCAATTTCAGCGTAAATGTATATGAAATTGACGCAACAGGAAAACAAATTGTAGGGCCCGTTGTAAGGACTGATTTTAAGTCTAGGCCCTCACATATAAATTTGTTACTAATTGAAAAGGAAAATTCTTTACATTACGCATACATTACCTGTATGAGAACACTTTGCTATTCGCAATGTTCCAAATCTAGAACTCCTGCGAATTTTTGTGAGAATTGCTTGCAGTTCATAACAACAACAAATTCGACTCACGATACAAAGGAGTGTGGTAAAGTTGCCGCAACATATCCAACTCCGAATTCGGTTACGAAGTTTAAAAACTTTTATAAAAAACTATCTCCGCCAATAGTTATATATGCGGACATCGAAGCGGTATTAAAAAATATTCATACCGCAATAAATACGCCGACTATTTCATCAACAACCAAAGCCCAGAAGCATATTGCTTGCGCGGTTTAATTTTGTGTGGTGCACAAATACGATTCAACTTTAAATGAACAATGGACATATGAAGGTAATTATCAATATTATATTCTAATAGTAAATTGATACTAATAATAATATTTTCATTTAATTAAGGTCCTGATTGTATCAAACAATTTTGTAAGGCCCTCAAGGATACCACTTTGGCTCTTTACAATAAATACTGGGCTCATCATGAAGATCCAACCAGACCATTGGATCCATGCGAGGAGTTCCAGAACGAAAATGAAGATTGCTGCGCCTGTGAGCTACCAATTCGGGGGACCGCCGACCCGTACTTCAATCAATTTACTGGTAGCTATATAGGTCCTATTTATAAGAACTGTAAAGTAGAGTATAAGCTAAAAGAGGCGTTTTTCCCAGTTATTTTTCATAACCTTTCAAGGTACGATATCCATTTATTTATTAAGGAATTAGGTGATAATTTAAAGCCAATACCTTGCAATAAGGAATTATATATTGCCCTCACCCAAACCATTAGAATAAATGCTAGTTGTCGATATAAAATTCAATTTATAGATTCAAATAGGTTTTTAAATTCAAGTTTAGAAAAACTAGCTAGTTATTTGGACGATGCAAATTTCAGTCTATTGAAAACTAAATTTCAGGGTGAGAAATTCACCCAAATGAGGCGAAAGGGAGTATTCCCTTATGACTTTTTAGATAGCTTTAAAAAATTTAATGAGCCAGAACTTCCTCCAATTGAATATTTTTTCAATTCCCTCACAGACCAAGCCTGTTCTGCCGAAGAATATGAATTCGCTCAAAAGGTTTGGTCAACATTTAATTGTAAAACTCTAAGGGACTATTTAAAATTATATTTAGAAAGCGATGTAATGATTTTAGCCGACGTATTTTAGAAAGTTTGTCTACACATCTATAAACTTGATCCCGTCAATTATGTAACGGCTCCCTCAATTTCCTGGGATGCAATGTTAAAATTCACGCGAACAGAATTAACTCTAATAAGTGATCCTGATATGTACAATTTTCTTAAGAGATCTATACGAGGAGGATTGACTCAATGCACTCAACGAATTTCAAGTGCTAATAATAAATACATGGAAGACTTCAATAATAGCAAACCCACTAATTTCTTAGCATACATTGATGCTAATAATTTATATGGTTGGGCCATGAGTCAACCCCTTCCCTTATCAGAATTTAAATTTTTAGATTATCAGGAAATTATGCAGTTAGATATAAAAAATATGCCAGCAAACGGGGCTTATGGGTACATGCTCGAAGTAGACCTCAAATATCCTATTGAACTTCATAACGCGCATAATTCATCGCCCTTCTGTTCTGAAAGTAAATTGCCTCCAGGCTCAAAAATTCCCAAGCTAATAGCTGATTTAAATGATAAAGAAAATTATATTATACATTTAAAATACCTACAATTATGCATTCAACACGGGATTATAGTAAAAAAAATTCATAGAGTACTAACTTTTAAACAATCTTGCTGGCTAAAACCCTACATAGATTTAAACACAAAACATAAAAAATTAGCTAAAAATGAATTTGAAAAAAATTTTTTTAAATTAATGAATAACGCTGTGTACGGTAAAACAATGGAAAATGTCCAGAAAAGAAGAGTCGTGGCACTGGTGTCTCATTACCAATCAAAACAAAACTCACCTGGTTTTAGACAACGAATCGCCAGTCACAATTTTCATAGTGTAGAACTTTTTGGCCCTAATTTAGCTGCAATCGAGTCCACACAAACATGTATATTTTATGATAAGCCCATATATATTGGATCCAGTGTTTTAGAACTGTCCAAATGGTTAATGTATGATTACTTCTATAATTTTCTTTCTATAAAGTGTCCTTCGTCAAGTATTATTTATATGGATACCGATTCCTTTATTATTTCATCCAAAGAAGACTTTTATAAATTAATAAAAGAAAATCCTAGTCGGTTTGATACATCAAACTACAATGAAAATAATAAATATAATATAGCTCAGGCCAATAATAAAGAACTAGGCTTAATGAAAAACGAAAATGCAGGAAAAATAATGAAGTCCTTCGCGGGTCTAAAGGCCAAGGCCTACTCAATCTTAGTTGTGAAGGACAGTAATCAAAATACAGACCAAAGTCCTTACGAATGTATAAAAAAGGTTAAGGGAGTTCAAAGATCGGTTGTAAATAAGCTATCGCATAATGATTATATAGAATGTATTAAACAAAAGAAAACTTATTATGGGGAACAACGAACAATTAGAAGTAGAGCTCATAATCTTTATACTGAAATAGTTAATAAAATAAGTCTTAATTATAAGGATGATAAAAGGTTTATATTACCTGATAAAATACATACACTAGCTCACGGACATTTTGAAATAAGAAATATTTCAGGTGATAGTTAAAATTAAACAAAAAAAAAAATGTATAATTAATCAAAAATGTATTTAATATATTTAAAATGTACAATTTGTAAATTTGTGTAAATATATAATAAAAAAATAAAATAAAATGAATTATAAATTATTAAATAAAATCTGGGTGTGTATGGCTATTATTCCAAATTACTATTTCAGCAAACTGTGTTTATCTATCCACGAAGAGTGACTTTCATCAAAACCAAGCCACTTAACCTTGAGTCGATTCTTTCGCTTTTCTAATATTTTTTCTACCAAGAACGCATTAGGATCTTTAACTCGTTGAAGTTCTTGTTCATAAAATGATCCCTCAATAGGTTCACTCTTATAATCCTCCAACTCATACGTTGCAGGGTAAGTAGACTTAATCTTTATTACTTTAAAAACTTCTGTTGTCCAATTGGGTTCATATCCCTTCATAAACACGCCCTTACATTTACTTATTCGAACGTAATCCCCCACATAAAATTTGTGTTGTGGATATATTTTTGGAATATTGTAAACTGATTTCAATATAAACTCCTCATTTTGAGTGCATACATCAACTGGACTCATTTTAATAGTTCTGTGATACGAATTATTATATTCATGGACAAGTTCATTGATTTTATGTATCCATCTATATTTTCCCTGCATACTGAACATTTTCCACATGTTACTTTTTAATGTTCTATTAAAACGCTCGCATATGGATGCTTTTAAATGTGTGTAGGTATGATAATGATTTATATGATGTTTTTTCATTAAGGTACCAAATGAAGAATTAAAAAATTCTTTACCTTGATCTGACTGAATATTCTTAGGGTTAGTTTTTGCTGTTTTAAATACTGTGTTCATAGCTTATACTACCTCCTGTGCAGACTTGGTTTTAACAGGTACGGCGTACGCGTATTTAGAGAATGTGTCAATAACTGTCAGTAAATATCTATATCCGCTATTTTCTTTCCAAAAAGGAATCATTTCAACTAAATCAATTTGCCAGGTATCATTTATTCCTTTTTGAACAAATTTGCGTCGAATAAAATTTTTTCGAACCTGTTTATGAATTTCATTAACCACTTGCTGTTTGCTCATGATGTTATTTTTTATTAGGTGTTGAAGAGGGTTTAGATATTAGTGATTGCTTATATACAAGTACATCGCTTTTTATTTCCTTACGCATCTTTTTTGAAATTTCAAAACACAGTCTAGTTAAATCTATTTGAACATTTTTATCGTAAGATCCTTCTAAATCAGATAGTTGAACATCATATTTTTGTAATGAAACGCACTTAGGAATAATGTGATTATAGTAAAGGTATATAACTTGTTGACTTAATATTGAGTTCCAACATAAAAATGTAGTAAAAAATATACCTAATCTTAGTAAGGATCTCCAGGACTCACTATCAAATTCAATTTTGTTACCATACTGGTTTATTACCATTACATACTGCTTATCGGATTTTCGAAACCTAAAATTACATTTTATAGTAGACATAGTTGGATGATCAATAATTGAATCAGGCAACAAAAAATCGTATTGATCAAGTTTTAGTTGAATATATTCCTTGTATGTGAGGAGCTGCATCCATTGATCTTTTTCAAATCCCACGAAATTATTTTTACTTTGCTGCATCCAGACCATTGGTGAAAATTTTCGTGATGTTGACAATCCACATTTTATTTTTAAATTATGTACTACATAATATTCGAATCCGAATATAACTTCATGATCCTGATTTTTTCGGGGTTTTTTATTTTTTGTATCTTGGTACGTGTCCATTATGGTTGAGCCGTCTTTCTAAACTACTCATTTGTACCGATCAGACCGCTATATAAAGGGGAAACTTCATGTAGTCATAGCCTCAGTTGATAAAAAAATCTCAAGCAATCATGAACACTGTAGATCGAAAATCTAGCGTTATAGTAGATTTTCAATATTTACTTGGAAACAATAAACAAGTTTTTGTTAAGGAGTTAGCATTCATGCAGACCGGAACAGTCGTCCCCAATTTCTTTCATTTCAAACCACCATTCAACATAAAGGAATTGGAGAATGAAACAATTAAACAGCAACACTTAAATCGACAGAATATTAATGGATTGGATTGGTCAGCTGGAGATATACCATATACATGTCTAGAAGAAATACTTTCACCACTTAATAAGTATAGTGCAATTATCGTACGTGGTGAAATTAAAAAACATTTTTTAAGTAAATATTTATCAACAACCATTATCGATATTGACATTGGAAGAAGTTTAGCCCAGCTTCCAAATTTTTCACCAATTGTAAAATCTACACGAAAAAAGTTCCTCTTAGATGTTCATTAAATAATTTGTTTAAACTATTTGTAATCTTAGAAAACTCAAATTATGAAGTATATTGTAATCCTAACACATATATTTGATTATCAGTAAAAAAATTATAGTCGAACTAAGAGGTTGTCTTATTCAATGGATACCTTTAAGAATTTGTTTGGTAATGACCCCCGTAGAAGGGGATACACTCAACTAATTTATTGTAATTATTGCGGATCTGACACTCATTTCGAAAAGAACTGCTCAAAAAAAACGTGACCAGGAAAAATCTAAATAATAATAATAATGTAATTTAAGGATATATTAATATAATAAAATATATATAAAATAATAAAATGTTTACACAATTCATACATCCCTTCACAATGTTAATTTGCGGACCTTCAGGATCCGGAAAAACAACGTTTTTAGAAAATCTAATAAATAAAAAGAATGATTTGCTAAATGTTTCTATAAGCTTCCATGATAAGCTTCAATTTCAATGTTTAGCAAGACAAATTTATCCTGAAAATCCCGCAGAATTATTTAGAATATATAAGGAAGTTACGGAGCAACCTCATGGATATTTACTTATTGATCTCACCCAAGGCATCAACGATCTCTTAAGATTTAGAACTAACATTTTTAATTCCGAATATACAGTGTGTTATTCAGAGGAAAATGGTTTACAAAAAGAATCTAAGTCGTCTAAAAGCGAACAAACATATATTGTATGTGCTCAAAAAAGCTAACAACAAACTACGGAAGGCAATTATAAGTAATAACGATAGTGAGTTAGTTAAAACATTAGTAGAGATCGTATTAAATACATTGCAAGGAAATCATAAGGTTACAAAAACACATCTAACAGCGCTCAAAAAGTATAAAAAAGTATTACGCTACCTTTCCTGTCCAAAACGCACATTAAATTCCAAGAGAAAAGTTCTAGTTCAAAAGGAGGATTTTTACCAATTCTTATAAATTCATTGCTTTCTGGAATTTTCGGAAAAATATTAAACCATGCTTAAAAATAAACATCATTTAAACAAAGTCATTTTGATGACCCCCAACGCCTATCAAAAATTAATAAGCGATGACAGGGGGAATGAATTAATAAGTTTAAAATTTTTACCAATTTTAAATGATAACAAAATAAGTGATTTCGACAAATGGATTAAAATTCGTCAAGAATTGTCTTACTACCAAAATAAAAAACGTAATAAATTATGGCATGTATCAAATGAACAAAAAGCACCCCCTATCTCAACTCAAACTAATGAATCTCAAACAACTGATTGGATTGATACAAACCCTAGTACTTCAGGATTAAAATTAAAAATTGACTCTTCACTACCAAAAAGGTTGAGTTACCAGATTTACCATCTGAAAGTGATGAAGATTTATACTCGGAAGCAAATGATCACAAACGAAAAATTCGGAATACTTCCTTTGGTGATACTAAAGAAGATATTAAGAAGATGGCAGTTACAAAAGTGAAGCTTAATGCAAAACAACGCAAATTAAGAGTAAACCTAAAAAAATATAAAGAGGAACCATCTCCATTTCAAAATCTTACTTATGTAACAGGGCGTGAAAAGTTGAGTCGATCGGTTAAAAATTCTGTACAAATAGGGAAAAACAAACTAAATTGGACGTCATACCAATAATTGTAAAGGTTGATTTCAGAAATGGGGTATTTATATGAGATGTTTATCACATTGCTCAGCAATGATTCACTAAATGTATTTCCTAATAATGTAAAATGTGCATTTACTAACATTGTAAATATTCCTGAAGATATGAACGATGCTTGGGAAGTCGGTATTACCGATACATATCTAAATAATTACATTAAAAATTCATCTGACAAAGAAATAAATATACCTACAAATACAGAAAATAGTACAACTGAATTTGTTAGTTTAGTAAATGCTGAAACATTTAGATATACAAATGTAACCATGGAGTCAAAAACACATGAAAATGGATTAATTTTTATTTATACTGATATAATCAAACCGAGGATTGTTGGTAGTAAGAGACCCCGATGCCTTCGAGTACTGCATTACAATGGTAAAGAAAAAAATATTCAATTTAAAAATATTGAATATTATCCTTTATGGTCTTCAAACGAGATATCAATATTAATAACCGATTCAAAAGGTTATAAGATTCCGTTTGAATCGTCTGCTGTGCCTATTTTTGTTACCCTTCACTTTAGAAGACGGAGATGATCAATGATATAAATAATACTCCCCCAATTGAAATTAATTCAGAATAAAAATAGCAATCATGGTGAAATCTTATCATCAATATTATTTAAATCAGTCTGGTGGAGGATTAAGCAACATAGGAAGCCTTTATGTATCACCTCATATAGTTCAACAAGGACGAGGAATTGGAAACTTTTTTAGTGGGCTTTTTAACTATATTAAACCACTTTTTCTTTCTGGAATAACCGCTATTAAAGATCAGGCTTCTGAATCTGGAAAGGCAGTGCTCAATGAGATCGGTAGAAAACCTTTGAGAAATATCATTCAAGAACAGAGTAAAATTGCGTTACAAAATCTTTCAAATAAAGCTATTGATAAAATGACTCGATTTCAAAATGGAAGCGGGAAAAGAAATAAAAAGCGCAGTACAAGAAAAAAAGACTTCATTTACCATCCAAAACACATCGTAAACGTACCCAGACGCAGCATAAAAGAAAAAAGTCATCAAGAAAGATAAATATTAGTGATATTTTCTCTAAGTCAAAATGAGTAACCATATTGAATGCATGAAAAGTGAATTGGATTTGTTTGCCCCCAATCCAACGCAAAGCTCTATTTTAAGAACTGAAGAAGTATCATATAATCCAATTGCATCCTTAGACAGCGCTTCTTCAATCGAATTTGTTTGCTTGGGTAATGGTGAGACATATAGAGACTTATCAAGTGTTTATTTACGTCTTGTAGTACAATTAAAAAAAATGACAACACCGTCATTGAAGGAAACGCCGTTGGTGTAGTAAACAATATTTTACATTCGATATTTCGCAGTTCTTCAGTTTATTTAAATAACATTTTGGTATCGCAGAGTGATAATAACTATCATTATAGAGCGTATTTACAGACAGTTTTAAACTATGGGAGTGATGCGTCAGAAAGCCATTTGGCCGCTCAAGGATATTATCCTAATTTTGGAAGAATAACAGCTGGTCAATATGTTTACCCATCAACAAATGAAACTCTGAAAAATATATTTAAAAATAGTAATAAGGTTGAACTGTTTGGTAAGATTCATGGAGATATATTTAATCAACCGAAACTGCTTGTAAACAACGTTGATTTAAGGATTAATTTTAACATTGAGAAAACTTCATTTTATTTAATGGAAAACGAAACGGAATCAAATCTGAAGATATTGGAAGCGCAACTTTTCAAGAATCATATAACTATCAACCCCAGCATTTTATTGGCCCATCATCATGTATTACAAACAAAAAAAAAATGCCATATATCCATTCAACAAAGTAGAAGTAAAGTCATTCACTATATACCCAGAAAACAATACATTATCGATTGATAACGCTGTTATTGGGCAATTACCAAATTTTTTAGCGTTTTGTATGGTAAAAAATCGTGCATACTCAGGAAATCGTGGATTGGACCCATTCGATTTTGAGCATTTTAAAGTTCAACGATTTAACCTTTTGGTTAATGGAGTTCAAGTTCCTTCTCAGGCCCTTGAGTTTGATTACTCGAACCCCGAAAATGCCCAAAGCGCGCGAGGATATAATATGCTATTTAGAGGAAGTGGAATAAAACATTACGATCGGGGTCTGCAAATTACAAAGGAAATGTTTGATAAAAACAGTTTTATATTAGCCTTTGACCTAACTGCTGATCATTCAAATTCAACTGTGTGCTCGAATTTAATTTCTCAAGGTACCATCCGGATTGAAGGTAGATTTTCGGCACCACTTACTGAAGCAGTAACTTGTTTAGTTTATTGCGAATACGACTCAATGATTGATATTGATAAGAATCGAAATATCAGAGTTCTCCTTTAAACATGAATACATTACAAATTATTGATTTACTAAGTAAGAATACATATACAAAAGCTATTTTTAAAGGAGTTTTTCCATCAGATCAGCTACCCAAAACAATTTCTAAGTTTCCAGCTCTAATTATTGCCAACTCTGATACTTCAGTTCAACCTGGTACTCATTGGATTGTATTCCATATTAATAGTAATAGGTAAGCTTCGTTTTTGACTCCTATAGGCAATACCCCCCAAAAAAAGAGTACATAACCTTTTTAAAAAAATATACTGTTAAATATTTGTATAACAAACAGCAACTACAAGGATATTTACTTGTGGACATTATTGTATACTGTATGGCCTTTTTAAAAGTAAAAAAAATCTTTAAAGTGTTTCTTAAAATATTTTAAGAGAAATGATTTTTTTTATAATGATAAGCTTATTCTGAAAATGTTTAAGAAATAAAAAAACAATTTAATTAAAATAAAATCAATTAATATTGTTTATTGTGGGGTTCTATATAATCTCTGGTTCAACTTATAATATCTTAACATAATATTAACGGCTTCGTCTTTTAATAGAGGCAGTCTATGACACTGGCAGGTATCCGGTCCGACCGAGGCGTCTTCATCGCTCCAGGGACAAAGCTTGTAGTGAAAACCATACTTTGAGTGAATAAGTTCCTTGCCTTCCAAATCCTCCAGTGTAAGGCGTAAATATTCCAGTCTGGTTACGTGCTCCTCTAAGATCATGTCTTCGAACTGCATTAAGAACAACTCAATTTGTTTCGAGTGCATTTTAATAGTTGCTTATTTGGAATGGTTTTTACTCTTTAAGACTGCGCGAACGACTGATGCAGAAGAAAGAATCTTGTGGTCTTATATGGGGGAGTTGTCCTTATTTACTTTATTTATTTGTAGATATAAATTCGATTAGAGCAGGACTATATCTATTCATATCTTTTCCCTTGTATACAATGTGAGAAATACCATTCTCATTTAACTTCCTAAAGGGTGTCTTAGTGGAAAACTTGTTTACATAACTTTTAGGTAAAAATATCCAAATGTTTTCGTTGTCCTTGTCTGTTAAATAAAGAGCTATTTTATTTCCATAAGGTGTTTTTTTCAGTTTGCATCCAATAATCTTATACTCAAAACCAATACATAGATTTTCAAGTTTTGTATAACCAATCAGAGGCTTCAATTCATTAAGGGTTGTTATAAAATCCTGAAGAAATAAAGTAAATTCTAATACGATGTTAAATAAACATTTTGGGTCGAACAAACCATTTTAGAGCTTCGTTAATCCGGATTGGTTATTATCAGGTAATTTTCAGTTGTGTACTAATTTATTTAAAAGGTATACATAGCCTTTTATACTCTTGAAGTACTTATGTATATGTATATGTATATGTAATATATATATATATATATATATATATATTCACTTTATATATATATATTTATATATACACACACATTTCACTTCTTATATAAGAAAATATATTTTCTAGATCCTTCAGTTTGTTATAGAACCGAGATGGATACGTTTAATTTCGAGTTGTGCACTAATTCTACATCATTTACTACCCTCAATGGTTTGAAAATTCACACCTTAAAAGTACACAACTTTAGTTATCAAAAATCTAGATCGTACTATTACCAATGTTTCTTTTGTCCTGAAATAAAAAGATTCTGGCTGAGAGACAATTTGTATATGCATATCCTACTGAAACATAACTTCACTCTGAGTCATAAAGCAATGTAGGATCTCAGGTGGAAAAAAAAAATTTTAAACAAATAAAAAAACAGTACAAATATTATTTAAAATTTGTTTTATTTAATTCGTCTTAATATTAAATGAACATTTTTATTTTTTATTTGATAATTTGCATAATTCCTTATTCCAACTATCATCAAGCAACCCAATGTACGGATTTGCTTGATCCTCTTTAATTTCGTCAAATAGACTATCATCAGCTGGAAAATTGAATGAGAAGTCCGGCTGAGGCTCCTCGTCCATCTCGAACGGTTGAGCAAATACAGCATCAATCCAGCTTACGGAGCAAACACTATTTTCGTGTGCTTGCTGTGAAGCTAGATACTCCTGAGTCGTCATGCCCATTGGTTCATCGGCTAAATCTGCACATGTCAAGTCGTCCGGAAACGTCTGTGTCGAGGAAATGTGGGGTGCGAATATGTCCCGAAGAAAGTCTTCAACCTCGTTAGCGACCTCAACGTCCTGTACAATTTCATCGTCCGTATCGACGAAAATGACTGAATCGTTAGAGATTGACATATTGAGTTAAAAAAGAATACTGAATATACACTTCTTGCGTGACCCACTTTTTATACCCAGAAAAGAAACAGTACACTTGGAAATCAAATACATGCAACCAATACATTCGATTGGTTGACTGCTGTAAGGAAAATCTGTGATGGTGTGTGTTTGTGTATGTCTTTGAGGGTGGAAAATATCTTGAAAGGCAAGGTCGTCAAACAATTGTGATGGCGACTGAACAGTTGTGCGTATGTATATGTTTACTTGGATGGGGTCAAACCCAATTTCCTAGAGATCAGATGGATGGGGGGCATCTTGTATAGATTTCATACCATTAATTAAATGACTTTACAACCTGAAGTCTAGGGGATGAATAGGACTGCAGCTTAAAGTAGCTACAACTAATGCATTCGACCTATTTTTATGGTTTTTAAAAAGGGATTTGCGCAAGCAATGGGTGTCGCCAGGGTGTACAGTTTATTTGTTGTGTATCCCAAATTTTGTCCAACAAAAAATACCTGTCCTGTCCTTTTTTATATACCTAAAAACCGGACCTGTATACGCACAGATAGGGTAACGGAATTTCGTTAGCCTCTGTGATTTAAAAATAGAAACTGTCTTGATGGGAGAGAGGGAGAGAGAGGAAGAGAAAGTCTCTCTTAGAAATATTTGAGCATTTAAACTAGATCTGAAATTTTGTTGATTTGACCAAAGTAATTTTAGAATATAAGGCTGTATATTATTAATGTCTGGCTTGAACACTTTAAATTGGTCGAAAATAAAATTCTATTTTTGAAGAGATTAACTTAATAAAAATTATTTCATTTATGATAAATAATTTTATTATTTCATTTATGATAAATAATTTTAGTAGTAAAAAAATATATGTTAATAATTTGCGGCCTTTACACTTTAACTAAAAGGTTATAAAATAATATATTATTTAAAAGCAGTATAAAAATTATTTATATACCACTTTTAATTTCCAAAGTAAAATTATCCCCATAGGCATGCATAGAACATTAAAAATTTTTTAAAATGTCAATCGGCCACAAAATTTTCTGTAAATGTTACACAAAAATTCTCTGCTGTTATTTCAATGTGCTTAAACCTGTTCGCGCGCACTTGCGGTTCAAAAAGGCTATTTTACCGCACCCGATTCCTACATTATTTTACGTTTTTTTCCGCAAGAGGGCGAGAATGAGAGGTAGGACATATGCAATCCCCTTTTTTAAATGTATTTTGTGTCCAATCCTAGTCAAGTCGCCACCCAAAAATAACGACTCTTAGATGACGCTTTAAGCTAAGCATACTGAGATATAGATGTCGCTTTGGCCATTTGGCGGGTCGCATATGTCCTACCTCTCATTCTCGCCCTCTTGCGGAAAAAAACGTAAGATAATGTAGGAATCGAGTGCGGTAAAATAGCCTTTTTGAACCGCAAGTGCGCGCGAACAGGTTTAAACACATTGGAATAACAGCAGAGAATTTTTGTGTAACATTTACAGAAAATTTTGTAGCCGATTGACATTTTAAAAAATTTTTAATGTTCTATGCATGCCTATGGGGATAATTTTACTTTGGAAATTAAAAGTGGTATATAAATAATTTGTATACTGTTTTTAAATAATATATTATTTTATAACCTTTTAGTTAAAGTGTAAAGGCCGCAAATTATTAACATATATTTATTACTACTAAAACTATTTAACATAAATGAAATAATTTTTATTAAGTTAATCTCTTCAAAAATAGAATTTTATTTTCGACCAATTTAAAGTGTTCAAGCCAGACATTAATAATATACAGCCTTATATTCTAAAATTACTTTGGTCAAATCAACAAAATTTCAGATCTAGTTTAAATGCTCAAATATTTCTAAGAGAGACTTTCTCTTCCTCTCTCTCCCTCTCTCCCATCAAGACAGTTTCTATTTTTAAATCACAGAGGCTAACGAAATTCCGTTACCCTATCTGTGCGTATACAGGTCCGGTTTTTAGGTATATAAAAAAGGACAGGACAGGTATTTTTTGTTGGACAAAATTTGGGATACACAACAAATAAACTGTACACCCTGGCGACACCCATTGCTTGCGCAAATCCCTTTTTAAAAACCATAAAAATAGGTCGAATGCATTAGTTGTAGCTACTAATGTAATTTACCACACTTCAATTGCATCGTTCAGTTCAAACGTGATACCGTTCATGCTGGGGGTGTAGCAATATATCAGAACATGCGTGATATAACTAGATGATTTCCAAAAACATTCAGGACTTTTCTGTTCGACATACAAGCGTTGCGGACCTTTGTGCGGCTCAGTGTGTAATGGAAAACGGTATCACGGTGGTCATGGCAGTCATCTACGTTTCACCGAATCAGAAAATTGTGGATAGTCAAGAGTTCATTCACAGAGTACTGTTAGAATATACTGAAGAAGGTTCTCGACTTCTTCAGAGATATAATACAAAATTGTATGAAATTCCCCTAATTTTGGCGGGTGATTTTAACATCAACTTTTCTAATAAAAAATTAGAGCCACTGACACAATTTCTCCTTGAAGAATTCGATTTGAAAACAAGAGAGAACGCTATAGTCGAGTGCCTCGACTATTAGATACCCGTTACTCAGCTAAACAACTTTAGATTTTGCATTAACATAATATGAATTAGAGTTACCACAGGAAAAAAGGACAAAAAGTTCAAATTATCAATTTTAATTAAGCGATCTCTTAGAGCTGGCAGCTTTTGTCCTGCACCAGCATACACACATACGCCATTGTTTGACTCAGACCTCCAATTTGGCTAACTTGATTTGATTTGCATAGTTCTTGGGATATAGTTCGGTATTGACAATTAAAACCATCGTAATTTCCTTTAATAGAAATCCTTATCGAGAATTAACGTTAACTCTGTTGAGCACCTTGGCCAGCTGTTCCAAAGTCATCCGTTAGATGGCGATATTGTATTGCGCCATCTACCCCAAGACATTGGTACCACGGGCCATGAAAGGCGGAAATGTAGGCGCTAGCCAGGCCTAAGCGTTTAATGAGTTTTTGGGCGTTAGAGAGGGCGTGGCAAACTTCTATTAAGCCAATCGATAGGTATTGACGAAACAAATACATATCAATTACAATTTTCATAATAGCATCAAAACTGTGGCCACAGCTTGTGGCTTGTGGGCGTCAGAGGGGGCGTGGCACCACTTTGAAACAAACTTGCGCTGCGTAGGAACTCCTAAAATCTACATGCAAAATGCCAATCTTCTAGCTTTTATAGTTTCCGAGATCTCAGCGTTCATACGGACGGACAGACAGACGGACATGGCTAGATCGACTCGGCTAGTGATCCAGAACAAGAATATATATACTTTATAGGGTCGGAAACGCTTCCTTCTACCTGTTACATACTTTTGCACGAATACAACATACCCTTTTACTCTACGAGTAACGGGTATAATTAATAACGACCCAACAATGTCTACAACAAGCTTCAATACGACTATTGATGCAGTTTTTTCGAGATACTTGGACAAAATTGAATCTCAAAAGTTTGTATCTTACTTTAGTTACCATAAGCCAATTGTCACTATGATTGAATGAACTGATTAGATTTATATTTTTGTATAAATGTTGTAAATTATTGTTGTAAATCATTTTTCGCCTTCATTCACTCCTGTCTCTCTACACATGCCAAAGGAACTTCGTTCCTCACGCGTGTCCCTAGACACATACTGTTTTATTTATTAGTTAAGGTTTCTAAAGGTTACTATGTTGAGATTTTCCTTTTAGCCTAAAAATTCGATTTATGAGTTAAGCCTAGTACTCAGATCAAAAAACAAGTTCGCTAGCGTACAAATTTTCATCTTTCCAGTGTGACTGCATTTTCGAGAGTTCATCAAAATTAAGCGTTCTACGGTCGTAACAGTTGTTGTTTTTTATTTACTGATTATTATTTGCTAATTGAAAGTTCATAGCTGCACTTACAGTGACAAAGTTAATTATTGGCACAGCAAGCATGTTAAACTTTAAGGCTATTTATACCCGTTACTCGTAGAGTAAAAGGGTATATTGTATTCGTGCAAAAGTATGTAACAGGTAGAAGGAAGCGATTCCGACCCTATAAAGTATATATATTCTTGTTCAGGATCACTAGCCGAGTCGATCTAGCCATGTCCGTCTGTCCGTCTGTCTGTCCGTCTGTCTGTCCTTCTGTCTGTCCGTCTGTCTGTCCGTATGAACGCTGAGATCTCGGAAACTATAAAAGCTAGAAGATTGGCATTTTGCATGTAGATTTTAGGAGTTCCTACGCAGCGCAAGTTTGTTTCAAAATGGTGCCACGCCCCCTCTGACGCCCACAAGCCACAAGCTGTGGCCACAGTTTTGATGCTATTAAGCCTGGCTAGCGCCTACATATCCGCAATACAATAGCGCCATCTAACGGATGACTTTGGAACAGCTGGCCAAAGTGCTCAACAGAGTCAACGTTAATTCTCGATAAGGATTTATATTAAAGGAAATTGCGATAGTTTTCATTTGTCAATACCGAACTTTATCCCAAGAACTATGCAAATCAAATCTAGTTAGCCAAATTGGAGGTCTGAGTCAAACAATGGCGTATGTGTGTATGCTGGTGCAGGACAAAAGCTGCCTGCGCTAAAGCAGCGCTGGTGCTGATGCTCGTGCTGTAAAGCTGCCAGCTCTAAGAGATCGCATAATTCAAATTGATAATTTGAACTTTTTGTCCTTTTTTCCTGTGGTCACTCTAATTCATATTATGTTAATGCAAAATCTAAAGTTGTTTAGCTGAGTACCGGGTATCTAATAGTCGAGGCACTCGACTATAGCGTTCTCTCTTGTTTTCTTCTTATAATATGCTGATATTAAAATAATCACTATTTCAGTAAACGCTGTTCAAAGAGTGATGAATTACTAATTAAAGAGTGATGAATTCATCACATTTTCACCAGTAATTCATCACTCTTTAATCAGTATTTCATCCCTTTTTCATCGCTTTTTCATCGCCTTTTCATCGCATTTTCATCGCTTTTTCATCTGATTTTCATCCCTTTTTTATCGCATTTTCATCAGTAAAATTCATTCAGTAAATTTTTATATAAATTTCTTTTTATTTTATTACATTATTTCATTATTATTTCATTTATTTCATTACAAATAACTAATTAATTTAACTTAATTCAATCTACATATGTACGTTTTCAGTTGTATCGGAGGTGTTGAGGATGTTTCGGTTTCGGTGCTCTTTTTTTGACTTCGTGCTTTATGTACTGGCTCTTCCTGACCAAGTATATCTAAAATAGAAAAATTATAATAAGATATATAAAAACTTACTACGTTTCTTCTTTTGCCGCCGGCCAAGTCCAGCTTAGTTTATGCTGGCCCAACAGTCTTATTATAAGCTTCGCCTTAAATAATGAATAAATATATTAACAGTATATGTAGGTACAGTTCAAAATAATTAATAAAATAACACTTACCTAAATTTCTGATAAATTTAGTTATAAAATTTCACAAAAAATCTCAACTTCGATCTGTTCTCTCCGTTCTCTCAAATGCAAGTGCACGTAAAAACTGCGAAAACAACTTCAGTTGAAAACAAGGGCGCCGTTAATCCTATTGTTCTTTCCTTTGCCTAATTTGTCTTTACATGTTTCGCTTCGCGTCAAAGCAGGGTATATAAAAGCATGTCCGACTATGCAAAATAATCACATAACTTAAATTCAATTAAAAAAGGAACCTTTCCAAACTATCATAATAATTTTATTTTTAAAAAGTATTTCCCCTCTAGACGGGGAGGTGGAGTCTTAATTGGAGTTGATTCAAACTTCCCGTCTGAGGAGTTATTTTTTGATGAATTCAATACCATTGATCAATGATCAATCAATACCATAACTTGCTCATATATTCCGCCGTTGTCTGAACTTCCTGATTATTTAAATCACCTATCCGTTATTAAGTCCGTTGCAAATAAGCTTTCCGATAGGGATCAGTTGATAGTTCTAGGTGATTTTAATATACCTGGAGTTACTTGGTCCACTGAGGATGGATCGAATGTCTTACTACCTATAGCACAGCATGATTTTATTGATGGCCTGCTTGACATATCTCTATCTCAAGTAAACCATGTTCGAAATTCATTAGGTCGCCTACTTGATTTGTGTTTTGTATCAAATCCTGAAGGTGTGTTTCTGTCCAGAGTAGCACCACTCACGCAACCTGAAGATCCATATCATCCAACAGTCGAACTTTCATTTGATACGGGTAGACGGGCAGACTTTCTGAGGCTAAATAATTTTATTTCTGGCTTTAATTGGTCTGATCTTTACTTATGCATTAATATGTCCGATGCAGTTAATGTTTTTTACACTGCAATAAACTCATTTAATTCCTGTGTTCCGTGGTACTATCCGTCAACTTCCAATAAATCACCTTTGTTTAGCAAAGAGTTGACACACTTAAGAAATGTAAAGTCCAGACTTTTTAGGAAATATAAAAATACCGGTTCTCAATCTGTTTTTACTAGATATTTAAGTGCTCGGTCAAGATTTACCGTGCTTAATGCTCAGTGTTATAATAGTTACTTAAACCGTTGTAAGGTCCAGTTCTCTCAGGACCCGAAACAGTTTTATAATTTTGTTAACACCAAGCGTAAATCTAATTCTTTTCCTTCCTCGCTGTCGTTCGAAAACATGACGGCAACCACAGATCAGGCAATAGCCGATTTATTTGCCCAATTTTTTCAAACGACTTACTCTACTTTAGATGATTCATCACAGCCTTATTCATACACCATGTCCAAGTCAAACCTCATATTCTGTGTCACTTTAACAGAAAGCTCTCTTCTTTTGGATCTTCTTCGTATTAAGCCTGTTTATTCGCCAGGGCCCGATGGTATTCCTGGGTGCGTGCTTAGGTATTGCGCTAAGGCCCTGTGCAAACCTCTTCACAAGTTGTTTACCTTATCTCTTGAAACCTCCCAATTCCCAAATATTTGGAAGGAATCATTTGTTATTCCTCTTTTCAAAAAAGGTAACAAGTTAGAAGCCAGTAACTACAGAGGTATTTCTAAGTTGTCAGCTATTCCTAAGCTTTTTGAAAAAATTATTACTCCTCATTTGCAGCCCCTTTGCAGATCAATCATTTCTCCGTGTCAACACGGATTTATAAAACGTAAATCCACAATCACAAATCTTCTAGAGCTCACTTCATTTGTGATAAAAGGCTTCAATAGTAGTTTTCAAACAGACGTCATTTACACTGACTTTAGTAAAGCATTTGACTCTGTAAACCACTTACTTCTCATTAAAAAACTTGACCTTTTAGGTTTTCCAGTTGATCTGCTTAAATGGATTTCAAGTTATCTAAATGGCAGGTCACAATGGGTCCTTTTTAAAAATTCAATTTCTGAAATTCTCCGTGTTACGTCCGGTGTCCCACAAGGGAGCCATCTGGGTCCGTTACTTTTTACATTATTTATTAACGATCTTCCCTCAATTATAAGTCATTCTCGCGTACTTATGTACGCAGATGCTGTTAAGTTGTGCCTGCAGTATAAGGACATTTCCTGCCATTTAAACTTGCAATCCGATCTAGATAATTTTCAAAACTGGTGCCGAGATAATTTACTAAATTTAAACGGTTCCATGTGCAAGCTGATGACTTTTTATCGGGCCAATCCGATATACGCGACTTACACGTTAAGTGGCAGCTCTTTGGATAGAATAACTCTTGTAAACGATCTTGGCGTTCTCTTGGACCCTAAACTAAAATTTTCTAATCACATTTCGTCCATGGTTAATAAAGCCAGAGGAGTGCTTGGATTTATTAAAAGGTGGTCAAAAGAATTCGATTATCCTTATTTGACTAAAACTTTATTTATTTCGCTAGTCCGTCCGATTCTGGAGTATGGGTCTCCCGTCTGGAGTCCACAATACGGAATACATATTGGTCGTATTGAATCTGTACAAAAAACTTCCTTCTTTTTGCTTTACGGCGCCTAAACTGGGATGCAAATCGTATCTTACCTTCTTATTCTAGTAGACTTCTTTTGATAAACTTACCATCCCTAGCCAACCGTAGAACGATGCTTGGTACTATCTTTATTCATAACCTTATACATGGTGATATTGACTGCCCCGACTTGTTAAGTCGGCTAAGCTTTTCTGTGCCAAGTAGATTAACTAGAAATTATTTTCCCCTAATTTTAAATCATTGTAGATCTAACTATGCCTTGCATGAGCCTTTCAGAGTATTATGTTCTGACTATAATAGACTTTTTCCTGTAATATCAAATCTTGACTCTCTGCCGCTCCTAAAACGATTGATACTTGCTTCATTGGCACAAGATTGATCTAACTATTACTTTTTTCCCCGGACCTTTACCTTTATTTTCCTATCGCGCGTCTATCTTATCGCGCCCCTCGGTCGGTTGGGCGGGTAAGTGGGCCGTGGGACTCCGCGCGCAAAAAAAAAAAAAAAAAAAAATATAATAAAAATATATATATAAGATATAGTCGGCCGATCCTTATGAAATTTGGTAGGTCGGATTAATTGGCCAAATATAATACCCATAGAGAGTCCCAACTTCCTAACTTAACAAACAGCAGAGTTATGGCATTTCCGATCAATCAGTTATATGGCAGCTATAGGATATAGTCGGCCGATCCCGGCCGTTCCGACTTATATACTGCGTGCAAAGGAAAGAAGGGTGTGTGCAAAGTTTCAATTCGATATCTTTAAAACTGACAGACTAGTTCGCGTAGAAACAGACAGACGGACAGACAGACGTACAGACAGACGGACAGACAGACGGACAGACGGACATGGCTATATCAACTCAGGAGGTGATCCTGATCACGAATATATATACTTTATAGGGTCGGAGATGTCTCCTTCACTGCGTTGCACACTTTTGACCAAAATTATAATACCCTCTGCAAGGGTATAAAAATAAGAATATTATTTGTTATAGTATATTTTTTAATATTTCAGCATAAATTTCATTTTGGTTTACAAATTCATATCAGTGGTAGCAGTAAAATGATTATGATGAAATCTGAATTGTTTTGGGTCATCATGAGGTGTAACAATCAACAAACCTTCGATGCTAGTTACACGAGAGAGTGCAACATAAACTAGTTGCTGAGGATGAGTCTTGTCATAGTCATAGACAATTTAATCGAATGTCACGCCCTGTGATTTGTGAATGGTGAATGGTTTGAAGATGAGATATAATGTGCATTAACAGTTCCTTTTGCTCACAGTTAGCCAACCTCATCAGTTCGTTGAAGAGTTGAGTTTCCGTTAAATTTTCTTTTTTCTTTTTTCGGGGCGACTTCGCCGAGAGCGAGAGAGAACTTTATTGTGCTCCCGCCTTCGCCCTAAACTAACTTAAACTAAACTTAAATTTTTTAACAATTTCATTAAAAGTTCAAATTTGAGCCAACAGTCACCATGTAACCATTGTTTTATATTTTGTTTTTTGACGAGACCATGAACATAACTGGTTTTGTGAATTAGTTTCTTTTTTAGATGGACATAAACACAGTGATCATCTTCAATATTTCTTGGTAATTGATTCACCATAGTATTTACTTTGGCGGGTACGTTGATGATTTGTCCATAAATACCATATTGACCATTGATATGCCTAAGTCTTCTGATTTGCATGAATGGAATTCTTGGTGAAACGAGTCGCTGCTCTATATTTAATTTTGGCAAATAAGAGGGAATGATCGGGTATGAAAACCCATTGTACGACGATAGTAAAGGAATTTTTAGAGCGTCGAGTGACTTCTTACACGTAGAAAATATGTCTACAGTGGAGCCACATACGTAACTCAGTAATATTTTCTGTAAGAGCTCATCGTGTGGATCAGAATCCTTTTTCAAGTCGTTGATGGAAACACCATAGTCTATCGCAAACAGCACAAGAATGATCAAAATCATTTTTCCTGAAGGCATTGTAAAATTCGAGGTGATTTTTGACATGTTCGTGATAATTACTGTAGATTGGGATTGAAACATTCATTTCGCTGATGTCTACATGAGGACTAGCATTATCATGCTGATCGTTACTTTCATCTTCAATGTTGTTGTGTGGATTGATTTGAACAGGAAAATTTTCAATAGCTTGACCATCTCTTATGTCATCAACTTCAATTAATGGTGTGAAATGCACGTTCCGAAGATGTAGGTGGATGAAACTGAGCGAATCTTGAACTCTGAAATAAAGAAATTGCTTTTCTTCTTTCTTGGTCAGAGCGTTGACATAGTGATTATGTACACAAATATTACGATTATACGTTCTTGCAAAAATATCGATACAATCCATATCTCCAAATTCTTTATTACTGTTTAGGATGGACTTTGCACAAATGGAGAAACGAGCAGCTGCCTCCGAAGTTGATAACCTGTTGATAAGGGACTTCGAATGCATCATTTTCTGTTGGTCCTTGAACAAGTGCATTCTGAACCACCCGCCTTCGACGATATTTTTCACAAGATGCAGAATTCTTCATGCTTGTCCCTCGACACACTCTCTATTTTAATTGCCGATTCTGGTCAACTGGTATTGCTCCATCAGTTGTAATTGATTTTTCTGGCTCATTATGTTGTATAATTTCTAGCTTACTTCTCTTGTCGGTATGTGGAAAAGTTTTCTCCATTTGCAATAATACTGGATCCAAGCTGATGCGCAAAGTAGAGGTTTTTGGTGATTGCAATACCTGCGCTTCGATGTGTTGCCTGCTCCAATTTTTTTACTGTCCTTCTGTCGCTGTCGAAAATTTTGCTGGCGTTTCGCATTTCTTTTTTGAATGGATTCCTGATTTTCAGAATGTTTTTGTTTTTTCCGATCGAGAAACTCTTTTTGGTACTGTGCGGCGGTTTTTCATGTTCTTTTTTTTTTATATTTTCTTCGACCCCCAAATTCACTGATACATCTGGTTGAGGTATTCCATCAACGCTGTAAATGTAATTGTAACACGTGAAGGTGTGTTTATGTGTTATGAGTTCGATATTTCCAGAAGCTTCTGATTCTGATACTGAAACTAACTTGTCGACCATATCTGTGACTCCTGTGCTGTTACTTAATAGATTATCTGGAGCATTTTCCAACCATAAAAGTATGTGGGCATGGGAACTTCCACGGTGCTGGAATTCTATTCGTTTGAAGTAATGTTTCACTCGATATTTGCCAAATGGATTGTTTCGGTTTGACTGCAAAATCTTCAACAAACATTCACCAATTTGTTGAAGTAAATTGCACATGTGACTGCGTCCTCGTTGACAAGTTCAGCTTGCTGTTTCATCAGAAACATTTGCTCCATGATTTTTCAGCCTGTACAATAATTTGAGCAAATCAGTCCACCCAGTTTCATTTGCACTGAGTGTCAATTCCGTTTAACGTTACGTTACGGTTTTTGTCGGATAGCCCTCCTCCGCCAAACTCATACCGCGCTATAAAAATCTTCGTTCCAAAAATTGTTTATTAGTTACGGTTTCTAAAGGTAAATATGTTGAGATTTTCCTTTTTAGCCTAAAAATTCGATTTATTAGTTAAGCCTAGTACTCAGATCGAAAAACGAGTTCGCTAGCGTACAAATTTGAATCTTTCCAGTGTGACAGCATTTTCGAGAGTTCATCAGAATTAAGCGTGCTACGGTCGCAACAGTTGTTGTTTTTTATTTACTGATTACTATTTGCTAATTTAATGTTCATAGCTGCACTTAGTTCTAACAGGCGAATTTTCTAAGATTTTATTTTATTCAAGCCTAGAACCACTAACCATACAACATATAGACTGGTCATTTCATACAACTAAAATGGACACAAAAATATTTTTACGGCTGGTCCCACAGCTGGTAGAGGTAGGCCAGGACACTTCGTGTGCCTTCGGGTTTTTTTCGCTCTCATTATTATTCTCATTTTGACGCTCGCGCGCTCGTTGCACGAGTTCGGTTGATCAGTCGCAGAGACGCGCATTTTGAAGAAGGTTGCCTTGCGCTTGAATTGGGCTTTGTATGTATGCGTGTTCATGCATTCTCATACAGGGGTGCATGTGTGCGATCATTTCATTTCGATGCAGCAAGAATATTTTGTCTTTTGCTACTTTTCAGACTTGGTACCCTAACAATATGGGCGTATTCACTATTGGGTTAATGATAAAAATAAGAATATTATTTGTCATAGTATATTTTTTAATATTTCAGCATAAATTTCATTTTGGTTTACAAATTCATATCAGTGGTAGCAGTAAAATGATTATGATGAAATCTGAATTGTGTTGGGTCATCATGAGGTGTAACAATCAACAAACCTTCGATGCTAGTTACACGAGAGAGTGCAACATAAACTAGTTGCTGAGGATGAGTCTTGTCATAGTCATAGACAATTTGATCGAATGTCCCGCCCTGTGATTTGTGAATGATGAATGGTTTGAAGATGAGATATAATGTGCATTAACAGTTCCTTTTGCTTACAGTTAGCCGACCTCATCAGTTCGTTGAAGAGTTGAGTTTCCGTTAAATTTTTTCTTTTCTTTTTTCGGGGCGACTTCGCCGAGAGCGAGAGAGAACTTTATTGTGCTCCCGCCTTCGCCCTAAGCTAACTTAAACTAAACATAAATTTTTTAACAATTTCATTAAATGTTCAAGTTTGAGCCAACAGTCACCATGTAACCATTGTTTTATATTTTGTTTTTTGACGAGACCATGAACATAACTGGTTTTGTGAATTAGTTTCTTCTTTAGATGGACATAAACACAGTGATCATCTTCAATATTTCTTGGTAATTGATTCACCAGACCATGAACATAACTGGTTTTGTGAATCAGTTTCTTCTTTAGATGGACATAAACACAGTGATCATCTTCAATATTTCTTGGTAATTGCTTCACCATAGTATTTACTTCGGCGGGTACGTTGATGATTTGTCCATAAATACCATATTGACCATTGATATGCCTAAGTCTTCTGATTTGCATGAATGGAATTCTTGGTGAAACGAGTCGCTGCTCGATATTTAATTTTGGCAAGTAAGAGGGAATGATGGGGTATGAAAACCCATTGTACGACTATAGTAAAGGAATTTTTAGAGCGTCGAGTGACTTCTTACACGTAGAACATATGTCTACAGTGGAGCCACATATGTAACTCAGTAATATTTTCTGTAAGAGCTCATCGTGTGGATCAGAATCCTTTTTCAAGTCGTTGATGGAAACACCATAGTCTATCGCAAACAGCACAAGAATGATCAAAATCATTTTTCCTGAAGGCATTGTAAAATTCGAGGTGATTTTTGACATGTTCGTGATAATTACTGTAGATTGGGATTGAAACATTCATTTCGCTGATGTCTACATGAGGACTAGCATTATCATGCTGATCGTTACTTTCATCTTCAATGTTGTTGTGTGGATTGATTTGAACAGGAAAATTTTCAATAGCTTGACCATCTCTTATGTCATCAACTTCAATTAATGGTGTGAAATGCACGTTCCGAAGATGTAGGTGGATGAAACTGAGCGAATCTTGAACTCTGAAATAAAGAAATTGCTTTTCTTCTTTCTTGGTCAGAGCGTTGACATAGTGATTATGTACACAAATATTACGATTATACGTTCTTGCAAAAATATCGATACAATCCATATCTCCAAATTCTTTGTTACTGTTTAGGATGGACTTTGCACAAATGGAGAAACGAGCAGCCTCCGAAGTTGATAACCTGTTGGTCCTTGAACAAGTGCATTCTGAACCACCCGACTTCGACGATATTTTTCACAAGATGCTGAATTCTTCATGCTTGTCCCCCGACACACTCTCTATTTTAATTGCCGATTCTGGTCAACTGGTATTGCACCATCAGTTGTAATTGATTTTTCTGGCTCATTATGTTGTGTAATTTCTAGCTTACTTCTCTTGTCGGTATGTGGAAAAGTTTTCTCCATTTGCAATAATTCTGGATCCAAGCTGATGCGCAAAGTAGAGGTTTTTGGTGATTGCAATACCTGCGCTTCGATGTGTTGCCTGCTCCAATTTTTTTACTGTCCTTCTGTCGCTGTCGAAAATTTTGCTGGCGTTGCGCATTTTTTTTTTGAATGGATTCCTGATTATCAGAATGTTTTTGTTTTTTCCGATCCCGAAACTCTTTTTGGTACTGTGCGGCGGTTTTTCATGTTGTTTTTTTATTTAATATTTTCTTCGACCTCCAAATTCACTGATACATCTGGTTGAGGTATTCCATCAACGCTGTAAATGTAATTGTAACACGTGAAGGTGTGTTTATGTGTTATGAGTTCGATATTTCCAGAAGCTTCTGATTCTGATACTGAAACTAACTTGTCGACCATATCTGTGACTCCTGTGCTGTTACTTAATAGATTATCTGGAGCATTTTCCAACCATAAAAGTATGTGGGCATGGGAACTTCCACGGTGCTGGAATTCTATTCGTTTGAAGTAATGTTTCACTCGATATTTGCCAAATGGATTGTTTCGGTTTGACTGCAAAATGTTCAACAAACATTCACCAATTTGTTGAAGTAAATTGCACATGTGACTGCGTCCTCGTTGACAAGTTCAGCTTTCTGCTTCATCAGAAACATTTGCTCCATGATTTTTCAGCCTGTACAATAATTTGAGCAAATCAGTCCACCCAGTTTCCTTTGCACTGACTGTCAATTCCGTTTAACGTTACGTTACGGTTTTTGTCGGATAGCCCTCCTCCGCCAAACTCATACCGCGCTATAAAAAACTTCGTTCCAAAAATTGTTTATTAGTTACGGTTTCTAAAGGTAAATATGTTGAGATTTTCCTTTTTAGCCTAAAAATTGGATTTATTAGTTAAGCCTAGTACTCAGATCGAAAAACGAGTTCGCTAGCGTACAAATTTGAATCTTTCCAGTGTGACTGCATTTTCGAGAGTTCATCAGAATTAAGTGTGCTACGGTCGCAACAGTTGTTGTTTTTTATTTACTGATTACTATTTGCTAATTTAATGTTCATAGCTGCACTTAGTTCTAACAGGCGATTTTTCTAAGTTTTATTTTATTCAAGCCTAGAACCACTAACCATACAACATATAGACTGGTCATTTCATACAACTAAAATGGACACAAAAATATTTTTACGGCAGGCCCCACAGCTGGTAGCGGTAGGCCCGGACACTTCGTGTGTGTTTACGCCGCTCTCCCCTCGTTTAAACTGCCCGCGCTTCCCTCGTAGCGAATGCCCACTCGCCCGCACTGGATGCTCGCGACTCCAGGCTCTCCCGCTCTCCCGCTCTCCCGCACTGGACGCTTGCGATTCCAGGCTCTCCCGCCTTCCCGCTCCCGGAATTTGTCCACGGCGCTTTGAAGCGCAGCGCTCAATTAGGTTTAAGTTAGTCTTTCTATGTCACAGCACTGAATTACATCGCCCGGCCGGTCCGCGCTATTTTTCTGAAAACCACCCCGAGTTTCATTTGTTCTTTCTCTGCGCACCGCGATCGTCGAGTGTTTTTTTTCACCTTCTATTCCACAGCTTGCCCGGCTACGTGCATCAGCCGCATCGTCCGACGAAGCTGCCCCCAAGCGACGATCACCCCCGACGCCCCACCTCTTCATTTTTTGGTCCTTCGAGCCGGATAAGTGCCAATTAATTAATTTTTGTATTAACTGCCGATCGACAGTCAGCCATTCGAAGAACATAATTCGTTTGACTTTCTGTACGATTTGTCTAAAATCCAAGTCCGATTTAATCCGACGACGGCAGTTAGTAAATTACAATTCCAATTCCGTCTTTTATTTCTTCGTTCTCTTTTAACGTGCGGCCATATTGCCTATTTTCTAATTCCTTTTCGTGTGCATATTGATGTACAAGTTTCATATTCGCATTTGGCCGTACATCCACTAAATATACATCCAACATCAAATCGAAGAAAAAATAAAAAGTAGAAATCCAAATTAAAGTGTGCAAATAAAAAGTCAAGCGTACAGTAAAAAAAAAAAAAATAAAAAAAAAAAAAAAATTCAGTGAACAGTGAAAAAGTAAATCAATTTAAAAATTGAGTTCAAATTAATTTTCCACAAAAAAGTGAAACAAAAAATTAAGTGTTCCGCCAATTTCGGCCCACAAATATTTTTTGATATTAATTTTTTATTGTACATCCGCTGTGACAATATTTGCTTACATTATTACAAATCCAAATACAGTCCACAATAAATCGAAAATTTACAACACATACCCGCCGGCAAAATTTACAATAAAATTTTCCGCCATATTGATTACATATATTACATCCATATTACATATATTACATCCATATTACATATATTACATATTCCATATATATATACATACATTTATACATATTTTTCTACACAACTACACCCCAATTCCGAAAGCTCAAGTATTTCCGTCGGCCATCCAATAAATATATATTAAATAAATTCCTAAAGCCGACGTGAAATAACTTTTGTGTCTCAGTGTGTTTTACTTATTTACATATTTTGGGCACTATCCATCCATACATCTACACATACACGCGAATTGCAGTACCGCAAAAAGCTCGATAATCCCGCGCATTCCAGCGTCACCAATACACAGCCCGCAAAAGTTCGGGCAGTTGTTTTTCAATCATCCAATTAATAAATTAATTAATAAATTCCAACAAAATTAATAAACACCAAGTTCAACTCCAATAAAATTAAACAATCACTGAGAATTACTGCCAGTTCCAAAAAAGGAAACCAAAAAAAGGGGAGAAATATAAAATACTGTCGCCATCGCGGAACTAGTGGAATCAATTTATTAATTTATTGATTTATTAATTTGTTTCTTCGGTTTCACATTTTTTTCCAAAAAAAACGCCCATTCCAGTATTTTTTTCTTATTTATTGAGCTTGGTAAATCTACATATAGACTCAACATTTCTTTTGGGGATAAAAAAAGAAAAAAAAAATTGGGAAAAATACCACCCGCATTCCACTGCAAGGTATTTTTTGTCTCCGAATATTTTTTTTAAATAAAAAAAAACAAAACCAATAAACTCCAAACACGGCCGGGGACATCCAATCCCATCCTAATTCGGCCAACCACCCACTATTTTTTCAGTATTTTTATTTTGTGGTATTTTTTTTGGTATTTTTTAGTTTTTTTTCCATTCTTGCTCCATCGTTCCACCAAAAGCCTGGCGAATATTTTAACAATAATTCAGCCACGCATATCGACTATTTTTTGATATCCTATTTCCACCGGTCCATAAGTGGGTCCGTAATTGTTTCTCTGATTTTTGTCCGAAATATCAGCGCGCACATTCCACATTCCAACAGCATCCTAGTGTGGTATGTCCAGGGAAAGTTCCAACAAACTATCCCCTGTTCCATCACCGCAAATACCAAAAATCACGGTAAGGACGCCCACACCTAAAAAGGTCAAGACGCCACCTCCCAAAAAGGCTCCTTCTTCCATCGAAAGAACCACGCGAGCCAGCACAAAAATGGTTGCAACGGCTGCCGACCTCGCTATGAGCCAGTTTATTGAAGTCTCGGATCGACTGTCCGAATTGGAATCGCGGATAAATATTCCCTCGGCGGTCCCTCCTACGTTATCCGTCCTCAATATTCGCCGAGACGAAATCCGAGAGGTATGGATCCGCATCAAACAAGAATACGATGCCTGTACCGCATGCCTTGTAGCAGCCGGAGAAGGTGCAGCTGACAGCTTGCCAGTCCTCAAGGCTAAGTACGGTTATTGCTACAGCGCGTACGAAAGGTGCGGTGCCCAGATAGCAGACATGATAGCGCAAACTCCGCAACTTCCGCAACCTTCCCCAACGCCAGCTGATCCTTCTCAGACATACATTCCGTCAGGCTGCCGGCTTCCGCCGTGCGATACCGAAGTTTTTACCGGCGACTATCTTCGTTGGCCAACCTTTAGGGATCTATTCACGGCAATTTATATCAACAATCCCAGACTCACTCCTGTCGAAAAATTATTTCACCTTAATGCTAAAACGAGTGGCGACGCTCACAATATAGTTTCAAATTCACCCCTTACTAATGATGGCTTTCGATCAGCGTGGGATAACCTCACTGAGCGTTTCGAAAACAAGCGATTGTTAGTAAACAGTCAATTAAAGATACTTTTCAATGTACCGTCCGTCACACAGGAGTCTGGGTCAGCTTTGAAAGAACTTCAAAGTACCATCCAGGGTTGCCTTACTGCACTAGAAATGTCCGGTATTCAGGTCGAAACTTGGGATTGCCTCTTGGTATATATGTGCTCGTCCAAACTCCCAAAGCTTACGCTTTCCCTATGGGAGCAGTCCCTCCATAACAAAGCCGAGATCCCTACGTGGCACGAGCTGAACGTTTTCCTAACGGAGCGTCACAGGACACTAGAAGCCATAGATGATGTTCGACCATCAGGTTCTAGTCAGACTCAGCCCAGGGCATCCACTTCCAACTCGGCGTCTCGAAGAATAAATTCATACGAGACAAGGGTAGCACCTAGGCAACTTAGAGAGTGCGATCTCTGTAATAGAGAGAACCATCCTGTACGCACATGCGCCAAATTTCTCCAGATGACGGTCGACCAACGCATCGCATATATAAAAAGAAAACAGCTGTGTTTAAACTGCTTTGCGCGGACACATCAGTTGCGGGACTGCGAAAGCGCACATAACTGCTTCACGTGCCGCGGCCGCCATCACACGCTCCTACACCGAGGCAGCCCATCCCCAGCGCGCGCAAATCCAACGCCAACGCCCAGATCCAGATCAAATACTCTCGGTCCCTTGGCTGCCAGTGGCACGCAGTCAACGCTTCAGAATTATTTTGCGGCAGGCACTAGGTCAGTCCTCCTAGGCACCGCTATAATTAATATATGCCATCGAGGTTCCAATTTCCAAGCGCGAGCCTTAATAGACTCCGGATCTGAGGCGACCTTCATCACTGAGCGCCTTTTCAACCTGATTAAACTGCCGTTCCAGGTTATCCGAGCACAGGTCTCAGGACTTAATCAAACGGTCTCCGCTGAGACCAAAAAGATCTGTCAATTCACGATCCGTTCTCCAACCCGGCCTAGCTTGCAGTTAAACACCACTGCCTACGTGCTTCCACAAATAGCCGGAAATCTTCCTTCATGTCCGCTTCCGCAACATTTCCTGCGAGACCTTCCCGCACTTCCGCTAGCGGATCCAAAGTTCTATGAGAGCGCACAAATAGATATTCTAATCGGGGCCGATATACTTCCATCCATTCTACTAAGCGGTACCCGAGCGAACATCTGTGGCTCGCTTCTCGGTCAAGAGACTATTTTCGGCTGGATTCTAACAGGACCAGTACCAGCTCCGAGGCATGATCAAATATCATCCTTTTCCACGCAAGTTGCACACACGTATGAAGCGTCTCTCGATAAACTCCTCACCAAATTCTGGGAGGTGGAGGATCTGCCAGTAAAAGTGGCAAAAGAATCCGACGTGATTTGTGAGGACAATTTTCTTCGGACCACCACAAAAGACGAAACCGGCAGGTATGTCGTGAGTCTCCCTTTTCGAGATCCTGAGAACATTAATTGCTCCCTGGGACATTCCAGATCCCAGGCGCTGGCTCAATTCTTAAGAAACGAGCAGCGGCTAAAAAGGGACAGTACGTTAAAATCCAAGTACGACTCAGTTATTCAAGAATATCTCGACCTCAATCACATGAGAGAAGTCCTTCCTACCCACGATTCAGCATGTTACTACCTGCCACACCACGCAGTGTTAAAACCGGAGAGTACGACCACCAAACTTCGAGTGGTATTCAACGCCTCCAGCCCTTCAGACAATGGGGTCAGCTTAAATGATATCCTTCATGCTGGCCCGGTCCTACAGTCCGATCTAACCATCCAGATCCTGAAGTGGCGATATTTCCAATTTGTGTATAGTGCTGACATCGAGAAAATGTACCGGCAGATCTGGGTAGATCCGAAGCAGACAGCGTTCCAACGTATCTTATTCCGCGATAGGGAAGGGTACATTCGAGATTTTGAGCTAAAAACTGTTACGTTTGGGGTCAATTGTGCACCGTTCCTGGCAATTCGGGTACTGCAACAGCTGGCGACCGACGTGCAACTAACCCATCCGAGGGCGAGTAAAGTTATTCGTGGTTGCATCTATGTCGATGATGTCCTTTCGGGAGCTGACTCTGCAGAAGAGGCTCACCTCACCATTCGCGAGTTGCAGAGTGCCCTCGATTCGGCTGGTTTTCCATTAAGGAAATATACCTCCAACCACAAAGAAGTTCTGGCTCATATCGGAACCGATCATCTTTTAAATACCGATTTCCTCGAAATAGATACGGAAAGCACGGCGAAAACTCTCGGAGTCCGTTGGAAAGCAACATCCGATGAGTTTTTCTTCGCCCTCCCCGACCTATCCCCCGAAGCTACACTCACAAAACGGCATGTTCTCTCCCAAATTGCGAAGCTGTTTGATCCAGCAGGCTGGCTCGCCCCTTTCGTGGTCTGTGCCAAGATTTTCATGCAGGAGATCTGGCTGCGTGATCTAGGGTGTGATGATGAACTTCCAATTGAACTGTGCCAAAAGTGGCGTGATTTCCTTAAAAGCTACTCAGTCCTAGATCAAGTCCGAATTCCCAGATGGGTTTCCTTCCGCCCAGAATTCCGAGTGGAACATCACGGATTCTGTGATGCCTCTCAAAAGGCGTACGGTGCTGCGATCTATGTGCGCGTCGAGATGGGGCACACGACGCACTAGCGTCTTCTCACGGCCAAGACGCGCGTGGCGCCAGTAAAAACTGTGTCGCTTCCCAGACTAGAGCTGTGTGGAGCTCTATTGCTATCCGAGATGGCCGAATCCATCCTCCCCCATATGCCGATGCTGTCCTCGAAACTCCATTGTTGGACCGATTCCACGATTGTGCTTGCATGGCTAGCCAAACCAGCATGCCAGTGGACAACGTTCGTTGCCAATCGGGTAACAAAGATCACCCAGTCCACAGGGCTGCCTCTGTCGCATGTTCAGTCCGAACACAATCCAGCTGACTTGGCCAGTCGGGGCGTGCCATTACAAGAACTGGTCGACAACTCCCTTTGGTGGCATGGGCCCACTTGGTTGCAAAAGCCACGAGATCAGTGGCCTGCCCAAAGCACCGATTTACAGGTGACCGAAGTGGAAAGGCGTCCTGTCAAGGCCCATGTTGCGTCCAGTCCGACAGAGGACATCCTTGATCGCTTTTCCAAGTTAAATAGAGCTTTACGGGTCCTTGCGTATGTCCACCGTTTTGTCCAGCGATGTAGGAAACAGTCGCCGATTCCGGAAGTCCATCTAGAAGCCCAAGAACTTGTCGCCGCTGAACGGCTCATGGTCATTAGCACTCAGCGCAGATATTTTGCTAACGAATATCGCTGCTTGAGTCAAAAGCGTCCTGTGTCCGCGGCAAGTTCCATCCTCTCCTTGAACCCTTTTCTAGATGAGAAAGGGCTTATAAGGGCGTGCGGCCGAATAACGGCCTCCGAAAATTTGCGATATGATGAACGACATCCTATAATCCTCCCGTACGAATGTGCACTCTCTCGACTACTGGTAAACTTTACGCATCTCATAACGTTGCATGGAGGTAACCAGTTAGTCGTACGTCTCACCCGGTCAAGATATTGGGTTCCGAAAATAAAGAACTTGGTAAAGGCCGTTATTAACTCCTGCAAGGTCTGCGTTATCCATAAGAAGCGATTGCAAGTTCAGATGATGGGAAGTTTTCCGAAAGAGCGAGTCTCTTTTTCCCGGCCATTCACGTACACAGGGATGGACTACGCCGGCCCTTTCGACATAAAAAATTACACAGGCAGAGCTTGCCTAATTACAAAAGGGTATGTGTTGGTTTTCGTGTGTTTCTCTACAAAGGCCATCCATCTAGAGCCTACATCCGATCTGACGACCGAGAAATTTCTCGCCGCTTTCGCTCGTTTCGTATCCAGAAGAGGTTGTCCCCGTCAAGTGCAGTCCGACAATGGGAAAACCTTTGTCGGCGCTGCCACCCTGCTCTCCCGAGATTTTCTACAAGCCGTAAAAGAGTCTGTGACTGATGCGTATAGTCATCAGCAGCTCAACTGGCAATTCATTCCTCTGGGGGCACCCCATATGGGAGGCCTGTGGGAAGCGGGTGTCAAAAGCTTCAAAACCTTGTTTTACAAGTCCACCGCTACTCGAAAGTACACTTTTGAAGAACTTTCAACCCTCCTAGCGAAAATTGAAGCTTGTCTAAATTCCAGACCGCTATCTCCTATGTCTGAAGATCCCACTGATCTCTTAGCATTGACACCAGGGCATTTTCTAGTCGGCGGACCTCTTCTGTCCATAGTGGAACCCGAATTAAAAGGGGAATCCAAGTCCATTATAAATCGGTGGCAACACTTAAAGGCGCTCCATCAACAATTCCAAGCTCGATGGAAAGAGGAGTATCTCAAAGAGCTCCACAAGCGTAACAAGTGGCAGTCCCCGACCGCAAATCTCCGCGTTGGCGACATGGTAGTCGTCAAGGAGGACAATCTGTCCTCGAATGAGTGGCGCCTTGGCAGAATCGACTCTGTCTTTCCGGGGGCTGACGGCAATGTCCGTGTCGTCAGCATTCTCACGGCACGTAGGATTATCAAGCGTCCCGTGACCAAGGTGGTTCTTCTGCCAGGAGAACCCTCCAACCGTCTTCCTCAACCAACATCCTCCACATAATTCCTCAACAATCCTCGCCATCTAAGCATCTCAAATCATCTTTTTTTATCCATTACTCCCTACCAGATCACATCATGGTTCCTCGTCCACGCAGCGCTCAGGCATTGGAAAGCAGACGCACTCGAGGTATACATTCCTACCGATGCCGAGTCTGCCGTGGAATCCATCCGCTTAAAAAGTGCCAGAGGTTCCTAAAGCTGAGCGCAGAGAAGCGGCTTCGAGCAGTGCTTATTAATAAGTACTGCTCAAATTGTCTCGCCCACGAGCACTCCGACGGGAGTTGTCGCAGTGGCGACAAATGCAAAACGTGCAACGGGAAGCACCACACGCTCCTCCATATGCACGAGCGTCCCCTGCCGTCGGTTAATCAACAGCGTTCGCGCCGGCAGAATCCGCCAACTCGCCAAGCGCTAGCCCCGGCAAGGCGCTCGGCATCCGCCGCTTCTCAGCAGCGCTCGCGCCGGCAAGATCCGCCAACTCGCAGAGCGCTTGCCTCTCCGCCGCGCTCAGCCTCCTCGGCACCGGCTTCGTCACTGGCGTCCATCCTTCAACGGCACAGCGTCAATGTCCTGCCGACGGCCATGATCACGTTGGAGACCGGGCTGAAGACCTTCGACACGGCCTCCCTCATCGACCCGTGTACGCCGACGAGCTGCATCGACGCATCATTGGCGTCCGCGTTCCGCTTGCCGACTACGACCGTCGGCGACGAGAGCATCTGCACGGCGACAATTCGGTCGAAGTGCGACAACGGCTTCAAGCTAGAGGTCGTCTTGAAAGTGGAGCCGAACGTCCGCATCCGCACCCCCATCCGAGAGCTCTCGGACACCGTGGTCGGCAAATTCGGGGACCTCCCGTTGGCCGACAAACGCTTTTACTTGCCGGCAACCATATCCGTAGTCCTGGGTGCGGATGTCTACGCCAAGGTCATCCGACCGGGCTTCCATTTGGTCGACGAGGGACTCCCAGTGGCCCAGAAGACGGCATTCGGGTGGATCCTGTCCGGCGCCTGCAGTCAAGCCTAGACGACAGGAGTGGGCTTGTTTTTTTTTTTCTTTTCCGCAACGCTAGCGATTGCAAGGGGGGCGGAATGTTTACGCCGCTCTCCCCTCGTTTAAATTGCCCGCGCTTCCCTCGTAGCGAATGCCCACTCGCCCGCACTGGATGCACGCGACTCCAGGCTCTCCCGCTCTCCCGCACTGGACGCTTGCGATTCCAGGCTCTCCCGCCTTCCCGCTCCCGGAATTTGTCCACGGCGCTTTGAAACGCAGCGCTCAATTAGGTTTAAGTTAGTCTTTCTATGTCACAGCACTGAATTACATCGCCCGGCCGGTCCGCGCTATTTTTCTGAAAACCACCCCGAGTTTCATTTGTTCTTTTTCCTGCGCACCGCGATCGTCGAGTGTTTTTTTTCACCTTCTATTCCACAGCTTTCCCGGCTACGTGCATCAGCCGCATCGTCCGACGAAGCTGCCCCCAAGCGACGATCACCCCCGACGCCCCACCTCTTCAGTGTGCCTTCGGGTTTTTATCGCTCTCATTATTATTCTCATTTTGACGCTCGCGCGCTCGTTGCACGAGTTCGGTTGTTCAGTCGCAGAGACGCGCATTTTGAAGAAGGTTGCCTTGCGCTTGCAGCAAGAATATTTTGTCTTTTGCTACTTTTCAGACTTGGTACCCTAACAACATGGGCGTATTCACTATTGGGTTAATGATAAAAATAAGAATATTATTTGTTATAGTATATTTTTTAATATTTCAGCATAAATTTCATTTTGGTTTACAAATTCATATCAGTGGTAGCAGTAAAATGATTATGATGAAATCTGAATTGTGTTGGGTCATCATGAGGTGTAACAATCAACAAACCTTCGATGCTAGTTACACGAGAGAGTGCAACATAAACTAGTTAATGAGGATGAGTCTTGTCATAGTCATAGACAATTTGATCGAATGTCCCGCCTTGTGATTTGTGAATGGTGAATGGTTTGAAGATGAGATATAATGTGCATTAACAGTTCCTTTTGCTCACAGTTAGCCGACCTCATCAGTTCGTTGAAGAGTTGAGTTTCCGTTAAATTTTCTTTTTTCGGGGCGACTTCGCCGAGAGCGAGAGAGAACTTTATTGTGCTCCCGCCTTCGCCCTAAACTAACTTAATCTAAACTTAAATTTTTTAACAATTTCATTAAATGTTCAAGTTTGAGCCAACAGTCACCATGTAACCATTGTTTTATATTTTGTTTTTTGACGAGACCATGAACATAACTGGTTTTGTGAATTAGTTTCTTCTTTAGATGGACATAAACACAGTGATCATCTTCAATATTTCTTGGTAATTGATTCACCAGACCATGATCATAACTGGTTTTGTGAATCAGTTTCTTCTTTAGATGGACATAAACACAGTGATCATCTTCAATATTTCTTGGTAATTGATTTACCATAGTATTTACTTCGGCGGGTACGTTGATGATTTGTCCATAAATACCATATTGACCATTGATATGCCTAAGTCTTCTGATTTGCATGAATGGAATTCTTGGTGAAACGAGTCGCTGCTCGATATTTAATTTTGGCAAATAAGAGGGAATGATCGGGTATGAAAACCCATTGTACGACGATAGTAAAGGAATTTTTAGAGCGTCGAGTGACTTCTTACACGTAGAACATATGTCTACAGTGGAGCCACATACGTAACTCAGTAATATTTTCTGTAAGAGCTCATCGTGTGGATCAGAATCCTTTTTCAAGTCGTTGATGGAAACACCATAGTCTATCGCAAATAGCACAAGAATGATCAAAATCATTTTTCCTGAAGGCATTGTAAAATTCGAGGTGATTTTTGACATGTTCGTTATAATTACTGTAGATTGGGATTGAAACATTCATTTCGCTGATGTCTACATGAGGACTAGCATTATCATGCTGATCGGTACTTTCATCTTCAATGTTGTTGTGTGGATTGATTTGAACAGGAAAATTTTCAATAGCTTGACCATCTCTTATGTCATCAACATCAATTAATGGTGTGAAATGCACGTTCCGAAGATGTAGGTGGATGAAACTGAGCGAATCTTGAACTCTGAAATAAAGAAATTGCTTTTCTTCTTTCTTGGTCAGAGCGTTGACATAGTGATTATGTACACAAATATTACGATTATACGTTCTTGCAAAAATATCGATACAATCCATATCTCCAAATTCTTTATTACTGTTTAGGATGGACTTTGCACAAATGGAGAAACGAGCAGCTGCCTCCGAAGTTGATAACATGTTGATAAGGGACTTCGAATGCATCATTTTCTGTTGGTCCTTGAACAAGTGCATTCTGAACCACCCGACTTCGACGATATTTTTCACAAGATGCAGAATTCTTCATGCTTGTCCCTCGACACACTCTCTATTTTAATTGCCGATTCTGGTCAACTGGTATTGCACCATCAGTTGTAATTGATTTTTCTGGCTCATTATGTTGTGTAATTTCTAGCTTACTTCTCTTGTCGGTATGTGGAAAAGTTTTCTCCATTTGCAATAATTCTGGATCCAAGCTGATGTGCAAAGTAGAGGTTTTTGGTGATTGCAATACCTGCGCTTCGATGTGTTGCCTGCTCCAATTTTTTTACTGTCCTTCTGTCGCTGTCGAAAATTTTGCTGGCGTTGCGCATTTCTTTTTTGAATGGATTCCTGATTATCAGAATGTTTTTTTTTTCCGATCCCGAAACTCTTTTTGGTACTGTGCGGCGGTTTTTCATGTTGTTTTTTTTTTTTAATATTTTCTTCGACCCCCAAATTCACTGATACATCTGGTTGAGGTATTCCATCAACGCTGTAAATGTAATTGTAACACGTGAAGGTGTGTTTATGTGTTATGAATTCGATATTTCCAGAAGCTTCTGATTCTGATACTGAAACTAACTTGTCGACCATATGTATGACTCCTGTGCTGTTACTTAATAGATTATCTGGAGCATTTTCCAACCATAAAAGTATGTGGGCATTGGGACTTCCACGGTACTGGAATTCTATTCGTTTGAAGTAATGTTTCACTCGATATTTGCCAAATAGATTGTTTCGGTTTGACTGCAAAATCTTCAACAAACATTCACCTATTTGTTGAAGTAATTTGCACATGTGACTGCGTCCTCGTTGACAAGTTCAGCTTTCTGTTTCATCAGAAACATTTGCTCCATGATTTTTCAGCCTGTACAATAATTTGAGCAAATCAGTCCACCCAGTTTCATTTGCACTGACTGTCAATACCGTTTAACGTTACGTTACGGTTTTTGTCGGATAGCCCTCCGCCGCGAAACTCATACCGCGCTATAAGAAACTTCGTTCCAAAAATTGTTTATTAGTTACGGTTTCTAAAGGTAACTATGTTGAGATTTTCCTTTTTAGCCTAAAAATTCGATTTATTAGTTAAGCATATTACTCAGATCGAAAAACGAGTTCGCTAGCGTACAAATTTGAATCTTTCCAGTGTGACTGCATTTTCGAGAGTTCATCAGAATTAAGTGTGCAACGGTCGCAACAGGCAGGCCCCACAGCTGGTAGCGGTAGGCCCGGACACTTCGTGTGCCTTCGGGTTTTTTTCGCTCTCATTATTATTCTCATTTTGACGCTCGCGCGCTCGTTGCACGAGTTCGGTTGTTCAGTCGCAGAGACGCGTATTTTGAAGAAGGTTGCCTTGCGCTTGAATTGGGCTTTGTATGTATGCGTGTTCATGCATTCTCATACAGGGGTGCATGTGTGCGATCATTTCATTTCGATGCAGCAAGAATATTTTGTCTTTTGCTACTTTTCAGACTTGGTACCCTAACAATATGGGCGTATTCACTATTGGGTTAATGATAAAAATAAGAATATTATTGTTATAGTATATTTTTTAATATTTCAGCATAAATTTCATTTTGGCTTACAAATTCATATCAGTGGTAGCAGTAAAATGATTATGATGAAATCTGAATTGTGTTGGGTCATCATGAGGTGTAACAATCAACAAACCTTCGATGCTAGTTACACGAGATAGTGCAACATAAACTAGTTGCTGAGGATGAGTCTTGTCATAGTCATAGACAATTTGATCGAATGTCCCGCCCTGTGATTTGTGAATGGTGAATGGTTTGAAGATGAGATATAATGTGCATTAACAGTTCCTTTTGCTAACAGTTAGCCGACCTTATCAGTTCGTTGAAGAGTTGAGTTTCCGTTAAATTGTCTTTTTTCTTTTTTCGGGGCGACTTCGAGAGCGAGAGAGAACTTTATTGTGCTCCCAACTTCGCCCTAAACTAACTTAAACTAAACTTAAATTTTTTAGCAATTTCATTAAAAGTTCAAGTTTGAGCCAACAGTCACCATGTAACCATTGTTTTATATTTTGTTTTTTGACGAGACCATGAACATAACTGGTTTTGTGAATTAGTTTCTTCTTTAGATGGACATAAACACAGTGATCATCTTCAATATTTCTTGGTAATTGATTCTCCAGACCATGAACATAACTGGTTTTGTGAATCAGTTTCTTCTTTAGATGGATATAAACACAGTGATCATCTTCAATATTTCTTGGTAATTGATTCACCATAGTATTTATTTTGGCAAATAAGAGGGAATGATCGGGTATGAAAACCCATTGTACGACGATAGTAAAGGAATTTTTAGAGCGTCGAGTGACTTCTTACACGTAGAACATATGTCTACAGTGGAGCCACATACGTAACTCAGTAATATTTTCTGTAAGAGCTCATCGTGTGGATCAGAATCCTTTTTCAAGTCGTTGATGGAAACACCATAGTCTATCGCAAACAGCACAAGAATGATCAAAATCATTTTTCCTGAAGGCATTGTAAAATTCGAGGTGATTTTTGACATGTTCGTGATAATTACTGTAGATTGGGATTGAAACATTCATTTCGCTGATGTCTACATGAGGACTAGCATTATCATGCTGATCGTTACTTTCATCTTCAATGTTGTTGTGTGGATTGATTTGAACAGGAAAATTTTCAATAGCTTGACCATCTCTTATGTCATCAACATCAATTAATGGTGTGAAATGCACGTTCCGAAGATGTAGGTGGATGAAACTGAGCGAATCTTGAACTCTGAAATAAAGAAATTGCTTTTCTTCTTTCTTGGTCAGAGCGTTGACATAGTGATTATGTACACAAATATTACGATTATACGTTCTTGCAAAAATATCGATACAATCCATATCTCCAAATTCTTTATTACTGTTTAGGATGGACTTTGCACAAATGGAGAAACGAGCAGCTGCCTCCGAAGTTGATAACCTGTTGATAAGGGACTTCGAATGCATCATTTTCTGTTGGTCCTTGAACAAGTGTATTCTGAACCACCCGACTTCGACGATATTTTTCACAAGATGCAGAATTCTTCATGCTTGTCCCTCGACACACTCTCTATTTTAATTGCCGATTCTGGTCAACTGGTATTGCACCATCAGTTGTAATTGATTTTTCTGGCTCATTATGTTGTATAATTTCTAGCTTACTTCTCTTGTCGGTATGTGGAAAAGTTTTCTCCATTTGCAATAATTCTGGATCCAAGCTGATGCGCAAAGTAGAGGTTTTTGGTGATTGCAATACCTGCGCTTCGATGTGTTGCCTGCTCCAATGTTTTTACTGTCCTTCTGTCGCTGTCGAAAATTTTGCTGGCGTTGCGCATTTCTTTTTTGAATGGATTCCTGATTATCAGAATGTTTTTGTTTTTTCCGATCGAGAAACTCTTTTTGGTACCGTGCGGCGGTTTTTCATGTTCTTTTTTTTAATATTTTCTTCGACCCCCAAATTCACTGATACATCTGGTTGAGCTATTTCATCAACGCTGTAAATGTAATTGTAACACGTGAAGGTGTGTTTATGTGTTATGAGTTCGATATTTCCAGAAGCTTCTGATTCTGATACTGAAACTAACTTGTCGACCATATCTGTGAATCCTGTGCTGTTACTTAATAGATTATCTGGAGCATTTTCCAACCATAAAAGTATGTGGGCATGGGAACTTCCAAGGTGCTGGAATTCTATTCGTTTAAAGTAATGTTTCACTCGATATTTGCCAAATGGATTGTTTCGGTTTGACTGCAAAATGTTCAACAAACATTCACCAATTTGTTGAAGTAAATTGCACATGTGACTGCGTCCTCGTTGACAAGTTCAGCTTTCTGCTTCATCAGAAACATTTGCTCCATGATTTTTCAGCCTGTACAATAATTTGAGCAAATCAGTCCACCCAGTTTCCTTTGCACTGACTGTCAATTCCGTTTAACGTTACGTTACGGTTTTTGTCGGATAGCCCTCCTCCGCCAAACTCATACCGCGCTATAAAAAACTTCGTTCCAAAAATTGTTTATTAGTTACGGTTTCTAAAGGTAAATATGTTGAGATTTTCCTTTTTAGCCTAAAAATTCGATTTATTAGTTAAGCCTAGTACTCAGATCGAAAAACGAGTTCGCTAGCGTACAAATTTGAATCTTTCCAGTGTGACTGCATTTTCGAGAGTTCATCAGAATTAAGTGTGCTACGGTCGCAACAGTTGTTGTTTTTTATTTACTGATTACTATTTGCTAATTTAATGTTCATAGCTGCACTTAGTTCTAACAGGCGAATTTTCTAAGATTTTTTTTTTATTCAAGCCTAGGACCACTAACCATACAACATATAGACTGGTCATTTCATACAACTAAAATGGACACAAAAATATCGCAGAGACGCGCATTTTGAAGAAGGTTGCCTTGCGCTTGAATTGGGCTTTGTATGTATGCGTGTTCATGCATTCTCATACAGGGGTGCATGTGTGCGATCATTTCGATGCAGCAAGAATATTTTGTCTTTTGCTACTTTTCAGACTTGGTACCCTAACAATATGGGCGTATTCACTATTGGGTTAATGATAAAAATAAGAATATTATTTGTTATAGTATATTTTTTAATATTGTAGAAAATAAAGACCCTGTATATTTTCCTTATAAGGCAATGCACGCCAGTATATGTATAAGTACAGATCGCGGAGCTCCTATATTCATCTCGCTTTAACGAATTAGGAGTAAGCAAAATATGTATATCAATTTGTTCCTTCTTCACTTATCAAGAGTCAGTCGCAAATAAAATTCCGCAGCATACACACGGTGTTTATCTTTTTCTCAATTTTGCCGCTCAATAGGTTATGGGCCCAGGCATAAATGTAATTAAAGACGTTTTAAAGATAATTGTGCGGTGTGTGACTCAGGATTAAGAACAATGAGTGCTCTTTATCAAATCGAAAAGTTAGAGGAGAAGAACTATGACACCTGGAAAATACAGATGAGATCTGTGTTGGTGCATTCCGGTCTGTGGAGTGTTACTTCTGGAGAACTAACGGAATCGAATATTCCAGAGGGAGTGAATTGGCTGGCCTTGGACAATAAGGCGCTTGCAACAATTACATTGAGTGTAAAGACATCTCAATTGGCCTACATCAAGAATTGTTCGACTGCGGTGGAGGCATGGACGAAGCTAAAGGAGGTACATCAGCCAAGCGGACCTGTACGGAAGGTATAGTTGTACAAAAAACTACTCAACAAACGGATGGAGCAGGGGCAAAGCATGTCTACCTATATAAGCGAATTTGCAGAAATTCTGGATAGCCTAGCTGGAGTTGGAATAGAGCTAAACGATGAACTACGAACTATCGTTTTGCTGTCGAATCTTCCAGAGCAGTTTGAGCATTTCGTGGTGGCAATGGAAACACGAGACATGTTGCCTTCGTTTGAAGTTCTCACCATTAAGTTGAAGGAAGAGAGCGAAAGAAAAGAAGTAGCAGAAGAGCGAGTGGATAATTCAAGGGCATTCATCGCAGCACAGAAGCCACAATACTCGCAGACAAAGGGGAATGGGAAGAAAATGCGAAAAAATATCGTTTGCTTTAAGTGTGGTGAGCAAGGTCACATAAAGTCCCAGTGTCGTGCTGTGAGTAGTGAAGACGGCAACCAACGCATGGTATCAAAAAATATGGTGAACCGCCAAAGCAGCCTGCTGCATGCCTGTGACGTCAAATACTTAAAAAACTCAATGTGGTGCTTGGACAGTGGCGCGACAAGCCATATGTGTTGTGAAAGAGAGCTATTCACAAAACTTAAGAAGCACACTGAACAGATCGGACTGGCCGATGCTGGTTTTCTTCAAGCCGAAGGAAAAGGTGACGTCAAAATAGAGACAGCCCTGTGCGTTTTGACGCTAAAAAATGTACTCTACGTTCCAAAGATGACCGGAAATTTTATGTCCGTGAGCAGTGCTGTGCAGAACAGGTGCAAGGTGTTCTTTGATAGAGAGAAAGCCCAGGTTGTGCAAGATGGAGAATGCATCGTCAAAGCCAATAAGATTGGTAATTTGTATTTATTTGACGGCGGGCGAAGTAAATGTTTTGGTATGGTAGCCGTTGATGGTGCTTTGCTACACAAGAGGTACGGACACATTAATTTCTGTAGCATGAAAGAAATGGTAAACAAAGGGATTGTTCGCGGTATTGAAAATATTTGTCTGCCAGCAAGTATCACCTGCAAAACGTGTATGGTCAGCAAAATCCATGTTCAGCCTTTCCCAACGGCAACACGTAATCGGGCTGAGGAGTTGTTGGAACTGATACATGCAGATGTTTGTGGACCTTTCCCGACACAGTCTCTGGGAGGTTCCAAGTATTATCTGACCTCCATCGACGACAAATCCAGAAGGATTTTTGTATATTTTCTGCGTGGGGAGAACGAGGTGCTGTCAAAGCTTATCGAGTTCAAGAGCCTGGTTGAACGGCAGACAGGCAAAAAGCTCAAATGCCTGCGAAGCGATAATGGTGGAGAATTTGTCAACAAGCAGTTCGACGAATGTCTAAGCTACCACGGAATTGCCAGACAACTAACAATAGCGTATACTCCCCAGCAAAATGGAGTTGCGGAGAGAGCTAACCGGACGCTGGTGGAGATGTCAAGGTGCCTTCTGGTTCAGGCCGGACTTGGAGATGTTTTTTGGGCAGAGGCAGTCAACACTTCGGTTTATCTACGAAACCGATCCCCTACTAGCGCGGTGGAGAGTATGACTCCTATGGAAGCGTGGACGGGTAAGAAGCCTTGTGTGAAGCATCTAAAAGTATTTGGATCTCTTGCAGTCGCTCTGGACAAAGGCCCAAGGAAGGGTAGCAAATTTCAACCCAAAGGCAAGGAGTACATTATGGTTGGGTACTCGGTTGTAGCCAAAGGATATCGATTGTACGACCCAGTAGCTCGACAATTGGTTGAGAAACGTGATGTTTTGTTTGACGAGCATCATGCTGCGGCATCCAAAGGTGATGTAGTTTTGGTCGATCTGGAGGAACTCGAGGAAACCCCCCTGCCAGATGAGATTGCAGAAAGTGTTCCTGACCCATGCATCGAGAACGGCAGCTCCAGCGAGAGCTCAGATCAGTACGAGAGTGCCGAAGAGAAGGATGTGGAGGTACAAGAGGAGCCGCTTAGAGGACCTGGTCGCCCCAAAATCATCCGGACGGGAAAACCTGGTCGTCCCAAGAAGCAGTATAACATCTTAAGTGCTCTTGTTTCGGAAAATGTTCCAATTCCGTTAACTTTTAAAGAGGTTTCAAGTTGTACGCATGCACCGGAGTGCAGATTGTCGATTTACCCCAGGATCAGCGAGCAATAGGATGCAAGTGGGTGTTCAACGTGAAGCGCGACAAGGACGGTCGAATAGAACGTTTCAAGGCCCGTTTGGTAGCAAAGGGATGCTCCCAGCAGTTTGGCGTGAACTACATGGAAACATTTTCGCCGGTGTGCCGACTGGAGAGCGTGCGTTTTATGATAGCAATAGCGGCGGAGCTCAAACTTTACCTTCACCAAATGGATGTATGCACGGCGTACCTCAACAGCGATCTCAGCGAGACTGTCTACATGAAGCAGCCCGAAGGATATCTTGATGAGAAGAATCCTGATAAGGTGCTGTTGCTAAGGAAAGCAATATATGGTTTGAAGCAGTCAGGAAGGGCCTGGAACGAAAAGCTGAATGGAGTTCTACAGAATTTGGGATTCGTTGCCTGTGACAACGAACCATGTTTATACAAACAGAGTGGCGAAGGTAACCTTTCACTAATCCTTATATATGTTGACGACATTCTTATAGCTTGTCAAGGGCATGAGGATTTGCTGAAGATCAGGAGCAGCATTTCACAAATTTTTGAATGCGTTGACAAGGGCCCTCTTAACCATTTTTTGGGTATGGAAATCGAACGAGAAGGCGATCTTGGAGCGGTTACGTTGGGACATTCGCAATACATCAAGGACTTATTGCGTAATCATGGCAACGAAGATTGCAAGTCGGCGAAGACACCTCTGGATGCAGGTTTCCAAATAGATTGCACAAGCGATCAGTGCAAAAGAGTTGATCCAACAGTTTATCAATCTGTAGTGGCAGAGCTTATGTGGCTAGCACTGACAACAAGGCCAGACATACTGCATTCCATTTCGAAGTTGGCTCAGCGGAATCAAAACCCTCATGTTGAACACATGACTGGCATAAGGCATGTCATGAGATATCTCTCATCGACTGTTGACTGGAAATTACACTATCAGCAGTGTGGTCAACCGTTCTGTGGATATGTGGATGCGGATTGGGCAGGCGACAGGCTAGACAGGAAGTCCTACACTGGATACATCTTTATGTTGGCTGGTGGTCCAATTTCTTGGCGTTCGGAGAAGCAGCGAAGCGTGGCGCTAAGCAGTACCGAAGCGGAGTACATGGCATTATCAGCGGCGTTCAAGGAGGCGATAGTCATGCGAAGGCTGATTTTGGAAATCGGCTGCGGAGACGACAACACACCGATCGTCGTCTATGGAGGTAACCTGAGCGCACAGGCGTTAACCAAGAATCCTGTGTACCATTCCAGAACCAAGCATATTGACATACGTCATCATTTTGTTAGAGAGATTGTTAAGGAAGGTCAAGTTTTGCTAAAATATAAATGTACAACTGAAATGATAGCAGATATTTTGACTAAGAACCTTTTGAAAACGAAACATGTAAAATTTACAGAGATGTTAAATATGTATTGAATAGTTTTTTGGTAGAATGCTTGCATTGAGGGAGGGTGTAGAAAATAAAGACCCTGTATATATTCCTTATAAGGCAATGCACGCCAGTAGTACTTATACATAGTACAGATCGCGGAGCTCCTATATTCATCTCGCTTTAACGAATTAGGAGTAAGCAAAATATGTATATCAATTTGTTCCTTCTTCACTTATCAAGAGTCAGTCGCAAATAAAATTCCGCAGCATACACACGGTGTTTATCTTTTTCTCAATTTTGCCGCTCAATAAATATTGCAGCATAAATTTCATTTTGGTTTCCAAATTCATATCAGTGGGTGCAGTAAAATGTTTTTCATATATGTATGTATTCTAAATAATAGAAATTAATCTACTGAGATACGAACAGGGCATATCGCAGTCGGTGTCTGCGCTTAGTGGTTGAGAAAACTTCAAACCAAATCAGCTTTGGTTGTTGTTCTGCGAGCGGAGGGTGCCTGCATACCCTACCGACGATTGAATTTTAGGGCGCGGACTGAGACAAGAACGGCTGTTTGGCTTTTGTTTTGTTTACATTTTTTAGGACACTTGTTTTAAATTTTATGTTTAATGAGCTTTGGTTGATTTTTTTTTTGATTCGCAGGGTAATTTTGTTTAATGTTGTTATTTAATGATCTACTTGTATATATTTTTATGTATGCTTATTGAAAGTCGCGCTCGGATTAGTTACTTTCAATTTCAACGAATACATAGCTATATGTCGACAAAGTACTTAGAGCCTAGCTTAACGAAGGTTGGCGAAGACGGGGCGACTTCGCCGAGAGCGAGAGAGAACTTTATTGCGCTCCCGCCTTTGCCGTAAACTAACTTAAACTAAACTTAAATTTTTTAACAATTTCATAAAAAGTTCAAATTTGAGCCAACAGTCATACTGTCAATCAGCTAGGTTTGTTGACAAGCAGTTAAAATTCAAAAATCGTATTTGCGATAATGAGCCTTTAAAAGATATTATCAATTACCTTGGAAACACAAGACTGCCGCTATACAAAGAAATTAAAAAATAAAACAGTGTGTATCTAGGGACACGCGTGAGGAACGAAGTTCCTTTGGCATGTGTACGTTTAGCAGGCATGACGAGATGGAGGTCAATGAAGGAGAGACAGGAGTGAATGAAGGCGAAAAATGATTTACAACAATAATTTACAACATTTATACAAAAATGATTTTTACTTATTTATTCTAGGTATATAAATCTAATCAGTTCGTTCATTCATAGTGACAATTGGCTTATGGTAACTAAAGTAAGATACAAACATTTGAGATTCAATTTTGTCCAAGTATCTCGAAAAAACTGCATCAATAGTCGTATTGAAGCTTGTTGTAGACATTGTTGGGTCGTTATTAATTTTCAAATCAAATTCTTCAAGGAGAAATTGTGTCAGTGGTTCTGATTTTTTATCAGAAAAGTGGATGTTAAAATTACCCGCCAAAATTAGGGGAATTTCATACCTATTTGTATTATATCTCTGAAGAAGTCGAGAACCTTCTTCAGTATATTCTAACAGTACTCTGTGAGTACACTGAGCCGCACAAAGGTCCGCTTGTATGTCGAACAGAAAAGTCCTGAATGTTTTTGGAAATCATCTCCATGTTCGGCGTTACGATTCTAGTTATATCACTCATGTTCTGATATATTGCTACACCCCCAGCATGAACGGTATCACGTTTGAACTGAACGATGCAATTGAAGTGTGGTATATTACATTGCTGACCATTAGCCAACCACGTTTTGGTAAGCAATAAAATGTTGCTCTTCAGAATAACTGCGTCATCTAAATCGGCGTAATGATTTTTAAGACTGTACATTGAAAGTAAGCAACGAGACACCTTTTTTATTGCTAATGACATCGACGATAACTTGCGCTCTTGTTTTCAGTGTATTTAAGGATAGCCTCTTGAATTCTGCCAATAACGAAGAAGTTGATGTTGCTTGTCTACGATTATGATGAAATCTGAATTGTGTTGGGTCATCATGAGGTGTAACAATGAACAAACCTTCGATGCTAGTTACACGAGAGAGTGGAACATAAACTAGTTGCTGAGGATGAGTCTTGTCATACTCATAGACAATTTGATCGAATGTGATTTGTGAATGGTTAACGCACAAGCCGAAATTATTGAGAAGTGTTTTCGTTTAACAGTGACTTTCTTGTCCGTTGTCAAAGGGATGGTCGATGTTCTCAATTCAATAGGCACAGCAAGAGGACTGACTCTGCTTTGAATTGCTAACCTAGCATTTTTTTTCCTCACTTTTCTACCGACTTTTGGTGAACCACAAAATTCCAGCCAGACTCGGCAAATGTTGTTGTCTTTATTGAAGTCCAGATGAACTAATTTGCCAACTGCCCCATTCACAATTCCATCAGTCACATCAATGTTCGTCGTAGCTAAATAATATTTTCCTTTTACGAAAGTAACTTGGTACGATAGTCCACCGGTATCGATAACACTCTTTTTGTGCAATCTGACGCGACAAGTAGCTTCTTGTTCAGCCGTGTTAGTTCTCGTGATGATGTCATTCGCTGTTGAAATAACTTTATCGGGATCTCCTTGCAAAATTTCATTGTAGTAGGTATCGACCGCATGAATAAACGAACACCGCTATTTTTGTCAGTATTGAAGAAAATTGCGAATTCGCCTGTCTCATAACTTGAGTGAGCTAATAAAACTTGAGACTTCGCCACAGATGAGGTCTAACCATTAGTGTTCTAATTGGCTTGTATATTATTGTGGCTCTTACAGGTGGCGCCTGGCGTAAATCCCCAATTAAAATTACTTCTATACCCCCAAAATCCTGATTATGATTTCCCGTAATTTGCTTCAGGCGCAAATCAATTTTAGCCAACAATTCTGCACCTATCATGCTGATTTCATCGATAATCAGTACCCTGATGTATCGAAAAAGCGATCTATATAGATGCAACATCTCTGATGATAGAGGCAACAATTTGGAAATCGAAATTTTTAGAGCAGTACCATCAATCGCCACAGCAGCTTTACCAGTAGAAGCGCAAGTTATGTAGGCATTACAGTACCCGTCCGTATCACTAAATCTGTTATAGATTTTCATCATAAGTTTGATCACAAAAGTCTTTCCACTTCCAGCTGGACCAGTCAAAAAAATTTGAATTGGTGAATCATTTGGAGTTTGAAGATGAGATATACTGTGCATTAACAGTTCCATTCTGCCTTTAATGCTGATATACAAAACGCAACGTTCAACAAACTTGGAGCCATAGCGAAGAAAAAAGAAAATTTAATGGAAACTCAACTCTTCATCGAACTGATGAGGTCGGCTAACTGTGAGCAAAAGGAACTGTTAATGCACATTATATCTCATCTTCAAACCATTCACCATTCACAAATCACAGGGCGGGACATTTGATCAAATTGTCTATGACTATGACAAGACTCATCCTCAGCAACAAGTTCATGTTGCACTTTCTCGTGTAACTAGCATCGAAGGTTTGTTCATTGTTACACAACATCAACTTCTTCGTTATTGGCAGAATTCAAGATGCTATCCTTAAATACACTGAAAAAAATATCGCAAGTTATCGTCGATGTCATTAGCAATAAAAAAGGTATCTCGTTGTTTACTTTCAATGTACGAAGTCTTAAAAATCATTACGCCGATTTAGATGACGCAGTTATTCTGAAGAGCAACATTTTATTGCTTACCGAAACGTGGTTGGCTAATGGTCAGCTATGTAATATACCACACTTCAATTGCTTCGTTCAGTTCAAACGTGATACTGTTCATGCAGGGGGTGTAGCAATATATCAGAACATGAGTGATATAACTAGAATTGTAACGCCGAACATGGAGATGATTTCCAAAAACATTCAGGACTTTTCTGTTCGACATACAAGCGGACCTTTGTGCGGCTTAGTGTGAAATGGAAAACGGTATCACGGTGGTCATGGCAGTCATCTACGTTTCACCGAATCAGAAAATTGTGGATATTCAAGAGTTCATTCACAGAGTACTGTTAAAATATACTGAAGAAGGTTCTCGACTTTTTCGGTGATATAATACAAATTTCTATGAAATTCTCCTAATTTTGGCCGGTGATTTTAACATCAACTTTTCTGATATAAAATCAGAACCACTGACACAATTTCTCCTTGAAGAATTTGATTTGAAAATTAATAACGACCCAACAATGTCTACAACAAGCTTCAATACGACTATTGATGCAATTTTTTCGAGATATTTGGACAAAATTACATCTCAAATGTTTGTATCTTACTTTAGTTACCATAAGCCAATTGTCACTATGATTGAATGAACTGATTAGATTTATAAACCTAGAATAAATAAGTAATAACCGACCACCAACTCGTAGCAATGTCGAGGAACACCAATTTAATTTATTCTCCTGAATAAAGGGGCTTAGCTTTTGAATATTCGTTGCTACCGGTGTATTTTTCCGAGTTTTACTAATATCGTCACTGAATTGGAGAAATATGATAGCTTCAACAATTTTTTTCAAAAGCGAAATTCAGTTCTTTTGGCGAAATACTTTTTTCAAAGGTCTTCGTCCCTTTTCTGCACCTTTGAATACAGCGGAGAACCCATACGAAAACTCTCAGAAGCTTCAGATGCGACGAAAAGTTTTCTATTTTCTGAAGCAGATAATTTGTCTCTGGGCTGACTACAAGAGCTAATGCCAATTTGCGTAATTCCATCGACACTACTGCGGCCGGCAGTTCGAAATGTTGATTTACAGGCCAATTAATTTCTGAGTCCAGCAAGAACAGAGGCCCGCCGAACCAGATGGACGTTGTAAGGTCCTCAACGTCACATCCACGGGATACTGTGTCTGCTGGGTTAACTTTCGTGGGAACGTGTCGCCAAGTTGCGTTCTCCGAGCACTCCTGAATCTCTGCGACCCGGTTTGATACAAAAACCGACAACGACGAAGGATAAGTTTTGATCCAGTGTAATGTGATCTCGGAGTCTGTCCATAGGAAAAGATTCTCAATGGGACCATTTAGCAATGGCCTGACACGATTATTCAGATCTGCTAAAAGGTGAGCTGCGCATAGCTCAAGGCGAGGCAAAGTTTTCGTCTTGAGGGGAGCTTTGATTTGGCGGTCAATAAAGACACCTTTAAGCCTTCAGCAGTTTGAGTACGAACGTAGATGCACGCTCGCATGGAAGCGCCAGTGAAACCAAGTATTTGAATCGGGACTTGCGGATACCTTAATTCGGCAGCTGCAGAAGCGTTGCTTTAAAGGTATCCCATGAAGTATGCAACTGCATTGGTAGCGACTCATCCCAATCTAGCTTTCAAAGCCACAGCTCCTGCAATAACATCTTTGCTCTTGTGACTAAAGGACACAAGAGACCAAGTGGATCGAAAAGTCGAGCAGTCACCGACAAAATATTTTGTTTTGTAGCGCGAAGGTCCAGGAAAGAGTCATCCAACCGAAATTGGAAGTAATCTATATCCGGTAACCAAACCACGCCAAGGGTCTTAGTTACGTCTGAGCCTGCCAAGTGGCATTACAGCGCTATCAGATGCGGATACCTCTTTGCAGTTTGAAAACCACTTTGTCAGTTTAAATCCTGCCTCTTGCAAAACCTGAGAAACGCCTCGAAGGCCTTGCAGGTCCTCAACGCAACCGGCGCCAGTCAACAAATCGTCAACATAAAAATCTTTCTGAATAATCTGTGCGGCTTTTGGATAAGTTGTTTGCGCCATCTCTCCCAGCCGCATTAAACACCTGATCATTTTTGTATAAATGTTGTTGTAAATTTTAATACTATTTTGTATTAATAAGAAACGCGACTTGGTTGGATCTTTGACGATTTTATTGACGGGCCAGCAGGGGGCCGCCGATGAGCAGATGTCCAGGGGTCGCCGTCGTTTGGGTCGTTGCTGAGGGTTCCCAGAGGTCTGGAGTTCAGCACGGCCTCCACGCTGGTGAGGAGAGTTCCGAGCTCCTCCGCGGTCAAGAGGTTTTGGCCGACCGTCCGAAGGAACAGGTGCTTTGCAGACTTCACACTTGCCTTCCAAAGTCCGCCGAAGTGTGGTGCTCTGGGCGGTATGAACGCAAACTCGCATTCTTTTTTTGATGTTATGTATGTTTCTCTACCGCCCCCCTGCTCCACCAGACGGGCTCGGAAGTCCCTCATGTGTCCGTCGGCTCCGACGAAGTTGATTGCGTTGTCGCACCACACCTTCTCCGGTATCCCGCGACGACTCACGAACCTTTGAAAAGCCAAAAGAAAAGCATCAGTGGTTAGGTCAGACACAAGCTCCAAGTGAACCGCTTTGGACGCAAAACAGACAAACAAGGCCACGTGCGACTTATACGGTGGCTTACCACGGATACGATACGTTGTGATAAAGGGGCCACAAAAATCAACGCGACAGATGTTAAATGGGCGGAGAGCTCGAAGTCTATCTGCTGGCAAGTTTCCCATGACTTGCGCCAAGAGTTGCGGCTTACAGCGAAAGCATCGAATGCACGATCGCACTGTTTGTCGGCAGACCTCTTGCGCATTGGCTAGCCATACTTTTTCGCGCAGACGACTTACAAAAGCTCGAGGGCCAGCGTGACAATTCGTAACGTGCAGGTATGACACGTATGATCTGATGAATTGTGAGCTTTTAGACAGCAACAACGGGAATTTGGCTTCGTACGGGATAGGAGCATTCAATAAGAAACGCGACTTGGTTGGATCTTTGACGATTTTATTGACGACGAAAGCATCGAAAGGGAGTGCGATTTGGATCGGGTTCGATTTAACACTGCCTTTAATTTTCAATTATAATCTCTTGTAGCTATGCTTATCTAAGGGGACGAGAGACGGGGCGAATTCGCGAGAGCGAAGGAAAGCTTTATTGGCTCCCGCTCTCGCCTTAAAACTAGAGAGAGTTTACAATTTTAATAACCGCGCCAAGTGCGCAAACAAATTATTGATGTAAATCATTTTTCGCCTTCATTCACTCCTGTCTCTCCTTCATTGACCTCCATCTCGTCATGCCTGCTAAACGTACCAAAGGAACTTCGTTCCTCACGCGTGTCCCTAGACAAACACTGTTATTTTTTTAATTTACTGATAATTATTTGCTAATTTAAAGTTCATAGCTGCACTTTTATTGTGTTTTTCGTAAATATAGTATTAATGTTATTTTGTCCTTTTTGATTTTGTCCCTCCATTTGTTAAATTGTTCAATGAGAAGCGTACGCCAAATGATTAAATATTTTAATCTTTTCGCTAGGGTTCACCCAAAGTTCATGTGCGCAGACTGGCAACACTATGAAATTTTCTGGTGTTTTTTTCTTCCATCTGAGGACCGAGGTAAAAAAAGACCCATGACGAAAAGTTTACGCCAATTTTCTGGTGTTTTTTTCTTCCATCTGAGGACCGAGGTAAAAAAAGACCCATGACGAAAAGTTTACGCCAGCTGTTGGCCTCTCGCTCTCTTTCGTGACTGGCGTACAGTTTTCGTCGATACACTCAGATACTACTTTGGCAAGCCATGTCTGCCGCTATACAAAGAAATTAGAAAACAATATACATAATTGAAATTTAATAGTTGTTTTTATTTTAATAACTGATATGCCCTATGTCCTTGCAGGCGATTTTTCTTCGTTTTTTTTGTGGTTTTCCGTCCATTTTTGATCTTCGAAACACTTTGCTCTGACAACAGACAACCCAGCTGCAGCAAACGATATTACCATAACATGCCATTTCGTGAGGGACAAGTTTAAATTGAAAACTGCAGTGCTATCTTCAGCTCCTTCGATAACCCCCATAAAACACAACTCTAAAAATATTGCCGACTCTATAAGAATAGTGTTGTCTAAGTGGCGTCTGTTATCAAAGGTATTTATTGTCACAACCGACAATGAAATTCTGCAATTTTCCCTGCTTGGCACATACTATAAACCTACTTATTCAGGATATATTAATATAATATAATACTCTCCAAATGCGAGGGTATAGTAACTTATTTCAAGCAAAGCACAAAAGGCGCTGTAATGTAAAAAATTCACAGGCACCGATCTTAGCAGGAGAACGTGAAGTTTTAAATGAGCTAACGGAACTGCTGTCAGGAAGCTACTTTATCGGTTTCAACCAGCAAAATGGTTTCTGAATCGCTGATCATTTCCGTTACTACAGAGATTCATCATACAATAAGTCACAAGTACCTTCTTGTGTTAATGAATGTAACATAACGTTTAGTTGATAAATTGGACAACTTTGAAACACGAACAGTACGAATAGTATAAAGGACGCCTTTCTTAAATCCTAAAATGGCGACCTCACAGCCAAAGCATTGGAGCAAAACTTTGTTTCCGCAATATCAGCAAATTCATTACGTCGACCATCACCAACCACAGAACAGGGACCCAGTAAGTTTACATTAAAAAAACAAGAGAGAACGCTATAGTAGGGTGCCCCGACTATCAGATACCCGTTACTCAGGTAAAGGGAGTGCGAGGGAGATGGAGATAGAAACTTTGATCACGCATAACTTTTTAACGAATGGTCCGATTTGAAAAATTTCTTCTACATTTCGATAGGTATTGATAAACACAATAAAACAGCATTTTTACTTTTCCGAAATATTAAAATTTTTAAAATCGTATATTAGCGATTGTGGGCGTTAAAGGGGGCGTGGCACCTTTTTGAAACAAACTTGCGCTGCGTAGGAACTCCTAGAATCTGCATGCAAAATGCCAATCTTCTAGCTTTTATACTTTCCGAGATCTCAGCGTTCATACGGACGGACAGACGGACAGACGGACATGGCTATATCGACTCGGCTAGTGACCCTGATCAAGAATATATATACTTTATAGGGTCGGAAACGCTTCCTTCTACCTGTTACATACTTTTGCACGAATACAATATACCCTTTTACTCTACGAGTAACGGGTATAAAAACAGTGTGTGTCTAGGGACACGCGTGAGGAACGAAGTTCCTTTGGCATGTGTACGTTTAGCAGGCATGACGAGATGGAGGTCAATGAATTAGAGACAGGAGTGAATGAAGGCGAAAAAAGATTTACAACAATAATTTACAACATTTATACAAAAATGATTTTTACTTATTTATTCTAGGTATATAAATCTAATCAGTTCGTTCAATCATAGTGACAATTGGCTTATGGTAACTAAAGTAAGATACAAACATTTGAGATTTGTCCAAGTATCTCGAAAAACTGCATCAATAGTCGTATTGAAGCTTGTTGTAGACATTGTTGGGTCGTTATTAATTTTCAAATCAAATTCTTCAAGGAGAAATTGTTTCAGTGGCTCTGATTTTTTATCAGAAAAGTTAATGTTTTTCCATGGCGACCGTGACAAGTGACACAAGGAGCAGCGGATCAAAAAGACAACTGGATATAAAAATCAGGAGGATAAAAATCAAAAGTCTGAGTGAGTAGAGTGTGAGTAAAGGTTCGTGGAGGACAGAAAAATAAAATTAATAAAGGAATAGCGCACATAAAGTGGCTGCTACAGTCAACACCGCCCGCATGGACGACGGCTCAAAAACTTTATAATGAGCTTAAGTTTTTTAGAGAAACACTCCACAATAGAGTACCACAAATCACAGCTCACTCAGCAAATTAAAAAAAAGTTGTAAATCAAAAACTAATAACAAAACCAAATACTCCCAAGCCACTGCCGAAACGAACAGAAGTCTGCCCGACCGACTGCCCCGGACCTCTCTACTCTGCGGCATGCAATTCCGCATGCCTGAAGCCAAAGACTAGTGCGAAGACCGGCACCGGCCCCGCCTGAGCCAATAGGCCCCGGACATCAGCAGCAGATCAACAGCGAGAGGGGCAAACAGCCAATTTCGCCTTCGAAGGAGCGTCAGTGAAGCCAACCGACGACGACCAGTTGACGCAGAGGATGCGGATCATCAATCATCAATACATATATTAAATATAAAACACCATTTTTGTAAAATCGTGCGGAACCATTTCCGCTCGTTTAGAAGTATAGCCCGTAAAGCTATGTGAAACAATAGGTAGGATATATGTAAAAAAAAAACAAGATAGATGATAATTATATTTATAATTATAATTTTAACAAAACAATAATGGCTATAGTAGACGTTAAGTCAGTGGATTCCACTGCTAACGTAATAAATAAAGTTGAACCAAATAACATTGAATTTGTAAATATAATGCTAGCAACAATTGTTGTCATAATGTGCGCCAATTGCTTTTATAAATTGTACAAGCTTCATAATAAATGTTTGAAAAAAAGATATATGAGTCAAGCAAACGACTTGGTCAAAATTAAAAAAAAATAAAAACGAATCGCACAAACAACAAATATTAACGATGCAAAATATAAAAAAATGTTATTAAATAAGTAACGACAGAGAAATGAAATAAAATAAAGAAAATTTAAAACAATATATATATATGTATATTCAAGTATGGATATACAAAGAGCCGTAAGCAAAACATATGAAAGGGACCCATACTTCAGTAGAAGAGTTCAGAACTTAGTATCTACAACCCCTGTTATTGTATACGACTTAGAAAACCTTTATATAGACACATTTAACTGTCATGCCTTACCATTGTTTCACTGCCCTGCAACCCAAAAAGGAATAGTATTAACAACCATTCCGGGTGTACAAGTTTTTTTTTTTTTTTTTGCGCGGAGTTCCACGGCCTACTTACCCGCCCAACCGACCGAGGGGCGCAGCCGTGTATCGTACGGCACGATTCGCGATAAGATAGACGCGCGATAGGAAAATAAAGGTAAAGGTCCGGGGAAAAAAGTAATAGTTTGATCAATCTTGTGCCAATGAAGCAAGTATTAAACGTTTTAGGAGCGGCAGAGAGTCAAGATTTGATATTACAGGAAAAAGTCTATTATATTCAGAACATAATACTCTGAAAGGCTAATGCAAGGCATAGTTAGATCAAAGAACAATATAAACTCTAAGATGCGTAACGCCATACGATTTTTTTGCACACGAATTTTTTGTGCTGGCTTTTCAACTGGCTTTTCGCTCTCTGCCCAAAAGCCAGCGAGAGAGCGCTTTAAAGCCAGCCGCTCTTTTGCACGCATACTGCGACAGCCGACGAATGTATGTGTGCACATTTATTCACAAGCGAAGAAATTCGCTGCAGCGCGCTGTCGAAATATACTCTTTATTTTAAAATTATAACATTATTAAAAATACTTATTATACCCGTTACTAGAGTAAAAGGGTATATTGTATTCGTGCAAAAGTATGTAACAGGTAGAAGGAAGCGTTTCCGACCCTATAAAGTATATATATTCTTGTTCAGGATCACTAGCCGAGTCGATCTAGCCATGTCCGTCTGTCCGTCTCTCCGTCTCTCCGTCTGTCCGTCTGACTGTCCGTCCGTATGAACGCTGAGATCTCGGAAACTATAAAAGCTTGAAGATTGGCATTTGCAGCGCAAGTTTGTTTCAAAATGGTGCCACGCCCCCTCTGACGCCCACAAGCCACAAGCTGTGGCCACAGTTTTGATGCTATTATGAACATTTTAATTGATATGTATTTGTTTCGTCAATACCTATCGATTGGTCTAATAAAAGCTTGCCACGCCCACTCTAACGCCCAAAAATCTATTAAACGCTTAAGCCTGGCTAGCGCCTACATTTCCGCCTTTCATGGCCCGTGGTAGCGCCATCTAACGGATGACTTTGGAACAGCTGGCCAAGGTGCTCAACAGAGTCAACGTTAATTCTCGATAAGGATTTCTATCAAAGGAAATTGCGATGGTTTTCATTAGTCAATACCGAACTATATTCCAAGAACTGTGCAAATCAAATCAAGTTAGCCAAATTGGAGGTCTGAGTCAAACAATGGCGTATGTGTGTATGCTGGTGCAGGACCAAAGCTGCCTGCGCTAAAGCAGCGCTGGTGCTGATCGTGATACAATAACATAAGGTAGTCTCGTCGGCTGTCTAAACGTTCGGGTTTTGGTCAGTGCGTGTTCGTCTTTCGAAGGGAAAGGTTGTCTGCGGACGAATTTTTTAGGAAATTAACCCTTGAGCAACATGACATTTTGCAATGTGTGCCGCAAACACGTCGATGGCGTAAAGGCACCGAAATGTTTGGAAAAAAGAGCGCTGTGGGAGGATACTTTTAAAATAACAAAGAATGTGAACGAAACTTTAATAATCGTAGCCGAAAATGTTAATATAAGTTTAGACATAAAAAAGTTTTATTTTAAGATTAGAATATATTTTAGAATTAAGAATCTTAACAAAAGACTCAGTATTCAGAGACAAAAACAACGCCTAATTTCAAATTCAAAACAAGAGAGAACGCTATAGTCGGGTACCCCGACTATCAGATACCCGTTACTCAGGTAAAGGGAGTGCGAGGGAGATGGAGATAGAAACTTTGATCAAGCATAACTTTTTAACGAATGGTCCGATTTGAAAAATTTCTTCTACATTTCGATAGGTATTGATAAACACAATAAAACTGCATTTTTACTTTTTCGAAATATTTAAATTTTTAAAATCGTATATTAGCGATTGTGGGCGTTAAAGGGGCGTGGCACCTTTTTGAAACAAACTTGCGCTGCGTAGGAACTCCTAGAATCTGCATGCAGAATGCCAATCTTCTAGCTTTTATAGTTTCCGAGATCTCAGCGTTCATACGGACAGACAGACAGACAGACAGACAGACGGACAGACAGACGGACAGACGGACAGACGGACATGGCTATATCAACTCGGCTAGTGACCCTGATCAAGAATATATATACTTTATAGGGTCGGAAACGCTTCCTTCTAGCTGTTACATACTTTTGCACGAATACAATATACCCTTTTACTCTACGAGTAACGGGTATAATTATTAAAAATTAAATTATAAAAAAAATTAAACTCCTTTTATTATGAAAGGCAAAAAAAAAACCCCCCTGAACTATCTAAGGGTTAATCCACACATTCTATTGTCGCTCTGCTCGCACTTACTAAACAGTTCCCATCTCACTCGCACTCATTGTTATAATAGTAGGGTACCAAAATTTTGCCGACGAGACTACCTTATGTTATTGTATCATGGTGCTGATGCTCGTGTGGTAAAGCTGCCAGCTCTAATTTGAACTTTTTTAGCTGAGTAACGGGTATCTAATAGTCGAGGCACTCGACTATAGCGTTCTCTCTTGTTTTGAATTGCCTTTATATTTATTTTATTTACTAATTATTCGAATGTATAATATTTTTTAGTAATTACCAAATATATCTAAGTATAAAAAAAAAACATAATTTATTTCATACATGACTTCACATTGAAATAATTGTCATTAGGGTATTCAGCATGCGACGTGTGAACGATTTTTAGGAGCCTCAGAAATTTTGCGATTGAACAGGATGAATATTTTTATATTTATTGTATTTTAAATATATGGATTAAAAAATATGTGGTATTTTTATATTATACGTATTATAATAACATTATATAAAATTATTATCATAATATAAATTAAATTTATATAAATATTTGTAAATTAACTATTTTAATTATTTAGAAAAAAGAGAAACCCAAAGGGGAAACAAAAAAGGTTTGCGCGCTTTTCTTTCTAAACATAGGCGCGCGCTTTTCAAATCAAATTTAAAAGACACAAAATCATTAAAGCTTATTTTCTTTTATATACGAAATTCTAAAAATGGATAACTTACATAAAAAAAAATAAAAAAACGCTTTCGACAACTTGGAAAAAAGTTATAAATATGTATGTACGTAATATTAAATATAAATAGGATATCCTGTAGCTTAGTTTTATAATTAAGCATTCAATTCGTGTTATTATAAATAGTTTAACTTTTTATAAAATAATAATATTAGCTTTAAATATTTATTAGGAATATTTAAAAAAAAAAGAATGGATAAATAAAAATTAACACAAAACAAATAAAACTGCTTGACTAAATATGAATAGATTTAAATGCAGATTGATAATATTAGATATGATGTTATTCATATTTACTTAAAATATTTTAAGTCATTAAATCAAAGTTTAATATATTTGAATAAAAATTAAATTAGGTATGTACTCCGTAGACCTAAACAAGTCAAGTTTGTGGTGGAACGGTCCAGCGTTTCTCAAGCAGCCAATAGATAGCTGGCCGGAAGTACCATGGTTACAAAAGCAGGAGTCACTGAGTATAAACATGGTGCATTCTCTTTATCACCTATAGCACAGCATGATTTTATTGACGGCCTGCTTGACATATCTCTATCTCAAGTAAACCATGTTCGAAATTCATTAGGTCGCCTACTTGATTTGTGTTTTGTATCAAATCCTGAAGGTGTGTTTCTGTCCAGAGTAGCACCACTCACGCAACCTGAAGATCCATATCACCCAACAATCGAACTTTCATTTGATACGGGTAGAGTTATAGAAGAAAAATCAGAAAAATCCAAACGAATACATTGTTTTTGCAAGGCAGACTTTCTGAGGCTAAATAATTTTGTTTCTGGCTTTAATGGTCTGATCTTTTCTTATGCAATAGTATGTCCGATGCAGTTAATGTTTTTTACACTGCAATAAACTAATTTTTTAATCTGTGTTCCGTGGTACTATCCGTCAACTTCCAATAAATCACCTTGGTTTAGCAAAGAGTTGACACACTTAAGAAATGTAAAGTCCAGACTTTTTGGGAAATATAAAAATACCGGTTCTCAATCTGTTTTTACTAGATATTTAAGCTCTCGGTCAAGATTTACCGTGCTTAATGCTCAGTGTTATAATAGTTACTTAATCCGTTGTAAGATCCAGTTCTCTCAGGACCCGAAACAGTTTTATAATTTCGTTAACACCAAGCGTAAATCTAATTATTTTCCTTCCTCGCTGTCGTACGAAAACATGACGGCAACCACAGATCAGGCAATAGCCGATTTATTTGCCCAATTTTTTGCAAACGACTTAATCTACTTTAAATTATTCATCACAGCCTTATTCTTACACCATGTCCAAGTCAAACCTCATATTCTGTCCCACTTTAACAGAAAGCTCTCTTCTTTTGGATCTTCTTCGTATTAAGCTTGTTTATTCGCCAGGGCCCGATGGTATTCCTGGGTGCGTGCTTAGGAATTGCGATAAGGCCCTGTGCAAACCTCTTCACAAGTTGTTTACCTTATCTCTAGAAACCTCCCAATTCCCAAACATTTGTTATTCCTCTTTTCAAAAAAGGTAACAAGTTAAAAGCCAGTAACTACAGAGGTATTTCTAAGTTGTCAGCTATTCCTAAGCTTTTTGAAAAAATTATTACTCCTCATTTGCAGCACCTTTGCAGATCAATCATTTCTCCGTGCCAATACGGATTTATTAAACGTAGATCCACAATCACAAACCTTCTAGAACTCACTACATTTGTGATAAAAGGCTTCAATAGTAGTTTTCAAACAGACGTCATTTACACTGACTTTAGTAAAGCATTTGACTCTGTAAATCACTTACTTCTTATTCAAAAACTTGACCTGTTAGGTTTTCCAGTTGATCTGCTTAAATGGATTTCAAGTTATCTGAATGGCAGGTCACAAAGGGTCCTTTTTAAAAAATCAATTTCTGAAATTCTTTGTGTTACCTCCGGTGACCCACAAGGGAGCCATCTGGGTCCGTTACTTTTTACATTATTTATTAACGATCTTCCCTCAATTATAAGTCATTCTCGCGTACTTATGTACGCAGATGATGTTAAGTTGTGCCTGCAGTATAAGGACATTTCCTGCCATTTAAACTTGCAATCCGATCTAGATAATTTTAAAAACTGGTGCCGAGATAATTTACTAAATTTAAACGGTTCCAAGTGCAAGCTGATGACTTTTTATCGGGCCAATCCGATATACGCGACTTACACGTTAAGTGGCAGCTCTTTGGATAGAATAACTCTTGTAAACGATCTTGGCGTTCTATTGGACCCTAAACTAAAATTTTGTAATCACATTTCGTCCATGGTTAATAAAGCCAGAGGAGTGCTTAGATTTATTAAAGGGTGGTCAAAAGAATTTGATGATCCTTAGTTGACTAAAACTTTATTTATTTCGCTAGTCCGTCCGATTCTGGAGTATGGGTCTCCCGTCTGGAGTCCACAATACGGAATACATATTGGTCGTATTGAAAAAAACTGGGATGCAAATCTTATCTTACCTTCTTATTCTAGTAGACTTCTTTTGATTAATTTACCATCCCTAGCCAACCGTAGAACGATGCTTGGTACTATCTTTATTTATAACCTTATAAATGGTGATATTGACTGCCCCGACTTGTTAAGTCGGCTAAACTTTTCTGTGCCAAGTAGATTAACTGAAATTATATTCCCCTAATTTTAAATCATTGTGGATCTAACCAAAGACCAATATAAACTCTAAGATGCGTAACGCCCATACATTGGTTTTGCAATACGCAGCTTGTTTTTTGGTGGCGACAAAAATTCCGCTCTCTCCGCTCGCACAGAGTTGAGAGCGTAAAAATCTAAAAATAGAATTGCACGAATAAGGAAGTGCGTATGTGTGCGTATTTGTTGGAGTAGACGATTTTCGTCCAGAAATCATTTCTGGACTAAGAAACTAATTGTGTGTCAAAAGAACTTCTATGATTGAACAGGATGTTTATTTAAATTGCATTTATGTATATATGGCAATGAAGCTTGATGTACAACTTTTTTATATACCTTAAAAACGAATATCGGCATATTTAATTCATTGTTTCGTTTTACATATTTAAATTAAAGCTAAAAACAAAACTTTTAAATCAAAACATATAAAACTGCTTTATTAAATTTAAAAATTTTTCAATAAAGTTTAATAGATTTGAATATAATATGATTGTTAAACAAAGCGAACTATATTTAAATTGAATATATTTAAAGGATATTTAATTAAATATATTTCACTTTATTTTGTAATCCTTGGCTAACTTTAAAATGGAACCGTTCCACCACAAACTTGACTTGTTTAGGTCTACGGAGTACATACCTCTGGAAACAATATCAGCTGGATTGCTTTTGGACTCTATTTTGCACCAATCCTGAATCTCTGAAAGCTCCTGTATAAGCGCTACTCTATTCGCGACAAATGTTCTCCAGCGGCTTGCATGCAAAGCGAGCCAGTTGAGCACAATGGTCGAGTCAGTGAAATACCTCATTCTTGTAAGTGAATACTTGATCTAACCTTGGCCATTAACGATGTCATGAGCAATGCCCCTTGCAGTTCCAGTCGGGGCAGAGATGTCACCCTTACTGGCGCCACCTTGGATTTTGAAGTTACCAAATGTACGTAGACTGATCCTTCCTGGTCCTGGACGCGCGCATAGATGACTCTGCCATAAGCGCGGCTTGAGGCATCGGAGAACCCATAAAGCTCTAGAGTGTTCAGATCAGCCTGGAGTGGCACTACGGAACGAGGCATCGCGCACAGGTCGAATAGCTTCAGTTCCTTTTGATATTTTTGCCACTGACTGGCATAACTAGGTGGCAACTCTTCGTCCCAATCAAGCTTTAGCAGCCACAGCTCTTGTACAAAGATTTTTCCCAAAATTATAATTGGGCTTGAGAAACCCATAGGATCAAACACTTGCGATAATTCCGACAACACTATTCTTTTGGTAATTCTGGGAATACTCTTCTCCTTAAAAGATAATTGAAACTGGTCGCCTTGGCTTAACCAATAAATGCCAAGCGCCTTTGCTGCATCTTCAGTCTTGAGCATAAAAGGTTCTTCTGGAGCTGCTTCACTTTGCTCAGTCGGATAACTGCTACGCCATTTATGTAGGACGAATGTACCGTTTTTTTAGGAGATCAGAAATTTCTTGTTTCAATTTGGACAACTCGTCCATATAAAAACTTCTCCCAATGGCCTCGACTGCAAAAGGATAAGGCTCACCGAATTGTTCAGCCAAATAAAACAGGCATCGCACGGCTAGGAATGGAGCGGAACTTTTTCCGTAGGTCACGGTTTTTAAACGCAGCGTTTGCACCTGGACACTGGAAATTACAATGGGGATCTATTACTAAAATTTGCCTATACATTTTAGCAATGTCAGCTGTTAGCGCGTACTTGTAAAATCGGAATCGGATTAATATCTCAAAAAGATCAGGCTGCAAAGTTGCTCCCACGAGCATAGTGTTATTGAGCGACACTCCGTTGCTGGACTTGCAACTAGCATCAAACATGACGCGCAATTTTGTTGTTAGGCTATCGGGCCTTAAAACGGGATGGTGAGGCATAAAATACTTTACATTACTCGTCTGACTCTGATCTAGAACTTCTAAGTGATTGCAATCCTTGTATTAATCGATGAATTCTGTGTACTGCCTTTTAAGATCAGGGTTGCGGTTTAGTTTCCTCTCTAAGTTCAGAAATCTATTCATCGCTATTGCATAGGTATCTCCCAACGGCATTTTCGGACTTTTAAACGGAAGAGCCACCACAAGATGTCCGCAAGTAGAACGACTAATATTATTGACAAAATGAGTCTCGCAATTCTTCTCCTCTTGAGTCAATTTATCGGCTGGCGGAGCCAATTCTTTACATTTCCAAAACTTTTAGACTAGCTCGTGTAGGTCATTTGTTGCTTGAACTTTCTCTTCTGTTTCACTAACTAACAAGGAGACGCTCGTAGAATCGGATAGTTCACCGACGACTACCCATCCTAAGAGTGATTTTTGTAGAGTGGGCATTTCTGGTCCCAGCTTGATCTGTCCTGCTACAATCAGCTTAAAGAAGGATGATACACCCAGCAGCATATCAATTCGTTCTCCAGAATCGAATGTGGGATCTGCCAGTATTACGCCCTTTGGTGTCTGTAACTTCACTATATGTGCTGCTCTTGAAGGATGATACTGTGTGATTTCGGGCAGAACACAAAAACTTTCGGTGGCTTGAAGAACATTGCAACAATTTGGCAATGAACCTGCTAGATAACAGCACACAAACCAGGAGGTTACAAAGGACCCACCCTTTAGATCTACACTGGGACTAAGGTCCGATCCGAAATACACTCTGGGGCCGATGTTTCACCCGCAACACTCATTGAATGATGTCTGACCTGATTTCACAACTCCCACTACACCTGTAAAAACAATAAGCGAAGTACCTAACCACCACATTTATTGATTGTCCACAAAGGACAGTATTAAATACTAAGCCACACGTTAATAAAAAAAAAAAAAAAACTTCAATTTTGCCACTAACTTACTCGTCAAAAAATTTAACTGCCTTTCAGAATCTAAAATACACCTACAGTTTTGATAAGATCCGTCGCTGCTTTTAATAAGCACAACGGCAGTTGCTAGAAAACTGACGGATGTCTTCGCCAACAGCGAACTATGCAAATAATTGTGAGGTTGTTGATCCAGTGTGGACGGCCTAGAACTGTTTGTGTTTGCTAAAAATTTCGCGATGAAGCAATTCATGATGAGGCTTATTACAAGAGCTACAGTATTGGCTACTACATGCTCTGGTAGAATGGCGTTTGCTAAAACAGACTAGGCAGAGAGATCGCTTCTTGACCTCCTGATACCGTTGAATCTGGCAGAGCTCTTTAAATTTTGGATAGGATTTAATGGAATGTCCACCTCCGCAAATAAAACAGCTGCCTTTTCCATTGCTGTATACCGCTGTAGCTAAGCTTGACTTCTTGGAATCACTTTTAGTATTGGGTTTGGAGCTGTTTGTCTGCCGAGCTCCCGATTTGCCAAATTCATACCTCTAGATATTAAAAACCTTGAAAGCATTGGCCAGGAAGGGGGTTCAGAACAATCCCATTCATTTTCCCACTTATCTACAGCTTCCTCGTCTGCAAATCAAATGAAATATAACCGCGTCTAAAATCTCTTGCTCTTTAGCTAGCGACCGTAAGGAAACTAGTTGTGAATTTACACTGTCTACTAAAATTCTTAAAGCTTCTGAGTTGGTATGCTTGACACGCTTTAAGTTAAATAGCTCAAGAACATGGGACTGAACAATGATTGCCTTGTTTTCATAGCGATCTTGCAGCAGGCGAAGAGCACGAATATAGTTAGCACCTGATATTTCCAAGCAATCAATTGTACTAAGCGGTACGGGACCTAGAGCAGATCTCAAATGAATCATTTTTGATAGATCATCCAACTCACTGTCAGAAGCTATCAGCATTTTAAACGTATTAAACCAACTTGTCCACTCGGTGAAAATTCAGGTACCTTTAAAGACGAAAGAGGGACTGATCGCGGCGGTCGTGCTACCTGTGTAGAGAATTCCCAGCCAGCTGCGGAAGAACGTAAGCTGAATTTTCTAAATGCAGCCCGGGTCTGGAAGGCGATCGAATAGAAAAATGACAGAGTTTCGTGGACTGAGCGGCAACGGTTTGATTAAGACCAGAGACTTGGGCTTGGATAGTAGGCGCGGGTCGAGACCTGGATGACGCAGACGGACTTGGAGCGGCCGCGAATGGATTACCGCGGTGCAGGAGGGTGTGATGACGGCTGTTATTAGTTGATAATATTTATAAAAAAATTAATTTTTTATTTTTATTTTGATGTTCACCTTTTATTTTATTCAATTCACTTTCACAAGTCACTTATCATATAATTAGATTTAAACTTTGATTTTCGACCGATCGAGTCGTCTCCAAAAAAGAACTCCCTTCGTTTGATAAAATATTAATCATAAAACCTCGGATTAAGAGAATCTTGCTCAGAAGAGATTAAAAGAGATTAGGCAAAGTTAAGAGAGTAGGACAATTGGCTGATGAAATAATTGAGAAGTAATTGAAAGTTTGGTTAGCAACTGGCTCGGACTAGATCGGACCCTAAGTGGAAAATTTGGAAGCTTTGTTTATGACTGGGGTCATTTGTTTACAGTAGGCCGGATGTGGTTCTCACAGGGCTCGGTTTGAGTGAGGGGAGATTCTGTTAACGAAGCTAGAATTTCCAGCGGTTGCTAAGATTGGAAAGGGTCATTTGTTTATAATAGCCCGAATGTGGCCGGTTTGAGTGAGGGGAGATTTTGCTAGCGAAGCTTAGATTTTTCAGCGGTTGCTACGATTGAAAATTTGTTTATTAAACTCATAAGCTAAGAATATTCATGGGTTGAATAACACTCCCCCCTCTAAATTGAAGCGTCCCGATTCAAATGACGTTGGTAAGATGGCGTTTAGTTGAGCTGCTAAATCTGCTACAACATTTTCTTCTTGGGAATTATTTTGAATATTGTTATTTTTATACCAGTTACTCGTAGAGTAAAAGGGTATATTGTATTCGTGCAAAAGTATGTAACAGCTAGAAGGAAGCGTTTCCGACCCTATAAGGTATATATATTCTTGATCAGGATCACTAGCCGAGTCGATTTAGCCATGTCCGTCTGTCCGTCTGTCCGTCTGTCTGTCTGTCTGTCTGTCCGTATGAACGCTGAGATCTCGGAAACTATAAAAGCTAGAAGATTGGCATTTTGCATGTAGATTTTAGAAGTTCCTACGCAGCGCAAGTTTTTTCAAAATGGTGCCACGCCCCCTTTAACGCCCACAATCGCTAATATACGATTTTAAAAATTTTAATATTTCGGAAAAGTAAAAATGCAGTTTTATTGTGTTTATCAATACCTATCGAAATGTAGAAGAAATTTTTTAAATCGGACCATTCGTTAAAAAGTTATGCGTGATCAAAGTTTCTATCTCCATCTCCCTCGCACTCCCATTAGCTGAGTAACGGGTATCTGATAGTCGGGGCACCCGACTATAGCGTTCTCTCTTGTTTAAAATATTTTTTAGCCGTGGTTTGATGACTAACAGATATTTTTTGATTTTAAAGATTGACAATAAAATTATATATACTAAAACTATTAATATTACAATAAGTGTTAGGGGCATTTTTGTCTTTCTGATTTGAACAAATGGGCTTAGAATTTTTATATTGTCAAAGGATAGTTTCGAATTATTGAATAATATATATTCGGATATTTCAAAATTAATGTAATTGTGGGCTGTAATAAATTCGAGCATCTTATTATCTATGTTTGTGTAGGATATATTGTTTATTACGGTAGTGCCATTAAATATAATTAAATATGTTCCCGTTAAATAAGTATCGTTTACAATATTATTTCCGCTTATCAGCACTGCACCGTCTTGTATAACATCTATTCGCTTATTTTTTTCTTTTATTTTAATGCAGTAGGATTTTTCTCTATTCAATAAACGAGTAAAACATGATTGGTTTTTATTTAAAGTACAATAGTTCTTGAATAATTCCTTCTTAAAATTATAAATTTCGTAAGATGTGTTGTTGCATTTTGCAACTTGGTTGCTTAAAACTAATTTGCCATCATTTTGATAGATAGCCCTGGCGAAATATGTATCGCATCGATTTTTAATGACTGGATACCGAATATAAATTACAAATATTTCTTTGTGTAGTGCAATTTTAAATTGGGAAATATCCATTAGATCTGTGATCATGACAGGTTTTTCTTCATGTTTATAAATTTCTTGAAGATCGTCATGGTTTAGTATTTTTGTGTTAAAAACGTCGATTTTTGCTAAAGTAATGGTGTCAATTAAGTTTTGTAAATCAAAAGTTATTAGGCGTAAGCGGTGTTTTCTTAAAGGTATTTCTTGGTGGGTGAAAACTGAATCTAATGTGGTAGATAATTTCTTAACTTCGTCAAACAATTTGGAATTTATTATCTGTTGCTTATTATTATTTTCAATTAAATCGTTAAATTTTTCTTGAATTGTTGTAAAATCATCATGATCCGGTGTTCCAGTTATCCATTTTAAAATGGTGCCTAATTCGTTAATGCTTCTTTTATTTCTTGATGGAGTTAATTGTGATAAAGTTAAGTCGATGGTTTTTAGGTTGTAAGTCAACTCCCTGCCATCATTTTGAGAGATAGCCCTGGCGAAATATGTATCGCATCGATTTTTAATGACTGGATACCGAAAATAAATTACAAATATTTCTTTGTGTAGTGCAATTTTAAATTCGGAAATATCCATTAGATCTGTGATCATGACAGGTTTTTCTTCATGTTTATAAATTTCTTGAAGATCGTCATGGTTTAGTATTTTTGTGTTAAAAACGTCGATTTTTTACTAAAGTAATGGTGTCAATTAAGTTTTGTAAATCAAAAGTTATTAGGCGTAAGCGGTGTTTTCTTAAAGGTATTTCTTGGTGGGTGAAAACTGAATCTAATGTGGTAGATAATTTCTTAACTTCGTCAAACAATTTGGAATTTATTATCTGTTGCTTATTATTATTTTCAATTAAATCGTTAAATTTTTCTTGAATTGTTGTAAAATCATCATGATCCGGTGTTCCAGTTATCCATTTTAAAATGGTGCCTAATTCGTTAATGCTTCTTTTATTTCTTGATGGAGTTAATTGTGATAAAGTTAAGTCGATGGTTTTTAGGTTGTAAGTCAACTCCCAGTGGAACTGATCATTTCTGAATTATTCTTCCTTAATAATTTCTTTGTAAAAGCTTATATTAGTGATATGAAAAAGTTCTGCGTATGAATCATAAGTCCGGATGTCCTTGTTGTCTTTGTAGATGAAAAAGTCGTGGTTTGAATGGTCGATTATCTCAGAATAAGTTGATGCGAGTATCAAAACTATATATATTATAGTATTCATTATCTGTAAGTTAAAAATATTTTAATATTTAATATTATCTTTGTGGATTATTCTATTTCTATTATTTATTATTACTTTATTAGCTTTGTTTTCTTTAACTACCTGTTTTTTGTATCTTGGTTTTAATTTATTTCGTTCCCCGTACTTTTATATTTATTGTATTTTAAATATATGGATTAAAAAATAATTGGTATTTTTATATTATACGCATTATAATAACATTATATAAAATTATTATCATAATATAAATTAAATTTATATAAATATTTGTAAATTAACTATTTTAATTATTTAGAAAAAAGAGAAACCCAAAGGGGAAACAAAAAAGGTTTGCGCGCTTTTCTTTCTAAACATAGGCGCGCGCTTTTCAAATCAAATTTAAAAGACACAAAATCATTAAAGCTTATTTTCTTTTATATACGAAATTCTAAAAATGGATAACTTACATAACAAAAAAATAAAAAAACGCTTTCGACAACTTGGAAAAAAGTTATAAATATGTATGTACGTAATATTAAATATAAATAGGATATCCTGTAGCTTAGTTTTATAATTAAGCATTCAATTCGTGTTATTATAAATAGTTTAACTTTTTATAAAATAATAATATTAGCTTTAAATATTTATTAGGAATATTAAAAAAAAAGAATGGATAAATAAAAATTAATATCTGCTTATCAAATTAAATGTTTCGTTTTATATTTTTAAATTAATTATAAAAACATACCTTTTAACACAAAACAAATAAAACTGCTTGACTAAATAAGAATAGATTTAAATGCAGATTGATAATATTAGATATGATGTTATTAAAATATTTTAAGTCATTAAATCAAAGTTTAATATATTTGAATAAAAATTAAATTAGGTATGTACTCCGTAGACCTAAACAAGTCAAGTTTGTGGTGGAACGGTCCAGCGTTTCTCAAGCAGCCAATAGATAGCTGGCCGGAAGTACCATGGTTACAAAAGCAGGAGTCAATGAGTATAAACATGGTGCATTCTCTTTATCACCTATAGCACAGCATGATTTTTTTAAACCATGTTCGAAATTCATTAGGTCGCCTACTTGATTTGTGTTTTGTATCAAATCCTGAAGGTGTGTTTCTGTCCAGAGTAGCACCACTCACGCAATCTGAAGATCCATATCACCCAACAATCGAACTTTCATTTGATACGGGTAGAGTTATAGAAGAAAAATCAGAAAAATCCAAACGAATACATTGTTTTTGCAAGGCAGACTTTCTGAGGCTAAATAATTTTGTTTCTGGCTTTAATGGTCTGATCTTTTCTTATGCAATAGTATGTCCGATGCAGTTAATGTTTTTTACACTGCAATAAACTAATTTTTTAATTCCTGTGTTCCGTGGTACTATCCGTCAACTTCCAATAAATCACCTTGGTTTAGCAAAGAGTTGACACACTTAAGAAATGTAAAGTCCAGACTTTTTGGGAAATATAAAAATACCGGTTCTCAATCTGTTTTTACTAGATGTTTAAGCTCTCGGTCAAGATTTACCGTGCTTAATGCTCAGTGTTATAATAGTTACTTAATCCGTTGTAAGATCCAGTTCTCTCAGGACCCGAAACAGTTTTATAATTTCGTTAACACCAAGCGTAAATCTAATTATTTTCCTTCCTCGCTGTCGTACGAAAACATGACGGCAACCACAGATCAGGCAATAGCCGATTTATTTGCCCAATTTTTTGCAAACGACTTACTCTACTTTAAATTATTCATCACAGCCTTATTCTTACACCATGTCCAAGTCAAACCTCATATTCTGTCCCACTTTAACAGAAAGCTCTCTTCTTTTGGATCTTCTTCGTATTAAGCTTGTTTATTCGCCAGGGCCCGATGGTATTCCTGGGTGCGTGCTTAGGAATTGCGATAAGGCCCTGTGCAAACCTCTTCACAAGTTGTTTAACAAGTTAAAAGCCAGTAACTACAGAGGTATTTCTAAGTTGTCAGCTATTCCTAAGCTTTTTGAAAAAATTATTACTCCTCATTTGCAGCACCTTTGCAGATCAATCATTTCTCCGTGCCAACACGGATTTAGGTTAGGTTAGGACGGCTGCCAGGCTGTAGCCTGGTACACTTAGACCTCTGTGGGTCCATTGTGATACCGTATGATCTCTATTTTTGGGTCCCCTATCCGTTAAGAGTCAGCCTGTAAGTTGGTCGATCAGCAGGTCCCCCATCCGGAGGATTTAATAAAAGAGCTTAGACTCTTCAGGTTAGTCTGCGATATTTCGGTCAGGTCATTTATGAAAGGATATCCTAAGTGTTTCAGTCTGAGCCTGCATAGGGCTGGGCATGAACAGAGTAGGTGTTCCACCGTTTCCTCTTCTTCCTCATCCCTGCAGCTTCTGCAAAAATCGTTTTTTGGGGCTTTTAGCCTGCCGGCGTGTGCGCCAACGAGCCAGTGGCCTGTGAGTACTCGAATTAGCATGCTGCACTCAGTGCGGCTGAAATTGAGTAGTTCTGATGTTTTCTTATTGTTTATTACAGGCCATGTCTGGTGAGAGATTCGGCATTGCGGTGTGTTTTGCCAATAAGTGTTGGCTAATTTGCTGAAGTGGTTTTTAATAATTAGCTTACAAGTAGCCATCGGCATGCCGACATTCTCCTTTCCTGGAAGGAGAGGTATGGTGGTGCCTTGCCTGGCTAGCTCGTCTGCTATACAGTTGCCTACGATATCCCGGTGACCCGGAACCCATATAAGGCTGACAGTAAACTGATTAGCCATCTCGTGGAGAGATTTGCGACAGTCTGCTATTGTTCGGGAGTTTGTGTTTGTCGAGTAGATTGATTTAATAGCCGCTTGGCTATCACTATATATGTTTATGTGTCTGTTCTGGGTGTTTAACTCCCTTAAACAGACAAGTGCTTCCATTATAGCGTACACTTCCGCTTGGAAGACACTGCAGTGGTCAGGAAGTCTGAAAGACCGCCTGATCTCTAATTGCTCGGAGTATATGCCTCCACCTACGTGTCCGTCTAGTTTGGAGCCGTCTGTATATAGACAGATTGCGTCTATTGAGCCCGGTCGGCCACGATCCCAAACTTCCCTGCCTGGGATCAGAGCTTCGAAGGGCGTGTGATTGTATTCACGGGTTTTACATAGATCCGTTTTTGGCGGGATCAATTTGTCATGCTGAAGAATCTTAGCGTGACCATACAGTTGGGCTTTCCATTGCCCTGTATCCCTTAGTCGAATGGCTGCCGATTTCGCCCTTTCCATTCCTGCTAAGTCCAGGCTCTGGAGGTTCAAGATCGCATTCAGCGCTTCGTTTGGGGTAGTTCGAAGGGCTCCACTCATACACAAGGCCGCCATGCGCTGTACTTTGTTAAGTGGAGTTAAGATACATTGTTTGTGTAAAGCGGTCCACCACAGAGCCACTCCATATAGTAGGATTGGCTTGACTACCGCTATGTATATCCAATTGACTATTTTAGGGGACATACTCCATCTTAGCCCAATTGCTTTTTTACAAGAGTAAAGTGCAATGGTCGCTTTCTTGGTTCTCTCTTGGTTGTTTAGTCCCCATTTAAGACGCTTATCTAATACTAACCCCAAGTATCTTGCGTGCTCGCTAAAAGAGAGATTACAGTTGTTTAAAGTGGATGGGTTAAGTTTAGGGATTTTGTATCTATTTGTAAAAAGGACTAGTTCCGTTTTTGAGGGATTTACCCCAAGTCCGTTCTTTGTAGTCCATTCCGATAGTGTTTTTAGTTTTGCGGTCATAAGATCGCATAACGTTTGTGGGTACCTACCATTAAAGATGATAGCGACATCGTCTGCGTATGCCACTATTTTACAGCCTCCTCCTTCAAGAATCCGCAGTAGTTTATTTACCGCGATATTCCATAAAAGGGGTGATAGTACACCTCCTTGCGGAGTGCCTCTGTTCACTAACACACGGATTTATTAAACGTAGATCCACAATCACAAACTTTCTAGAACTCACTACATTTGTGATAAAAGGCTTCAATAGTAGTTTTCAAACAGACGTCATTTACACAGACTTTAGTAAAGCATTTGACTCTGTAAATCACTTACTTCTTATTCAAAAACTTGACCTGTTAGGTTTTCCAGTTGATCTGCTTAAATGGATTTCAAGTTATCTGAATGGCAGGTCACAAAGGGTCCTTTTTAAAAATTCAATTTCTGAAATTCTCCGTGTTACCTCCGGTGTCCCACAAGGGAGCCATCTGGGTCCGTTACTTTTTACATTATTTATTAACGATCTTCCCTCAATTATAAGTCATTCTCGCGTACTTATGTACGCAGATGATATTAAGTTGTGCCTGCAGTATAAGGACATTTCCTGCCATTTAAACTTGCAATCCGATCTAGATAATTTTCAAAACTGGTGCCGAGATAATTTACTAAATTTAAACGGTTCCAAGTGCAAGCTGATGACTTTTTATCGGGCCAATCCGATATACGCGACTTACACGTTAAGTGGCAGCTCTTTGGATAGAATAACTCTTGTAAACTATCTTGGCGTTCTCTTGGACCCTAAACTAAAATTTTCTAATCACATTTCGTCCATGGTTAATAAAGCCAGATTTATTAAAAGGTGGTCAAAAGAATTGGATGAGCCTTTTTGACTAAAACTTTATTTATTTCTCTAGTCCGTCCGATTCTGGAGTATGGGTCTCCCGTCTGGAGTCCACAATACGGAATACATATTGGTCGTATTGAAAACTGGGATGCAAATCTTATCTTACCTTCTTATTCTAGTAGACTTCTTTTGATTAATTTACCATCCCTAGCCAACCGTAGAACGATGCTTGGTACTATCTTTATTTATAACCTTATAAATGGTGATATTGACTGCCCCGACTTGTTAAGTCGGCTAAACTTTTCTGTGCCAAGTAGATTAACTGAAATTATATTCCCCTAATTTTAAATCATTGTGGATCTAACCAAAGACCAATATAAACTCTAAGATGCGTAACGCCCATACATTGGTTTTGCAATACGCAGCTTGTTTTTTGGTGGCGACAAAAATTCCGCTCTCTCCGCTCGCACAGAGTTGAGAGCGTAAAAATCTAAAAATAGAATTGCACGAATAAGGAAGTGCGTATGTGTGCGTATTTGTTGGAGTAGACGATTTTCGTCCAGAAATCATTTCTGGACTAAAGCCTAGTATCCTGATCGACGAAAACCGTACGCCAGTCATGAGAGAGAGCGAGAGGCAAACAGCTGGCGTTCACTTTTCGTCGGGCCTTTTTTTCACTTCGGTCTCCTGATCGACGAAAAAAATACCAGAAAATTCCATAGCGTTGCCAGTCTGCGGAAATTAACTTTGGGTGAACCCTAGCGGAAAAGATTAAAAAATTTAATCTTTTGGCGTGCGCTTCTCACTGAACACTATAAGAAATGGAGGGAAAAACTCAAAAAATTCGCAAAAGTCGATTGCAGGTTTTTACATGTGAAGACAAAATAACATTAATACTATCTGGGGTGCCTCTTGTCAGAGCAAAATGTTTTTTAGGTCCAGCATGTACGAAAAAACACAATAAAAGTGCAGCTATGAACTTTAAATTAGCAAATAATTATCAGTAAATTAAAAAAAAGAACTGTTAATTTTAAATTGTATTGTTTTTTAATTTCTTTGTACAGCGGTAGACTTTTCTTGCCAAGGTATTTGATAATATCTTTTAAAGGCTCTTTCCCGCAAATACGATATTTGAATTTTAACTGCTTGTCAACAAACCCAGCTGATTGACAGTACGACCGTAGCACGCTTAACTCTGATGAACTCTCAAACTTTTGGTCACACTGGAAAGATTAAAGTTTTTACGCTAGCGTAATCGTTTGTCGATCTGGATACTAGGCTTAAGAAACTAATTGTGTGTCAAAAGAACTTCTATGATTGAACAGGATGTTTATTTAAATTGCATTTATGTATATATGGCAATGAAGCTTGATGTACAACTTTTTTATATACCTTAAAAACGAATATCGGCATATTTAATTCATTGTTTCGTTTTACATATTTAAATTAAAGCTAAAAACAAAACTTTTAAATCAAAACATATAAAACTGCTTTATTAAATTTAAAAATTTTTCAATAAAGTTTAATAGATTTGAATATAATATGATTGTTAAACAAAGCGAACTATATTTAAATTGAATATATTTAAAGGATATTTAATTAAATATATTTCACTTTATTTTGTAATCCATGGCTAACTTTAAAATGGAACCGTTCCACCACAAACTTGACTTGTTTAGGTCTACGGAGTACATACCTCTGGAAACTATATCAGCTGGATTGCTCGCGACAAATGTTGTCCAGCGGCTTGCATGCGAAGCGAGCCAGTTGAGCACAATGGTCGAGTCATTCTTGTAAGTGAATACTTGATCTAACCTTGGCCATTAACGATGTCATGAGCAATGCCCCCCTTGCAGTTCCAGTCGGGGCAGAGATGTCACCCTTACTGGCGCCACCTTGGATTTTGAAGTTACCAAATGTACGTAGACTGATCCTTCCTGGTCCTGGACGCGCGCATAGATGACTCTGCCATAAGCGCGGCTTGAGGCATCGGAGAACCCATAAAGCTCTAGAGTGTTCAGATCAGCCTGGAGTGGGACTACGGAACGAGGCATCGCGCACAGGTCGAATAGCTTCAGCTCCTTTTGATATTTTTGCCACTGACTGGCATAACTAGGTGGCAACGCTTCGTCCCAATCAAGCTTTAGCAGCCACAGCTCTTGTACAAAGATTTTTCCCAAAATTATAATTGGGCTTGAGAAACCCATAGGATCAAACACTTGCGATAATTCCGACAACAATATTCTTTTGGTAATTCTGGGAATACTCTTCTCCTTAAAAGATAATTGAAACTGGTCGCCTTGACTTAACCAATAAATGCCAAGCGCCTTTGCTGCATCTTCAGTCTTGAGCATAAAAGGTTCTTCTGGAGCTGCTTCACTGTGCTCAGTCGGATAACTGCTACGCCATTTATGTAGGACGAATGTACCGATTTTTTAGGAGATCAGAAATTTCTTGTTTCAATTTGGACAACTCGTCCATGTAAAAACTTCTCCCAATGGCCTCGACTGCAAAAGGATAAGGCTCACCGCATTGTTCAGCCAAATAAAACAGGCATCGCACGGCTAGGAATGGAGCGGAACTTTTTCCGTAGGTCACGGTTTTTAAACGCAGCGTTTGCACCTGGACACTGGAAATTACAATGGGGATCTATTACTAAAATTTGCCTATACATTTTGGCAATGTCAGCTGTTAGCGCGTACTTGTAAAATCTGAATCGGATTAATATCTCAAAAAGATCAGGCTGCAAAGTTGCTCCCACGAGCATAGTGCTATTGAGCAACACTCCGTTGCTGGACTTGCAACTAGCATCAAACATGATGCGCAATTTTGTTGTTAGGCTATCCGGCCTTAAAACGGGATGGTGAGGCATAAAATACTTTACATTATTCGTCTGACTCTGATCTAGAACTTGTAAGTGATTGCAATTCTTGTATTAATCGATGAATTCTGTGCACTGCCTTTTAAGATCCGGGTTGCGGTTTAGTTTCCTCTCTAAGTTCAGAAATCTATTCATCGCTATTGCATAGGTATCTCCCAACGGCATTTTCGGACTTTTAAATGGAAGAGCCACCACAAGATGTCCGCAAGTAGAACGACTAATATTATTGACAAAATGAGTCTGGCTGGCGGAGCCAATTCTTCACACTTCCAAAACTTTTGGACTAGCTCGTGTAGGTCATTTGTTGCTTGAACTTTCTCTTCTGTTTCACTAACTAACAAGGAGACGCTCGTAGAATCGGATAGTTCACCGACGACTACCCATCCTAAGAGTGATTTTTGTAGAGTAGGCATTTCTGGTCCCAGCTTGATCTGTCCTGCTACAATCAGCTTAAAGAAGGATGATACACCCAGCAGCATATCAATTCGTTCTCCAGAATCGAATGTGGGATCTGCCAGTATTACGCCCTTTGGTGTCTGTAACTTCACTATATGTGCTGCTCTTGAAGGATGATACTGTGTGATTTCGGGCAGAACACAAAAACTTTCGGTGGCTTGAAGAACATTGCAACAATTTGGCAATAAACCTGCTAGATAACAGCACACAAACCAGGAGGTTACAAAGGACCCACCCTTTAGATCTACACTGGGACTAAGGTCCGATCCGAAATACACTCTGGGGCCGATGTTTCACCCGCAACACTCATTGAATGATGTCTGACCTGATTTCACAACTCCCACTACACCTGTAAAAACAATAAGCGAAGTACCTAACCACCACATTTATTGATTGTCCACAAAGGACAGTATTAAATACTAAGCCACACGTTAATAAAAAAAAAAAACTTCAATTTTGCCACTAACTTACTCTTCAAAAAATTTAACTGCCTTTCAGAATCTAAAATACACCTACAGTTTTGATAAGATCCGTCGCTGCTTTTAATAAGCACAACGGCAGTTGCTAGAAAACTGACGGATGTCTTCGCCAACAGCGAACTATGCAAATAATTGTGAGGTTGTTGATCCAGTGTGGACGGCCTAGAACTGTTTGTGTTTGCTAAAAATTTCGCGATGGAGCAATTCATGATGAGGCTTATTACAAGAGCTACAGTATTGGCTACTACATGCTCTGGTAGAATGGCGTTTGCTAAAACAGACTAGGCAGAGAGATCGCTTATTGACCTCCTGATACCGTTGAATCTGGCAGAGCTCTTTAAATTTTGGATAGGATTTAATGGAATGTCCACCTCCGCAAATAAAACAGCTGCCTTTTCCATTGCTGTATACCGCTGTAGCTAAGCTTGACTTCTTGGAATCACTTTTAGTATTGGGTTTGGAGCTGTTTGTCTGCCGAGCTCCCGATTTGCCAAATTCATACCTCTAGATATTAAAAACCTTGAAAGCATTGGCCAGGAAGGGGGTTCAGAACAATCCCATTCATTTTCCCACTTATCTACAGCTTCCTCGTCTGCAAATCAAATGAAATATAACCGCGTCTAAAATCTCTTGCTCTTTAGCTAGCGACCGTAAGGAAACTAGTTGTGAATTTACACTGTCTACTAAAATTCTTAAAGCTTCTGAGTTGGTATGCTTGACACGCTTTAAGTTAAAAAGCTCTTGAACATGGGACTGAACAATGATTGCCTTGTTTTCATAGCGATTTTGCAGCAGGCGAAGAGCACGAATATAGTTAGCACCTGATATTTCCAAGAAATCAATTGTACCACTAACCATACAACATATAGACTGGTCATTTCATACAACGAATTTGGTCACAAAATTTTTCAATCGGGGGGCCCCAATGCTGGAATCGGCAGGCCCCGACACTTCGTGTGCCTTCGGGTTTTTTCGCTCTCGTTCTAATTCTTATTTTGACGCTCGCGCTCGAGTTCGGTCGTTCAGTCGCAGAGACGCGCATTTTGAAGAAGGTTGGCCTGCGCTTGAATTGGGCTTTGTATGTATGCGTGTTCATGCATTCTCATACAGGGGTGCATGTGTGCGATCATTTCATTTCGATGCAGCAAGAATATTTTGTCTTTTGCTACTTTTCAGACTTGGTACCCTACCAATATGGGCGTATTCACTATTGGGTTAATGATAAAAATAAGAATATTATATGTTATAGTATATTTTTTAATATTTCAGCATATATTTCATCTTGGTTTGCAAATTCATATCAGTAGTAGCAGTAAAATGTTTTGCATATATGTATGTATTCCAATTAATAGAAATCAATCTACTGAGATACGAACAGGGCATATCGCAGTCGGTGTCACAAAAAACACCGACTGCTTTTAAGTGGTTCAGAAAACTTCAAACCAAATCAGCTTTGGTTGTTGTTCTGCGAGCGGATGGTGCCTGCATACCCTACCGACGATTGAATTTTAGGGGTGGGGACAGAAACAAGAACGGCTGTTTGGCTTTTGTTTTGTTTACATTTTTTAGGACACTTGTTTTGAATGTTATGTTTAATGACCTTTGGTTGATTTATTTTTTTAAGGCTCGCAGTGTAATATTGTTTAATGTTGTTATTTAATGATCTACCTTTATTTTTATGTAAGTTAACAGTATAGGGCTAACCGCCCGACTCTACCGCCCCCGCACCCCGTGCCACCTCAGCATTGCGACATACGCCGGCCAGGCACCGACACACCGCTCCCCCCCGCACCCCGTGCCAACTCAGCACAGCAACATCCGCCGACCGGGCACCGACCTACCGTTCCCCCCCCTTCCGCACCCCGTGCAAACTCAGCACGGCGACATCCGCCGGCCACGGGAACGCTGACCGCTCACGGTGCAATTGGAGCACGGTGAGAACTGCAAGGTCTGCAATACTTCGGCCGGCCACTGACGCTTACTCCAGCCGGCCGCTGACGCTGACGCCGACGTCGACGGTGGGACGGGCACTTACCGAGGCTTGGCGGTAATAGAGCAGCGCTTGGGAAGGCAGAACAAATTGGACCGGCTAACTGGCACATTGAAATATTGTATACACAAAATAAATTTTATAACGTAATATAAAGACCCTCTGGACTTCTCACTCATCTGGAAGGGAATTGGCCACATACTTGGGAGGGACCGACAATTAAGGAACCTTATTCTAATGACTAGGTATAAGTCAGTCCTCACAAGGATAGGAGTCCTTGGGAAGGACTTAACTGGCGCCCGAACAGGGACCTCTCCATTAAGCGACGAGGATCCCTAGGACAAGGTAAGGCGGGAAGTGAATTGTGTGTTGCGTGTGTGAGAAAAGTGAGAGTAACCTTCCATGAGAGGTACATGTGAAAAAAAAGTTTTTTTTTCTAAAAAATAAATAAAATGAAAAAGGTGAAGGAAAAAAAAAGAATATAAAAAAAATTAATTAACAAAAATTTTAATTCCTAATAAGTGGAATAAAAAAAAAAAAAAAAGTGAAAATGAGAATAATAAAAATTGATTCCAAATAAACAAAAAAATGATAAAAATATGACCGACCCGCTGCTGTGATCTGACCTCCCGGCTTATTCACGAGCGCAAAAGGTTATCGTGAAACAAAAGAAGTGACCAAACCGCCGCGGTGGTTTTAATTCACGGGCGTTATAAGGTGTTACAAACATAAAGAAATATAAATTTTGATAACCGCTGCGGTAACTTGTTTACGAGCGGCCCGATTTATAATAAAAAATAATATAACGTGTAAAGTGGTGTGGGTAATTCACTAGATACGCTCAGTGTTACCAGCACAGAAAGGGCTGCCTAGTGGATTGTGTGGCAACCGTACCTTAGTAGGTGATAAACCAAAACGGAATAATACGGCCCACCGCGCCTAGCGCCGGATAAAAAAAGGAATCGACAATTTTTATTTACAAAAAAATGTACAACTACTCACCGAGGAAAAAAAATTGAAAAGAAAAAATATGATGATAAAATTGAAAAAAATAAGGAGGAAAAATCTCACGAAACAAGAAATAAAAAACACACACACACACGTAAAAATTCAATTCCCGCCTGTCCCCTAAAATAAAAATATCTGAATCACACTAAAGTCATTCTTTTTACCCTTAGAATCTGCACGTTGTAAGTGACCTGATACTCATGTCCTGAACACACGAAGATAACACCAATAACAAGAATAAAGAATAAATACGAACCACGGGTAAGTGAAGCGTTCTCAGCATAGAATTTTATAATAAAAAATTTAAAAAAAAATTTTTAACCGTCACTCTACCCATAATTATTTAAAACTATTTGAAAAGACTCCCATTTGTTTGAATCGATTCGTTAGTATGGAGGAAATGAAGGCAGCTTTGACTAAATTTGAGGCTACTCTGGCCGTGTTGCTTGGCCAGATGGCTGACGTTAAAAACGATGTAAAGAAAGTTAGTGATAAGGTAGTGAGCCTAGAGGAGGCTCAAGAAAAGGTTAACGAGGTTGTTCCCCAACCGAAGCCTTTGACTCCCGCCCGTACGGAGTACGAGCTAAAAGAAATTGCTAGGCTGCCGGATTGTGTGAAGGAGCTGCAGGTCTTTGAGGGCGAAGCTGGTGGCTACGACTCTTGGATGGGTAGAGCCGAAACCATTCTAAAAGACTATGAGATAAGCAAGGAAAGACCTCTCTATCGCTCCATAGTCGTTAGCCTTAGGCAGAAGATTAGGGGTAACGCGGAGACAACCCTTCTGTCATACAACGTGGCAGAAGACGATTGGCCTGAAATTAAACGCGTCCTAATGCTCCATTACGCCGATAAGCGAGACCTGCGCACTCTAGAGTACCAGATGGGTCAAATGACTCAGGGGGCGAAGACCGTGGAAACGTTTTACTCGGGAATAAATGCTCATTTTGCCCTGATAATACGTTGCCTTAAAAACGGTAACCAAAGCCCTGGAATTCTTAGTGCGCTGGTCGAAACTTATAGGGACAGAGCCTTGGATGTCTTCATCAGAGGCCTGAGCGGTGACCTCTCTAAACTATTGGTAATTCGCGGCCCAAAAAAATTGCCAGAGGCCTACGCAATCTGTTTAGAGTTGCAGAATCTTACCTCAATGAATCATGTCACCTATTCTAGTAAGTTTTCATCCCCTCAGCCAGAAGTACTCTTGGCCCCAATGCAACCATTCTTCTTATAATAACTAATACCAATATCAAGACGCAGGCAGGAATTCTCAGCCCCCGCCAAGATATTCAAATCCGCGAGCGATCAAAATGGAGCCCCACCAGTCTGGCCACTCATATCGTTCAAACCAGGGAAGCAATAATTTTAGCGTTAAACGCAGCCCTAGTACCTCTTCCAATCTTAACCCTTTCCGGAAATCGCAAAGACTATACCAATTAACTGCTGTCCCATCCCCGGGTGAGGCCGCTTTAAACCAGCATGAGGAAAAATCCGTCAGGGAGGCTTATTATGATGAAGCTTTACCAGACAACCAGTCTGGCCGCCAACCTCACATGGAGGCTGGTAGTACTGGCGCAGTAAATTTTATGGCCGACGCCTCTCTAGCGTTCCATACATAGAGTATGGCGTGAAAGATGGGGCTAAGCTACAGTTTCTATAAGACACTGGCGCGAATAATAACTTCATTAGCCCCCAGATAGCCAAGGGATGCTTGCCCTTGTCGAAACCCTTTCCGGTTCAATCCGCTGGAGGGGAGATAAGAATAACACATCAACTAACTGGACCATTCTTCAGTCCCATAGGCAATGATTCTCCGGTCACCTTCTTCGTTCTTCCCGGTTTAACTGCCTTCCATGGCATTATTGGGGACGATACTCTGAAATCCCTTAAGGCAATTATTGATAGGAAAAACGACTCTTTAACAATAGCACCAGGGATAAAAATTCCGCTACTTGCCATGCCTTCCTTAAATGTCCATTCGCTAATCGACAGCGAACACCCAGTGGAAGCAAGGGAATGCCTCGAATCCCTAATTTCTGAATTCACCACTATTTTTGAGCCACTCTCGCCAGGCGAAGCCGTGGATACAAGTGTTCTAGCTGAGATACGAACAAGTACTCAGGAACCCATATATTCAAAAAGCTACCCTTACCCCGCGAACATGAGAGGCGAGGTAGAAAATCAGGTCGACGAGCTCCTGCGCGAGGGAATAATCAGGCCCTCCAAGAGCCCCTACAATTCCCCGATATGGGTAGTCCCAAAGAAGCCCAAGCCCAATGGGGAAAAACAATACCGAATGGTAATAGATTTCAAGCGTCTCAACGCAGTTACCATCTCCGACACATACCCAATCCCTGATATAACATCTACATTGTCCAGTCTGGGGGAGGCCAAGCTATTTACCACTCTTGACTTAACGTCCGGGTTCCACCAAATTCATATGAAGGAATCCGACATACCTAAAACTGCATTCTCTACCCTGAACGGGAAATACGAGTTTATGCGCTTACCATTCGGGTTGAAGAATGCCCCGGCTGTTTTCCAGAGAATGATCGACGACGTATTACGAGAGCACATTGGTAAAATTTGCTACGTATACATCGACGATATTATCGTCTTTAGTAAAGACTACGAGTCTCACTGGCGTAACCTTCGCGCCGTATTTACAAAATTGAGACATGCCAAGTTGCAAGTGAATTTGGAAAAGACACAGTTTCTGCGCACCCAGGTCGAATTCCTGGGTTACGTGGTAACGGCGGATGGGATCCGCGCAGATGAAAAGAAGGTAAAAGCCATAAAAGAAATGCCTCCACCCACGAATTTGAAAGAACTTAAAAGTTTCCTAGGAATGACCTCTTATTATAGGAAATTTATCTGCGATTATGCTAAAATCGCTAAACCTCTGACGAACCTCACGAGGGGGGACCATGCTCAGGTCAAGGCATCTAAATCCAGGAATATCTCAATTTCGCTTGACGAAGAGGGCGAGAAAGCCTTCGACGACTTGAAAACCATCCTTGCCTCTTCAGAAGTTTTGGCATTCCCAGACTTTAATAAACCTTTCCATTTAACTACCGATGCCTCCAATTATGCAATAGGAGCCGTTCTTTCTCAAAGCGACGACGGGAAAGACCGCCCAATTGCCTATATTTCACGGTCTCTGAATAAAACGGAGGAAAACTACGCAGTGAACGAGAAAGAAATGCTAGCGATAGTATGGGCCCTCGATAATTTACGATCCTACCTCTATGGCGCCGCGTCAATTAAAGTTTATACCGATCACCAGCCCCTAACCTTTTCGTTAGGCAATCGGAACTACAATGCTAAGTTGAAACGCTGGAAAGCGCGCATAGAAGAATACAACTGCGAGCTTATTTACAAGCCGGGCAAATCCAATGTGGTTGCTGATGCTCTTTCTCGCATCGTTTCGAATGTAAACTACCTCAATACCGACACATCCTCAACTTCAACAACGGATTCCGTTGCTACCGTTCACAGTGCGCTTCAAGACGCATCGGGTCTAATTCCTCACGTGGAAGCCCCTATTAACGTATTTAGGAATCAACTTGTGTTTGAGCAAGACAGGCTGGAATATTCTTGCGAAACACCACACACGGGCTACGTACGTCACCTAATTCCCATTGATTCCACAATAAATTTGCTACCCTGTTTGATGAAATACTTGAAGCCATTAATAATTAATGGGATAAAAATTCCTGACAGCCACTTACAGTCTCTGCAAGAGTGCTGTCGAGAGAACTTCCCAGGGTTCAAACTTCGCATTACGCAGAGGTTGGTAACGGATATAGCGGACGAAGTAGAGTCGAGTGGAATAATAAATACAGAGCATTCTAGGGCCCACAGAAATCCAAAAGAGATGAAGTTACAGATCTTGGAAAAATTTTATTTCCCCAGAATGGCAAGCCGCATTAAGTCATTGGTGTCTTCTTGCCGGGTTTGTAAAATGTTCAAATATGATAGGCACCCGGCCAAGCCGAAGTTGCAACTAACCCCTATTCCTAACTACCCATGCGAAATCCTGCACATTGACCTTTTTACGATCGAGAAGCTTAAATTCCTGAGCTGCATCGATAAATTCTCAAAATTTGCCAAACTTTTCCCGATAGAATCAAAATCGGCAGTCCATCTCCGCGAGAGGCTGACCGAAGTTCTGCATTATTTCACAGCACCAGAAACAATAGTCTCAGATAATGAGAGGGGTCTACTCTGCCCCACAGTGCTTAACTATTTGCAATCTCTCGGAATAGCCATTTATTACACTCCCTCTCAAAAGAGTGAAGTAAACGGCCAGGTTGAAAGATTCCACTCAACCTTCCTTGAAATATATCGGTGTCTGAAAAACGACAACCGTAACCTGAAAGTAGCCGAGTTGGTTCTCATTGCCGTAGACAGATATAACAACTCTGTCCATTCGGTGACGAACCGTAAACCAGTCGACATCTTTCTCAACAGAGCTTCTAGAATAAATTATCAGGGTCTAACAAATTTCAAAGAACAGACGCAGGAAGACATAAGAGGGTTACTCCTGCATAAGCAGAAAATGTCAACTGATAGGCTTAATAGAAACAGAATTAAGCCGTTAAAATATAATCAAGGAGATACTGTCTATGTTTCTAACAAACAAATCAAGAGCAAAGACAAACATCGGTTCAAACCAGAGGAGATCGAAGATAATGGTAGAGTCACGGTCAAAACTAGATCGGGAAAAATCTTCCATAAGTCTCACATAAAAAGTTGAGAACTTACGCTGAAAACGTTTCACGAACTCTTTAAAATAACAACCAAGGGTATTAAATAAGAAAAACAATAAGTAAAAAATTATTAACAAGACAAAAAAAACAACTATTTTTCCTATAAGAAAATATAAAAACAACAAATTTTAAAAAAAAAAAAAAAAAGATTAGATTACATACAAAGAGTATAAAGAAAGTAAAAAAAAAAAAAAAAAATAAATTAAATAAATAAAAATAGTATAGTAATATAATTAATTAACAACAATTAACAGAAACACGAAACACTACACTAAGATTAAATATTAAATAAAAAATTGGGTAACGTCTCTCTCCCAAGTATGGCGATCATCCAAGTCGCAACTGCTCTTCACATCTTCAAATATGATACGCCGGTAGTCCCACTTCAGCAGGGTGTGGTATGGCGCGTTAATGGAGTATTCAAACTCGCCCATATTATTGACCTAAAACGGATACAAAATACAATTGACAAGACCACCGAAGAAACATCAGTGGTCACCGACACCAGAGTTGCAGCGCTGATATGCCACTACCTGGAAACTGCTACCGATGGCATTACAAGAATGACGTCGGCACACCGAGCACCTCGGTCCATAGACTGGCTGGGGTCAGCCTGGAAATGGGTTGCCGGATCGCCCGACGCATCGGACTGGAATACCATCCTCCAGTCTCAGGACAATGTAATGCAAAATAGTAACCAGCAGATACAAATAAATACGAGATTGTTCGATTCCACGCACGAATCACTGCAGAAGCTTGACGTTATGATGGCAAGAGTGAACTCCATTGACGGAGAGGTCCATTCGGCCACAATTTTATTGCAGAAGGCAATGATACTGCTGAAGCAGGTCGATGAAATCACTCGAGCCTGTCAGCTGGCGAAGGCATCGGTAGTAAACTCAAATCTTTTGGATCACAAAGAAGTGGAAACCCTTCTGGCAGAAACTAGCAGCCTACCATACCAAAATGTGGTGGAGGCCGTGGAATTCGCGGAACCATCTATCCTAACTAACGGAACCTGCCTATTATACGTGCTGGCACTACCCAAAGTCGTGGACACTAAATACAAGCTGATGCTTCTTTACCCCACGATTATGGAGGGCAAACAAGTGGCGCTGGAATACAACAAGCTGGCGATGGACCCCCAGGAAACCTACGCAGTATTGGGCAATTGTCTCTCCATCGGAAATACGACTGTGTGCCAGGAAAAAAACTTAAGGAAACTGGACGAGGCCAGCTGTATTCCCAGGCTCCTAAAAGGAGGACACGCTCTCTGCGATCACCTGAGAAGCGATCAGGAGATTGTAGAGTTGGTCGACGACGGTACCTTGTTCCTGACCAACTTCAACGGAACGGTCGTAACAAACTCGGGGAAACGCCATCTGCTGGGATCGTTTATAGTCCAGTACGATAACGAGACCGTCCACATCGGGAACATGTCTTACAGCAGCTACTCGACAACGCATGTGATGGCCATGCCGGCCGTACTAAGCAAAGTAACCGCCACTGGATACCAGCTTTCGCTAAAATATGTTCATGATTTTAGCCTGCAGAACTTAAGGAAGCTGTCAACAATATCTAACAATTTTCTATTCTCAATCCTAACAGAAGCAGTGGTGATCCTCATTGTGGCCTTGCTGCTATACGTCGTATGGAAAAAAATAACCTCCACCAAAGGCATCCCAACGCATCGAAGCATCGTCGAACTGGAGGCGCACACCATCAGTGCGGCCCCCGCGAAGAGTTGCTGATCTGCGGGACGCAGATTTTCGAAGGGGGAAGAGTTAACAGTATAGGGCTAACCGCCCGACTCTACCGCCCCCGCACCCCGTGCCACCTCAGCATTGCGACATACGCCGGCCAGGCACCGACACACCGCTCCCCGCGCACCCCGTGCCAACTCAGCACAGCAACATCCGCCGACCGGGCACCGACCTACCGTTCCCCCCCCTTCCGCACCCCGTGCAAACTCAGCACGGCGACATCCGCCGGCCACGGGAACGCTGACCGCTCACGGTGCAATTGGAGCACGGTGAGAACTGCAAGGTCTGCAATACTTCGGCCGGCCACTGACGCTTACTCCAGCCGGCCGCTGACGCTGACGCCGACGTCGACGGTGGGACGGGCACTTACCGAGGCTTGGCGGTAATAGAGCAGCGCTTGGGAAGGCAGAACAAATTGGACCGGCTAACTGGCACATTGAAATATTGTATACACAAAATAAATTTTATAACGTAATATAAAGACCCTCTGGACTTCTCACTCATCTGGAAGGGAATTGGCCACATACTTGGGAGGGACCGACAATTAAGGAACCTTATTCTAATGACTAGGTATAAGTCAGTCCTCACAAGGATAGGAGTCCTTGGGAAGGACTTAACTTGTATGTTGGTTCTTAAAAGTCGCCGCTCGAATTAGTTACCGATAAATATACATACATATATGTACACCTGTGTTAAATAGTAGTTTTTAAACTTTTTCACAACTTAAAAAAATGAATTTAGGTTAAACTTCTAAAATTCTTCTAAAATGGAACAAATATACAAATCTGATTTTTTTATTTAAATAATATTTAAATTTTTTAATTGTATAATATTAATCTCGGAAAATAACAAATTGTTTAATCACTAAAAAGTACATCCAAAAAATATTCAAAGTGATTTTCTTAAATGTATATTACTATTTTAAATCAAGAAGTAAACTTTTAATGATTTTTAATATATTTAAATGTTGATCGAATAATGTCAAAGTTTATTTATCCAATTTTTCCCACTGTAAGCACAGGTGTATGTAAGTAATATATGTATTTAAATCGGTATCCAGGGAACACCACGAGGAGGCCATTGCAATTGCGATGGAGTCTTCAATGAAGACTTACGAGTCGACTTGAGATATCAAAATGCTTTAAACATCTCCTTGTTCCCCACCTAACATTTAAATATATTAAAAATCATTAAAAGTTTACTTCTTGATTTAAAATAGTAATATACATTTAAGAAAATCACTTTGAATATTTTTTGGATGTACTTTTTAGTGATTAAACAATTTGTTATTTTCCGAGATTAATATTATACAATTGAAAAATTTAAATATTATTTAAATAAAAAAATCAGATTTGTATATTTGTTCCATTTTAGAAGAATTTTAGAAGTTTAACCTAAATTCATTTTTTTAAGTTGTGAAAAAGTTTAAAAACTACTATTTAACACAGGTGTACATATATGTATGTATATTTATCGGTAACTAATTCGAGCGGCGACTTTTAAGAACCAACATACATAAAAATAAAGGTAGATCATTAAATAACAACATTAACCAATATTACACTGCGAGCCTTAAAAAAATAAATCAACCAAAGGTCATTAAACATAACATTCAAAACAAGTGTCCTAAAAAATGTAAACAAAACAAAAGCCAAACAGCCGTTCTTGTTTCTGTCCATACCCCTAAAATTCAATCGTCGGTAGGGTATGCAGGCACCATCCGCTCGCAGAACAACAACCAAAGCTGATTTGGTTTGAAGTTTTCTGAACCACTTAAAAGCAGTCGGTGTTTTTTGTGACACCGACTGCGATATGCCCTGTTCGTATCTCAGTAGATTGATTTCTATTAATTGGAATACATACATATATGCAAAACATTTTACTGCTACTACTGATATGAATTTGCAAACCAAGATGAAATATATGCTGAAATATTAAAAAATATACTATAACATATAATATTCTTATTTTTATCATTAACCCAATAGTGAATACGCCCATATTGGTAGGGTACCAAGTCTGAAAAGTAGCAAAAGACAAAATATTCTTGCTGCATCGAAATGAAATGATCGCACACATGCACCCCTGTATGAGAATGCATGAACACGCATACATACAAAGCCCAATTCAAGCGCAGGCCAACCTTCTTCAAAATGCGCGTCTCTGCGACTGAACGACCGAACTCGAGCGCGAGCGTCAAAATAAGAATTAGAACGAGAGCGAAAAAACCCGAAGGCACACGAAGTGTCGGGGCCTGCCGATTCCAGCATTGGGGCCCCCGATTGAAAAATTTTGTGACCAAATTCGTTGTATGAAATGACCAGTCTATATGTTGTATGGTTAGTGATTGTACTAAGCGGTACGGGACCTAGAGCAGATCTCAAATGAATCATTTTTGATAGATCATCCAACTCACTGTCAGAAGCTATCAGCATTTTAAACGTATTAAACCAACTTGTCCACTCGGTGAAAATTCAGGTACCTTTAAAGACGAAAGAGGGACTGATCGCGGCGGTCGTGCTACCTGTGTAGAGAATTCCCAGCCAGCTGCGGAAGAACGTAAGCTGAATTTTCTAAATGCAGCCCGGGTCTGGAAGGCGATCGAATAGAAAAATGACAGAGTTTCGTGGACTGAGCGGCAACGGTTTGATTAAGACCAGAGACTTGGGCTTGGATAGTAGGCGCGGGTCGAGACCTGGATGACGCAGACGGACTTGGAGCGGCCGCGAATGGATTACCGCGGTGCAGGAGGGTGTGATGACGGCTGTTATTAGTTGATAATATTTATAAAAAAATTAATTTTTTATTTTTATTTTGATGTTCACCTTTTATTTTATTCAATTCACTTTCACAAGTCACTTATCATATAATTAGATTTAAACTTTGATTTTCGACCGATCGAGTCGTCTCCAAAAAAGAACTCCCTTCGTTTGATAAAATATTAATCATGAAACCTCGGCTTAAGAGAATCTTGCTCAGAAGAGATTAAAAGAGATTAGGCAAAGTTAAGAGAGTAGGACAATTGGCTGATGAAATAATTGAGAAGTAATTGAAAGTTTGGTTAGCAACTGGCTCGGACTAGATCGGACCCTAAGTGGAAAATTTGGAAGCTTTGTTTATGACTGGGGTCATTTGTTTACAGTAGGCCGGATGTGGTTCTCACAGGGCTCGGTTTGAGTGAGGGGAGATTCTGTTAACGAAGCTAGAATTTCCAGCGGTTGCTAAGATTGGAAAGGGTCATTTGTTTATAATAGCCCGAATGTGGCCGGTTTGAGTGAGGGGAGATTTTGCTAGCGAAGCTTAGATTTTTCAGCGGTTGCTACGATTGAAAATTTGTTTATGAAACTCATAAGCTAAGAATATTCATGGGTTGAATAACACTCCCCCCTCTAAATTGAAGCGTCCCGATTCAAATGACGTTGGTAAGATGGCGTTTAGTTGAGCTGCTAAATCTGCTACAACATTTTCTTCTTGGGAATTATTTTGAATATTGTTATTTTTTAAAATATTTTTTAGCCGTGGTTTGATGACTAACAGATATTTTTTGATTTTAAAGATTGACAATAAAATTATATATACTAAAACTATTGATATTACAATAAGTGTTAGGGGCATTTTTGTCTTTCTGATTTGAACAAATGGGTTTAGAATTTTTATATTGTCAAAGGATAGTTTCGAATTATTGGATAATATATATTCGGATATTTCAAAATTAATGTAATTGTGGGCTGTAATAAATTCGAGCATCTTATTATCTATGTTTGTGTAGGATATATTGTTTATTACGGTAGTGCCATTAAATATAATTAAATATGTTCCCGTTAAATAAGTATCGTTTACAATATTATTTCCGCTTATCAGCACTGCACCGTCTTGTATAACATCTATTCGCTTATTTTTATACCCTTGCAGAGGGTATTATAATTTCAGTCAAAAGTTTGCAACGCAGTGAAGGAGACATTTCCGACCCTATAAAGTATATATATTCTTGATCAGCATCACCAGGAGATTCGATCTAGCCATGTCTGTCCGTCCGTCCGTCCGTTTCTACGCAAACTAGTCCCTCAGTTTTAAAGCTATCTGCTTGAAACTTTCCCAAAAGTTGTCTTTCTATTGCATGTAGTATATAAGTCGGAACGAGCCAGATCGGGCGACTATATCATATAGCTGCCATATAACTGAACGATCGGAAAAGCCATAACTTTGGTGTTTTTAAAGTTAGGAAGTTGGGATTTTCAATGGGTTTTATTTTTGGCCAATCAATCCGACCTACCAAATTTCATAACGATCGGCCGACTATATCTTATAGTTGCCATATAACTGAACGATTGGAAATGTCATAACTTTGGTGTTTTTTAAGTTAGGAAGTTGGGACTTTTTATGAGTATTAAGAATGCATCATATGAATCATTTTGGAGAATATAATTTATAGAATATTCTGCAAGGGTATATCAACTTCGGCTCCGCCCGAAGTTAGCTTTCCTTTCTTGTTTTCTTTTATTTTAATGCAGTAGGATTTTTCTCTATTCAATAAACGAGTAAAACATGATTGGTTTTTATTTAGAGTTCTTGAATAATTCCTTCTTAAAATTATAAATTTCGTAAGATGTGTTGTTGCATTTTGCAACTTGGTTGCTTAAAACACATTTGCCATCATTTTGAGAGATAGCCCTGGCGAAATATGTATCGCATCGATTTTTAATGACTGGATACCGAATATAAATTACAAATATTTCTTTGTGTAGTGCAATTTTAAATTCGGAAATATCCATTAGATCTGTGATCATGACAGGTTTTTCTTCATGTTTATAAATTTCTTGAAGATCGTCATGGTTAAGTATTTTTGTGTTAAAAACGTCGATTTTTGCTAAAGTAATGGTGTCAATTAAGTTTTGTAAATCAAAAGTTATTAGGCGTAAGCGGTAAGAAAAGGTATTTCTTGGTGGGTGAAAACTGAATCTAATGTGGTAGATAATTTCTTAGCTTCGTCAAACAATTTGGAATTTATTATCTGTTGCTTATTATTATTTTCAATTAAATCGTTAAATTTTTCTTGAATTGTTGTAAAATCATCATGATCCGGTGTTCCAGTTATCCATTTTAAAATGGTGCCTAATTCGTTAATGCTTCTTTTATTTCTTGATGGAGTTAATTGTGATAAAGTTAAGTCGATGGTTTTTAGGTTGTAAGTCAACTCCCAGTGGAACTGATCATTTCTGAATTCTTCTAAGCTTTCTGATTCTTCCTTAATAATTTCTTTGTAAAAGCTTATATTAGTGATATGAAAAAGTTCTGCGTATGAATCATAAGTCAGGATGTCCTTGTTGTCTTTGTAGATGAAAAAGTCGTGGTTTGAATGGTCGATTATCTCAGAATAAGTTGATGCGAGTATCAAAACTATATATATTATAGTATTCATTATCTGTAAGTTAAAAATATTTTAATATTTAATATTATCTTTGAGGATTATTCTATTTCTATTATTTATTAATACTTTATTAGCTTTGTTTTCTTTAACTACCTGTTTTTTGTATCTTGGTTTTAATTTATTTCGCACTTCGTACTTTTTTCCCGTACTTTTTTTCATATATTATTTGTCCTACATGATATTCTTTTGCTTTTTTGTTTTGGTTATGTGATGTAAGCATTTTTGATTGCGCTACCTTAAGTATTTCAGAGACTTTTTCATGTTTTATTTTATTGTATAGAATGTCTATATTGGTTTTTCATTTGTTACAGAATGAATGCTTTGGTTATACCTTTGGGCAGATCTAATAATTATTTCTGAGTGGTCAGTAAGATTAAATTCGTCTTTAATACATCTAGCAATTTCTGTCAGTGTGGAATGTGCTCTTTCGATTTGTCGGTTCGAAGAACTATGTCTAGGGTCAGCGTAATGTATTGTAAGTCCGCATCTATTTATAAAGGCTCTAAATTCTGCCGAAGTGAAACTTGGCTCGTTGTCCGTCATAAGTTTTTTGGCCAGTGGGTATTATTGTAAAATTTCTAAGACCTTGTTTTCAATATTTAATGTATTCTCAATTTCTTTTACTACTAAAAATTTGGAGTATGCGTCAATGCAAGTTAAAAATATTTTTTTATCAGCGTAAAAAATGTCTAAGAGTAGATTTTCTCCCTCCTTTGATGGTATAGGGGCTTCCCCAATCAGAATTTCTGCAGGGTGTCTACAGTATTTGTTTTCGTTGCAAATTGTACAGTTCTTAATATATTCTTTAAGTTTTAAAAATAATTTCGGTCAGTAGTAAAGTCTCGTTATTTGTTTGTAGTTTTCGTCCAGTCCTCTATGGGCACGGCAATGAATTTCCTCAATAATGAGCTTTGTCTTCATCTTTTTCTATGTCTAGAACGAATATTCTTGTAAATAAAAACTTGTTAATGAAATTTTTCTTAAGAGGTTTTTTAATTACGTAAAGGTCTTCAAGGGTACAGTGAAGTCCAATGGTTATGTTTGGTTGAATATATTCTCTAAGAATTGATACTAAATTCTCGGGTGTATCGTACTTGATTATGTGTCTGGTATTGTCGAATATTTTCAATGACTCATGAATGGTGACCCTGCCCGTTGTAATTAGTAGTTGAATTTTAAACTGATTCAAAGGTTTGTTTGTTTCCTCGATAATATTCTGGAAACTGCTTTCTGTTGAGTGGATGGTATTTTGTTCTGAATCTGTTGATTCTGAATTGTCCAAACTTGGATTTTCATCTGAGAGGTGGTTAATTTGGATTCTTGACAATGCATCAGCGACTACATTAGTAGTTCCTGGTTTGTAAATAATTTTAGGACAGTTTTTTTTTTTTTTTTTTTTTTTAACATTTGCATTTTATTTATTGGATCTTCTCTGAATTGAGACTAACAATAAGTATATAGAATCTTAAATTAAAAAGCTATCTGACAGTCAAGGTGACTGGCGCGAAAATTTAGGGGCTCTAATAACTATTGCTGAGCTGGAAGGTCATTGCGTTGCAATCGGGTCCGGATGGAAGCCCTGGCTAGGCCCCCTGGCGAGCTGGTTTGGATGAGAAGTTAGCTTGGTGTGGTAGGACGCTTTTTGTTTTGATATTTCATCTTTTACGGGTAGAATGCCAAGATCTCTGTGGATGTTGTCGTTCCGAACATACCAAGGTGCCCCAGTGATAGTTCTCAGGATTTTTGATTGTGCTCGCTGAATAATGTCGATGTTGCTGCTGCTCGCGTTTCCCCACAATTGGGAGCCGTAGGTCCAGACTGGCTTAAGCGTTGAATTGTAGAGCAGGACCTTGAAGTCCAGGCAGAGGGGGAGCGCGCGTTTAAAAGCCAATGGAGACTGTTTGATTTTAGTTTTAGGTGAATTTTCTTAGCTTCGATATGTCTTCGCCATGCAAGTCTCCTGTCTAGGTGGATGCCAAGGTACGTTACATCGTCAGCTTGTGGAAGTGGCGTGTTATTCAGGGTTAGCGGGGGACACGTTTGTCTGTTAAGAGTAAACGTTATGTGTTTACACTTTTGCGCATTAGGTTAGGTTAGGACGGCTACCAGGCTATAGCCTGGTACACTTAGACCTCTGTGGGTCCATTGTGATACCGTATTTTTTTTTTTTTTTTTTTTTTTAACATTTGCATTTTATTTATTGGATCTTCTCTGAATTGAGACTAACAATAAGTATATAGAATCTTAAATTAAAAAGCTATCTGACAGTCAAGGTGACTGGCGCGAAAATTTAGGGGCTCTAATAACTATTGCTGAGCTGGAAGGTCATTGCGTTGCAATCGGGTCCGGATCGAAGCCCTGGCTAGGCCCCTGGCGAGCTGGTTTGGATGAGAAGTTAGCTTGGTGTGGTAGGACGCTTTTTGTTTTGATATTTCATCTTTTACGGGTAGAATGCCAAGATCTCTGTGGATGCTGTCGTTCCGAACATACCAAGGTGCCCCAGTGATAGTTCTCAGGATTTTTGATTGTGCTCGCTGAATAATGTTGATGTTGCTGCTGCTCGCGTTTCCCCACAATTGGGAGCCGTAGGTCCAGACTGGCTTAAGCGTTGAATTGTAGAGCAGGACCTTGAAGTCCAGGCAGAGGGGGGAGCGCGTTTAAAAGCCAATGGAGACTGTTTGATTTTAGTTTTAGGTGAATTTTCTTAGCTTCGATATGTCTCCGCCATGTAAGTCTCCTGTCTAGGTGGATGCCAAGGTACGTTACATCGTCAGCTTGTGGAAGTGGCGTGTTATTCAGGGTTAGCGGGGGACACGTTTGTCTGTTAAGAGTAAACGTTATGTGTTTACACTTTTGCGCATTTATTTTTATACGCCAGTCTGATAACCACCTCTCCACTACAACGAGATGATCAGCTAGTAGTGCTGTTGCCTGAGTTGGGCATTTGGACCGACTTATGATCGCGGTATCGTCTGCGAATGTAGAAGTAGTTAGCCGCTCGTTCGTGGGAATATCTGCGGTGTAGAGGAGAAATAGAGTTGGACCAAGGGCGCTACCTTGGGGAACTCCAGCCTCTATAGCGTAGTTATCGGATGTTGTGGTGTTGCATCTCACGGCGAAGGCTCTGTTGTAAAGGTACGATTCCAGTATCCTGTGAGTGTTTCCTGGCAGGATCGTTCTGATTTTATGGATAAGGCCATCAAGCCAGACTCGGTCGAAAGCCTGTGCAACGTCAAGGAATACCGCACTGCAGTATTCCCGAAGCTCGAATGCAGTCCTTATTTCTGTTGTTAATCTGTTGACTTGCTCTATTGTTCCATGGCTTTCTCGAAAGCCAAATTGATGTGCTGGAATAACGTTGTGCTCTTTCAGATATGGAATGATGCGCGTCAGAAGGCATTTTTCGAACAGTTTTGACAGACACGAGAGTAAACTTATCGGTCTATACGAAGCTGGTATTGTGTGATCTTTCCCTGGCTTTGGGATCATTATGATTACCGATTTTTTCCATTTTTTTGGGAAATAGCCAAGTCGTGTAATCCCGTTGAAGAGTTTACAAATAACCTCAACTGCACAGTTTGGTAGTTCGATTAACATTTTGGGAGTAATTTGATCACCGCCTGGGGCCTTTTTTGGTTTCAATTGCTCGCTGATTACTTTTGCAATTTCATTTGGTTGAAACAGAATTGGCTCCGTCTCAGATTCAATTCGAATTGACGGCGACGGTAGTGCGAATGAATTAGTTGCAGGGTTTGGCTGAAAAACATTTCGAAGGTGTAAAGCAAATGTACAAGCTCTGTCTTTGTCGCTTCTGGCCCAGCTGCCTGAAGAGTCTCTTATGGGGATTACTGTTTCGGCCGGCGCACTTAGTTTTGGGTGGGCCCTCCACAAGGGATGCTTAGTGCTGGTGGGTGAAAGTTTCTCAATGTACTGGCGTTGTGCTTTTTCTTCTTCTTGCCTTAGAGCCCTGGTAAGTCTGCGACCAGCTTCTTTAAGACTTTGTTTTGAGGATGGCGATCTGCTGGTTTGCCAAGTACGTCTCAAACGTCTTTTCTCCAGAACAAGCTGTTCGATTTCATGGTTAGTTTTGTGTTGGTGTGTGTGCCCATCCCTCCCTTGCGGTGTTGAGACTTTGGCTGCTGCGACGAGTACAGACTCCAGGGCATCGGCGTAGCAGTCGATGTCCTCCTTGATGTTGAGCTGTGGAGTTAGTTCAATGTGGGAACTTACGTACTTTTTGAACTTCAGCCAGTTGGTTCGATGCGACGTCAGCCTGTGAGGGTGCTCGATTAATTCAGGGCTTTGATGAAGAGTTATTAGCACTGGTGAGTGGTCCGATGATAGATCCAAAAGCGATTTTGCAGATATTAGATTGCGAGAGATGTTTTTTGTCACAGCAAAATCAATTAAATCAGGTAGTTTTCTAGGATCTGTAGGCCAGTATGTAGGGCTGCCTGGTGAAACGTAGTCCAGTTTGTTGCATGTTTTAATGAGTGCATTATATAGTTGCCTTCCTTTGGGGGTCACAAGGCGGGATCCCCAGTGCGTGTGCTTGGCGTTGTAATCTCCTGCTGCTATGAATCGCTCTCCAAGCGAATTGTAGAAGTCCATGAATTGGTCTTCGGAGACTGTAAAGCGGGGTGGGCAGTAGACAGCGGCAATGGCAAGGTTGCAGTTGCCCAACTGTAATTTTATCGATGTAGCTTGCAGATGATTTTTAGCAAACCGTTGGTGAAAGTGGTGTTTGACGCGGTCTCTTATTAAGATTCCAGTGCCGCCATGCGCTTTACCATCTGGATGATCTGTGCCATAGAACGTGTATCCCCGTATTTGAAAGTTATATTTGCTTGTGAGATGCGTTTCTGCCAGCAACATAACGTCGATGTGGTTTTCGTTCAGAAATTGAGTTATTTCAGGTTTATGCCGTGAAACACCGTTGGCGTTCCGCAGAGTTATTCGAAGGCTAGGCATGGTTTATTTGGACTGCTGAGCTGCAAGCATTTGAAGTAAGATATTTTGGTTTTGCATAAGGGTTTGCATGGTGGTTTTCATGAAGGACATAAATTCCATCATATTTTGTTGCAAAGTAATCATCATAGATTCCATGTTACTTTGTGGCTGTCCCATGGCCTGCTGGATGTTATCAACTTTCGGCTCTATGTGAGCTGTGCCTGATCTTAGAGCACTGGCGTAAGAAATTCCGTTGGTGGTAATTGAAGGGCCAAATGATGATCTGGCTGCTTTTGCGAAGAAAACTTCCGGTGTCGTTTGTGATCTCATGTAAGTGTTTTGTGTGTTCAGGGAGCGTGCCGTTGTTGCTCGTTGCATCCGACTTTTCATCGCCTTGTAGACTGGACAGCCTCTGTAGTTAGCTGTGTGGTTTCCTTGGCAGTTTACACACTTTTTAGTGAGAGAGTCTTCCTTGTTGGCAGGGCAGGGTTCGGAGCCGTGGCAGTTTCCACAAGCTACACATACTGACCTGAGGGTGCAGTAAGCCCTGGTATGACCGTATTCCTGGCAGTTTGTGCATTGCACTGGTCCGGTCCGTTTGTGCGGCTCTTCCACTGTGATCCTACGGTGCAGAAGGTACTGCAACTTGTAGATCGGGTGCACTGCGTTTTTTTTCAAAGTTCTGCTGTCTGGCTCCAGCTCGACCTTGAAGAGTGGTTGCGGCTTCTTGTTTTTGTTCATAATGTTTATAACATTTTTTGCGCAAAAACCGTTTTCTTTTAAGGCCTCTGTAATTTCGCAGGGGGTCACATCGGGTTCTATTCCCTTAAGGGGTTATCCGGGTCTTGGAGCACGAAAAAAAGCCTATTTTCGTGAATTTTTTTAAAAGATCTTACGACAATTTCACAAATTTCGTTTATTGTACATTAATGTTTATGGTTTGACCAACATTGTGTAAAAATTTAAACCAAAAATTTTTAAAATTGAGCCGTTGAGGCAGGCTTGAACTTGACCTCTTAAAAAATTGTGTTCTTGCGGTAGGCAAAATATCTCCGTCAATTTTTATCTGAAATCAAAAAACCAAATTTATTCTGATAGTGTATGTGTCTCGCTTGTCCTCTACGAGCCATTTTTTTTTAAAATTAAAAATTGAATTTTTTGAAGCGCTTTTCATAAAAAGTGTCTTTTTTTACGTAAATTTTGGCCATATTTTGGCTTATAAAATGAGTTGTAATTAAAAATTAAAAAAATCCCTCCGTTAAGGACAAGAAATTTATGTCTAAAAGAAGTGTGCAAAAGCAGAAGTTGATCGGTGGAATAGTTTTTGAGAAATCGTGACTACCGACTTCAAAAAAGTGGTTTTGAGAAAAACGCGTTTAAAGTGCAGCATCTGCCCGACGCCAGAGCCCGAATTGCCCGTTGTGACGTTCGACGCGCTGGGCTCTAAATTTTCTCCCATTCCTACAGTTTTGCTTCGATCGACTTGAAATTTTCAAACAACATTCCTGAAACTTTGTACTATTATATAAAAAAGTTTGAAAAAAATGAATTTTTTGAAGTGTCAAGACCCGGATAACCCCTTAAGCACAACTTGCAAACCTTTGCAACTTTTCAGCTGGTACGTGTAGTAATTCTTTTTGGCATCGTTTAAGTACTTCGACACTGCTCGGAAATCGTCTTCGGTTTTGGTTTGGAGTTTAGTTTCGCTTATATTCCCTTTCATAAGCGGAATAACATGAAAGTTATCTTTTCCGACAAGCTCAACTATTTTGTTGACTAGGGCATTCGAGATCTTCTCCCGAATAAAAATAGGTGGGGGCTTTAGTTTCCTTGGGGCTAATTGTTCAGACTCTGTTTCAGGCTCCGCCAGAATGGAAAATCTGTTTTCATCTAATGGCCCGGGATTTACAGGGCCTTTGCTGGAACGATTTATTTTGGGCTTATTGCCGTCCGAGTTTTTTGGGGGTGTTAGCTTGCGCTTGGAGATATTAATGTAGCGATCCATGCCTGTCTGAATGGCCGAACCCGCTTGCAGAATTGTCACTTCTTCTACCGTAGCTTTGTTTATGCCGTTTGCACCGATTTTTGCACTTGGTTGTGTTGTTGCTTTACCCGCAGCACAAGAAGAGGGTGGAGACGTTATTGCATTGTTGGCGACAGAGACCGTTGTAGTAGTCGTAGTAGTTTCTGTTGTTGTTGCGCTAGGCGGCAGAAGCTCTGTTGGAGTCTTGCATTGCTCACTCCATGGCGTTCGAGCGGTGAAGAGCAGGGCGGGAGAGCAAGAGTTAGCTCTCTGGTTTTCGGCGGTCAGTAAACTTGCACCTTCAAGCACTTTCGGTTCTAGAGTATTACTCGTCACCGTAAAATAGGCGTTGTTACGGGCCAAAGAGAGACGACGTTTGTCTTGTTCTCTCTGAATTTTTTCACGGGTTTCGTCTTGTTGTTTTTGTCGTTGAGTGCGCTGATCCACGTTCTTACTCATTTGTTTATAGTTAGTGCATAAAGATTAATTATTTAATTAATTAAAACTTTAGTTTACGATATGCGATTTGCATCGCGAAACGCAAAACCTCGCGCTTATTTTTTTTTCGAACGTTTTCGACTGATTGGCTAATTGTTTTTCCGGAGCGTTAATAAAACACGTCTGCACGCAGCCGAATTGAATTGGTTATCGGTATGATCTCTATTTTTTGGGTCCCCTATCCGTTAAGAGTCAGCCTGTAAGTTGGTCGATCAGCAGGTCCCCCATCCGGAGGATTTAATAAAAGAGCTTAGACTCTTCAGGTTAGTCTGCGATATTTCGGTCAGGTCATTTATGAAAGGATATCCTAAGTGTTTCAGTCTGAGCCTGCAAAGGGCTGGGCATGAACAGAGTAGGTGTTCCACCGTTTCCTCTTCTTCCTCATCCCTGCAGCTTCTGCAAAAATCGTTTTTTGGGGCTTTTAGCCTGCCGGCGTGTGCGCCAACGAGCCAGTGGCCTGTGAGTACTCGAATTAGCATGCTGCACTCAGTGCGGCTGAAATTGAGTAGTTCTGATGTTTTCTTATTGTTTATTACAGGCCATGTCTGGTGAGAGATTCGGCATTGCGGTGTGTTTTGCCAATAAGTGTTGGCTAATTTGCTGAAGTGGTTTTTAATAATTAGCTTACAAGTAGCCATCGGCATGCCGACATTCTCCTTTCCTGGAAGGAGAGGTATGGTGGTGCCTTGCCTGGCTAGCTCGTCTGCTATACAGTTGCCTACGATATCCCGGTGACCCGGAACCCATATAAGGCTGACAGTAAACTGATTAGCCATCTCGTGGAGAGATTTGCGACAGTCTGCTATTGTTCGGGAGTTTGTGTTTGTCGAGTAGATTGATTTAATAGCCGCTTGGCTATCACTATATATGTTTATGTGTCTGTTCTGGGTGTTTAACTCCCTTAAACAGACAAGTGCTTCCATTATAGCGTACACTTCCGCTTGGAAGACACTGCAGTGGTCAGGAAGTCTGAAAGACCGCCTGATCTCTAATTGCTCGGAGTATATGCCTCCACCTACGTGTCCGTCTAGTTTGGAGCCGTCTGTATATAGACAGATTGCGTCTATTGAGCCCGGTCGGCCACGATCCCAAACTTCCCTGCCTGGGATCAGAGCTTCGAAGGGCGTGTGATTGTATTCACGGGTTTTACATAGATCCGTTTTTGGCGGGATCAATTTGTCATGCTGAAGAATCTTAGCGTGACCATACAGTTGGGCTTTCCATTGCCCTGTATCCCTTAGTCGAATGGCTGCCGATTTCGCCCTTTCCATTCCTGCTAAGTCCAGGCTCTGGAGGTTCAAGATCGCATTCAGCGCTTCGTTTGGGGTAGTTCGAAGGGCTCCACTCATACACAAGGCCGCCATGCGCTGTACTTTGTTAAGTGGAGTTAAGATACATTGTTTGTGTAAAGCGGTCCACCACAGAGCCACTCCATATAGTAGGATTGGCTTGACTACCGCTATGTATATCCAATTGACTATTTTAGGAGACATACCCCATCTTAGCCCAATTGCTTTTTTACAAGAGTAAAGTGCAATGGTCGCTTTCTTGGTTCTCTCTTGGTTGTTTAGTCCCCATTTAAGACGCTTATCTAATACTAACCCCAAGTATCTTGCGTGCTCACTAAAAGAGAGATTACAGTTGTTTAAAGTGGGTGGGTTAAGTTTAGGGATTTTGTATCTATTTGTAAAAAGGACTAGTTCCGTTTTTGAGGGATTTACCCCAAGTCCGTTCTTTGTAGTCCATTCCGATAGTGTTTTTAGTTTTGCGGTCATAAGATCGCATAACGTTTGTGGGTATCTACCATTAAAGATGATAGCGACATCGTCTGCGTATGCCACTATTTTACAGCCTCCGCCTTCAAGAATCCGCAGTAGTTTATTTACCGCGATATTCCATAAAAGGGGTGATAGTACACCTCCTTGCGGAGTGCCTCTGTTCACTAATCTAGTCTGGGTCGAGGTCCCTAGTGTGGCCGTGACCAATCTGCTTATCAGCAATTTGTGGATCAGCCCCACCAGCGGTGGCTCAACCCCTAGTTCAGTGAGGGATTCTGTTATTGCCGTGGGGAGCACGTTGTTGAACGCTCCTTCTATGTCAAGGAAGGCGATCAAGTTGTATTCTTGTATACTGAGTGATTTCTCGATGTTGCTTACTACCAAGTGTAGCGCCGATTCGGTCGACTTACCTTTGGTGTATGCGTGTTGCGCCTCTGATATCTGCGTCGGGTCAATGATGTCTCTAATATGTAGACCTAACAGTCTTTCTAAGATTTTTAGCAGGAATGATGTCAGACTTATCGGTCTGAAATCCTTCGCTGTAGTATGGGTGGCTTTCCCTGCTTTAGGGATGAAAACGACTTTCGTTTCCCGCCATGCTGTAGGTAGTTCACCTACTGCAAGAATGGTCTGGAATATTTTTCTCAGCCAGTTTATAGCTAGTTCTCCTGCTTGTTGAATATGTGCCGGTGTTATATTATCCGGTCCCGGCGATTTGTATGGCTTAAAACTATGAATGGACCAGTTTATATTACGGTCTGATAGTAGGAGATTTAAGTTTATTCCTTCTCCGGTGTGTCTTCCTGGGGGATGTCCTGATTGTAGGCTCCCTGGGAAGTGAGCGTCTAGGAGTAGGTTTAGGGATTCTTCACTAGAATCCGACCATGATCCGTCAGCCTTTTGGAGATAGCCTAGGGATACGGCTGTCTTAGAAAGTATTTTTCTGAGCCTTGCGGCATCAGTTGTCTTTTCAATGTCCGAGCAGAAGTTCTGCCACGCAGTTCTCTTCTCTTTTCTAATGGCCTTTTTGTATGTGGCTAGTTATTTTTTGTAGCTTTGCCAGTTTATGTCCTCATTTGCAGCTTTCGCTCTGTTGAACAAGTTTCTGCATTTGGCTCTGAGGATTGATAATTGCTGGGCCCACCAAGGAGGTTTTTTTCTTCCCCTTGGTTTCCCTAACGGGCATGCAGCTGAGAATGCCGCGTTGCATGCTTCTGTGAATTTGTTTACTATATTATCTAGCTCCTGAGTGCAAGGAGTGCTTTCTGGTGGCTTCCTGGGGAGGAAGTTCGATAGAATTTCTTTGTATTTATTCCAGTTTGCCCGCCTGGGGTTGGCAAAGCTGACCGGCACAGGTGATATTAGGGACAAAGTTGGAATGTGCTCTTTCGATTTGTCGGTTCGAAGAACTATGTCTAGGGTCAGCGTAATGTATTGTAAGTCCGCATCTATTTATAAAGGCTCTAAATTCTGCCGAAGTGAAACTTGGCTCGTTGTCCGTCATAAGTTTTTTGGCCAGTGGGTATTATTGTAAAATTTCTAAGACCTAGTTTTCAATATTTAATGTATTCTCAATTTCTTTTACTACTAAAAATTTGGAGTATGCGTCAATGCAAGTTAAAAATATTTTTTTATCAGCGTAAAAAATGTCTAAGTGTAGATTTTCTCCCTCCTTTGATGGTATAGGGGCTTCCCCAATCAGAATTTCTGCAGGGTGTCTACAGTATTTGTTTTCGTTGCAAATTGTACAGTTCTTAATATATTCTTTAAGTTTTAAAAATAATTTCGGTCAGTAGTAAAGTCTCGTTATTTGTTTGTAGTTTTCGTCCAGTCCTCTATGGGCACGGCAATGAATTTCCTCAATAATGAGCTTTGTCTTCATCTTTTTCTATGTCTAGAACGAATATTCTTGTAAATAAAAACTTGTTAATGAAATTTTTCTTAAGAGGTTTTTTAATTACGTAAAGGTCTTCAAGGGTACAGTGAAGTCCAATGGTTATGTTTGGTTGAATATATTCTCTAAGAATTGATACTAAATTCTCGGGTGTATCGTACTTGATTATGTGTCTGGTATTGTCGAATATTTTCAATGACTCATGAATGGTGACCCTGCCCGTTGTAATTAGTAGTTGAATTTTAAACTGATTCAAAGGTTTGTTTGTTTCCTCGATAATATTCTGGAAACTGCTTTCTGTTGAGTGGATGGTATTTTGTTCTGAATCTGTTGATTCTGAATTGTCCAAACTTGGATTTTCATCTGAGAGGTGGTTAATTTGGATTCTTGACAATGCATCAGCGACTACATTAGTAGTTCCTGGTTTGTAAATAATTTTAGGACAGTTTTTTTTTTTTTTTTTTTTTTCATTTGCATTTTATTTATTGGATCTTCTCTGAATTGAGACTAACAATAAGTATATAGAATCTTAAATTAAAAAGCTATCTGACAGTCAAGGTGACTGGCGCGAAAATTTAGGGGCTCTAATAACTATTGCTGAGCTGGAAGGTCATTGCGTTGCAATCGGGTCCGGATGGAAGCCCTGGCTAGGCCCCTGGCGAGCTGGTTTGGATGAGAAGTTAGCTTGGTGTGGTAGGACGCTTTTTGTTTTGATATTTCATCTTTTACGGGTAGAATGCCAAGATCTCTGTGGATGTTGTCGTTCCGAACATACCAAGGTGCCCCAGTGATAGTTCTCAGGATTTTTGATTGTGCTCGCTGAATAATGTCGATGTTGCTGCTGCTCGCGTTTCCCCACAATTGGGAGCCGTAGGTCCAGACTGGCTTAAGCGTTGAATTGTAGAGCAGGACCTTGAAGTCCAGGCAGAGGGGGGAGCGCGCGTTTAAAAGCCAATGGAGACTGTTTGATTTTAGTTTTAGGTGAATTTTCTTAGCTTCGATATGTCTTCGCCATGCAAGTCTCCTGTCTAGGTGGATGCCAAGGTACGTTACATCGTCAGCTTGTGGAAGTGGCGTGTTATTCAGGGTTAGCGGGGGACACGTTTGTCTGTTAAGAGTAAACGTTCTGTGTTTACACTTTTGCGCATTAGGTTAGGTTAGGACGGCTACCAGGCTATAGCCTGGTACACTTAGACCTCTGTGGGTCCATTGTGATACCGTATGATCTCTATTTTTTGGGTCCCCTATCCGTTAAGAGTCAGCCTGTAAGTTGGTCGATCAGCAGGTCCCCCATCCGGAGGATTTAATAAAAGAGCTTAGACTCTTCAGGTTAGTCTGCGATATTTCGGTCAGGTCATTTATGAAAGGATATCCTAAGTGTTTCAGTCTGAGCCTGCAAAGGGCTGGGCATGAACAGAGTAGGTGTTCCACCGTTTCCTCTTCTTCCTCATCCCTGCAGCTTCTGCAAAAATCGTTTTTTGGGGCTTTTAGCCTGCCGGCGTGTGCGCCAACGAGCCAGTGGCCTGTGAGTACTCGAATTAGCATGCTGCACTCAGTGCGGCTGAAATTGAGTAGTTCTGATGTTTTCTTATTGTTTATTACAGGCCATGTCTGGTGAGAGATTCGGCATTGCGGTGTGTTTTGCCAATAAGTGTTGGCTAATTTGCTGAAGTGGTTTTTAATAATTAGCTTACAAGTAGCCATCGGCATGCCGACATTCTCCTTTCCTGGAAGGAGAGGTATGGTGGTGCCTTGCCTGGCTAGCTCGTCTGCTATACAGTTGCCTACGATATCCCGGTGACCCGGAACCCATATAAGGCTGACAGTAAACTGATTAGCCATCTCGTGGAGAGATTTGCGACAGTCTGCTATTGTTCGGGAGTTTGTGTTTGTCGAGTAGATTGATTTAATAGCCGCTTGGCTATCACTATATATGTTTATGTGTCTGTTCTGGGTGTTTAACTCCCTTAAACAGACAAGTGCTTCCATTATAGCGTACACTTCCGCTTGGAAGACACTGCAGTGGTCAGGAAGTCTGAAAGACCGCCTGATCTCTAATTGCTCGGAGTATATGCCTCCACCTACGTGTCCGTCTAGTTTGGAGCCGTCTGTATATAGACAGATTGCGTCTATTGAGCCCGGTCGGCCACGATCCCAAACTTCCCTGCCTGGGATCAGAGCTTCGAAGGGCGTGTGATTGTATTCACGGGTTTTACATAGATCCGTTTTTGGCGGGATCAATTTGTCATGCTGAAGAATCTTAGCGTGACCATACAGTTGGGCTTTCCATTGCCCTGTATCCCTTAGTCGAATGGCTGCCGATTTCGCCCTTTCCATTCCTGCTAAGTCCAGGCTCTGGAGGTTCAAGATCGCATTCAGCGCTTCGTTTGGGGTAGTTCGAAGGGCTCCACTCATACACAAGGCCGCCATGCGCTGTACTTTGTTAAGTGGAGTTAAGATACATTGTTTGTGTAAAGCGGTCCACCACAGAGCCACTCCATATAGTAGGATTGGCTTGACTACCGCTATGTATATCCAATTGACTATTTTAGGAGACATACCCCATCTTAGCCCAATTGCTTTTTTACAAGAGTAAAGTGCAATGGTCGCTTTCTTGGTTCTCTCTTGGTTGTTTAGTCCCCATTTAAGACGCTTATCTAATACTAACCCCAAGTATCTTGCGTGCTCACTAAAAGAGAGATTACAGTTGTTTAAAGTGGGTGGGTTAAGTTTAGGGATTTTGTATCTATTTGTAAAAAGGACTAGTTCCGTTTTTGAGGGATTTACCCCAAGTCCGTTCTTTGTAGTCCATTCCGATAGTGTTTTTAGTTTTGCGGTCATAAGATCGCATAACGTTTGTGGGTATCTACCATTAAAGATGATAGCGACATCGTCTGCGTATGCCACTATTTTACAGCCTCCGCCTTCAAGAATCCGCAGTAGTTTATTTACCGCGATATTCCATAAAAGGGGTGATAGTACACCTCCTTGCGGAGTGCCTCTGTTCACTAATCTAGTCTGGGTCGAGGTCCCTAGTGTGGCCGTGACCAATCTGCTTATCAGCAATTTGTGGATCAGCCCCACCAGCGGTGGCTCAACCCCTAGTTCAGTGAGGGATTCTGTTATTGCCGTGGGGAGCACGTTGTTGAACGCTCCTTCTATGTCAAGGAAGGCGATCAAGGTGTATTCTTGTATACTGAGTGATTTCTCGATGTTGCTTACTACCAAGTGTAGCGCCGATTCGGTCGACTTACCTTTGGTGTATGCGTGTTGCGCCTCTGATATGGGTCAGTGATGTCTCTAATATGTAGGTAGTTACCCTACTGCAAGAATGGTCTGGAATATTTTTCTCAGCCAGTTTATAGCTAGTTCTCCTGCTTGTTGAATATGTGCCGGTGTTATATTATCCGGTCCCGGCGATTTGTATGGCTTAAAACTATGAATGGACCAGTTTATATTACGGTCTGATAGTAGGAGATTTAAGTTTATTCCTTCTCCGGTGTGTCTTCCAGGGGGATGTCCTGATTGTAGGCTCCCTGGGAAGTGAGCGTCTAGGAGTAGGTTTAGGGATTCTTCACTAGAATCCGACCATGATCCGTCAGCCTTTTGGAGATAGCCTAGGGATACGGCTGTCTTAGAAAGTATTTTTCTGAGCCTTGCGGCATCAGTTGTCTTTTCAATGTCCGAGCAGAAGTTCTGCCACGCAGTTCTCTTCTCTTTTCTAATGGCCTTTTTGTATGTGGCTAGTTATTTTTTGTAGCTTTGCCAGTTTATGTCCTCATTTGCAGCTTTCGCTCTGTTGAACAAGTTTCTGCATTTGGCTCTGAGGATTGATAATTGCTGGGTCCACCAACGAGGTTTTTTCCTTCCCCTTGGTTTCCCTAACGGGCATGCAGCTGAGAATGCCGCGTTGCATGCTTCTGTGAATTTGTTTACTATATTATCTAGCTCCTGAGTGCAAGGAGTGCTTTCTGGTGGCTTCCTGGGGAGGAAGTTCGATAGAATTTCTTTGTATTTATTCCAGTTTGCCCGCCTGGGGTTGGCAAAGCTGACCGGCACAGGTGATATTAGGGACAAAGTTGTCTCTATAAACCTATGATCTGAAAATGAGTGCTCATTGGAGACAGCCCAGTTTGTGACTGTGTTTATGAGTGAATCTGATGCCAGGGTTAGATCTATGATCGTTTGGCACGTTTTTGTTATAAAAGTAGGGGTATTGCCCCTATTGCAAAGAAATAAATTCGATTTAAGAATGAAGTCGAATAAAGACTCACCTCTGTCGTTGTTGATAGGGCAGCCCCACTGAGTATGGTGGGCATTTGCGTCGCATCCTATCACCAAACCTTTCTTAAGCTCTTCACATTCCTGTACCAGTCCTCTGACTAGCGCGTCTGGGGGGTCTACCTTTTCGGAAGCCATGTAGGCCGATAGCATCCTAAAAGAGCCGCTTTGCAGCTCCAGGCTTATTGCTGTGTTGTCCCCGTTGCTGTATTTGTGAAGCAGAAATGTACTAAGATGCCGTTTGGCTAAAATGCAGGTTCGAATTTTACCTTGTTTGGGGTCAAGCATAAGCTTGTAGTCTTTTGTTCCCAGTCCAGCAACCCTGCCTCCTGCTACCCAGGGTTCCTGAACTAAGACCACGTCGGCTTCGCCTTTGGCCAGGCGAAGCAAAAGAGCAGCGGACGCTGCTTTACTGTGATGTAGGTTGATCTGCAGGAGTCTTAGCGACATCCCCAGCTGCAACCTCCACCACAGTAACGTCGGCCTCCGAATCGCTCAGGTCCACTTCGTCGATTGCCGGTCCCATCGCTCGCATCTCTCTGCTTAGCGACGAGTCGGTTGAATAGCCGTCCTCCGGCACACCAGGGGCCTCCACTTCCTCCGCAAGCACCTGCTCGGCTGGGTTGCCGGCAGGACTTCCAGAGGAATTAGAGTCCCCTTTATAGATTTTAATGTGTATGGCACTGAACCCATAGTTAAGCGTTCCCCGAGCAGCCTCTATGGGAGCGATAGACTCCTTGTTCAGTACCACAATCGCTTGGTTTACGTCTCCTTCGTGCTCCTCCACCTTAACGACTTTCCAGTCTTTTGTGGGGAGATGTGGGTTGCATTCTTGCAACATAAAGAGGATGTCCTCCGGTGATGCAATTGCTGCTGGGAGCCAAATTCTGGCTCGCGGTCTACTGGGGACGTCACACCAATCTAGTGCGACTATGTTCGCCCCTTCGTAGACTGCTCCGAGCTGAGCTACCGCCTGTTTGTATAGGTCAGCTGATCGCTGATTATCGCAGGCCACCACTTTTACACTGCCCTGGTACCAGCCCGCGTCCATACAGCAAGGCGCTGAACCGGGCTTCTCGCGTACCATACGCAGGCAAATGAGTGACAGCTTGGACTCAACCGCCTTCCATTTGTTTCTGGGGATCCTGCTCTCCGGATTTCCCCTGTCAATGAGTCCAAGTAGGACCCGATCTTTGGTGATCTCGGCAAAGGAGACCGACGGCTGGATCCTCGATCTCTTCGCCGACGGGCCGGGCAGCTCTATGGAGCGTTGCCTCTTCGCCTGAGCACCTTCTTGTTGGGGCTTCTCTTGCCCATAGTTGGGAAACACCGTCCTTGCCCACTCTACCTTCTTTAGCCATTCGGGCGAAGGCGTGGCGACAGTGCTTCTGGCATGTGAGCGCAGGGTTTGGGCGGCAGTCCGTCTCTCTGCGTAAGTAAAATTCTTCTTTGCACCAGCGGGTGACCCGATCGACTTTGCTGCGCCTACCACTGGTTTTGGCGCAGATTCGCACATAGCAGAGGCGTTAGCGACAGTCTTTCTGTCCCCCGTCATCCCTAGTTTGGGATGGGGCCCTTTCTGAGCCCTACTGGTACTTGCAGTGGAACCATCGTTCGTCTTTGCAACTCCGGGTTTTTGTGGAGTTCCCGTCTCCGTTTTTTTGTTTGTGTTTTTGTGTGTTGTTTCCATAATTGGTCCCACGAGCTGCGGAGAAGGGGAAAGGTCCGCCCGGGCAGAGATCCGCGTTACCCGGGTAAGGCGGTAGATAGAACAGGGGGTCGCCATCTCCCACCGTTTGAGACTGGGCTAGTTGTTGATCCGGGCCCCCAGCCAGGCTGACTCTTAGCACGCTCGGTCGCCCCAGCTAGGCGGCTTCAGAACCATCTCACAAGTTCCTCAGACCAAGTTTTGCGCATTTATTTTTATACGCCAGTCTGATATCCACCTCTCCACTACAACGAGATGATCAGCTAGTAGTGCTGTTGCCTGAGTTGGGCATTTGGACCGACTTATGATCGCGGTATCGTCTGCGAATGTAGAAGTAGTTAGCCGCTCGTTCGTGGGAATATCTGCGGTGTAGAGGAGAAATAGAGTTGGACCAAGGGCGCTACCTTGGGGAACTCCAGCCTCTATAGCGTAGTCATCGGATGTTGTGGTGTTGCATCTCACGGCGAAGGCTCTGTTGCAAAGGTACGATTCCAGTATCCTGTGAGTGTTTCCTGGCAGGATCGTTCTGATTTTATGGATAAGGCCATCAAGCCAGACTCGGTCGAAAGCCTGTGCAACGTCAAGGAATACCGCACTGCAGTATTCCCGAAGCTCGAATGCAGTCCTTATTTATGTTGTTAATCTGTTGACTTGCTCTATTGTTCCATGGCTTTCTCGAAAGCCAAATTGATGTGCTGGAATAACGTTGTGCTCTTTCAGATATGGAATGATGCGCGTCAGAAGGCATTTTTCGAGCAGTTTTGACAGACACGAGAGTAAACTTATCAGTCTATACGAAGCTGGTATTGTGTGATCTTTCCCTGACTTTGGGATCATTATGATTACCGATTTTTTCCATTTTTTTGGGAAATAGCCAAGTCGTGTAATCCCGTTGAAGAGTTTACAAATAACCTCAACTGCACAGTTTGGAAGTTCGATTAACATTTTGGGAGTTATTTGATCACCGCCTGGGGCCTTTTTTGGTTTCAATTGCTCGCTGATTACTTTTGCAATTTCATTTGGTTGAAACAGAATTGGCTCCGTCTCAGATTCAATTCGAATTGACGGCGACGGTAGTGCGAATGAATTAGTTGCAGGGTTTGGCTGAAAAACATTTCGAAGGTGTAAAGCAAATGTACAAGCTCTGTCTTTGTCGCTTCTGGCCCAGCTGCCTGAAGAGTCTCTTATGGGGATTACTGTTTCGGCCGGCGCACTTAGTTTTGGGTGGGCCCTCCACAAGGGATGCTTAGTGCTGGTGGGTGAAAGTTTCTCAATGTACTGGCGTTGTGCTTTTTCTTCTTCTTGCCTTAGAGCCCTGGTAAGTCTGCGACCAGCTTCTTTAAGACTTTGTTTTGAGGATGGCGATCTGCTGGTTTGCCAAGTACGTCTCAAACGTCTTTTCTCCAGAACAAGCTGTTCGATTTCATGGTTAGTTTTGTGTTGGTGTGTGTGCCCATCCCTCCCTTGCGGTGTTGAGACTTTGGCTGCTGCGCCGAGTACAGACTCCAGGGCATCGGCGTAGCAGTCGATGTCCTCCTTGAGCTGTGGAGTTAGTTCAATGTGGGAACTTACGTACTTTTTGAACTTCAGCCAGTTGGTTCGATGCGACGTCAGCCTGCGAGGGTGCTCGATTAATTCCGGGCTTTGAAGAAGAGTTATTAGCACTGGTGAGTGGTAGATCCAAAAGCGATTTTGCAGATATTAGATTGCGAGAGATGTTTTTTGTCACAGCAAAATCAATTAAATCAGGTAGTTTTCTAGGATCTGTAGGCCAGTATGTAGGGCTGCCTGGTGAAACGTAGTCCAGTTTGTTGCATGTTTTAATGAGTGCATTATATAGTTGCCTTCCTTTGGGGGTCACAAGGCGGGATCCCCAGTGCGTGTGCTTGGCGTTGTAATCTCCTGCTGCTATGAATCGCTCTCCAAGCGAATTGTAGAAGTCCATTAATTGGTCTTCGGAGACTGTAAAGCGGGGTGGGCAGTAGACAGCGGCAATGGCAAGGTTGCAGTTGCCCAACTGTAATTTTATCGAAGTAGCTTGCAGATGATTTTTAGCAAACCGTTGGTGAAAGTGGTGTTTGACGCCGTCTCTTATTAAGATTCCAGTGCCGCCATGCGCTTTACCATCTGGATGATCTGTGCCATAGAACGTGTATCCCCGTATTTGAAAGTTATATTTGCTGGTGAGATGCGTTTCTAACAGCAACATAACGTCGATGTGGTTTTCGTTCAGAAATTGAGTTATTTCAGGTTTATGCCGTGAAACACCGTTGGCGTTCCACAGAGTTATTCGAAGGCTAGGCATGGTTTATTTGGACTGCTGAGCTGCAAGCATTTGTAGTAAGATATTTTGGCTTTGCATAAGGGTTTGCATGGTGGTTTTCATGAAGGACATAAATTCCATCATATTTTGTTGCAAAGTAATCATCATAGATTCCATGTTACTTTGTGGCTGTCCCATGGCCTGCTGGATGTTATCAATTTTCGGCTCTATGTGAGCTGTGCCTGATCTTAGAGCACCGGCGTAAGAAATTCCATTGGTGGTAATTGAGGGGCCAAATGATGATCTGGCTGCTTTTGCGAAGAAAACTTCCGGTGTCGTTTGTGATCTCATGTAAGTGTTTTGTGTGTTCAGGGAGCGTGCCGTTGTTGCTCGTTGCATCCGACTTCGCCTTGTAGACTGGACAGCCTCTGTAGTTAGCTGTGTGGTTTCCTTGGCAGTTTACACACTTTTTAGTGAGAGAGTCTTCCTTATTGGCAGGGCAGGGTTCGGAGCCGTGGCAGTTTCCACAAGCTACACATATTGACCTGAGGGTGCAGTAAGCCCTGGTATGACCGTATTCCTGGCAGTTTGTGCATTGCACTGGTCCGGTCCGTTTGTGCGGCTCTTCCACTGTGATTCTACGGTGCAGAAGGTACTGCAACTTGTAGATCGGGTGCACTGCGTTTTTTTTTTCAAAGTTCTGCTGTCTGGCTCCAGCTCGACCTTGAAGAGTGGTTGCGGCTTCTTGTTTTTGTTCATAATGTTTATAACATTTTTTGCGCAAAAACCGTTTTCTTTTAAGGCCTCTGTAATTTCGCAGGGGGTCACATCGGGTTCTATTCCCTTAAGCACAACTTGCAAACCTTTGCAACTTTTCAGCTGGTACGTGTAGTAATTCTTTTTGGCATCGTTTAAGTACTTCGACACTGCTCGGAAATCGTCTTCGGTTTTGGTTTGGAGTTTAGTTTCGCTTATATTCCCTTTCATAAGCGGAATAACATGAAAGTTATCTTTTCCGACAAGCTCAACTATTTTGTTGACTAGGGCATTCGAGATCTTCTCCCGAATAAAAATAGGTGGGGGCTTTAGTTTCCTTGGGGCTAATTGTTCAGACTCTGTTTCAGGCTCCGCCAGAATGGAAAATCTGTTTTCATCTAATGGCCCGGGATTTACAGGGCCTTTGTTGGAACGATTTATTTTGGGCTTATTGCCATCCGAGTTTTTTGGGGGTGTTAGCTTGCGCTTGGAGATATTAATGTAGCGATCCATGCCTGTCTGAATGGCCGAACCCGCTTGCAGAATTGTCACTTCTTCTACCGTAGCTTTGTTTTTGCCGTTTGCACCGATTTTTGCACTTGGTTGTGTTGTTGCTTTACCCGCAGCACAAGAAGAGGGTGGAGTCGTTATTGCATTGTTGGCGACAGAGACCGTTGTAGTAGTCGTAGTAGTTTCTATTGTTGTTGCGCTAGGCGGCAGAAGCTCTGTTGGAGTCTTGCATTGCTCACTCCATGGCGTTCGAGCGGTGAAGAGCAGGGCGGGAGAGCAAGAGTTAGCTCTCTGGTTTTCGGCGGTCAGTAAACTTGCACCTTCAAGCACTTTCGGTTCCAGAGTATTACTCGTCACCGTAAAATAGGCGTTGTTACGGGCCAAAGAGAGACGACGTTTGTCTTGTTCTCTCTGAATTTTTTCACGGGCTTCGTCTTGTTGTTTTTGTCGTTGAGTGCGCTGATCCACGTTCTTACTCATTTGTTTATAGTTAGTGCATAAAGATTAATTATTTAATTAATTAAAACTTTAGTTTACGATATGCGATTTGCATCGCGAAACGCAAAACCTCGCGCTTATTTTTTTTTCGAACGTTTTCGACTGATTGGCTAATTGTTTTTCCGGAGCGTTAATAAAACACGTCTGCACGCAGCCGAATTGATTTTGTTTGTTGACAGTAACTTTCAATAAATGAGTACCATCGCTTCATTTCTATGTTAGGGTTTTTGTCTGAGACCGTGAAGGATAATGACTGGTGCTCAGTTTGGATTTCTATTCCAACTACCCCGTAGAGATAATTTCGAAGGTTTTTTAATGCCCAGACTATGGCTAATAATTCCTTCTTGTTTGTTGCGTAAACTTGCTCTGTTTTCGATAAAGTTTTTGAAATAAAAGTTATTGGTTTGCCTTCTTGTGAAAGGACTGCGCCTGTTCGCGCACTTTGCGTGTTTTTTAAAATTTTGTTAACTAGTGTAAGGCGGGAGCGGGAGCACAATAAAGATCTAATCGCTCTCGCGAATTCGCCCCGTCTCTCGCCCCCTTCGTTAAGTTAGGTTTAAGCGTCGATATATTGAAATTAAATGTTAGGTGTTATATCGAACTCGATCCAAACCGCACTCCCTTGCGTTGCATTAAAATCGTTAAAGATCCACCAAGTCGCGTTTTAATTAATACAAAAGAGTATTAAATTTTCATGGTGACCCCGACGTGATCTGCAGTGGAACGCGAGTGTATTTTTGGTGAAAAAACAAATTAAAAACAATAAATCGCGCCGGCTTTAAAACATTGAAGTTGTTGTTGCCGCTGCTTTAATTCGTCGTTGTTGCCGCTGCTTTAATTCGTCGTTGCTGCCGCTGGACAATTTGACCGCTGCGCCACGTTAACTGGACCAGAAGTTGTTGTTGCCGCTGCTTGTCGCCAATTGCTGCCAACGAAGGAAGGCATATGGATTCGAAGAGGGAAGTTGCCGACGGATGTGTATCGTCCCACCAGGTATAGAGTGTTAAAAGTTGAAAGTTAATCTGTGGCGTGTTCTAAATTGTGTTTTGGCCCATCTTTCAACTTTTTGCATTCGTGTGAAAAATTCGGTAGATAGCGAGCATTCTAACCAAGAAATAAATAAAACTTGCATGTACTAACAATTATAATTCTGATATATACATCCATACATATTTACATATTTCGAATTATTCATACATAAGTAAGTGAATCGCTTTGGACCAAAATAAAATAAATATTTGTCGGCATCCTGGTTTTTTTAAAAAATAAAATTCCCCCATTTCTCGTCGTAGTGAACACCAATTATAGCTGTGCAAAAAACTAAAAAGGCAAAAGTTGAGACTTGTGGAAAGTTATAATTCGAGAATTAAATCCCCGGCAAATTTTCTGCCGCGCATTTTCGTCAAATTTCCCTCGCTTTTCGCCATTTCCCGCGCTTTTAAGCGTCAGGTTTATATATTCGTTGCCCTTAGTTATCGGTCAGTGCATCATCCTCCGTTAGCATTGCGTTGAGCACCGCCAGCCGGACACACATACACACACACACAGACAACGCAGCCCGTTCTTTCGAGTTCTCTTTCGTCGTTTTCGTTTTCGATCGCTGGAACGGTGCAAGCGTTGCCGCTGCCTAAACGTTTGTTCGTTTTTTGGTGTTTGAGTTTGGCGTGTGCTCCCCTACACTACGTGCGCTCGGCATATTAAATTGAATTATTAAATAATTTAGGATTCCTTAAATTAATTCCTTTTAAATAACTCCCCTACACTGCTTGCGTTCAGCTTATTCCTCTCGTTGGTTATTATTATTTAAATTTAATAAATTTAAAAACAAAATTTTTTGTACACACTTACATATAATTAAAAAAAAAAAAAAATAATAAATTAAATTAAATTTAAAAATCTTCGATACCAAAAAAAAAAAAAAAAAATGCCTAAATCAGAAAGCAACAACCAGGAAATCGAAGAATTGAAAAACCAACGAGATGGATATATGAGGAGTATAGAGCGAACGCAAAGATATTTAAATGAGGGTCGATTCTCTTTAAATACGGTTGAGTTAGAATGTCGATTAGAAATCCTAAATACGCACATCGAAAATGCTTCGCTTATACAAAATAAAATTGAAGCGAAAGATGGAGATGATGAGTACCGCGAAGAGTTCGAAGAGACTGCGATAATAGCAAAATCGTTGCTAATTTCCCTAATTGCGGAAACAAAGCGTAAGAGCGTTGACAATTCCGCTCCGCCGGCAACGCGCACACCCCAATGCCGTTTGCCGAGCGTCGCTCTTCCAACCTTCAGCGGAAAACATTCCGAAATTAAAAATTTTATAAGCCTTTTCGAAACTTTTGTTGACAAAGATGACACGCTGCACGATATCGAAAAATTCAACCATCTAATATCGTGTTTGGCTGGAGACGCGCTAGGAACAGTCAGGGCATTCCAAGTTACCGCGGATAATTATCCAAAAGCTCTGGCTAGCCTAAGGCGGGTGTACGATAATGATTGTTTAATTTTCTTTGACAATATATCGACACTGTTTAATCTGCCAAAGATTTCCCAGCCATCAGCTACCGCCTTGAGAAACCTGATCGACACAGTCACAGCGCTGTACGATTCTCTTTTGTCCATTGGGGATGACAAACGTATTACGAATGCCATCCTCATCCATCTAGTAATGGGCAAAGTCGATGCAGGAACTAAAAGAAAATGGGAAGAACAATTGGATTATACCTCGCTTCCTCTTTGGAGCGAGTGTGAGTCGGCCCTGAACAAGCGCTATCAGCATATGGTTGCCGAAGAAGCGTGTAAGCCAAAAATTGTTCAGCAGAGCCAGGCTTATCCAAAGAAGAATGGAAACAGGAGTTTTTCGTTTGTTGCTGCCATGGACGACCGCGAAGTATGCGTGTTTTGCAACTCAGCAGAACATCAAGTAGGAAATTGCACTGCTTTTGCTGCCCTAACAGTTCAGCAAAGATTCGATTTCGCAAAAAAGGCTCCCTTGTGCATTAACTGCCTTCGTAAGGGCCACACGGTAATAATAAGAATACTCCATCCACTTCGCATGTCTTGCATGCGACTGCATCGGATAGAGTTATTCTTGCCACAGCCATCGTGAGCGTCCAAACAAAAAGTGGCGAATTAGTTTTGGCTCGAGCGTTGCTCGATTCTGGTTCACAAGTAAATTTTGTGACCGACGAGCTCGCTCAGAGACTTCAGATTAAGAGAGAGGACGTGTGTTTGAGCTTGCGGGGCATTGGTGGAACTAATGCTCAAGCAACCAAGAAAATACACACGATAGTCAAGTCGCGAGTGGGTAGCAGTCAATTGTCGTCCGAATTTTACATACTAAAAAATATTTCTGGTTATCATCCGGATCAAACGGTGAACACCAGCGGCTGGAGGGTGCCTGAAAATATTCAATTGGCAGATCCATTCTTCTTCAAGCCCCAAAAAATAGACATGCTTATAGGCGCAGACTCGTTCTTTGAACTATTGTCAGTCGGCCAGATAAAGCAAGGGCCTGAGTTTCCCATTTTGCAGAAAACAGTTCTCGGCTGGATAGTGTCAGGGAGATGTGCCTCAGAAAAAATAAGAAATGCTGAAAAGTTGGTACATCTCAGCTGCCAGGAGGAAGTGTTGGAGTCAATAGACACAACCCTGCAGAAATTTTGGTCTGTGGAGGACTTGCCGCCCAAGGCCAAGGTCCATACTCCTGAGCAGCAACTTTGTGAGCAACACTTTGAGAAAAATACTCAAAGATTGTCGTCCGGAAGATTTTCGGTTCGTTTGCCGTTCAAATCTGACCCGAATACTCTTGGTTCATCATATGAAGTTGCGAAACGTAGATTTTTGTCGCTTGAAAGAAGATTATCCAAAGATCCTTCTTTAAAAAAGATGTATCTGGAATTCATGGAAGAATATGAAGCCATGGGCCACATGTCTTCCACTGACAATAAAATTCCAGACAGTTCGCACTATTTCATTCCGCACCAATGCGTGCTGCGACCTCAAAGCACCTCGACAAAGTTGAGAGTGGTATTCGACGCCTCGAGCCGTACATCGACGCAGGTCGCGTTGAATGACATCTTGATGGTTGGCCCCACCATTCAAGAGGAGCTGTATTCGACCCTTCTTCGGTTCAGACTGCACAAGTTTGCGCTTGCAGCAGACTTAAAAAGATGTATCGTCAAGTAATGGTTGACGAAGCTGACCGAAACTTTCAGCTCATAGTGTGGAGACGAGATCCATCTGAGTCTCTAAAAATCTTCAAGCTGAACACCGTGACTTATGGAACTTCGCCAGCACCCTATCTGGCGATTCGGTGTTTAATGCGGCTTGGAGAGATCGCGCAGGATTCGTGTCCAAAAGCCGCTAAGGTCATTCAGAATGACTTTTATGTTGACGATTTGTTGACTGGCGCCAGATGCGTTGAGGACCTGCTAAGCCTTCGAGACGAAGTTTCTCAGGTATTGCAAGAGGCAGGATTTGAATTGGCAAAGTGGTTTTCTAACTGCCCAGAGTTGTCCGCATCTGAAAGCGCTGTCATGCCGCTAACGGCAGACTCAGACGTAACTAAAACCCTTGGCGTGGTTTGGTTGCCGGGTAAAGATTACTTTCAATTTCGGTTGGATGACTCTTTCCTGGATCTTCGTGCGACAAAACGAAACATACTGTCGGTGACTGCCCGACTTTTCGATCCGCTTGGCCTATTGTGTCCTCTAGTGACTAGGGCAAAAATGTTGTTGCAGGAACTGTGGCTTCGAAAGTTAGACTGGGACGAGTCGCTGCCGATGCAACTGCAGACATCTTGGGAAGCCTTTAAGAGAACGCTGTTGCAGCTGCCCAAGATCAAGGTATCGCGATTCGTTCATACAGACGCCAAAGTCCCGGCAGAAATACATGGTTTCGCTGACGCTTCCATGCGAGCATATGGAGCGTGCATCTACGTTCGAACTAGTACCGCTGAAGGTTTAAAAGTATCTTTATTGACAGCAAAATCCAAAGTAGCTCCCCTCAAGACGAAAACTTTGCCTCGCCTTGAGTTGTGCGCAGCTCACCTTCTTGCGGATCTTTATAATCGTGTAAGACCATTGCTCAATTTTCCGATTACAAAAGTGTTCCTCTGGACGGATTCGGAGATCATTTTGCATTGGATCAAAACGCATCCTTCGTCGTTGTCAGTTTTTGTCTCAAACCGAGTGGCGGAGATTCAAGAGTGGTCGGAAAAAGCAATCTGGAGACATGTCCCCACGAAAGTAAACCCAGCGGACATTGTGTCACGGGGATGTGACGTTGAGGAACTTACAGCCTCCATTTGGTTCGCTGGGCCGTCCTTTTTGCTCGATGCAGAAAAAGATTGGCCTGTAAATCGACACTTCGAAGTACCTGCTGATGTCGTGTCGATGGAATTACGCAAATCAGCATTGGCGCTTGTGGTAATTCCAGAGCCCAATTATGTGCTTCAGAAAATAGAATCCTTTTCGTCGCACATAAGGCTTCTAAGGGTTTTCGTGTGGGTCTTACGGTTTATTCAAAGGTGTAAAAAAGTGTCGCAGCCCTTTGAAAAAAGTATTACACCAAGAGAACTGAATTTTGCGTTTGAGAAAATAGTGGAAGTGATCCAATCTCACGAGTTCAGTGACGACATGGGTAAAATTCGAAAAAATAAACCGGTAGCAACGAATATACAAAAACTAAGCCCTTTTCTTCAGGAGAAAAAATTAGATTGGTGTTCCTCGACATTGCTGCGAGTTGGGGGTCGGTTATTGAATGCTCCTATCCCGTACGAAGCCAAATTCCCGTTGTTGTTGTCGAAAGGCTCACAGTTTGTTAAAACGTACGTGTCCTACCTGCACGTTACAAATTGTCATGCTGGCCCTCGAGCTCTTGTAAGTCTGTTGCGAGAAAAGATATGGTTGGTTAATGCGCAGGAAGTTTGCCGCAGAACAGTTCGTTCTTGCATTCGTTGCTTTCGGTGCAAGCCGCAACTCTTGACGCAAATCATGGGGAACTTGCCATCAGACAGACTTCGAGCTCTCCGCCCTTTTAATATCTGTGGTGTTGATTTTTGTGGCCCACTTAACACAACGTATCGTATCCGTGGCAAGCCACCGTACAAATCATACGTGGCATTGTTTGTATGTTTTGCGTCCAAAGCGGTCCACTTAGAGTTAGTGTCTGACCTCACCACTGATGCGTTTTTGTTGGCATTCCAAAGGTTCGTGAGTCGACGCGGGATTCCGGAGAAGGTGTGGTGCGACAACGCGACGAACTTCGTCGGAGCCGATCGCCACATGAGAGAGTTCCGGGCCCGTCTGGAGGAGCAGGGGGGCGGTATCGCAACATTCGCATTAAGAAAAGGATGCGAGTTTGCGTTCATACCGCCCAGAGCACCTCACTTCGGCGGACTATGGGAGGCAGGTGTGAAGTCTGCAAAGCACCTGTTCCTTCGGACGGTCGGCGAAGACATCCTGACCGCGGAGGAGCTCGGAACTCTCCTCACCAGCGTGGAGGCCGTGCTCAACTCCAGGCCCCTCGGAGCGATCAGCACAGACCCCAACGACGGCGAAGCCCTAAGCCCAGGCCATCTCCTGATCGGCGGGCCCCTCCTAGCTCCACCCTCAGCAGCGCTCCCGGACCAAGTCAGCCCAACCTGCTTACGACGATGGCGCAGTGTCTCGTCTCTCAGGCACAGGTTTTGGCAGCGTTGGTCCCGGGAGTACGTCTCGAGCCTCCAGGCGAAAAACAAGTGGCACCAGGAGGTCCAAAACGTCGACGTGGGAGCTCTCGTCGTCGTCGCCGAGGACAACCTTCCGCCGCAGCAGTGGATGACCGGGCGGATCGTGGCGGTGCACGTCGGCGCTGACGGCAAGGTCCGAGTGGCGGACGTGAAGACGAAGGATGGGACGTATCGGCGAGCGGTGCATAGGCTGGCGGTGCTTCCAGTGGCATGCTGAAGACGGCGGTCCTTCAGAGGGGGTGGTGTTCGCGCACTTTGCGTGTTTTTTAAAATTTTGTTAACTAGTGTAAGGCGGGAGCGGGAGCACAATAAAGATCTAATCGCTCTCGCGAATTCGCCCCGTCTCTCGCCCCCTTCGTTAAGTTAGGTTTAAGCGTCGATATATTGAAATTAAATGTTAGTTGTTATATGAACATCGTTCTGATCAAACTCCTTTTCGTCGCCATCGCCAAAAAATAAATTCTTCCCTGCGTTCACAAGTTTCGCGTTTATTAATACAAAACAGTATTAAATTTTCAGCGCCAATAGCAAAATCTGAAGCGTCTGTAGTCAATGTGAATTTCTTGTTATAATCTGGTTGAGTTAATTCTATTTGAGCTACTAGATTTTGTTTTAGCTCGTTAAAAGCTTTTACTTTTGTCCCCTCCTAAATATTTGGTAAGAGGTTTCGCTATTAGTGCGTAGTTTTTTACAAACTTTTTATAATAACCTGTTAATCCAAGGAAGCTTCTGAGTTCTTTAATATTATTTATGGAAAATGACGTTTTTTCAATGTCGGAGTCTTTCATCAAGATTTGATGAAAACCGGACTCTAAGTCGATTGTTGAAAATACTTTTGCCTTCCCTAAATTAGCTAAGATCACTGATGGATCCTGCATCGGATATCTATCTGGAAAGGTATTCTCGTTAAGTTTTTTATAGTCAATTACTAATCTTAACTTAGGGCTTCCGTCTTCATTTTGTCCCTTTTTCTGGACCACTAAGACGGGTGAGTTGTATGGGCTTCTTCTTGGCCTTATAATTTGTTCCGATAGCATTCGGCTTATTTCCCTATTAACAAAATCTGAGACTGACAGAGCGTAGGGATACTGTTTGCTGTAAACTGGTCTGTCATGAATTGTAATAATTTCTCCTCTTATATCCGTTCGAAATGGAATTTGGATATCGATCGTAGAATGTTTTGTTTCGATTTGATTTATTATATTTTCTTTCATTCTTTCCACTTGGTTTGAAAATTCCAACTGGATATTATTTAATTCACTATTGACGGATAATTTAACGTCGGAAAGCTCGGTTTTCGAGCTGCAATTACTTCTTTCAGCGTAAAGTGAATCGGTTTTATTTAATGCTAAATCATTGAAGTATTTTTATACCCGTTACTCGTAGAGTAAAAGGGTATATTGTATTCGTGCAAAAATATGTAACAGCTAGAAGGAAACGTTTCCGACCCTATAAAGTATATATATTCTTGATCAGGATCACTAGCCGAGTCGAATTTAAAAATTTAAATATTTCGGAAAAGTAAAAATGCAGTTTTATTGTGTTTATCAATACCTATCGAAATGTAGAAATTTTTCAAATCGGACCATTCGTTAAAAAGTTATGCGTGATCAAAGTTTCTATCTGCATCTCCCTCGCACTCCCTTTACCTGAGTAACGGGTATCTGATAGTCGGGGCACCCGACTATAGCGTTCTCTCTTGTTTATAATGAATTCACTTAGGGGAAGATTAATTTTTTCCTCGGTGGGGGATGCTTTATTTCCGCTCACTTTATTATGAAAAACTAATTTTTCTTCCTTTCCGTGATATTTAATGACGCTTATATTTGTGTCGATTACGGCGCCTATTTTTATACCCTTGCAGAGGGTATTACAATTTCAGTCAAAAGTTTGCAACGCAGTGAAGGAGACATTTCCGACCCTATAAGTATATATATTCTTGATCAGCATCACCAGGAGATTTGATCTAGCCATGTCCGTCTGTCCGTCTGTCCGTCCGTCTGTCCGTCCGTCCGTCCGTTTCTACGCAAACTAGTCCCTCAGTTTTAAAGCTATCTGCTTGAAACTTTCCCAAAAGTTGTCTTTCTATTGCATGTAGTATATAAGTCGGAACGAGCCAGATCGGGCGACTATATCATATAGCTGCCATATAACTAAACGATCGGAAAAGCCATAACTTTGGTGTTTTTAAAGTTAGGAAGTTGGGATTTTCTATGGGTTTTATTTTTGGCCAATCAATCCGACCTACCAAATAACGATCGGCTGACTATATCTTATAGTTGCCATATAACTGAACGATTGGAAATGTCATAACTTTGGTGTTTTTTAAGTTAGGAAGTTGGGACTTTTTATGAGTATTAAGAATGCATCATATGAATCATTTTGGAGAATATAATTTATAGAATATTCTGCAAGGGTATATCAACTTCGGCTCCGCCCGAAGTTAGCTTTCCTTTCTTGTTTTGAGTAGGTTAAATCCTACTAACAAATCGGCGTCTAACCCTTCAATTTCGTAGAATATTTGTTTTGTATTAAAAATAGTTATTACGTGGTAATGTTTTATTATTGAGTATCCATTTCCAGTGGAGACTCTTTTGTATATGGGGAGTTCACTTTTGTTTGATTAGATCCCCTTTTTTATATAGCAGGATGTTACTCCTGTGTCAATCAATTTTTTTAATTTTTGCTTTGATTGCCTATCTATCCTCGTCAAGTAGGGTAACCCTACTTTTGTTCCTGGTCTAAAAAATGATTCTCTTCGATGTTGTTAATTCGCATGGTTTTATTTTGGGGCTAATTTATAGTGTTAGTTGGTTCGCGTGTTAGTGGTAAATGTGTTTGTTTTGGCTCGTTACTATTTTGTTGGTAATAGTTCGGACGGCTTGAATACGGTCGGTTGTAGTTTTTGTTGGAATTATAATAATTGTAATTCCCCTGTCTTTAATTATGTTCCTGCCAATTTTTAAAGGGTTTAATTTGATTTGATGGATCAACTTCCATTGGTTCTATGTTACGTTCTACTGCTTGTTTTTGGTGAAAATTGTTTTGATCATAATTTCTATTTTGATACCAATTATTTCCCGTTTTAAGGTTGACGTTTTGCTTGGGCTGCACCTGGTTGAATCTTAGATAATTTCCCTGTTTCTTGGTCTAATGCTGAAATCCATAGTATTTATTTGCGAACTGAGCTCGGAAGTTGTTCGACTCTCGTTCTTGTACCTTCGCTAAAGCGTTCGGTGAGTCTGGTGGGTTTAGAGAGAATAGAGTTTCGGAGATTGAACCATTCAGTCCAGAAATGAAAACTCTTAAGGCGTTGGTCTTATTGTTCTTGTAGTCTCCCTGGTAATTTCGCTTTCTTTTCCATAGGTCATTATGGTTTTGTTGATAAGCATTGTCATTTTCTTGTTTACCTCGTTATAAAAGTCTGTAATTGTCATTTTACCCTGTCTCAAAATACTTAATTCTGACTCGAGAACGTGGATTGGTCTACTCATTGTAGGTAAAATCCAGTCTCGAAAGTATGGCCTTGAAATTTAATACGGTACCATTGTTAGTTAAGGCGTCGTGCGCCGCTCCCATGATTTTGTTCCGTAAAATAGTTAGGGCAAGATTTTGACCTGTCCCACCGGTTGCCATATTCAAATTTAAATTTCCAAAGTTTTTTAATAAATTTTCCAGATTGTTTTTCGAGAGGTTCAATAAGTATTCAAGATTATCAACTATCGGCTAACTTTATATGATATAGTTATATATGTAAAAAAAATAATTAATTTTCAATTCCTCACGATCTGCTGCTTCCTGTTGATCGTCGTCAGGATTTGATCCGTTGGTCGTGGTTGATTGTTGTTTTCTCCTGAGGTAAAAAAATTAAAACTTTTCCGGTGTAGCTTTGTGGCGAGGGATTGCCCTTCAGCCCTTCCTTCCTGTCAGTGAATAGATTTTTTTAGTGTAGCTCTGTGGCGAGGGAATGCCCTCGGCCCTTCCTTCCTTCTTTTGGGTTTTTTTTTGTGTGTTGGCTTATTTATTTTTATATATTTTTTAATTTATGTGTTTTTATTACTTGTGTTTTTCCCTTTTTTTGAGTTCTTTATTTTATTTATAGTGTTCTTGCTTTTTAGTGAATTTAAATTTCGGTACACCTTTTTATCAACTTTTATTTTTTTTAAATGGATTATTTTTTATTTATTATTATATATCCACTTAAATGTTTTAACGATCACAAACACTTTGGGTTTGTGTCGGTTGTGGACGGTTTGATTTTTCCACAAAATATTCGAGTTGTTTGACCGCGCGAGTTCCGTTTTTTTGTATTTTTAATTTGTTTTCATTAAAAAAATTTAGGAACTTTTGAAGACGCGGCCCCACGTTGGGCGCCAATTAAATTTATTAGTTGATAATTTTTTATAAAAAAATTAATTTTTTATTTTTATTTTGATGTTCACCTTTTATTTTATTCAATTCACTTTCACAAGTCACTTATCATATAATTAGATTTAAACTTTGATTTTCGCGTCCGATCGAGTCGTCTCCAAAAAAGAACTCCCTTTGTTTGATAAAATATTAATCATGAAACCTCGGCTTAAGAGAATCTTGCTCAGAAGAGATTAAAAGAGATTAGGCAAAGTTAAGAGAGTAGGACAATTGGCTGATGAAATAATTGAGAAGTAATTGAAACTCAATAAATTGATTATTTGACAAAAATTTGGTTAGCAACTGGCTCGGACTAGATCGGACCCTAAGTGGAAAATTTGGAAGCTTTGTTTATGACTGGGGTCATTTTTCACAGGGCTCGGTTTGAGTGAGGGGAGGTTCTGTTAACGAAGCTAGAATTTCCAGCGGTTGCTAAGATTGGAAAGGGTCATTTGTTTATAATAGCCCGAATGTGGCCGGTTTGAGTGAGGGGAGATTTTTCTAGCGAAGCTTAGATTTTTCAGCGGTTGCTACGATTGAAAATTTGTTTATGAAACTTATAAGCTAAGAATATACATGGGTTGGATAACATGCATGCGTTTATGGATATGTGTAAGTTCCTGTATGTGGAGGCAGAAAATAGTTTTATGTAGATATGGGCATGCATGCGTTTATGGATATGTGTAAGTGTATATCGGTACAGTAGAGCGTCGAGGAGTGGACTGTATTTGAAGTGACGGAACAGATAAAATTATGTGGAGAGAAAAAAACACAAAAAAATACACACAATTTCACTTTTTGTCGTATTTCTTTTTCGGAGGCAGAATTGCACTGCACTATGTACACAAGTTGTCACGCGCGTATGTATGTCTGGATGCACATATGCCTTTACCGTTGGCAACTTGATGTAAAACGGGGAACGAAAAAAACGGCAAGGATTATGGCGACGCACACAAAGCGGAGACGGATAGAAAATTTGTTGGAATTGAAGGAATGTTAAATTTCTCGACTGCCGTTGTGTCGGGAAAACTCGGACGTGGAGTTGACACAAAAAAATTGATCTTGCTGCAGTGTGAACGCAATTCAATGTTCGAACCACTGCTGAAGACCGGCAGCGAGAGAAAGTCGGAAAATGCTAGTACTTATCTTTTTTGCGGAAAAAATCACAGGAGTTGCTGGTAAGAAGGATATCCTTATCTGGCTCGAATGGACCAAAATGTTGAAGGGTGGTCACAAGAAAATTCCCACGGCGCAAACGTAAATGGAGACGAAATTAAGAAGGCGGGGGCGTCGTGGTATAATTCAAAGTGCTTTATTCGGCTGCATACATGAGACTGGTGACTTAAACCTAAAACCGCGCTCCCACCAGATTTACTCCGCTGAAGCGAGAGCGGGAGATCGGCAGCGGCCGTCCGAGGAGTTCGGATGCGAAACCCGAAGCTAGAACTCTGGAGCGCGGACGTTGCGAGAAGCGAGCGAGGGAGCGCAAGAGGGGCGAGAGCGAAAGCTCGGAGAGCGAAAGCTCGGAGAGCTTAGTGAACAGCGGCGATGCAGTGGGCCACTGACCTAAACATAAACTATACTATTATATATATAATAATATTATTTATATTTATCTTTATTTTTATATTTTTATATTTATAACTTATCATTACTTACCTATATGTTTCTGTGCGAAGCGATTTGCATAATGTGTGACAGGAACTTATTTTGTCGGCGATCTCCTTCATCTGGTTCACATCGAATACGCACAGTTGCAGAGCGTGTGCTGCACATCTCACAAGGTGTATATTAGCAAGTTCAATGGCATCCAGTTCATTCACAAGATTCTCACTTTCTGTGTCATCTTCAAAAAGGGATTCCTCTGTGGCATCATTTAAAACTTGGACGGCTTTTATCATGTTTCGCCCATTATCAGACGTAATGCTGTGTGCATGAATATCAAAATTATTTGAAAAAATCACATATTTTAAAAATTGTATGTATTTCAATTTTTACCTGTAGATTTGATCTAGTGATATTCCGTAATCATCTAGACGTTACAGGGTTCATGCCAAGTGAATTATATATTGGATCCATTATTTCTTTGAACCCTTCACTGTCTAGAAATATAAATGGTTTTCCGTCCGTGGTTACTATTTTAATCAAAGTAGAAACAATTGCTTCTTCGCTCGTTTGATACGATATTTTTCGTTTTCCTTCGGTTAGTTTTGAATTTCCAGAATTGTTCCACTCATTGAAAATCTCCATATGTTTCGTTGTTAAATGGCGTTTTAAGTTTTTTGAATGATTGCCGGTCAATTTAACACTGCAAACACTACAAATTTACTTCTTCTCTTTTTCGGACATTGACGCACTATGATCAGCGCAAACAAGTGGCCCTTACGACACCAAGCAGTGCTTGTTACGCGCGGAGCCCAATAGGCGTAAAAACGAGATCGCGAGAAGTCTTCCAAATTAAATTTCAAGAATTGATGCACATTTTTATTCTATTCTCTTCCCATTTTACACGACAATTATTTCACAACTTGACACACCAATTCCCGTTCACAATTGATATATTTCGTCTGCAAAACAGAAAAATAACGATTTGCTTGCCTATGCGCATAGAGTAAGAATCTATATAGAGGTTTCATTTGCTCTGCCCGCGCTCTCGAGTGACTTTGCCAGTGATGCCACGTAGGGGAAAAACGGAAAAAAAGAGAGTTTTTCATTTATTCGATCGAACTGGAATCGAGTCCCGCGGTGAGTTTCTGCAGCTGCACTGGTCGCTCTTATTCCTATGGTTTGGTACGAGAATTCCCCATACTATTGCTTGTGCTTCGCACATGTTAGAAGTGGTGAGAAACCGAAGTTAGAAGAAGTTAGCTTCGAACATGGCTCTCAGCAGAGCTTTGGCAGAGGCCCGGGCAGAGCAAATGAGACCTCTATATAGTTTCTTACTCTATGCTATGCGTGTGAATGTAAACCAATACATACGCAAAAGACCTTTTGCTTCACTCAACACGACAAAACGGTCTTGGAACAACCAGAACAAAACAGTATAGAAATAAACGGTTTCGCTCTGAGCGCGAGCGAGCTCATTCAAGAACCCATAAATCGGTTGCTCTCTGAGTCTTTTCGTAAAGAGTCAGGAGAAGACACTTATTTGCAGACAACGAGAAACGGTCGACAGTTAAATGCGAGCTCTGTTCAAAAGGCAACTTAAGACAACAACAAGAAAGGAAAGCTAACTTCGGGCGGAACCGAAGTTGAAATACCCTTGCAGAATATTCTGCAAATTATATTCTCCAAAATTATTCATATGATGCATTCTTAATACTCATAAAAAATCCCAACTTCCTAACTTTAAAAACACCAAAGTTATGGCATTTCCAATCGTTCAGTTATATGGCAGCTATAGGATATAGTCGGCCGATCCTTATGAAATTTGGTAGGTCGGATTGATTGGCCAAAAATAAAACCCATAGAAAATCCCAACTTCCTAACTTTACAAACACCAAAGTTATGGCATTTCCGATCAATCAGTTATATGGCAGCTATAAGATATAGTCGTCTGATCCTTATGAAATTTGGTAGGTCGGATAAATTGGCCAAATATATAACCCATAGAAAATCCCAACTTCCTAACTTAACAAACAGCAGAGTTATGGCATTTCCGATCAATCAGTTATATGGCAGCTATAGGATATAGTCGTCCGATCCCGGCCGTTCCGACTTATATACTGCGTGCAAAGGAAAGAAGGGTGTGTGCAAAGTTTTAATTCGATATCTTTAAAACTGAGAGACTAGTTCGCGTAGAAACAGACAGACGGACAGACAGACGGACAGACAGACGGACAGACAGACGGACAGACAGACGGACAGACAGACGGACAGACAGACAGACAGACGGACAGACGGACATGGCTATATCAACTCAGGAGGTGATCCTGAGCAAGAATATATATACTTTATAGGGTCGGAGATGTCTCCTTCACTGCGTTGCACACTTTTGACCAAAATTATAATACCCTCTGCAAGGGTATAAAAAGGCAACGACGATGGCAACACTGGAACCCACAATCGATAAACGCGATCGTGGTGAGATTCCAGGGCTCTGCAGGAAAATTCGAATTCCGCGCAGGGAACTGTCTGGGGAACGGGGAACTGTCTGGGGAACAGGGAAACAGTCTGGGGAAATAATCTTTCAAGGAGCTGTATGAAAAAGTCTTTTAGGGAAACAGTCGCGGGAAAGTTTAAGTCTTTTAAGGAGCTGTACGAGTAAAGTCTTTTAGGAAAACGGTCTAAATCTAACACGCAATTCAGGCGGAGAATTCACCACTTTCATTACGTTTCCGAAGGAAGCAACAGCGGAGGAGGCGAGAAAGCTGGAGAAATGAAGTGCATCCAGGTCAAACGGGAAATATTCGGACCTTGGACCCTCATATGGCAAGGGCAACGAGGTCATACGGTAAATTGGCGGACTTCGGACCCGCCTAAAGAGGACACACCGAGAATGAACGGTACTTCAGTGGACCTTGGACCCGAGCACGGCGAGGGAAATAACGGCACCTATAGCGCCTATAAAAGGACGGCGCAGAGAATCAGAGCGAGTGCTTGAACGCGGAATAAGTAAGAATCGAAACCGAAGTGCCCAAGGATCAAGATCGCAAAGTCGAGATGCCGAACGACGACAAGTCTACAAGGCTGAGGCTACAACGCTGAGGTAGTGGTAAAATCAAACTTAGGGAGTCGTTGCGCGGTGTCAGGCGATAAAGGTGGCTAGGCGATAAGGCAGAACTTTGTTCTATCTGCTAGGCGATACACCTTGCCGAGCCCGGTAGGGAAGTTCGCATAAGATCCAGAGTTTTGGTGGAGCCGCCCCGATCCCCGATCCCAGCGCAGCAGCGAGCCAGGAGCAACGCAGCAGAAGTCAGCGACAACGGGTAGCAAAACAGTAGCAAAAAGGCTATGTTTAGAGAATCAATAAACCAGCACCAACCTAATCCTTTCTGGCGTTATCCTTTGGTTACGGGCAGTCACTCAATATGAATTTGGAGGAACAACCCTCTGAGCTAGCCGTACGTTTGCGTAGTGAGCAGAAAATAAAGAAACAGGTCGTTACATAAGATATACGTTTCTTTATGCACAACATTTTGGGAGATTATAAAAAAAAAATTAATTTCTATATTTACATGTACATTTAAACGACAAATTTATTTTTTCAGATTTTTAAAAACTAAAATTTTTTTGTTAGCTAAGTAAAAAAAAAAATTATACAAATGTAATTTTTAAAACACGTGTATTTTAAATTTGATGAAGGAATAAAAATAAATAAAAATTCGGATTTATTTTTAAGGGCAGGGTGCAAAATGTATACTACAGCTCGCAGCCAATAGTATAGGTGTTATACGAAATAATATGAAAAGTATATGTATGTTGCAGCAGGGTTATTCTCGTCCGACATCGTAGTAGCGCAGCGAGTTTCGGTTTCGCACACCTCAAGTTCTAAACGCAACTAACTGCTTCGTCCCTTCTTCCTTCTGTGCTTACCATCGAACCACACTCGGCGACAGAGACTCTACGCTGTCGCCCCGCTAAAACGCAATTTCTTAAAGCGACAACATGACACAGCACAATTAGAGGCTAATGCAATATTAAATTCCCGAGAATATACCCATACACTCATACCAACATTCACACACTCTTAGTGTGCGCCGACATATACTACATGCCGGTAGCACAGTATTTTTGTTATACTAAATAGTATGAAAAATAAACTAGGAGTATGGGTAAAAGTATACCGAGTGAGTTGAAATTTTATACTCAGTAGTATAAAATTGATAACATCGAAAGTTGTATTTTAATACTTTCAAAGTTTTTATTTAATACTCATCTTATTGAGAAATTTTTTATACTGAATAGTGTAGAATTCATGTAACAATAGTTTCGTTTCTATGACTATTTTTTTTGGGTGTGCTTATTTGGTAAACTTGATAATAACGACAGAGAAGAAAAAGAAAAAAATATAAACAATTTAAAAGCGAACAAAAAAAAAATTAGAATAGCTATTTTCAATATAAACTACTTCACAGAATACATAGAAGACATTGAGTTAGGAAAGCAGCTCACAAGACTAGACTGTTTCAACCACATATTATTAAAACATGATTTATTAAAAATACAACACTAGAAAAATTACTAAATATTAAAACTTCAACCCAGTTAAAATTAGATACTCAAGAAATCTAATATATGATAATATCTCATATCCCAAAGAATTAAAACAAATGACAACAAATGAAAAAAAAAACATTCTTACAGAGAATATTTACTAAAGATATATCATTAAAAAAACAAAGAAACAAAAGAAGTACCAAGAAGTAAATAACAAATGTATAACAGGCATTTTAAACCAAATACCCAAAGAATGTAAATATACAAAAGCAGTAAAGAACTTTCAAATTCATTTTATTAAACCAAATATTGTATTGTGAAATTTGCCTAAGTAAGTATTGAATCGAAAACCATAATAGAAGGAAACATAATAGAAGAAACACTTCAATCACACATCTGAATTAGAACCCGTAAATCTTATTCATCAAGAAACACCATAACTAATCTTGTACCATGCCTTAAACGCTTGTGGACAAGCTAATTTTTTAGTATAGGGGAGTAACATATTCAGATCCCCTCACACTCGGTCGGAGAACCTAACACCCCAGACACAAAATATAAACAATTAGACCCCTAGACAGAAATTCACAAATAATGCTAGCCTTGTACTTTTTTTTGTAATCAAAACTTTTTAAATTAAAATTTATTTCTTGAATTTTATTTTATTATTGAAAATAATTCGCTGATCAACAGTATTACCAGAAGAGGCGATCCGTCCGTCCGAACGTTTTTTCGCAAACTAGTCTCTCAGTTTTTATTGAAAATAAATCTTGAACTATTATTTCTTTAAATAAAAACTCGTGTCGCGGAACGGATTAACCCAATTATCGATTGTCGGGCAATTCAAATGTAGCGCCACAAATTAGAGATTATATTTAGTACAATGTAACCGGTTGAGGATTCTCGCTGTTTAGGGAATCTGGTCACACAGCTTGAAGTTAGGAAAAGCGAAGCTTCCCGCTTCCAAGTTATTCCAATCAACGAGGTCAGAGAAGCTGGGAGGCGAGACTGCGGTAAAGTTAACTTATATGTGTAGAGTTAAATCATGAACTTGTAATATTCCTACAGAATAAAACCCCCCTCCGTCTGTTCAATACCATTTTAGCTACAAGATCTGGCTATTTCTTGTTTCGGTGCGGTATATCGGGTTAAAGGCAACTCCCAGTGACCGTCGTTTGAGCGGCGTCATTTCTTTTATTCGCATTCTTCATTCGCACTCTTCATTCGCACTACGTGCTCACATCATCATCGTGCTATGCCAACTTCACATTCACCCCGGCGCAGTCCTCGGCTTGGACAGCCAGAGACTTCCGCAGCTGCAACCACTGGAAACCAACCAGCCGGCACTCCGAGAGCCATAACGGATGCCGCGGCTGGCGGTAAGGTGCAGCGGGCTCAAGCTCCTAAGGACAGCGGGCAAAAGGGGAAGAAACCGAGTGCAGATCTACAGCCAGCTGGAGGATCACGCCAAGAATCGGTTCCCACGTCCGCACAAGTTACGGCCCTAATGGAAAGGATCGCAAGCTTGGAAGAGGAGCTACAAAGGGCAAGGGCAAGTGAAGGGCATGATGCAGCCGCCAGGAATCCCGTTGGAATCGGGTCGAGCGGTAATAGAGTGAGTGAGACGGCGAATGCGACGCCATGTTTGAGTGGACAGAATTTGAGTGAAAAACTTGTGACTCCATCTTTACATGGACAGTTGCCGCCATATTTGAGTGGAGATTTGCCGCCACAACTGAGTGGACATTTGGCAATAGGGCAACCAGTCACGAGTAGCGCAAGTTGTACAACGGCAAGCTACTCCACGCCAAGATGTGTAACGGCCGAACTGCAGCCAGCGCACAGTAACGTGCAAGCATTTCGGGAGCCTCAACACATAACCATGGTACCCACACAGTCGGCTGGGTCCTATGGAATAGCATCGCCGAGCCTAAATGGATGGACGCCGCGCAGACTGCCTGATCTCCCCGAGTTTGATGGTCAGCCTGAGGATTGGCCAATATTCCAATGCGCGTTCACGGAGACAATAGCGGCGTACCAGTGTACAGCTTTAGAAAACAACCAGAGACTAGTCAAGGCCCTGAAGGGTGAAGCGCGAGCATCCGTCAAGTCGTTGCTTATACACCCGAGTAATGTTCAGGCTGTAATGGAGCAGCTACGCTCCCGATATGGTCGTCCGGAGCAGCTGATACGCAGCCAGCTGGAAAACGTGCGAAGTGTGCAGCCGATCCAGGAGCACAACATCAGCAAGATCGTGCACTTTTCCACACGGGTCAGCAATCTCGCTGCGTTTCTACAGGCAACCCCGAACGGAGAGCAGCACCTAGGAAACCCCATCCTGATGGAGGAGCTGATCGCCAAGCTACCGCTGAGCAAAAGGTTGGACTGGGCCAGGCATGCCACTGGAATAGGATGCTTCCCCACGGTCGTACACCTCAGCGGATGGCTGGAGGAACTCGCCAGGCTGGTGTGTACCATATCGGACTTCGAGAGCAAGGAACCCAAGGGAAGGGTGCTGCACGCCAGCGCAGCTGACAACCAAGTTAGGAGTTGCCCAGTGTGCGAGGGGCAACACCTTATCAAGGATTGCAAGGACTTCAACCATGCGTCTCCAACTGTGCGATTCGATATCGCGAAGAAGCATCGGATATGTTTTTTGTGTCTGGAAAGTGGACATATGGCAAGGTTCTGCAATAAAGATGTTAGCTGCAATGTATATGGATGCCAGAGGAGGCATCACTACCTACTTCACGAGCAACACACACAGGCATACGGTGGTCCTCGGAGGGATCAAATGAGCAGCCGCAACCGGGCACTACAAACTGGCAGTGGTCGACGGAAAGGCGAGGCACACGTACCTCAGCCAGCGGCACCGAGTAGTTTCCCCACGCCACAAGCGAGTCAAGATGCTTGGCGTGAGGATGAGGGACGTTTGCGCAGTGGTGATACAGAAAGACCACATCGGAACCTAAGCTGCGTCGAGTCAGACGGTGGTCACTTACTTTTCCGTATTCTGCCCGTGACTCTGTACGGCGAATGCAAGCAAGTGGATACCTACGCGCTGTTCGACGAGTGATCTTCCGTAACCATGATAGATGACGAGCTTATTCGAAGCTTAGACCTGAAAGGTGAGAATCGGCAGCTCAATATCCAATGGTTTGGTGGCAAGTCATCCAGCGAGCGCACCAAAATGGTAAGCCTGCAGATCAGTGGAGCAGGCAAGCCAAAACGCCATGGACTAAGGAACGTGTTTGCAGTCCCAAACCTCAATCTGCCGATGCAAAGTCTGCGCCGAGAAGATGTCAAGACGGCGAAGGCTGATGCACGCCTGCCGATGAGGCCCTACAGTAATGCGGCCCCGAGGATTTTGATTGGACTGGACCATGCACACTTGGGAATACCTATGAAAAATAGGAGCCTTGGAACAGGAGGACCATATGCAGCCGCCACGACGCTTGGATGGGTGGTGTTCGGGCCGGTGAAAGGACAAGTAAGTTCACCGACTCATACATCGTGCCTCTTAGCCATCCCTCAGGATCGTCTTCTGGACTAGATGGTCACCGACTACTTCGAAACAGAAAACTTTGGAGTAAAGCCGGCGCCACCAGTCGCAGCTAGTGGCGACGCACGGGCTTTGGGAATACTTAACGGGACGACTAAGCGAGTGGGCCAACGATATCAAACCGGGCTGCTATGGAAGGATGACGAGGTGAGACTGCCAAACAGTTATGACATGGCTCTCAAGAGACTCGTCAACATCGAACGAAAAATGAAGCGCGACGTGGAATTCGCGCAGGCCTACAATAGGATTATGGAGGACTATGTCAAAAAAGGGTATGCACGACGACTAGAGCCGCAGGAAGTCACTCCAGCCAACAACGACAGGGTCTGGTATCTGCCGCATTTCGGGGTCGAGAATCCAAATAAACCTGGTAAGATCCGACTAGTCTTCGACACCGCAGCAAAGGTCGGCAACATATCCCTCAACTCAGCGCTGCTCAAAGGCCCACAGCAGTACAAGAGTCTGCCAGCCGTGCTCTTCCACTTTCGGAAAGGAGCAGTCGGGGTCTGCGCAGATATTAAGGAGATGTTTCATCAGGTTTTGATACAGCCTCAAGACAGATGCGCCCAGAGATTCCTGTGGAGAAATGGAGATGACCAGCGGGATCCAGATCTGTATGAAATGATGGTGATGACGTTTGGAGCAGCTTGTTCGCCGTGCTCAGCGCATCATGTGAGTTTTTTGGGGGTGTTAGCTTGCGCTTGGAGATATTAATGTAGCGATCCATGCCTGTCTGAATGGCCGAACCCGCTTGCAGAATTGTCACTTCTTCTACCGTAGCTTTGTTTTTGCCGTTTGCACCGATTTTTGCACTTGGTTGTGTTGTTGCTTTACCCGCAGCACAAGAAGAGGGTGGAGTCGTTATTGCATTGTTGGCGACAGAGACCGTTGTAGTAGTCGTAGTAGTTTCTATTGTTGTTGCGCTAGGCGGCAGAAGCTCTGTTGGAGTCTTGCATTGCTCACTCCATGGCGTTCGAGCGGTGAAGAGCAGGGCGGGAGAGCAAGAGTTAGCTCTCTGGTTTTCGGCGGTCAGTAAACTTGCACCTTCAAGCACTTTCGGTTCCAGAGTATTACTCGTCACCGTAAAATAGGCGTTGTTACGGGCCAAAGAGAGACGACGTTTGTCTTGTTCTCTCTGAATTTTTTCACGGGCTTCGTCTTGTTGTTTTTGTCGTTGAGTGCGCTGATCCACGTTCTTACTCATTTGTTTATAGTTAGGGCATAAAGATTAATTATTTAATTAATTAAAACTTTAGTTTACTATATGCGATTTGCATCGCGAAACGCAAAACCTCGCGCTTATTTTTTTTTATCGAACGTTTTCGACTGATTGGCTAATTGTTTTTCCGGAGCGTTAATAAAACACGTCTGCACGCAGCCGAATTGATTTTGTTTGTTGACAGTAACTTTCAATAAATGAGTACCATCGCTTCATTTCTATGTTAGGGTTTTTGTCTGAGACCGTGAAGGATAATGACTGGTGCTCAGTTTGGATTTCTATTCCAACTACCCCGTAGAGATAATTTCGAAGGTTTTTTAATGCCCAGACTATGGCTAATAATTCCTTCTTGTTTGTTGCGTAAACTTGCTCTGTTTTCGATAAAGTTTTTGAAATAAAAGTTATTGGTTTGCCTTCTTGTGAAAGGACTGCGCCAATAGCAAAATCTGAAGCGTCTGTAGTCAATGTGAATTTCTTGTTATAATCTGGTTGAGTTAATTCTATTTGAGCTACTAGATTTTGTTTTAGCTCGTTAAAAGCTTTTACTTTTGTCCCCTCCTAAATATTTGGTAAGAGGTTTCGCTATTAGTGCGAAGTTTTTTACAAACTTTTTATAATAACCTGTTAATCCAAGGAAGCTTCTGAGTTCTTTAATATTATTTATGGAAAATGACGTTTTTTCAATGTCGGAGTCTTTCATCAAGATTTGATGAAAACCGGACTCTAAGTCGATTGTTGAAAATACTTTTGCCTTCCCTAAATTTGCTAAGATCACTGATGGATCCTGCATCGGATATCTATCTGGAACGGTATTCTCGTTAAGTTTTTTATAGTCAATTACTAATCTTAACTTAGGGCTTCCGTCTTCATTTTGTCCCTTTTTCTGGACCACTAAGACGGGTGAGTTGTATGGGCTTCTACTTGGCCTTATAATTTGTTCCGATAGCATTCGACTTATTTCATTATTAACAAAATCTGAGACTGACAGAGCGTAGGGATACTGTTTGCTGTAAACTGGTCTGTCATGAATTGTAATAATTTCTCCTCTTATATCCGTTCGAAATGGAATTTGGATATCGATCGTAGAATGTTTTGTTTCGATTTGATTTATTATATTTTCTTTCATTCTTTCCACTTGGTTTGAAAATTCCAACTGGATATTATTTAATTCACTATTGACGGATAATTTAACGTCGGAAAGCTCGGTTTTCGAGCTGCAATTACTTCTTTCAGCGTAAAGTGAATCGGTTTTATTTAATGCTAATTCATTGAAGTATTTTTATACCCGTTACTCGTAGAGTAAAAGGGTATATTGTATTCGTGCAAAAGTATGTAACAGCTAGAAGGAAACGTTTCCGACCCTATAAAGTATATATATTCTTGATCAGGATCACTAGCCGAGTCGATCTAGCCATGTCCGTCTATCTGTCCGTGTGTCTGTCCGTATGAACGCTGAGATCTCGGAAACTATAAAAGCTAGAAGATTGGCATTTTGCATGTAGATTTTAGAAGTTCCTACGCAGCGCAAGTTTGTTTCAAAATGGTGCCACGCCCCCCTTAACGCCCACAATCGCTTATATACGATTTTAAAAATTTAAATATTTCGGAAAAGTAAAAATGCAGTTTTATTGTGTTTATCAATACCTATCGAAATGTAGAAATTTTTCAAATCGGACCATTCGTTAAAAAGTTATGCGTGATCAAAGTTTCTATCTGCATCTCCCTCGCACTCCCTTTACCTGAGTAACGGGTATCTGATAGTCGGGGCACCCGACTATAGCGTTCTCTCTTGTTTATAATGAATTCACTTAGGGGAAGATTAATTTTTTCCTCGGTGGGGGATGCTTTATTTCCGCTCACTTTATTATGAAAAACTAATTTTTCTTCCTTTCCGTGATATTTAATGACGCTTATATTTGTGTCGATTACGGCGCCTATTTTTATACCCTTGCAGAGGTTATTACAATTTCAGTCAAAAGTTTGCAACGCAGTGAAGGAGACATTTCCGACCCTATAAGTATATATATTCTTGATCAGCATCACCAGGAGATTCGATCTAGCCATGTCCGTCTGTCCGTCTGTCCGTCCGTCTGTCCGTCCGTCCGTCCGTTTCTACGCAAACTAGTCCCTCAGTTTTAAAGCTATCTGCTTGAAACTTTCCCAAAAGTTGTCTTTCTATTGCATGTAGTATATAAGTCGGAACGAGCCAGATCGGGCGACTATATCATATAGCTGCCATATAACTGAACGATCGGAAAAGCCATAACTTTGGTGTTTTTAAAGTTAGGAAGTTGGGATTTTCTATGGGTTTTATTTTTGGCCAATCAATCCGACCTACCAAATTTCATAACGATCGGCCGACTATATCTTATAGTTGCCATATAACTGAACGATTGGAAATGTCATAATTTTGGTGTTTTTTAAGTTAGGAAGTTGGGACTTTTTATGAGTATTAAGAATGCATCATATGAATCATTTTGGAGAATATAATTTATAGAATATTCTGCAAGGGTATATCAACTTCGGCTCCGCCCGAAGTTAGCTTTCCTTTCTTGTTTTGAGTAGGTTAAATCCTACTAACAAATCGGCGTCTAACCCTTCAATTTCGTAGAATATTTGTTTTGTATTAAAAATAGTTATTACGTGGTAATGTTTTATTATTGAGTATCCATTTACAGTGGAGACTCTTTTGTATATGGGGAGTTCACTTTTGTTTGATTAGATCCCCTTTTTTATATAGCAGGATGTTACTCCTGTGTCAATCAATTTTTTTAATTTTTGCTTTGATTGCCTATCTATCCTCGTCAAGTAGGGTAACCCTACTTTTGTTCGTGGTCTAAAAAATGATTCTCTTCGATTTTGTCATTCGCATGGTTTTATTTTGGGGCTAATTTATAGTGTTAGTTGGTTCGCGTGTTAGTGGTAAATGTGTTTGTTTTGGCTCGTTACTATTTTGTTGGTAATAGTTCGGACGGCTTAAATACGGTCGGTTGTAGTTTTTGTTGGAATTATAATAATTGTAATTCCCCTGTCTTTAATTATGTTCCTGCCAATTTTTAAAGGGTTTAATTTGATTTGATGGATCAACTTCCATTGGTTCTATGTTACGTTCTACTGCTTGTTTTTGGTGAAAATTGTTTTGATTATAATTTCTATTTTGATACCAATTATTTCCCGTTTTAAGGTTGACGTTTTGCTTGGGCTGCACCTGGTTGAATCTTAGATAATTTCCCTGTTTCTTGGTCTAATGCTGAAATCCATAGTATTTATTTGCGAACTGAGCTCGGAAGTTGTTCGACTCTAGTTCTTGTACCTTCGCTAAAGCGTTCGGTAAGTCTGGTGGGTTTAGAGAGAATAGAGTTTCGGAGATTGAACCATTCAGTCCAGAAATGAAAACTCTTAAGGCGTTGGTCTTATTGTTCTTGTAGTCTCCCTGGTAATTTCGCTTTCTTTTCCATAGGTCATTATGGTTTTGTTGATAAGCATTGTCATTTTCTTGTTTACCTCGTTATAAAAGTCTGTAATTGTCATTTTACCCTGTCTCAAAATACTTAATTCTGACTCGAGAACGTGGATTGGTCTACTCATTGTAGGTAAAATCCAGTCTCGAAAGTATGGCCTTGAAATTTAATACGGTACCATTGTTAGTTAAGGCGTCGTGCGCCGCTCCCATGATTTTGTTCCGTAAAATAGTTAGGGCAAGATTTTGACCTGTCCCACCGGTTGCCATATTCAAATTTAAATTTCCAAAGTTTTTTAATAAATTTTCCAGATTGTTTTTCGAGAGGTTCAATAAGTATTCAAGATTATCAACTATCGGCTAACTTTATATGATATAGTTATATATGTAAAAAAAATAATTAATTTTCAATTCCTCACGATCTGCTGCTTCCTGTTGATCGTCGTCAGGATTTGATCCGTTGGTCGTGGTTGATTGTTGTTTTCTCCTGAGGTAAAAAAATTAAAACTTTTCCGGTGTAGCTTTGTGGCGAGGGATTGCCCTTCAGCCCTTCCTTCCTGTCAGTGAATAGATTTTTTTTAGTGTAGCTCTGTGGCGAGGGAATGCCCTCGGCCCTTCCTTCCTTCTTTTGGGTTTTTTTTTGTGTGTTGGCTTATTTATTTTTATATATTTTTTAATTTATGTGTTTTTATTACTTGTGTTTTTCCCTTTTTTTGAGTTCTTTATTTTATTTGTAGTGTTCTTGCTTTTTAGTGAATTTAAATTTCGGTACACCTTTTTATCAACTTTTATTTATTTTAAATGGATTATTTTTTATTTATTATTTTCCACTTAAATGTTTTAACGATCACAATCACTTTGGGTTTGTGTCGGTTGTGGACGGTTTGATTTTTCCACAAAATATTCGAGTTGTTTGACCGCGCGAGTTCCGTTTTTTTGTATTTTTAATTTGTTTTCATTAAAAAAATTTAGGAACTTTTGAAGACGCGGCCCCACGTTGGGCGCCAATTAAATTTATTAGTTGATAATTTTTTATAAAAAAATTAATTTTTTATTTTTATTTTGATGTTCACCTTTTATTTTATTCAATTCACTTTCACAAGTCACTTATCATATAATTAGATTTAAACTTTGATTTTCGCGTCCGATCGAGTCGTCTCCAAAAAAGAACTCCCTTTGTTTGATAAAATATTAATCATGAAACCTCGGCTTAAGAGAATCTTGCTCAGAAGAGATTAAAAGAGATTAGGCAAAGTTAAGAGAGTAGGACAATTGGCTGATGAAATAATTGAGAAGTAATTGAAACTCAATAAATTGATTATTTGACAAAAATTTGGTTAGCAACTGGCTCGGACTAGATCGGACCCTAAGTGGAAAATTTGGAAGCTTTGTTTATGACTGGGGTCATTTTCACAGGGCTCGGTTTGAGTGAGGGGAGGTTCTGTTAACGAAGCTAGAATTTCCAGCGGTTGCTAAGATTGGAAAGGGTCATTTGTTTATAATAGCCCGAATGTGGCCGGTTTGAGTGAGGGAAGATTTTTCTAGCGAAGCTTAGATTTTTCAGCGGTTGCTACGATTGAAAATTTGTTTATGAAACTCATAAGCTAAGAATATACATGGGTTGGATAACATGCATGCGTTTATGGATATGTGTAAGTTCCTGTATGTGGAGGCAGAAAATAGTTTTATGTAGATATGGGCATGCATGCGTTTATGGATATGTGTAAGTGTATATCGGTACAGTAGAGCGTCGAGGAGTGGACTGTATTTGAAGTGACGGAACAGATGAAATTATGTGGAGAGAAAAAAACACAAAAAAAGACACACAATTTCACGCGCGTATGTATGTCTGGATGCACATATGCCTTTACCGTTGGCAACTTGATGTAAAACGGGGAACGAAAAAAACGGCAAGGATTTTGGCGACGCACACAAAGCGGAGACGGATAGAAAATTTGTTGGAATTGAAGGAATGTTAAATTTCTCGACTGCCGTTGTGTCGGGAAAACTCGGACGTGGAGTTGACACAAAAAAATTGATCTTGCTGCAGTGTGAACGCAATTCAATGTTCGAACCACTGCTGAAGACCGGCAGCGAGAGAAAGTCGGAAAATGCTAGTACTTATCTTTTTTGCGGAAAAAATCACAGGAGTTGCTGGTAAGAAGGATATCCTTATCTGGCTCGAATGGACCAAAATGTTGAAGGGGGGCCATCCTGCCACAAAAAAGAACTGGTGGTCACAAGAAAATTCCCACGGCGCAAACGTAAATGGAGACGAAATTAAGAAGGCGGGGGCGTCGTGGTATAATTCAAAGTGCTTTATTCGGCTGCATACATGAGACTGGTGACTTAAACCTAAAACCGCGCTCCCGCCAGATTTACTCCGCTGAAGCGAGAGCGGGAGATCGGCAGCGGCCGTCCGAGGAGTTCGGATGCGAAACCCGAAGCTAGAACTCTGGAGCGCGGACGTTGCGAGAAGCGAAAGCTCGGAGAGCGAAAGCTCGGAGAGCTTAGTGAACAGCGGCGATGCAGTGGGCCACTGACCTAAACATAAACTATACTATTATATATATAATAATATTATTTATATTTATCTTTATTTTTATACCCTTGCAGAGGGTATTATAATTTTGGTCAAAAGTGTGCAACGCAGTGAAGGAGGCATCTCCGACCCTATAAAGTATATATATTCTTGATCAGGATCACCTCCTGAGTTGATATAGCCATGTCCGTCTGTCCGTCTGTCCGTCTGTCTGTTTCTACGCAAACTAGTCTCTCAGTTTTAAAGCTATCGAATTGAAACTTTGCACACACCCTTCTTTCCTTTGCACGCAGTATATAAGTCGGAACGGCCGGGATCGGCCGACTATATCCTATAGCTGCCATATAACTGAATGATCGGAAATGCCATAACTCTGCTGTTTGTTAAGTTAGGAAGTTGGGACTCTCTATGGGTATTATATTTGGCCAATCAATCCGACGTACCAAATTTCATAGGGATCGGCCGACTATATCCTATAGCTGCCATATAACTGATTGATCGGAAATGCCATAACTTTGGTGTTTGTAAAGTTAGGAAGCTGGGATTTTCAATGGGTTTTATATTTGGCCAATCAATTCGACCTACCAAATTTCATAAGGATCGGCCGACTATATCCTATAGCTGCCATATAACTGAACGATTGGAAATGCCATAACTTTGGTGTTTGTAAAGTTAGAAAGTTAAGATTTTCTACAGGTTTTATATTTGGCCAATCAATCCGACCTACCAAATTTCATAAGGATCGGCCGACTATATCCTATAGCTGCCATATAACTGAACGATTCGAAATGCCATAACTTTGGTGTTTTTAAAGTTAGGAAGTTTGGATTTTTTATGAGTATTAAGAATGCATCATAGGAATAATTTTGGAGAATATTATTATAGAGAATTCTGCAAGGGTATATCAACTTCGGCTCCGCCCGAAGTTAGCTTTCCTTTCTTGTTATATTTTTATATTTATAACTTATCATTACTTACCTATATGTTTCTGTGCGAAGCGATTTGCATAATGTGTGACAGGAACTTATTTTGTCGGCGATCTCCTTCATCTGGTTCACATCGAATACGCACAGTTGCAGAGCGTGTGCTGCACATCTCACAAGGTGTATATTAGCAAGTTCAATGGCATCCAGTTCATTCACAAGATTCTCACTTTCTGTGTCATCTTCAAAAAGGGATTACTCTGTGGCATCATTTAAAACTTGGACGGCTTTTATCATGTTTCGACCATTATCAGACGTAATGCTGTGTGCATGAATATCAAAATTATTTGAAAAAATCACATATTTTAAAAATTGTATGTATTTCAATTTTTACCTGTAGATTTGATCTAGTGATATTCCGTAATCATCTAGACGTTACAGGGTTCATGCCAAGTGAATTATATATTGGATCCATTATTTCTTTGAACCCTTCACTGTCTAGAAATATAAATGGTTTTCCGTCCGTGGTTACTATTTTAATCAAAGTAGAAACAATTGCTTCTTCGCTCGTTTGATACGATATTTTTCGTTTTCCTTCGGTTAGTTTTGAATTTCCAGAATTGTTCCACTCATTGAAAATCTCCATATGTTTCGTTGTTAAATGGCGTTTTAAGTTTTTTGAATGATTGCCGGTCAATTTAACACCGCAAACACTACAAATTTACTTCTTCTCTTTTTCGGACATTGATGCACTATGATCAGCGCAAACAAGTGGCCCTTACGACACCAAGCAGTGCTTGTTACGCGCGGAGCCCAATAGGCGTAAAAACGAGATCGCGAGAAGTCTTCCAAATTAAATTTCAAGAATTGATGCACATTTTTATTCAATTCTCTTCCCATTTTACACGAAAATTATTTCACAACTTGACACACCAATTCCCGTTCACAATTGATATATTTCGTCTGCAAAACAGAAAAATAACGATTTGCTTGCCTATGCGCATAGAGTAAGAATCTATATAGAGGTTTCATTTGCTCTGCCCGCGCTCTCGAGTGACTTTGCCAGTGATGCCACGTAGGGGAAAAACGGAAAAAAAGAGAGTTTTTCATTTATTCGATCGAACTGGAATCGAGTCCCGCGGTGAGTTTCTGCAGCTGCACTGGTCGCTCTTATTCCTATGGTTTGGTACGAGAATTCCCCATACTATTGCTTGTGCTTCGCACATGTTAGAAGTGGTGAGAAACCGAAGTTAGAAGAAGTTAGCTTCGAACATGGCTCTCAGCAGAGCTTTGGCAGAGGCCCGGGCAGAGCAAATGAAACCTCTATATAGTTTCTTACTCTATGCTATGCGTGTGAATGTAAACCAATACATACGCAAAAGACCTTTTGCTTCACTTAACACGACAAAACGGTCTTGGAACAACCAGAACAAAACAGTATAGAAATAAACGGTTTCGCTCTGAGCGCGAGCGAGCTCATTCAAGAACCCATAAATCGGTTGCTCTTTGAGTCTTTTCGTAAAGAGTCAGGAGAAGACACTTATTTGCAGACAACGAGAAACGGTCGACAGTTAAATGCGAGCTCTGTTTAAAAGGCAACTTAAGACAACAAAAAGGCAACGACGATGGCAACACTGGAACCCACAATCGATAAACGCGATCGTGGTGAGATTCCAGGGCTCTGCAGGAAAATTCGAATTCCACGCAGGGAACTGTCTGGGGAACGGGGAACTGTCTGGGGAACAGGGAAACAGTCTGGGGAAATAATCTTTCAAGGAGCTGTATGAAAAAGTCTTTTAGGGAAACAGTCGCGGGAAAGTTTAAGTCTTTTAAGGAGCTGTACGAGTAAAGTCTTTTAGGAAAACGGTCTAAATCTAACACGCAATTCAGGCGGAGAATTCACCACTTTCATTACGTTTCCGAAGGAAGGGGGAAATGTGAGAAGTCTTAAACTCCCCACAAATCCCGATGCAGGAGATCGGCCTAGCAACAGCGGAGGAGGCGAGAAAGCTGGAGAAATGAAGGGCATCCAGGTCAAACGGGAAATATTCGGACCTTGGACCCTCATATGGCAAGGGCAACGAGGTCATACGGTAAATTGGCGGACTTCGGACCCGCCTAAAGAGGACACACCGAGAATGAACGGTACTTCAGTGGACCTTGGACCCGAGCACGGCGAGGGAAATAACGGCACCTATAGCGCCTATAAAAGGACGGCGCAGAGAATCAGAGCGAGTGCTTGAACGCGGAATAAGTAAGAATCGAAACCGAAGTGCCCAAGGATCAAGATCGCAAAGTCGAGATGCCGAACGACGACAAGTCTACAAGGCTGAGGCTACAACGCTGAGGTAGTGGTAAAATCAAACTTAGGGAGTCGTTGCGCGGTGTCAGGCGATAAAGGTGGCTAGGCGATAAGGCAGAACTTTGTTCTATCTGCTAGGCGATACACCTTGCCGACCCCGGTAGGAAAGTTCGCATAAGATCCAGAGTTTTGGTGGAGCCGCCCCGATCCCCGATCCCAGCGCAGCAGCGAGCCAGGAGCAACGCAGCAGAAGTCAGCGACAACGGGTAGCAAAACAGTAGCAAAAAGGCTATGTTTAGAGAATCAATAAACCAGCACCAACCTAATCCTTTCTGGCGTTATCCTTTGGTTACGGGCAGTCACTCAATATAAATTTGGAGGAACAACCTCTCTGAGCTAGCCGTAAGTTTGCGTAGTGAGCAGAAAATAAAGAAACAGGTCGTTACATAAGATATACGTTTCTTTATGCACAACATTTTGGGAGATTATAAAAAAAAAATTAATTTCTATATTTACATGTACATTTAAACGACAAATTTATTTTTTCAGATTTTTAAAAACTAAAATTTTTTTGTTAGCTAAGTAAAAAAAAAAATTATACAAATGTAATTTTTAAAACACGTGTATTTTAAATTTGATGAAGGAATAAAAATAAATAAAAATTCGGATTTATTTTTAAGGGCAGGGTGCAAAATGTATACTACAGCTCGCAGCCAATAGTATAGGTGTTATACGAAATAATATGAAAAGTATATGTATGTTGCAGCAGGGTTATTCTCGTCCGACATCGTAGTAGCGCAGCGAGTTTCGGTTTCGCACACCTCAAGTTCTAAACGCAACTAACTGCTTCGTCCCTTCTTCCTTCTGTGCTTACCATCGAACCACACTCGGCGACAGCGACACTACGCTGTCGCCCCGCTAAAACGCAATTTCTTAAAGCGACAACATGACACAGCACAATTAGAGGCTAAAGCAATATTAAATTCCCGAGAATATACCCATACACTCATACCAACATTCACACACTCTTAGTGTGCGCCGACATATACTACATGCCGGTAGCACAGTATTTTTGTTATACTAAATAGTATGAAAAATAAACTAGGAGTATGGGTAAAAGTATACCGAGTGAGTTGAAATTTTATACTCAGTAGTATAAAATTGATAACATCGAAAGTTGTATTTTAATACTTTCAAAGTTTTTATTTAATACTCATCTTATTGAGAAATTTTTTATACTGAATAGTGTAGAATTCATGTAACAATAGTTTCGTTTCTATGACTATTTTTTTTTGGGTGTGCTTATTTGGTAAACTTGATAATAACGACAGAGAAGAAAAAGAAAAAAATATAAACAATTTATAAGCAACTATTGTCCAAGCAAATAATAGTAATGAATGAACTCAAATTACAAAGCGAACAAGAAAAAAAATTAGAATAGCTATTTTCAATATAAACTACTTCACAGAATACATAGAAGACATTGAGTTAGGAAAGCAGCTCACAAGACTAGACTGTTTCAACCACATATTATTAAAACATGATTTATTAAAAATACAACACTAGAAAAATTACTAAATATTAAAACTTCAACCCAGTTAAAATTAGATACTCAAGAAATCTAATATATGATAATATCTCATATCCCAAAGAATTAAAACAAATTCAAATTTTCGAAATAATACCAATTCGAGATGAAAAAAAAACATTCTTACAGAGAATATTCACGAAAGATATATCATTAAAAAAACAAAAGAAACAAAAGAAGTACCAAGAAGTAAATAACAAATGTATAACAGGCATTTTAAACCAAATACCCAAAGAATGTAAATATACAAAAGCAGTAAAGAACTTTCAAATTCATTTTATTAAACCAAATATTGTATTGTATAATTTGCCTAAGTAAGTATTGAATCGAAAACCATAATAGAAGGAAACATAATAGAAGAAACACTTCAATCACACATCTGAATTAGAACCCGTAAATCTTATTCATCAAGAAACACCATAACTAATCTTGTACCATGCCTTAAACGCTTGTGGACAAGCTAATTTTTTAGTATAGGGGAGTAACATATTCAGATCCCCTCACACTCGGTCGGAGAACCTAACACCCCAGACACAAAATATAAACAATTATACCCTTAGACAGAAATTCACAAATAATGCTAGCCTTGTACTTTTTTTGTAATCAAAACTTTTTAAATTAAAATTTATTTCTTGAATTTTATTTTATTATTGAAAATAATTCGCTGATCAACAGTATTACCAGAAGAGGCGATCCGTCCGTCCGAACGTTTTTTCGCAAACTAGTCTCTCAGTTTTTATTGAAAATAAATCTTGAACTATTATTTCTTTAAATAAAAACTCGTGTCGCGGAACGGATTAACCCAATTATCGATTGTCGGGCAATTCAAATGTAGCGCCACAAATTAGAGATTATATTTAGTACAATGTAACCGGTTGAGGATTCTCGCTGTTTAGGGAATCTGGTCACACAGCTTGAAGTTAGGAAAAGCGAAGCTTCCCGCTTCCAAGTTATTCCAATCAACGAGGTCAGAGAAGCTGGGAGGCGAGACTGCGGTAAAGTTAACTTATATGTGTAGAGTTAAATCATGAACTTGTAATATTCCTACAGAATAAAACCCCCTCCGTCTGTTCAATACCATTTTAGCTACAAGATCTGGCTATTTCTTGTTTCGGTGCGGTATATCGGGTTAAAGGCAACTCCCAGTGACCGTCGTTTGAGCGGCGTCATTTCTTTTATTCGCATTCTTCATTCGCACTCTTCATTCGCACTACGTGCTCACATCATCATCGTGCTATGCCAACTTCACATTCACCCCGGCGCAGTCCTCGGCTTGGACAGCCAGAGACTTCCGCAGCTGCAACCACTGGAAACCAACCAGCCGGCACTCCGAGAGCCATAACGGATGCCGCGGCTGGCGGTAAGGTGCAGCGGGCACAAGCTCCTAAGGACAGCGGGCAAAAGGGGAAGAAACCGAGTGCAGATCTACAGCCAGCTGGAGGATCACGCCAAGAATCGGTTCCCACGTCCGCACAAGTTACGGCCCTAATGGAAAGGATCGCAAGCTTGGAAGAGGAGCTACAAAGGGCAAGGGCAAGTGAAGGGCATGATGCAGCCGCCAGGAATCCCGTTGGAATCGGGTCGAGCGGTAATAGAGTGAGTGAGACGGCGAATGCGACGCCATGTTTGAGTGGACAGAATTTGAGTGAAAAACTTGTGACTCCATCTTTACATGGACAGTTGCCGCCATATTTGAGTGGAGATTTGCCGCCACAACTGAGTGGACATTTGGCAATAGGGCAACCAGTCACGAGTAGCGCAAGTTGTACAACGGCAAGCTACTCCACGCCAAGATGTGTAACGGCCGAACTGCAGCCAGCGCACAATAACGTGCAAGCATTTCGGGAGCCTCAACACATAACCATGGTACCCACACAGTCGGCTGGGTCCTATGGAATAGCATCGCCGAGCCTAAATGGATGGACGCCGCACAGACTGCCTGATCTCCCCGAGTTTGATGGTCAGCCTGAGGATTGGCCAATATTCCAATGCGCGTTCACGGAGACAACAGCGGCGTACCAGTGTACAGCTTTAGAAAACAACCAGAGACTAGTCAAGGCCCTGAAGGGTGAAGCGCGAGCATCCGTCAAGTCGTTGCTTATACACCCGAGTAATGTTCAGGCTGTAATGGAGCAGCTACGCTCCCGATATGGTCGTCCGGAGCAGCTGATACGCAGCCAGCTGGAAAACGTGCGAAGTGTGCAGCCGATCCAGGAGCACAACATCAGCAAGATCGTGCACTTTTCCACACGGGTCAGCAATCTCGCTGCGTTTCTACAGGCAACCCCGAACGGAGAGCAGCACCTAGGAAACCCCATCCTGATGGAGGAGCTGATCGCCAAGCTACCGCTGAGCAAAAGGTTGGACTGGGCCAGGCATGCCACTGGAATAGGATGCTTCCCCACGGTCGTACACCTCAGCGGATGGCTGGAGGAACTCGCCAGGCTGGTGTGTACCATATCGGACTTCGAGAGCAAGGAACCCAAGGGAAGGGTGCTGCACGCCAGCGCAGCTGACAACCAAGTTAGGAGTTGCCCAGTGTGCGAGGGGCAACACCTTATCAAGGATTGCAAGGACTTCAACCATGCGTCTCCAACTGTGCGATTCGATATCGCGAAGAAGCATCGGATATGTTTTTTGTGTCTGGAAAGTGGACATATGGCAAGGTTCTGCAAAAAAGATGTTAGCTGCAATGTATATGGATGCCAGAGGAGGCATCACTACCTACTTCACGAGCAACACACACGGCCACCACAGGCATACGGTGGTCCTCGGAGGGATCAAATGAGCAGCCGCAACCGGGCACTGCAAACTGGCAGTGGTCGACGGAAAGGCGAGGCACACGTACCTCAGCCAGCGGCACCGAGTAGTTTCCCCACGCCACAAGCGAGTCAAGATGCTTGGCGTGAGGATGAGGGACGTTTGCGCAGTGGTGATACAGAAAGACCACATCGGAACCTAAGCTGCGTCGAGTCAGACGGTGGTCACTTACTTTTCCGTATTCTGCCCGTGACTCTGTACGGCGAATGCAAGCAAGTGGATACCTACGCGCTGTTCGACGAGGGATCTTCCGTAACCATGATAGATGACGAGCTTATTCGAAGCTTAGACCTGAAAGGTGAGAATCGGCAGCTCAATATCCAATGGTTTGGTGGCAAGTCATCCAGCGAGCGCACCAAAATGGTAAGCCTGCAGATCAGTGGAGCAGGCAAGCCAAAACGCCATGGACTAAGGAACGTGTTTGCAGTCCCAAACCTCAATCTGCCGATGCAAAGTCTGCGCCGAGAAGATGTCAAGACGGCGAAGGCTGGTGCACGCCTGCCGATGAGGCCCTACAGTAATGCGGCCCCGAGGATTTTGATTGGACTGGACCATGCACACTTGGGAATACCTATGAAAAATAGGAGCCTTGGAACAGGAGGACCATATGCAGCCGCCACGACGCTTGGATGGGTGGTGTTCGGGCCGGTGAAAGGACAAGTAAGTTCACCGACTCATACATCGTGCCTCTTAGCCATCCCTCAGGATCGTCTTCTGGACTAGATGGTCACCGACTACTTCGAAACAGAAAACTTTGGAGTAAAGCCGGCGCCACCAGTCGCAGCTAGTGGCGACGCACGGGCTTTGGGAATACTTAACGGGACGACTAAGCGAGTGGGCCAACGATATCAAACCGGGCTGCTATGGAAGGATGACGAGGTGAGACTGCCAAACAGTTATGACATGGCTCTCAAGAGACTCGTCAACATCGAACGAAAAATGAAGCGCGACGTGGAATTCGCGCAGGCCTACAATAGGATTATGGAGGACTATGTCAAAAAAGGGTATGCACGACGACTAGAGCCGCAGGAAGTCACTCCAGCCAACAACGACAGGGTCTGGTATCTGCCGCATTTCGGGGTCGAGAATCCAAATAAACCTGGTAAGATCCGACTAGTCTTCGACGCCGCAGCAAAGGTCGGCAACATATCCCTCAACTCAGCGCTGCTCAAAGGCCCACAGCAGTACAAGAGTCTGCCAGCCGTGCTCTTCCACTTTCGGGAAGGAGCAGTCGGGGTCTGCGCAGATATTAAGGAGATGTTTCATCAGGTTTTGATACAGCCTCAAGACAAATGCGCCCAGAGATTCCTGTGGAGAAATGGAGATGACCAGCGGGATCCAGATCTGTATGAAATGATGGTGATGACGTTTGGAGCAGCTTGTTCGCCGTGCTGAGCGCATCATGTGAAAACAGTTAATGCTTCAAGGTACGCACGTACAGACCCCCGCGCGGTCCTGGCCATCAACGAGTACCATTATGTAGACGACTACGTAGATAGCTTCTCAAACGATGTCGAAGCTATTTCTGTATCAACCCGGATCAAGGAAATTCATGCGAGTGCTGGTTTCGATTTGTGCCGGTTCTCCTCCAGTTCGGAAGGTGTGGTCAGAGCGTTGAACCCACTAGGATCCAGCGAGAACGTCGAGTGGACCGAAGCTGAGGAGAAGATTCTGGGCATGTACTGGCAGCCGGCTACTGACGACTTTAAATTCAGTATAAAGTACCACAGGGTACCCAGCAGCGTGATGACAGGGCAACGTGTCCCCACCAAAAGAGAATTCCTCAGCCTCGTTATGTCAACATTTGACCCGCTCGGATTTTTGAGCTGCTACACGGTGACCGCCAAATTGTTAATGATTGAAACCTGGAGGAGATCAGTGGAATGGGACGAGCCCCTGCCTGATGAGCTAGCCACAGCATTCGAGAGCTGGCGGCAGGAGATGAACTACGTGAGAGACTTCCGGTGTCCGCGCCACTATTTCGGCGTAGGACGAGTGCGTGAGCTACAGCTGCACATTTTCGTGGATTCGAGCCAATCGGCGTTTGCCGCGGTGGCCTATTGGAGAACCACTTATGACGACGGCGACGTGCGGGCACATTTCGTGTGTGCGAAAACCAAATGTGCCCCGATGAGGACGATGTCGATCCCGCGACTGGAACTCCAAGCAGCTGTATTGGGAACCAGGCTGATGGACACCGTAAAACAGACGCACGGTATGACGATCAGTGGCTGCGTTCTTTGGACTGATTCGAAGACTGTGCTGCACTGGATTAGCAGCACCCACCGGCGGTACAAGCAGTTTGTAGGAAACCGGGTGGCGGAGATCTTAGAGTCCACGGAGGTGTCCCAATGGAAATGGATACCATCTGCCGAAAATGTGGCTGATGACGCACGAGACCGCAACGCCACGTGAACCTTAGCCAAGAATCGCGGTGGCTCAGCGGACCATCGTTCCTGCGGGAGCCTGAGGAGCTCTGGCCCAAGAGTTCTCCGGGTGATAGTAGCAGCCTGCAGACAACGGAGGAGGAAGAGATGCCGTGTGAGTTCGCACTGGTTTTAGCAAATAGCTTTATTTCTTTGCACAGGTTTTCGAGCTACGATCGATTGGTTAGATCGACAGCATGGGTCCTGAGGTTCATTCGACGGTGCCGTGGGCTGCGTGACGTACATGAGGAATACGGTTTTTCTGCTGCTGAGTGTGCTGAGGCAGAGCGCTTATTAATCCGTCGGGCGCAATCAGAGGCGTTCGCGGATGAAACTCAAGGGAAAGCCGTAGCGAAAGACAGTCAGTTACGAGGACTTTCGCCATACTTTGACAACGATGGAATTATACGTGCGTGTGGAAGAATCGATGCCGCCGGTTGTGTCCCAGTTAACACACGGCGCCCCATCATACTGTCGCACCAGCACGCACTGTCAGAGATGATCACCGATCACTACCACAGGAAGATGAAGCACCAAAACCTAGATGCGACCATTAGCGAAATCCGGACGAAGTTCTGGATAACAAATTTAAGGAGACTTTTGCGGAAGGTTATAACCAGATGCCAATTATGTAAACTTCGGAGAGCGCAACCAGCTCCGCCACTGATGGGTCCATTGCCAAAGGACCGGCTCGAGGCCAACGGTTGGCCATTTAAATATACCGGTCTGGACTATTTTGGTCCACTGCAAGTGACGATTGGACGTCGGACAGAGAAAAGGTGGGTGGCACTATTTACATGTCTAACCACCAGGGCTATCCATTTGGAAATGGCCCACGATCTGTCGACAGATTCCTGCATAATCGCTATGAGGAACTTTATGTGCCGCCGAGGACCAGTGATTAGATTGAGAAGCGACAACGGGAAGAATTTCATCGGAGCCAACCGTGAAGCCAGAAGGTTCGATGAAGTCTTCGAGCCAGAGAGGATCCAGGGTGAACTGTCATCCAAAGGAATCGAATGGATCTTCAGCTGCCCGGCTCACCCGTCCGCGGGAGGCGTATGGGAACGGATGGTCCAATGCGTTAAGAAGGTGTTGGCGCATACCGTGAAGGAGGTGGCCCCTAAGGGAACACGTGATGGAAAGCTTCCTTATCGAGGCGGAGAATATTGTCAACTCTCGTCCGCTTACCCATCTGCCAGTCACGGTGGACCAGGAGGCTCCATTGACGCCGAACGACCTGCTGAGAGGAGTAGCAAACGTTCCGGACCTCCCTTCAAATCGTGGACACCCGCCAGAGAAGTGCGCCACAAGGAAGCAGTGGCGTATAGCGCGGATGATGAGAGACCGATTCTGGAAGCGTTGGGTACACGAGTATCTACCAACGCTCATTCGCAGACAGAAGTGGTGTGAGCGCGTCGAGCCAATGCGTCGTGGGGATCTAGTGTACATATGTGATCCGGCCGTCCCTCGCAGGGAATGGAGGAAAGGCGTCGTGGAGGAAGTGTACCCAGGAGCTGACGGAGTTCCACGACGAGCAGCGGTGCGAATTACCAGCGACGATCGAACTAGATTAATTATGCGTCCCGTCTCCAAGTTAGCTGTTTTGGACGTGGTGAATGCAGCTGCTTCACGGGGGTGGGGATGTCGCGGAACGGATTAACCCAATTATCGATTGTCGGGCAATTCAAATGTAGCGCCACAAATTAGAGATTATATTTAGTACAATGTAACCGGTTGAGGATTCTCGCTGTTTAGGGAATCTGGTCACACAGCTTGAAGTTAGGAAAAAGAGCTTCCCGCTTCCAAGTTATTCCAATCAACGAGGTCAGAGAAGCTGGGAGGCGAGACTGCGGTAAAGTTAACTTATATGTGTAGAGTTAAATCATGAACTTGTAATATTCCTACAGAATAAAACCCCCCTCCGTCTGTTCAATACCATTTTACGCTACAAGATCTGGCTATTTCTTGTTTCGGTGCGGTATATCGGGTTAAAGGCAACTCCCAGTGACCGTCGTTTGAGCGGCGTCAACTCGATTGAATCAAAAGTGCAAAAGAGCTACTATGAGGACTACGGACAAAATTTGGGTATATTAAAAATTTTCAAAAAAGGGCAAATAGGCTTGTTTTTTGAAAAAAATATACTTTACCTTTTACTCCCATGTAGCTTAAGCTTTGATAATGCTAAGAACAAACAACTTCAATTCAGTTTTACTTCAAGTGTGTTTCAAAAGTGTTTATCCCACCTGGACGGACAGACTATTCGGACCCTCACATGGGTCCCTAAATGATACCTAAGATGCCTATAATGTATGCCCTTTATTTACTCACGGCGTACAGAAGATACCATTAAGCAGTCGGTTGGTCCGACAAAATCGCGGAGCTTTATGAGGGCAGCAGCTCCAGAGAGCTTAAGAACGTCCAAAAATTCTACCAAGGCTATCGGAAAGAGCATTAAAAACAAGAGAGAACGCTATAGTCGGGTGCCCCGACTATCAGATACCCGTTACACAGGTAAAGGGAGTGCGAGGGAGATGGAGATAGAAACTTTGATCACGCATAACTTTTTAACGAATGGTCCGATTTGAAAAATTTCTTCTACATTTCGGTAGGTATCGATAAACACAATAAAACTGCATTTTTACTTTTCCGAAATATTAAAATTTTTAAAATCGTATATTAGCGATTGTGGGCGTTAAAGGGGGGTGGCACCTTTTGAAACAAACTTGCGCTGCGTAGGAACTCCTAGAATCTGCATGCAAAATGCCAATCTTCTAGCTTTTATAGTTTCCGAGATCTCAGCGTTCATACGGACAGACAGACAGACGGACAGACAGACGGACAGACAGACGGACAGACGGACAGACGGACATGGCTATATCGACTCGGCTAGTGACCTTGATCAAGAATATATATACTTTATAGGGTCGGAAACGCTTCTTTCTAGCTGTTACATACTTTTGCACGAATACAATATACCCTTTTACTCTACGAGTAACGGGTATAAAAATAAAGAGCCTTGGATCTAAAGAAAAGTCTTGCGTCTGGAAATCGCTTTAAACACGGAGTGATACCCTCAGTTGTAGAATTAGTGCCCGGCACCTGTCCTGAAAGATTGCGGGTACAAAAACTTTTTTCCTTAACTAAGCCACAAAAGTAAACCTTGTTCTAACGTTCAATATATCATTTGTATAGGACGGGACAAACAAACAAATGTTGTTCAAAAGTCTCCTCCTCGCCTAAAATGGGTTATCGCCGTTTCCTTAAAGGTTTTTTTGAAACGTTTATCTCAAAATTTTTTTTATTAATTTTAACACCCCTAATATCAGTTATAAGTTTTATTTTTATTTTTTCGATTTTTTTTTTAATTCAAAAAAAACTGTTATTTATATTTGGCTTATAAAAACTCTTATGGATACACTTTTATTTAATCAGCAAGACACTTATATTATTTTAAACAAGTCCTTAGTAGTTTTTATTTTTATTTAAAAAATTTTTTTTCCGATTTTTTAAGGCACTTGAAAGTCAACAAGAGAGAACGCTATAGTCGAGTGCCTCGACTATTAGATACCCGTTACTCAGCTAAACAACTTAATATAAATATGCCTTCTTGTATGTTTTTTATACCCTTGCAGAGGGTATTATAATTTTGTTCAAAAGTGTGCAACGCAGTGAAGGAGACATCTCCGACCCTATAAAGTATATATATTCTTGATCAGGATCACCTCCTGAGTTGATATAGCCATGTCCAACTGTCTGTTTCTACGCAAATTAGTCTCTCAGTTTTAAAGCTATCAAATTGAAACTTTGCACACACCTTTATTTCCTTTGCACGCAGTATATATGTCGGAACGGCCGGGATCGGCCGACTATATCCTATAGCTGCCATATAACTGATTGATCGGAAATGCCATAACTTTGGTGTTTGTAAAGTTAGGAAGTTGGGATTTTCTATGGGTTTTATATTTGGCCAATCAATCCGACCTACAAATTTTTTTTTTTTTTTTTTTTTTACATAATGGTAATTATAGTGACCACAGGAAAAAAGGACATCAGCACCAGCGCTGCTTTAGCGCAGGCAGCTTTTGTCCTGCACCAGCAGCTGTGTTTATGTTTATGTTTTTGAGTGCAATAAATTTTTTTTTTTTTATACTTTATTCTCATTTATTGGATCTTCTCTATTACTTAAGAGACTAACAATAAGTTTTCAAATCTTAATCTATGTTACGTTAATTTATGTTATTGAAGAGGGATGGGAAATCATTCCGCTGTAGACGGGAATGATAGCTTAGCCGGTTGAGTTGTCTGGCTAGCAGGTTTGGGTGATTTGATAATCTGGCTTCATATTTAATTTTTCTGGAAACAATTTCTTCTTTTACGGGATTTATATCCAGGTCTCTCTGGATGCTTGCGTTGCGGATGTACCAGGGGGCTCCAGTTATTGTTCGTAGGGTCTTTGATTGTACTCTTTGAATAATTTCTATATTGCTGCTGCTTGCGTTTCCCCAGAGCTCGGAACCGTAGGTCCAGATCGGCTTTAAGCACGAGTTATACAGTAGTACTTTATATTCGAGTGGAAGGGGGGAGCGGTAGTTCATGAGCCAGTGAAGGCTGCTGGCCTTTAGTTTTAAATGGGTCTTCTTTGCTTCTATATGCTTTCTCCAGGTATGCCTCCTGTCTAAGTGTATGCCGAGATAGGTGACTTCGTCTGCTTGTGGAACCGGCTTGTTGTTTAGCGCCAGTGGTGGGCATTTCGACAAGTTTAGTGTAAATATAATGTGCTTACACTTTTGCTCGTTGACTTTGATACGCCAGTCTGCGAGCCATTTTTCTACAGCTACCAGGTGTTCTTTTAAATGGGCTGTAGCTGTTTTTGGGTATTTCGAGCGGCTGACAATGGCAGTGTCGCCAGCAAAGGTTGAGATGAGGGTCTGGCGGCTTGTTGGAATGTCTGCCGTGTAAAGGATGTACAAGATTGGTCCAAGCACACTTCCTTGGGGTACTCCAGCTTCGATGTTACGGATGGTTGAAGTAAAGGTTTTACATCTCACGGTGAAAACTCTGATTCTGAGGTATGACTCCAGCAACTTGTGAGTGTTTTCCGGTAGGAGGGTTTTGATTTTGTATAACAGACCGTCGATCTAGACGCGATCAAATGCTTGTGATACGTCCAGAAATAAGGCACTGCAATATTGCTTGTGTTCGAAAGTCGTGCGAATTTCAGATGTTAAGCGGTTTACCTGTTCGATAGTTCCATGCTTTTCCATAAATCCGAATTGGAGCAGAGGGATCGTTCTGTTGTTTTGAAGAAGCAAGTTTTTTAAATAGCTTTGATAGACATGGGAGCAGACTGATGGGCCGGTACGAGGAAGGCTGGGATTTGTCTTTTCCTGGCTTCGGGATCATTGACTTTTTCCATTGGTCAGGAAAGTAGCCCCATTTCAATATTGAGTTAAATATAAATGCGATGCATCTGACTGCGCATGCAGGTAATTCAATTATCATTTTCGGAGAAATAAAATCGTGACCAGGAGCTTTTTTTGTGTTTATGTGTTATTTAATGGCCTTAAGTATTGTGCTGGTTTCAAGGGTAACTGGGGAAGACGGCGACGCTGGCGAGACATTCGGTAGAGTTAATTGGTTGGATGGCGGGTGAGGCTTGAAGACGTTTTCCAAGTGATGGGCAAAGGTGTTAGCTCTTTCTTCGTCACAACGCACCCAGGCACCTGTTTGTGATCGAATTGGACAATCGGGATCTATTGGTGGTTGCATGTTTGGGTGAGCTCTCCATAGTGGGAATTTATTACCCGTCGGGGATAGTTTCGCAATGTAGGCCCGTTGGGCCTGGTTCTTTTCGGTAGAGAGGGCCTTCGACAATTTTCGAGATGCTTCAATAAGTCTTTTCTTAGTAGCTGGGGACCGATGAGTCTGCCAGTCTCTGCGAAGTCTACGTTTTTCAAGTAGGAGAGACTCGATCTGGATACTTGAGCGTCCAGTTCTTAGCGGGTTTGTGGATGAGGGTTCTGGCGTAGAATGTTTGGCGGCAGAGGACATTACGTCCGTGAGGTGTTTAAGCGACTTATCAATGTCAGATTCAGAGGAAATTTCAGGATCAAGTTCGATGTGTGCACTTACATATTTTTTGTACTTCAGCCAGTTTGTTTTGTTTGATGTTAGATGTTGGGGGCGTTCCAGAAGCTGCGGCTGTTCAGATAGACAGAGGAGAACTGGCGAATGGTGCGATGTAAGCTCTTCTAAGGTTTTTATGTTTATCAGCCTGTGCGAGACTCTTCTAATAACAGCGAAATCGATAATGTCAGGTTGTTTATTTGGATCTGTGGGCCAGTATGTAGGCCTAGCTGGTGAGACAAAGTCAAGCGTATTACCAGGAGTGATGATAGCGTTATATAATTGGCGGCCTTTGGGTTGCGTTATAATCACCGGCAGCTATAAAGCAGCGTCCTAGTGAGTTGTAGAAATTCATAAACTCATTTTCTGCAATACTGAAGCGTGGGGGGCAATATATGGCGGATAGGTAAGTGGGCCGCCAATTAGGTTTATACGTAGGGATGTGGCCTGCAGGTAGTTAGTAGCGAATGTCTCCAAGGGATGATATTTTATGCGTTGTTTTATGAGTATACCGGTACCTCCGTGTGCTTTTCCGTCCGGGTGGTTGGTCGCGTGGAGTATATAGCCGAAGATATGGAAGTAGTTTTTATTAGTTAGATGGGTTTCAGAAAGTAGCATGATATCGATATTGTGACTGTTTAGGAACTGTAGGAGTTCGTTTTTATGCCGGGAAACGCCGTTTGCGTTCCAGAAGCATATTCTTAAGGAGTCCATTTATACAGACTTTTGTTTGATCAGCAGTTCCATTAGAAGGCTCTGGTTTCGCAGTAGTTCTTGAAGGGAACTTTGAATCGTCATCATGACGTTTGCATGAGTAGGTAGTGTAGATTCTAGACCGCTAAGTGTTTGTGGGGGAAGAGTTTGGTTTTGCTGCGAAGAAGATTGAGTTGTTGTTTGGTTGTGCAGAGTGTTGAGCGGCGAATGGATTACTGCGTCTCTGATTTAGGCGGCTCTTGAGTTCTTTGTAGGCGGGACAGCCCCGGTAGTTGGCAGTATGATTTCCCCCACAGTTACTGCATTTCCTCAGAGTAGGGTATTCTTTGTTTCCCAGGCATGCTTCAATGCAATGCAAATCTCCACAGGCGACACAAACTGGTCGCAGGGGGCAGTTCTTGTATGCCCAAACTCCTGGCAGTTTGTACACTGTACGGGGCCGTTCCGCTTATGCGGTTCCTCTATGGTGATTCTTCGGTGAAGGAGATATTGCAGACTGTAAATAGGATGCACTGCATTTTTCTTTAGAGGTTTCGTCTCTGGGTCCAGCTCAATCTTAAACAGTGGTTGAGGAATTTTATCCCTGTTTACTATGTTCACGATGTGCTTAACGTCGAAGCCTTTTTCCGTGAGGCCTTCAGCTATTTTTGCTACCGCAACAGTCGATTCTATACCTTTAAGTACAACTTGTAGGCCTTTCTTACTTTTTAGTTGGTAAGTGTAGTAATTTATAAGCTCATTGTCGAGATATCTTGTTACAGAACGAAAGTTGTCTTCGTTGTTAACCTGGAGTTTTGCTTCTAATATGTTTCCTCTTTTTAGGGTGTTGATATAGAAGTGGTTAGGCCCGATTACTTGTTTAAGCTTATTGATCAGATCGACACTGTTGTGTTTCCTAATATATAATGGCGGTGGCTTTACAGCTTTCATGACTTGAGGCGCCTGACCCTTGTCTTCTTCGGTCTCGCCAAGTATGGCAAATCGGTTTTCGGATGTTCGTGTGTTGCCTAAAGTTTTCGGTACTTTTGGCAAATTTGAGTTTAAGTTTTTTTGTGGACTAAGCTTTCTTTTTATACCCTTGCAGAGGGTATTATAATTTCAGTCAAAAGTTTGCAACGCAGTGAAGGAGACATTTCCGACCCTATAAAGTATATATATTCTTGATCAGCATCACCAGGAGAGTCGATCAAGCCATGTCCGTCTGTCCGTCCGTCTGTCCGTCCGTCCGTTTCTACGCAAACTAGTCCCTCAGTTTTAAAGCTATCTGCTTGAAACTTTCCCAAAAGTTGTCTTTCTATTGCAGGTAGTATATAAGTCGGAACGAGCCGGATCGGGCTACTATATCATATAGCTGCCATATAACTGAACGATCGGAAATGCCATAACTTTGGTGTTTTTAAAGTTAGCAAGTTAGGAAGTTCTATGGGTTTTAGTTTTGGCTAATCAGTCTGACTTACCAAATTTCATAAGGATCGGACGACTATATCCTATAGCTGCCATATAACTGATTGATCGGAAATGCCATAACTTTGGTGTTTGTAAAGTTAGGAAGTTGGGATTATCTATGGGTTTTATTTTTGGCCAATCAATCCGACCTGCCAAATTTCATAAGGATCGGCCGACTATATCCTATAGCTGCAATATAACTGAACGATTGGAAATGACGTAACTTTGTTGTTTTTAATGTTAGGAAGTTGGGATTTTTTATGAGTATTAAGAATGCATCATATAAATAATTTTGGAGAATATAATTTACAGAATATTCTGCAAGGGTATATCAACTTCGGCTCCGCCCGAAGTTAGCTTTCCTTTCTTGTTATTTGTACATACCGATCGATCCCCGTCTGTACGAGAGTATTATTCGTAAGAGGGTCAGTAGAGCTAAGTTTTGCTTGTGGTGTTGAGATAGGCCACTGGGTAGCCGCAGACGTTAAAGTTGTTGTTGTCGTTGCCGTTGCTGTAGTAAGAGAAGGTACAGTGCTGGTGGGCGCACAAGCCGAAGTAGTCGGTGCATCGATGAGAGAGAGAGGTGACGGGCATTGTGAACTCCACGACTGAGTAACGGCAGCGCTGCTTGAGCATAAAATCGCTGTTGACAGTGAGCGGGCTCTTTCGGTAGCGGTCAGTGACGTTGATTTTGTTGTTGCCTCCGATGAGTCAATTGAAATGTAAGCATTGTTCCGTGCAGAAGACAGCCGTCGTTCGTCTAGTTGTATTTGTTGCCGATCGCGACTTGGCTTCGTGGCTTTACCGGTTGCACTTGTTAATATTTTATTTGCGTTCGATATTTTAAATTGTTTTTGATTAGCTAGATCGGTTTTAAATTTAGTTTTAATCACAATGAGATGTTGACCTTGGGATATGGCATTGCTGTCAGCGTCTTTTCGCTATTTTTCTTATTTTGGTGGTCACTTTGTAGATTTTTGGAAGTCTTTCGGCAGGGCGAGCAGAAAGACACGTCTACGCGGTTCGGTGGTTCTTATTACAATTTTTGTGCAATAAATTGACTAGAAATATTAAACATACATACTTATATTGGCTAAACACATACATTCTTAAATAGTATTATGTATATTAAAGTCTAAATGTTTGCACAACACGAGTAACGGGTATAGCGAATAGCTTTCTTTGAAAGGAGTTATCTTTGCCTGGCAATTGCAACTGTGTAAAATGTAAATACATACATACATATGTATATGCTTACATACATACACACATACGCCATTGTTTGACTCAGACCTCCAATTTGGCTAACTAGATTTGATTTGCATAGTTCTTGGGATATAGTTCGGTATTGACAAATGAAAACCATCGCAGTTTCCTTTAATAGAAATCCCTATCGAGAATTAACGTTGACTCTGTTGAGCACCTTGGCCAGCTGTTCCAAAGTCATCCGTTAGATGGCGCCATGAAAGGCGGAAATGTAAGCGCTAGCCAGGCTTAAGCGTTTAATGGGTTTTTGGGCGTTAGAGTGGGCGTGGCAAACTTTTATTAGACCAATCGATATTTATTGACGAAACAAATACATATTAATTAAAATTTTCATAATATCATCAAAACTGTGGCCACAGCTTGTGGCTTGTGGGCGTCAGAGGGGGCGTGGCACCATTTTGAAAAAAAACTTGCGCTGCGTATTAACTCCTAAACTCTACATGCAAAATGCCAATCCTCTAGCTTTTATAGTTTCCGAGATATCAGCGTTCATACGGACAGACAGACAGACGGACATGGCAAGATCGACTGGGCTAGTGATCCTGAACTAGAATATATGTATATACTTTATAAGGTCGGAAACGCTTCCTTCTACCTGTTACATACTTTTTGCACGAATAATACTTTACTTTACGAGTAACGGGTAGAAAAACACCGAATTTCGCCCAAAACGTCGAGATATTTGTTGCTCTAAAAATAATTAATTTAAAAAAAAACTCGACAGCGTTACCTGAGGAATTTAGTAGAGATCCGTCCGATAGATTTTGCAGGATCGTGTACACCGACTGTCAACTTTTCAGGATAACGTTTTAAAGTTTTTTGATTCTTTTTTTTTAATTGCTTTGCTATTTATTTATTGAAAATTCTCCTTTATATAAGTGTATAAAATCATATAGTAATCTAACTAACAGTCATATGACTGGTACTGAGTAATGCGGCCCTGAGAATTATTTCTGGGTTGAAAGGTCGTTGCGTTGAAGGCAGGTTCTGCTGGAAACCCGAGACAAGCCTCTTGCGAGATGATTTTGGTGCACGGAGCCTTTTTATTTGTAGGTTGTCTTTTGTTTGTCAATTTCATGTTTTACTGCAAGAATACCGAGGTCTCTGTCGATGTTTTGGTTGCGAATATACCACGGTGCCCCAGTGATAGTCCTCAGGATTTTCGATTGTGCGCACTGTATGATGTCAATGTTGCTGCTGCTCGCGTTCCCCCATAGCTGGGAGCCATATGTCCAGATAGGCTTGAGAATAGAGTTGTAGAGCAGGACCTTGTAGTCCAGACGCAGGGGCGATCGAAAGTTTAATATCCAGTGGAAGCTGCTGGCTTTTAGTTTTAGATGTAGTTTCTTACATTCGATGTGTCTTCTCCAGGTTAGTCGTCTGTCGAGGTGGACGCCGAGATACGTTACTTCGTTGACTTGGGGAATCGGAGTACTATTCAATGACAGTAGAGGGCATGTTTGCCTGTTGAGAGTAAACGTTATGTGTTTACCTTTTTGGTTATTTATTTTAATAGCACCCTTTCAACTACGATGAGGTGACTGGCTAGTTGTGTTGTTGCTTGGCTTGGGCTCCTCGAACGACTTAGGATTGCAGTGTCGTCAGCGAACGTATATGTTGTTAGCTGTTTGTTTGTAGGAATATCCGCTGTATATAGGACGAACTGAGTAGGCCCAAGTGCGCTTCATTGCAAGACTCCAGACTCCGTGTAAGAAGGTATTTTTTGAACAATTTAGACAGACACGATAGTAAGCTTATTGGTCTGTAGGATGAAACAATTGTGTGGTCTTTTCCGGGTATCATTATGATTCTATTTGCTCGAATAGTAGCCGAGACGTATGATCCCATTGAATGTCTCAGGATGTTGTGCATTTGGGTGAGCCCTCCACAGAGGATGTTTTGTACTGGTTGGCGAAAGTTTTCCGATGTACCGCAGCGTCTTTCTTCAGCACTCGGTTTAGTGTGCAAGTTTCTTCCTTAAGACGTTGTTTTAAAGATGTGGCTGCTGCCACGAGTACATTTTCAAGACCATCGGTGGAGCAGTCGATGTATGCTTCGATGTTGAGCTGCGGGGTAAGTTCGATGTGGGAACTTACATACATTTTATATTTTAACCAATTTGTTTTGTGCGTTGTCAGTCTCTGGGGGTGATCTGTAGTTTCTTGGCTTTGAAGAAGAGTTTTTAGTACTGGTGAATGGTCAGATGAAAGGTACGAAAGCGCTCTGGAGCTTATTATATTGCGTGGAATGTTTTTTGTCACCGCAAAATGTATTAAGTCTGGGACCTTTCTGGGATCTACTGGCCAGTATGTGAGGCTACCTGGGGAAACATAGTCCAATTTGTTGCTCAGTTTTATAATTGCATTATATAATTGCCTTCCTTTGGGAGTCACGAGTCGTGATCCCCAGTGGGTATGTTTGGCATTATAATCTCCTGCTGTTATAAAGTAAGTTGTAAAAATCTATGAATTGTCCTTCAGTAATTATAAAACGAGGCGGACAGTAGACAGTAGCTATGGAAAGGGGTCCGCTATCCGACTGCACTTTGATAGACGTGGCCTGCAAGTAATTAGTTGCAAACCTTTCGTGAAAGTGGTGTTTGATGCATTCCCTGATTAGGATGCGGTTCCGCCGTGGGCTTTACCATTTGGATGATCTGAGCGGTGGAAAGTGTAGTCTCTTATTTAAAAATTTGTATTTGTAGGTGCGTTTCTATCAGTACCATAATGTCGATATGATTTTCATTCAGGAACTGTGTTATTTGTAGATTTGCCATCAATTATTTGGACTGCTTTGTTCCAAGCAACTGTAACACCATGTTCTGGTTTTGAACCAGTGTTTGCATGGTCGTTTTCATGAAGGACATGAATTCCATCATACTTTGTTGCATAGTAACCATCATAGCTTCCAGTGAGCTTTGTGACTGTCCTGGGACCTGCTGAACGTTTCCTAGATAAGACTGGAGTGGGATTTCCGTTCCTGTTCGAAGGGCATCGGCGTATGAGAATCCCTTCTGTGTATTTAGCTGACCAAATGAGGATCTTGCACCCGTCCTGAAAAATATTTCCGGCGTCGTTTTTGAGTGTTTTGGTGGCGCGTTGTTGTCACTCGTCGCATGCGGTCTTTCAACTCCTTATAGACTATATAGCCCCTGTAGTTTGCGTTTGATTTCCTCCGCAGTTTCCACATTTCTTCTTTTGGGGGTCCTTGTTGGTTCTGCCACCTTAATTCTTCGGTGTATTGCATGTTATAGATGGGGTGCACTTCATTTTTCTTCAAGACTCTGCTGTCTGGCTTCAGCTCTACTTTGAAGAGTGGTTGCGGCTTTTTGTTCCTGTTAATGATGTTACTAACGTTCTTTGCAAAAAAACTATTTTCTTTGTGGGCATCGATAACTTCATTGGGGGTTACGTCGGGCTCGATCCCTTTTAGTACAACTTGCAAGCCCTTGCTGCTTTTTAGTTGGTACGGGTATTTAGACACAGCTCGGAAATGTTCTTCGGATTTGGTCTGAATATTTGGTTTCGTGAATATTCCCTTTAGTGATCGGAACAACATGAAAATTTTCGTTTCCGACCAGCGCAACAACTTTGTTGACCAGGGCGTTCGAGCTTTTCTCCCTAATGTAAATTGGTGGGGTCTTTGATTTCGGTTGGGTCTCTTTACCCAGTTCTGGAGAAGTTTCAGCTAGGAGCGCAAATCTGTTGGATCTCCCGGGTAATTCGTTGTCTCTTTGGACTCGGTATATTTTTACGTTATAACCCAGCGCGGTGTTCTGCGGGCTAAGCTTACGCTTAATTTGGATGAAACCATCCATGCCGGTCTGTTTTGTCATAATTATAGTTGACGGTATATTTGGCCTGCAGTCGACGACATCGCAGTCGATTCCGCGGTAAGAGCCGTTGCTGTAGAAGTTATTGGTTTTGTTGCTGTAATTGTTGTTTACATAGAGAACTCCACGCCGTTGGAGTGGGAGTAACAGTGAATAAAGAGGGTGACAACGATCGTGCTCTTTGGGTATCGACTGTCAGTAGAGCCGATGGGTCTTTGTAGACTTTTTTGCACTCGCTATCGCGCGTAGAGATATACGAGAAGTACCCGTCTCTTCGGCACACCGAGTTCGTCGGTCATTAAACTTTTAGCGTGGCACTATTATAAAATAATTTGCACTTGATTTAATCATATCACTAATTTTTTTTTTTTTTGTTTTAGCGTCTTTTCGCCTATTTTGTAATACACCAATTTAGTTTTTTAAATTTGATTTTTCTTTAATAATCCACTTTCTTCAAATTTTTCCGGAGCTCGCGCAAAGCACGTCAGCTCTTTTCGGGGTTTAAATTTAACATGATGAAAGTTTGGGACACCCAAAAACTGAATATATATTATATATAACGCGCTTACTTACCTACGTTCAACTGCCCACAAGTTCCCAAGTTTTACTCGGATCGATCTAAAATTTTAACACAATATTCTCAAGATGTTGTGCATTAAAAAAAAAAACAAAAAAACAAAAAGCAATACAAAAATTTAAATACCTCCGAAACATTAAATTTTGAACTATTTCGGTCATATTCTTAGAAAATATGTTACTGTCAAAGGAACAAAAAATTAATGATTTCAGATCAAAACTGCGACCTCCAGGTTGCCCGCAAGGGGTCAAATCTGATGGCGATCGTCAATGGACACCAGCCTCTAACTCCCCCAATTCCGTCGGAAATGACTTATCAAAATTTGAAAGTGTAGTTCAAAATAGAAATAAACTACCCTCCAAGAAAGAAAGAATAGAAAGGGTAGCGGGTGCTCCATTTTTGGACAAATCAGGTCTGGTCATAGCCGGTCATAAGTTCATCAAGATGTGTGTCTGTCACAGCCGAGAATCCATTAGTCTGCCGGGCCACCGATTAAAATATCACCTGTTATCATAGCTACAAAACAAAGATATATATACTTAAACAAAATATATATATTGCTACAAAACTGCATCATAAGTTTTGTATTAAACATTTGTTCATTTTTGAACGATCTCGAAATCTGCACAATTTTGTAGCGATCTTATTGGGCAAAAGAAGATCGTTTCACATCTACCTAAGACTTACAAAAAAGTGTGACCATTTTTAAGAAAATACATTTTATCTTTCGAAAAAACGTTGCCAGTAAGAAGACATTCTTCGGTTCTCACTCAGCCTGCCTACATATATTGAAAGCCAATACATTTTTAATTGTATTTTCTTAGGTAGATGTGAAACAATGTTATTTTTCCCAATAAGATCGCTACAAAATTGTGCAATTTTAACGGCATCGAATATTCAATATTTGTTTATTAAAACACCAAATATCTTAAATCTATTTCCAGCATTTCCATTTTAGAAAGTGTTTTATAAAACACTTTTAAAAGACATTTATAGTGTAGTTACCCCAAAAAGTATTCATAATGCAAAGTAATTAAATTTTGGGTAGTGCACTGCAATATATTATGGCAATTTTTGCCGTTAACAAATTAATTATTTGTAAGTTAATTTTAAATTAAATAATTTTTAATTAAACTCATATGTTTAAGTCTAAATTGCAACATTTTACAAATTAAAAATTTAATAAAAATTAGAATGTTGCCTAATGCGAAAGATCAGCTAAATAACTGGGTTTAGAAGATGCCTCACATGCGGGTGCTTTCCATGCTAAATCCCAAGGCGATGCTGTGAATTGAGGAGTGCGTAGAGATGCTGCCACTCCTTCCGCTTTGACGTCCTTTGCTGCTGCTGCAGATGTTGTCGTCGTCCCTTAATCAGCTCTCCTTGGATGTGGGCTTGAGCAGGTCATCGTCATCTAGGTGGGCGAGAGCCGCGGGAGATCCCACGTCTATTGTAGTCACTCGATTGCCACCGTCTGCCGCTGAAGGAAGCTTGATGAACTCGCTGTCCAAGTGCACAGGCATGATGATGCATACGAAGCCTTGTCCGGTCTGTGTATCCCGTGGATGCAGAGTCACCGGGTTAAATTTGTCGCTTTGGCCCTCGGTGTAGGTCTGCAGGCGGTGAAATATCTCGGGATAGTGTTTTCGTAACGTGACTCCGCGCCTAGATAGGATTTCTAGAATGTTGGAGAGGATCAGCTCTCGATTCCCTTGCACTGAGCGCTGTCCGCAGTTAAAAGTGAGGATGAGGATCTCGGTACGCTCCGGGTTGTCCACTCCCGAAAGCGGATGCATGAGCGAAGTCTGCTGTTGCTCCAGCTCAGCCAGCATCGTCTTGCAGAGCTTCAGTTTGGCGCAACGGCTGACCAGTTGGCGCTCCCAGCGCACAGGCGTCTGTCCCATGCCTGGTGCCTCGGACACCACGCAAATGGCCACGTAAATGAGCATCTTGGTCTTCGGTTTGTACTCTGTGCTTAGCTTAAGGAGTTCAGAGTACAGCTCTAGGCCCATTTCGGCGGGCATAAGGTCTGGCCAGCGCACGTACGTGGCCTCCCCAATGCACTGGAACCCGTTTTTAATAAAGCCCTCTGCAGCCTCGGCACTACGAAAAAGCACCCGGACCACGCCACGCCCCTGTGAAAGGCTTCCTTTGCGCGCCAACAGGCTAAGATGGCGTTGCGAATCGACGTCGTCCTTGCAAGTAGCTAGCACCTGGCGACACAGGTTAGAGGCGCGCGAGTGCAGGCACGCCTTGCGATGTTTTTCCCAGTGGGCTCTCCGACATTCACGAGAACAGTATAGATGGGAACAATTGTGGCAGGACTTGAAGACCTTCTTTGCATCGATTGCAGAGGCAATTTTGTCGCACTTTGTGTTCCGGCAACGGATTTGTTGTTCCGATCCCGCTCTCAGCTCCCCGTTGATCTGAGTCCCGCTTTCCAAGTCCTGATGTGTATTTGTGGACGCGGAGTCGCCTAACGAGACCCGCCGGCTTCCCCGAATGACATTTGGCTGGCCACTTGATCCTGCCACAAATGACTGCGAATTGGACTGTGAATGCGATTGGGGCTGGCCTTTGTGAGGCTGCTTTTTCTGTTGAGGGGCGTCGCCCTCGCTGCGACGGCGTAGCCGCTGCTGCTCGGCCGACGATTGGACTTCCAATTGCTGTCGACTAGCTATGTCTGTTTCTGTGAAAAGAAATAATATTGGGATTAGTTTGACCAAGTTTCTGGTGGATTTATTACACATTAACAACAACAAGGATCATTACGGGGGGCGGGATCAAACACAGATGTATGTACATTTATTGTTGACTTATTTTATTGACTTATTTTATTGACTTTTTGAGAACTTTTTTGAAAAAATATATAACATTTTACAAAAAAAAATTGTTTTTGCGAAATACCTTTAAATTAAATTTTTCATACGCATTGTTGCCTTTGCTTTAATGTAGACTTGATTTGATTCTTTGACACTTTACCAAAAAGTACCTATGGAGGTCGCTCATAAAATCGAAGTTCCTAAAAGCTTAACCTACTACTACTGAGAGAGAGAGGCAAACAGCTTGTGTTCACTTTTCGTCAACGTTTTTTTTTCACCTCGGTCCTCAGATCGACGAAAAAATACCAGAAAATTGCATAGCGTTGCCAGTCTGCGGAAATGAACTTTGGGTGAACCCTAGCAAAAATAATAAAAAATTTAATCTTTTGGCGTGCGCTTCTCACTGAACATTTTAAAAAATGGAGGGAAAAAATCAAGAAACCCGTAAAAGTCGATTCCAGGAGTTTTCTTGTGAGGGTGAAGACCATAAACGTTTCAAGATACGCCCAAGCACATCCTCGCGCGGTGCAGGCTTTTAATAAGTACCACCATGAGGACGACTACGTGAATAGTTTCTAGGTGGATAGTTTCTTAACCAATTTAAAGAAAGTTTTACGAAGTGTTACAGCGAATTACTTTAGGCCGCTGTACGGGACGATTGGACGTGGAACCGAGAAGAGGTGGGTCGCTCTTTTTACCTGTCTAACCACCTGCAGATGGCCCATGTCAACAGATTCCTGCATCATCGCTATAAGAAGCGACCACGAAAACAACTTTATCGGAGCCGATCGTGAAGCTAGGAAGAGCTGTCCGTCAAAGAAATCGAATGGATCTTTAACTGTCCCGCGAACCCAGCTGCAGTAGGCACTTTAGAAAGAATGGTCCAATGTGTGAAGAAGGTGCTCGCGCACACTGTGAAGGAGGTGGCTCCCAAGGAACACTCCCAGGGAATCTGGGAGATGTAAGGCTCGAGTATGTGCTTGAACTTTTGATACCAGTTGTTAAGCAGCACGGCACTGATCTCAAGCTTTGCTATCGGCAAGGATTAAATCGTAGCGACTGTTGGTTTTGCAACCAGTAAGCTGAGCTTTACGACGCCATTGATTATGCTGCGAAGGTAAAGACAACAGTCGTATCTACGTTTGCAGGAGTCGGCAAACCCGTGAAGTTTGCTCTGGTCTTTTTGAGAAGTTGATAAAAAAACGTGGAAGCTTCACTGTAGGTAGGTTAAGCAAGTAATTTTTCAAGTTGTCCCATACAATACCGAAATCGTTTGGAATTGGTTCACCCCAAGATAGTTTTCGGATAACTAGATCCTGAATGTGATAAGTCCAAGCGAGTAGAATATTCGTGAGACTTCAGATAGGACAGTCCGTCTACAAATATATCCTCAGATGGATGCCATCCTAGTCCAAGCATATTCGTTGACATCAATTCCTCCAGCTGCATTGAAACCTTGTCGTCTGATGAATTGCCTAATATGGATGAATTGCTGATGAATTTGGTCATCGTCCACCCAGCCTTTCTTAGCAGTTTTGAGACTTCATCTGATAGATCAGTTCGTAATACTGCGGATGCGAGATGACATTTTGGTTCGTTTAAATTGGCCATATGAAACAAACTATGAATGGCAAGGAGCTGCTCAGACACTGTAGGTCACCGTATTAAGCTGATACACCTTTATATGGTAGTTTTTAACCACAAAAGGAAAGTTACACATATGCTGGTAACACAGTTAGTTTTTCGAACCTCATTTCGTCGAACTTTCTGTAAGACTTTGTAAAAGTCCAAGTCCGATTTATCTGACACCACTTCATTTTTAGTTATATAAGTTAACACGGTCACCCGGCAACAGAGAAGTTGCCAAACTGATCACGCGTAGCCGGCATGAGAATAATGCAAAGCCAGCGACACCTGCGGATATTGCACAACGACGGTAGCAGAAGCCCAAGCTTCGGTCAGCGCTATCAGCGGGCAATGCACTGCGACGCAACCGACGGCTACCCAACACCACACACGGGGCGCCGGGTCAGCACTTTCAGGGCATAGGGCTAGCTTTCATTATAAGAATTTATGTACTTAGTATTTAGTTGAATTTTGGAAATAAATCGTGACGGTCATCGTCTCCCGAAACCTAAGTCTTCTCATTCGCGCAGTACCGCGCGTCCTAAGTAAAAACCTGAATAAGGAAATAATTAATTGGCACCCAACGCGTTCGTAAGACCCTCGATCCGTTAAAATAAAAAATAAAATAAAAAACGCGTTCGTAAGACCCTCGATCCGTTAAAATAAAAAATAAAAAAAACGAGTTCGTAAGACCCTCGAACAGTTAAAAATAAAGACATTTTAAAAACCAATTCGCCAACTCCGTCAAACCGGCAGCAGCAATTAAAAGAAGGAAGATAACAGGAGCATCAGCAGCAATTTAATTTTTCTACAATTAAATAAAAACCATGTAAGTGGAGTGTTCATTGATATTTTTCCCCGAATTTTTTTTAAAATCAGAATATTTTCCAAAAACTAATTTTGACAATTATAAAATAACAAAATAAATAAAAATATTTCAAGAGTCTAAAAAATAAAAAAGGCACAAGCTCGGGAAATAATTTTTCAAAATTTTATTTTTCCGACAAAGAAATTAAATACAGTGGGAACAAAATTCTTTGTTTGTTGTTCTTTGTGTTAAAACATATGAGTGATAGTGAGATAGAAGAATAGTTAAAAAAATTCCGAAAGCTAAAAAGCGCGGATAATTTTCAAGTAGACCAAAACAACTTAAATATGGCAATGACCAACGACCAATTAAAGGCCATAATGGAGGGCGCGGTTGCAAGCGCACTCGCCGCACAGGAAAAAAATTTCGAACAAAAATTACAGGACGTTCAGAAGCGCCTAGGTGGTGTTAATATCGGTACACCAGAAGTTGAAACATACAGAGATGCAGATATCAGAATAGGTATTACATGTAATGAGACCTTAGATATTATGAAGTCCCTGCCGGACTTCGAGGGTAAAAATGAGACGTACGTCTCATGGAGAAAAGCGGCGCACACCGCATATAAAGTGTACGAAAAATACGATGGTAGTTCCAAACATTACCAAGCTTTAGGGATACTAAGAAATAAAATAAAAAATTCAGCCGATATGGTTCTTTCGTCGTTCGACACACCTCTGAACTTTAGGGCCATAATAAATTGACTAGACTTCACATACGCGGACAAGCGGCCGCTATATTTAATAGAACAGGAGATGTCAACGCTCCGCCAAGGAAACATGACACTCTTACAGTACTATGACGAAGTAGAGAAAAAACTGACTCTGCTTATAAATAAGACAATTATGACAACACCGTAGCTGCTCCACTGAACGAAAAATACAGAGCGGATGCGCTACGCGTTTTTATTTCTGGAACAAGAAAATCGCTAAGCGATGTTCTTTTTTCAGCAAGACCATCTGATCTTCCTTCCGCTCTAGCGCTAGCACAGGAAGTAGAGGCTAACCATGAGCGATATATGTTCGCAAGTAATTTTACCCGTAGCACGGAGGAAAAACTCCAAAGTTCCGAACAGAGACAACTGGCCAGAGAAAGAAATCCGGTAACAGAATCTAGATTCCACCCGGAGGGTAAAAACCCCCATTTTAATAAAAGGCCAAGACAGCCACTTAGACAAGATCCGGTACAGCCAATGGACGTCGATAGCTCATCTCGCTTTAGACAGCCAACTCAAAACCAACAAAGTGGTCCGTTTCAAAGACAGCCCCAAAACAGTCAATGGCAGACAAGTCCACAAAATTTCCAAGCGAACGCTTACAATAACCAGGGACTGGCAAGTAAAAAGCCTAAAAATAGTAGCGCTAGGTACACAGGACCGAAACATCAAAGAATAAACCATTTAGCGTTAGACAACGATTTATCGAACGAAAACAATGACGAATACCCTACAGTAGCAGAGGAAGAAGATGTAGACGATGACCTTGTAGAATATGACGAAATAAATTTTTTAGGCATAACTCCCTGCTCCCATTCATAGAAAGGGATATCGCAGGGAGGAAAATCAAACTTTTGATAGACACAGGGGCTTCCAAAAATTATATCAAGCCTATGAAAGAATTAAAAAACATTATTTACGTCAATAAACCTTTTTCTGTAAAATCAATCCATGGTCACAACACCATAAATAAAAAATGTATGATGCACCTTTTTAACACAACTACAACATTTTTCTTACTACCGAACTTAACGACCTTTGACGGAATAATCGGACTAGACTTACTAAAAAAAACTGATGTCGTACTCGACCTAAAAGACAAGAAATTAATAACTAATAGCAGTGCAGAAGAAATTAAATTTTTAAAATGTGCAAATGTTAATTTTACAAAGGTTGAGGATATTGAGGTACCCCAGGAAATTTCAGAAAAATTCCAGGACATGTTGGGAAATCGCACAGGAGTATTCGCAGAGCCGAACGAGGCGCTGCCTTACAATACTAATATCATTGGTACTATCCGGACAGAGAACGAAGACCCAATATATTCAAAATTGTACCCATACCCGATGGGTGTGTCCGACTTTGTAAATAAAGAAACAAAAGCCATGTTACGAGACGGCATAATCCGACCATCTCGGTCTCCGTATAACAACCCTGTTTGGGTTGTAGATAAAAAAGGACCGATGAGCAGGGAAACACAAAAAAACGCCTAGTAATAGACTTCCGAAAACTTAACTTAAATACAATAGACGACAAATACCCTATCCCGAATGTTGTTTTTATCCTGGCAAATTTAGGGAGGGCGAAACACTTTACCACATTGGATTTGAAGTCTGGTTTCCACCAGATACTTCTCGCCGAAAACGACAGAGAGAAAACAGCCTTCTCAGTAGGAAATGGGAAATATGAATTTTGCAGACTGCCCTTTGGATTGAAGAACGCGCCCCGCATTTTTCAGAGACCCATCGATGATGTGCTCAGAGAACAAATAGGGAAATCATGCTATGTCTATGTCGATGACGTAATTATTTTTTCAGAAAATATGCACGATCATGTGAAACACATAGCATGGGTCTTGGACAAATTATATGAGGCCAACATGAGGGTTTCGCGTGAAAAATCTAATTTCTTTAAAGAAAGCGTAGAGTATTTAGGTTTCGTAGTTTCACGAGGAGGCATAAGAACATGGACGGTAAACCCATAACCATGATATCACGAACTTTAAAAGACAGGGAACTAAATTTTGCAACAAACGAAAGAGAGTTGTTGGCAATTGTGTGGGCCTTAAAGAGCCTCAGAAATTACCTATACGGCGTAAAAAATTTAAACATTTTTACTGACCACCAACCACTAACTTTCGTCGTCTCAGATCGCAATCCAAACGAAAAAATTAAGCGCTGGAAAGCTTTCATTGACGAGCACAATGCACAAATTTTTTACAAGCCAGGAAAAGAGAACTACGTTGCTGACGCGCTGTCCCGACAGCACATTCATTCGCTAGAAGAAGATGCGCAGTCAGATATTGCCACAATACATAGCGAATGATCACTAACCTACACCATCGAAAAAACGGACAAGCCGGTCAACTACTTTCGGAACCAAATAATAATAGAAGAAAGCGGAATTGCTTCAGTTAGAACGGTCATTATGTTTGGTGAAAAGACTCGACATCTCTTACATTTCTCGGATAGAGAAACACTTATGCAGAAAATATGTGATGTGGTCAAGAAGGACGTAGTCAATGCAATTTTTTGCAAACTACCAGTACTGGCATTTATCCAACATTAATTAATAGAAACATTTCCGACAACCACTTTTCGTTACACAAACCGCATGGTGACCGACATCTTAGACAAAAACGAACAAAAAGAAATTACTGTGTCAGAACATAACAGGGCTCATAGAGCTGGACAGGAAAACGTGAAGCAGATCATGCAGGACTATTTTTTTCCCAAAATGACTCATATGGCAAATGAGGTCGTCGCAAATTGTAAAATGTGCCAGAAGGCAAAATATGATCGACACCCTCAGAAACAGATTCTCGGGGAAACAGCTATTCCCTCATACACGGGCGAAATATTACATATTGACATATTTTCGACCGACAAAAAATACTTTCTTACTTGTGTAGATAAATTTTCAAAATTTTCAATTGTCCAACCAATTGCTTCCAGAACCAGACGTACAAACCGCGATCTTACAACTTATAAATTTCTATCTAACGACGAAAAACAATTTATTGCGATAATGAGCCTTCTATAAAATCCGAAACAATTAAGTCCCTTTTAAATAACCGGTTTAACGTACAAATCGTTAATGCACCGCCTCTTCATAGTACATCGAACGGACAAGTGGAAAGATTCCACAGTACACTGACAGAAATTGCACGGTGCTTAAAAATTGAAAGAAGTATTGAAGACACTGTTGAACTAATACTTCTCGCGGCTATAGAATATAATAGAACTATTCACTCAGTAACAAATAAAAGACCCATTGACATAATACACTCATCGACCATTGAGCTCAACACAGAAATTAGGGATAAAGTCTTAAATGCCCAGAACATTCAACTACAAAGATTGAACAAAACAAGACAAGACAGAAATTTTCAGGTAGGAGACAAGGTTCTTGTGAAATCAAATAAGAGGTTGGGAAACAAACTTTCAGATTTGTACTCCGAGGAAACCGTCGAAGCAGACTTAGGGACCACAGTCTTAATAAAAGGGATGGTGGTCCATAAGGACAATTTGAGGTAATTACAATAAATCTTATTTTTCTTTTTATTTTTATCTTCGACACACTAGGATTTGGATGATTCTACTCCTCGCCGTACCAATAGCAGCTAAAATGACCGACTACACGACCTCAAATTACATACCAATCATAGACGGGCATGTGACTATTTGGAGAGACTTCCAATACCTCAAACACTCAACCAACTTAACCATGTACTCGGAAATAGTTAAAGAAACAGAAGAAAAGTGAAACCATTTCCCCCAGTCACATATGAGGCAGATATTAGACTTAGATTTACGACACATTAAGACTCTCATAGATACCGTAAATGTTCATCATAGACACGTTAGAAGCATAAATTTATTAGGCACCGCATTAAAAATCGTAGCCGGTACTCCAGATTTTGATGACTTTGAGAACATTAAATTTAGGCAGAAAGAACTCATAGAATCAGAAAGTAGACAAATAAACATTAACACAAAGACCCAGGAACAAATAAACATCCTAACAAACACGGTAAACATTTTAGTAAAAAATGCAAAAGCAAAACAGATAAATACAGAAAATTTATATGAGAACTTGCTATCAAGAAATATAATTATTATTTCCGAACTCGAGGCCTTAATGTTGTCGGTTACTCTTGCAAAAATTGGAATAATCAATCCCGCGATTTTAGACTCAAATGACTTACAAAATTTAATCAATGAACATTCCACAAATGTTACTATAACCGATCTAATGGAAGTAGCTCAAATTAAAGTTTTATTAAATAATAACTTTTTACACTTTATATTAAAATATCCTAAGCCCTACATAGCTTGTAAGAAAATAATCTTGCACCCCGTTGAACACAACGGCACTATTCTTAATTTTGCTGAAGGCGATAGTATAGCTGACTGCGGTAACAAAATCATGCCGATTGGAAACTGCAGCGCTGCCCTTACGACAACATTCTGCAGAGAACTGCCCTATGCAACATGCGCACAACAACTCCACTCAGGAGGCAACGCACACTGTTCGACTCGCACCAGCCACCTCGAGCCACTAACAATCATCGATGACGGCGTTATTATTCTCAATGACGGAACAGCTACGGTCAATGGACAACTGGTAACTGGGAGCGACACCTGCGGATATTGCACAACGACGGTAGCAGAAGCCCAAGCTTCGGTCAGCGCTATCAGCGGGCAATGCACTGCGACGCAACCGACGGCTACCCAACACCACACACGGGACGCCGGGTCAGCACTTTCAGGGCATAGGACTAGCTTTCATTATAAGAATTTATGTACTTAGTATTTAGTTGAATTTTGGAAATAAATCGTGACGGTCATCGCCTCCCGAAACCAAGTCTTCTCATTCGCGCAGTACCGCGCGTCTTAAGTAAAAACTCTAATAAGGAAATAATTAATTAATACATTTATATACATTTATTAGTTCAGTTTAGCGCACCACTATTTTGTACACTCAGAAATTCGCATTCTATGGGCGTACTCAAATTTCGACAACTACATTAATTTTTACACATGCAAATTAATTATCATTATTTTTGCGTATTCATTTAAATATATAAAAAAACATATCCTAATATTACTAAATACGGTTCACTTTAGCAAGGTATTCCACAAAATTTAAGGTTTTAACTGAGACGTTGACAAAAGTTTATACATAAATAACAAGGTCAGCTGTTATTAGCAGGTCGTAATAGTCAGGTTGTTTAAGAAGAAAAATAAGATTTTACGAGCTCTGGTTCTGTCAACATGTATATCTATCTAGAGCCGTTAATAACGATCTGTAACTTAAAACCTACAAGGGTGCAGTGCCGAACAATTGTAATCTTAAGTACAGGCCACTTGACCCTGACCATAAATATAGTTCTCACACTGCACAAAAGGTCGCCTTGCGGGAGACCGTTGATAAGGCTCCCGCTCAGGCTTATAGATGTGGTCTCTGTGTAGACCATCGATGAGGATATTATAAGAATTTCATGTTAGTTAAGTAAGCGAAGACTTAGAAAAATAAAGTCAGTTTTAATACAGAACTCAAATGTGTAGGTTGTTTTCCTTATTACAGGAATCCCTTACATTTTGGTCATTCGAGCCTTTTTTTCCTTGCGGAACAATTGGCCAGACTACTTTGCAGTTTTCCCCCACCAGTGGTAACAAACTAAGAGAAATTGTGCACCTTAAAGATTCTGTCAAGTGCTAGACACTTGCAGCTAAAGGTTGCAAATAGATTCACACGATTGTTAAGAAACAAGTGTTAAGAAGAAACAAGTGTTGAACAAAAAAAAAAGCATAAAGATAAATAAAGAGTCTTTTTTGTTTTTTAAAGTACCTTAAAGATTCTGTTTTCTTTTAAACAGCTAAAGGTCGCTACCCATTGAGCGTTTCCGAGGCCATAACATCGGAAAAATAAAACATAATCAAGTCAGCGTTAAAAGGAGAAGCCAAGAACGTGGTTTCCTATTTACTGCTAGGCACTGGAGATAACTATGAAGCTGCTTGGGAGTTGCTAACCAAGCGGTATGAGAACAGAAGAAAAATTTTCTCTGATCATATTAATAGGCTTATGGATTTACCCAATCTAAATTTGGAATCCAATAAGCAAATTAAAACATTTATTGACACAATTAATGAGTGTGTTTGTTTGTTTATTTAAAAATACAATGGTAGGTGTGGGGATCTGTGGGTTGGCTTATCCAAAATTAAGTCATTACTGCTTCAGGTTTTTGGGATTATTTATTACAAAACAAGAGAGAACGCTATAGTCGGGTGCCCCACTTATCAGATACCCGTTCACTCAGGTAAAGGGAGTGCGAGGAAGATGGAGATAGAAACTTTGATCATGCATAACTTTTTAACGAATGGTCCGATTTGAAAAATTTCTTCTACATTTCGATAGGTATTGATAAACACAATAAAACTGCATTTTTACTTTTCCGAAATAATTAAATTTTTAAAATCGTATATTAGCGATTGTGGGCGTTAAAGGGGGCGTGGTACCTTTTTGAAACAAACTTGCGCTGCGTAGGAACTCCTAGAATCTGCATGCAAAATGCCAATCTTCTAGCTTTTATAGTTTCCGAGATCTCAGCGTTCATACGGACAGACAGACGGACAGACGGACAGACAGACGGACATGGCTATATCGACTCGGCTAGTGACCCTGATCAAGAATATATATACTTTATAGGGTCGGAAACGCTTCCTTCTAGCTGTTACATACTTTTGCACGAATACAATATACCCTTTTACTCTACGAGTAACGGGTATAAAAATGAAGACCGAGAAAACAGGGCAAATTTTGACTTTACATTATTTTTTTTTTTTTTTTTTTAAGCATTGACAAATTAAAATTTAGTTATCGTAGGCAAATTTAATCACACAATAAACGTGGATGTTGTAAATTGTGTGTAACACGATTAATATAGCCAAATAGTTGATGATTAGGTATGATTCGCAATCGTTTTCGTCCTTCTTGGGAGTCAGTAATGATGGTTGTGTCTCTGTTCAACATCTAACAGCTGCTGATGTTCAGTCTGCGGTTCAAACTCTCGGTATAGTTATATTATTAAATAAGGAGCGTGTGTGTGTCAAGTGTCGTGGATAGGCCTTACAGTCGCCGGTCACATTGAATTAGAGATATAGAAAAAGAACAATTAAATAGACATCTGATCATACAGTTAACAAAGAAAGAAGCCAACCGAATGAATAAAAAATCAACAGTAATCGTAAAGTGCCCATGGGCAAGGCAAGCGAACCTGACCCGTAGTCCTACGTTCTTCTCTCTCTCTCTCCACATCCTAGACAAACTGATGATGATGCTGTTCATGCTGTTCGGTCACCTTGAGGTAGGAATCCTCGCCCAGCAGCAACACACTGGTCGCCGAGCCGTCGTGCGGATATAAGTAAACGGCAAACTGTCCGCTTTATGTGCCCGCCGCGGAACTTCCGCCAAACGTTTTAAACGGGTAGTCCGTTGATCTGCTGAGGTGTCAGCACCAAGCTGCCCGTGTTTCCGCCGACTCCTTCTCCTGCTTCTGATCCTGTTTCTGCACCTACTCCTGCGGATGAAGCTGCATTCTGTTTGGTCCTGTTGCACTTCCCTGCTGTCCTTGTCAGTCAATTTATATTATAAAATTAAAGGCACAATTATCCGAAGATGTGGATGCAGTTTTTGCCCACATAATACTTCGGAAATTTAACAAGGATTCTCTAAATTTATATGAGAGTTATGTTAAAAGGACAAAGGAAATTCAAACACTTCCTGATGTCATGGAGTTTTTAGAGCAAAGACTCAGCTCCATTTCCTCTTTTCCACAGGAAAATAAATCTTTGAAAAAAGAATTTCAAATCAAAAGCAGCAAAGAAAATTGTTCTTGTTGTAATTTACCAACCCATAATATAACACAGTGTTATAAATTTAAGGGAATGGAACCAGCAGAAAGAAATGACTGGGCAAAGAAAAGACACATTTGTTTAAAGTGTCTAAAGCATTCAAGCAATAAAAAGTGCACTAATGAAATTCTTTGCTTGAATTGCAAGAAACCGCACCACACGCTTCTTCACATTAACTATAATAGAGAACAAGTGACTACGTGTAGGACGACGGAACAAGTCTTATTGGCCACAGCATTGATTCATGTGAAATCAGCTAGTGGAGGCTTCGAAAAACTCAGAGCGCTGATTGACAGTGGATCTCAGAGTACGATGATATCGGAGAAAGCTTCACAAATTCTCAAGTTGCCAAAAATAAAAAATTATACTGAGATTAGTGGAGTTTCCTCGATAAAAAAATGGCATATCAAAGCATAAAATAAAACTAAACATTAAACCTTTAAAAGAAAGGAAAAATGAATTAGTAGTGGAGGCAATTGTCCTCCCAAAATTAATGAAGTCGTTGCCAATGCGCTCATTAAACATTAATAAAACGAGGTGGCAAAACTACCCATTAGCCGATCCCGAGTTTAACAAGCCAGGTCGAGTGGACTTAATTATAGGAGCCGATTTATATGCAAAAATTCTTCAGAAAGGAGTAATAAAGATAGACGGTCTTCTTGGTCAACTTTGGTTGGATAGTGTCTGGATGCACCAAATCAAAAGGAAGTAACACGGTAGTTGCAACCAAGATAGAGTATAAGGACTTGAAAAGATTTTGGGAATTGGAAGAAGAAGGTACAGATGATAAAGTGGGAGTTGTAAATGTTAAGATCCAATAAGCTTTATGTAAAAGACCGATAACAAAAATCGGACCTTTAATTGGTGCAAAACAAGCCGATCATGTTATGGAAAAGGCAGTTGAAAACAAAAAAAGGGTTTCACCTAGCTTTTCTAAATTAGGCACTGTCATGGCAATGCTATTGCTTACAATGTTCTGTCAAGTGTCAGGAGCAGCAACAATAAAAGATGAGAATAAATCATTTAGCATTCAAAATATAAATAACACGGCTGCCATATACTAGGATCCACTAGGAGATGTAGAAATTATAAGCGCATCATGGAACCTGGTGATTTACTATAATATGGATGCCTATTTTCACATAATTCAGAAAAGTAATGTGCTAATTCAAAAAATGAGAATTGTTTGCGGGAAGCTACATAGCTTTGAGGATCAATGCAATATCGTTTTAGATAATATGCAAAATCAATTAATAGAACTTAGGGAAAATAATAATCTATTCATGATGCAAAAGAGATCAAGAAGCAAACGTGCTCCTTTCGAATTCATGGGTTCATTATATGACATTTTATATGGAATAATGGATGAGGATGATAGGAAGCAACTAGAAGAAAATATAAGAAATCTATTAGACAATCAGCACAATTTAAATGAGTTAGTTCAGAAGCAAACTTCAGTGGTAGATTCCACTACAAATTAATTAAAGGAAACGACTGAAGAAATTAACGATAACTGTAAGAATATGCATACTAGAATTGAAAATATGACTGAAGTTCTTAAAAAAAGTTATTATGTTTATAAGGAATCGATTAATTTCTTTATGATAACCAAACAATTTAACGCATTGATTGAAGAAGGTGAAAGGGTGCAGGCAGCAATTATAAGTCTGTTAATTGACATTAATCATGGTAGATTAAACACAAACATCCTTAAGCCAAATCAATTACAAAATGAGATATCCAAAATTCAAGGTAGCCTTTCCGAAACATTAGTTCTTCCAGAGAAAAAAAAAGGTACTGAGCTTAAGGAAGTCTATACGCTATTGACAGCTAGGGGATTATTTATCGAAAATAAGTTGATTATAAATGCTAAAATTCCTCTATTTAGTAGACATCCATCTAAGCTTTTTAGAATTATTCCTTTACCAATACAGAATGAAGACAGAATGATTATGGTTCATATTTCTTCGGAATATTTAATTTATAACTTTGAAATCGATTCTTATCACGTAATGTCCGAATCAACTTTAAGTCAATGTCAAATATGGCAGCAAAATAAGAGAATTTGCAAAGGAAGTTGGCCTTGGAATTCTGCGAATGACAATTCTTGCGAAGTGCAACCACTTAAGCCAAACAGAGTTTTAAACTGTATATACAAAACATCTTATTGGACAGAGCTAGAAAAGAAACTTTTCTTTTTGTTGGTTGTTTAAGGTTCCTTTTAATTCCAAGATAAGAGTACAGTGTACGAATGCACAAATTCAGTTACTTGATTTACCAACGCAAGGAATTCTAAGTATTGCGCCAGATTGTGCTGCTAGAACGGATGATAAGATTTTGAGTGCCCATCATATTATTAAATCTGAATATGAAGAAGTCTTATTATCACCGTATGTAGGAGATATTACTCAAATCCCAAAGGTGGCTTGGGATCCATTGAAATTGGATTCTATTAATCATACTGTTGAGATTGCACGCCTAAATAAAGAAATTAAATATTTAAAAGAAAATCATATTTAATTCAAAGATTTGCATTTTCATCATATTTCCGGACATGCTTCTTTAGGAATCGGTTTAATAATAACAATAATCATGGTAATATATGCCATTAGAAAATGTGCTACAAGGCAACGATTGCAAGCCATTACTTTCGCCGGACCGTTGCAAGGTGTCTTATAATAAGGTAAAATCAAATAAATAAATATATCGAGTTAAAAATACAGTCCACTAATTTTATGTTTGCATTGTTAACGAAAAGAATTGATGTATTAATAACCTGTACACCTCACCTTGCCGGCCCTTGGCAGAATGTTCAAGAAGATCACTAATTATCATAAATATAAGATTTTACGAGCTCTGGTTCTGTCAACATGTATATCTATCTTGAGCCGTAAATAACGATCTGTAACTTAAAACCTACAAGGGTGCAGTGCCGAACAATTGTAATCTTAAGTACAGACCACTTGAGCCTGACCATAAATATAGTTCTCACACTGCACAAAAGGTCGCCTTGCGGAAGACCGTTGATAAGGCTCCCGCTCATAAGGATATTATAAGAATTTCATGTTAGTTACGTAAGCGAAGAGTTAGAAAAATAAAGTCAGTTTTAATACAGAACTCAAAAGTGAAGGTTGTTTTCCTTATTACAGGAATCCCTTACACAGATGGATTACTTTACACGGAAAAGGATTAAGGAGTCAGTCGCAAATATATAGTTGCTATATACGAATCTATCCATGTAGAGAAATGGTAAAGGCGGTTGGGCGTGAAATATGTTGGCACCGTACTTTAAAACTTATTGGGTCAATATTTATCGGCACACCGAGAAAGTTTCAAATTTAAATTATTAACAAGAAAGGAAACAAACATCGGAAAGTTTATATACATACCCTTGTAGTTATTACAAAACGACTTCATTTCGATTTCTGTACCTATATTATTAAAACCAATGAAACTATGTCGATTTTGCGCTGCATTGTTTCTATGGCAGCTATATGATATTGTTGTCCGATTTTGACAAAACTAAAAACGTACTTCTGATATAGTAAATAATTCTATACTCAAAGGAATATTTTAATAAATAGCCAAAATAGCAATATAAAAAAAAAATTAAAAACAAAGTTCTACTTTTTATACCCTTGCAGAGGGTATTATAATTTTGGTCAAAATGTGCAACGCAGTGAAGGAGTCATCTCCGACCCTATAAAGTATATATATTCTTGATCAGGATCACCTCCTGAGTTGATATAGCCATGTCCGTCTGTCTGTTTCTACGCAAACTAGTCTCTCAGTTTTAAAGCTATCGAACTGAAACTTTGCACACACCCTTCTTTCCTTTGCACGCACTATATATGTCGGAACGGCCGACTATATCCTATAGCTGCCATATAACTGATTGATCGGAAATGCCATAACTTTGGTGTTTGTAAAGTTAGAAAGTTGGGATTTTCTACGGGTGTTATTTTTGGCCAATCAATCCGACCTAACAAATTTCATAAGGATCGGCCGACTATATCGTATAGCTGCCATATAACTGAACGATTGGAAATGCAATAACTTTGTTGTTTGTTAAGTTAGGAAGTTGGGATTTTCTATATTTTTATATTTGGCTAATCAATCCGACCTACCAAATTTTATAAGGATCGGCCGACTATATCCTATAGCTGCCATATAACTGATTGATCGGAAATGCCATAACTTTGGTATTTGTTAAGTTAGGATGTTGGGATTTTTTATGAGTATTAAGAATGCATCATATGAATAATTTTGGAGAATATAATTTACGGAGTATTCTGCAAGGTATTCTTCGGCTCCGCCCGAAATTAGCTTTCCTTTCTTGTTTATTTTTTTTTCGATTGTTCCTATGGGACTTATATAGTACCTGCAATAGAAAAAAAACTTTTGGGAAAGTTTTAAGCAGATAGGTTTAAAACTGAGGAAGTAGTTTGCGTAGAAACGGACGGATGGACGGACGGTCGGATGGACAGACGGATGAACAGACGGACGAACAGACGGACATGGCTAAATCGAGTCTCCTGGTCAGGTTGATCAAGAATATATATGCTTTATAGGGTCGGAAATGTCTCCCTCTGCAAGGGTATAAAAAGATTTAATTTAAAAACGGAGTTTATATACTATATATGAGAGAGCGGTAAGGAACTAAGAAACTGTTAGCGGAGACGAGGATGCTGCTTGCACTCAGCTTGGGGTGTTGGGACTGCTGTCCAGAAGATGGCGCCACCTTAAATTTTTGAATTGCTGATACCTGAGCAACAGTTATATTATAGTCGATACCCTCGACTATAGCGTTCTTTTTGTTAAGTTTCGGACGAATTTTAGACCAAAAAGAGTTATATCGCAATTCAGTTGATAAAAAAAACGGCATTATCTATTAAACACATTAAACAGTTTAATAAATACACAGGCAATCTGAGTCACTAAGACACTACACAGACACTTTTACATATCTAAATAGGATATAGTGACTAATATTCAACGCAAAAGCATGGATTGTCAAAGGGTAGTTCATCCAAGTAAAATTTTGAAATCAGCAGCCAACTTGGAAGAAAGTACAATTTTCGATCAAATTATAAATTTAGACTGTCAAAAATTAAAATGTTGAAAATGGGGAACGCCTTAGAAGGAAACCAAGGAGCCCCTGAGGACGTCAAGCGTTATTAAGCCGCATATAAATAGTTGCTCTATACATTATACACGCCCATTACCTAACAAAATCTCAAAATGTGAATGTCTGAATAGGGTAATTGGACAAAGACTGTGCTACGGTCTAGAAAGGGGCTGACGGAGATCATATGCAATAAGCAAATTAATATGCATTAAATGCATATTACTTCTACGCGAAGAGCCAGCTCTGTAAGGTCGATTGGTGTTAGGGCCCTGTGGCAGCCAGCGTTTCGCTGACCTAAGTAAATTATAATTTTATATGTATATACAAGACTTATAAAAATTCTGTCGGCAACCCAATCAAACTCGTGTTTTCGTCGGGGAACGGCAAATCGACCCAATAAGCCATTAAATGCATATTACTACTAGGCGAAGAGGCAGCTCTGTAAGGTCGCTTGGTGTTAGGGCCTTGGGGCAGCCAGCGTTTCGCTGACCTAACAAAATTTTAATTTCATATATATTTATACAAGATTTACAAAAATTCTGTCGGCAACCCAATCAAACTGGTGTTAAAGGCAAATCGACCGACTTGTCGCCGATGTGAGCGTTGCCAGCTAAAACAAGGAAAAAAGCGTTATAGTAGTAGAGGGAAATATTGCGGATGTCACTAAGGCATCTAAACCTCCACCATAGTAATCCAGCTTCTCCTGCACTTATGGCATATTTTTTTTACCCTTGCAGAGGGTATTATAATTTCAGTCAAAAGTTTGCAACGCAGTGAAGGAGACATTTCCGACCCTATAAAGTGTAAATATTTTTGATCAGGATCAATAGGGGAGTCAATATAGCCATGGCCGTCTGTCAGCCAGTCCGCCTGTCCGTCCTTCTGTCCAATTCTACGCAAACTAGTCCCTCAGTTTTAAGGCTGTTTCTGTTTGAAACTTTCCCAAAAGTTGTCTTTCTATTGCAGGTAGTATATCAGTCGAAACAAGCTGGATCGGGCGACTACATTATATATCAATCGGAAAAAAATTAAAAAATGTATAATTTTTTTGTTTTTTTTTTAAATACTATGGAATTACGGTTTTAATTAAATTAAAATCGGACTTCGACATAGCTTCATGTAGTCCTTTTGTAATAACTGCAAGGGTATATAAACTTCAGCATGCCGAAGTTTGCTTCTTTTCCTGTTCATAAATGGAGTGAACACAACAGAAACCTTACAACGCCATTTATTAACAATTAGGCATACATGTAATAAATACATACAGAATTGGACAATAAAAGAGACGACCCCAACATAGGTCTGGTAATCGGTAGTGACGCCACAGATGAGATTTTATTTTGTATGTCATCCTCAGTTTAAATATACACCTATGCAACAGGGGTTACACCCTAAACCTAAACCTCTCTGGACCAACTGCAAAAGCTGGAAATTAAAACTTAAAGACCGTTACGAAAGTAAAAAGAACTGCGTGAAAACTTACTGAGCCTCAACGAAGGATTAAAAATCATTTACAGTGAATCACAAGGACCTGATCATCAGACCACTGCTTACTTTCAACAACCAGTTCCACTAGCCATAAACTGGCTAAAAAGGATATTCCTTAATGCTTTTTACTTATATATTGGCATTATATTAATTATACAAGCAATACTTATTTTTAACGTACTAGTTATAATGCAATTGTTTTAAGAAGAATTTTCGTTCGGTGGAGAAATACAGTTGCGGTCATGGAAATAGAAGTGCAACTTAATACAACATTGGAATAGAAATGTTCGGTTCCTTACAGTTATAGCTTGAAAATATATACTATATATACAATTTTTGCTCAAAATGGAATGTAAGGAAGGGAAAAGAGAAAGTACCGTTAGTTTTTGCAAGTTACATGTAATTTTTAAAGATAATAAGATGCATACTGAATTGGCCGTTCATTAAAAAGTAGTGCTTGATTTGAAACGATCTATAACATGTTTTAATTTTTTTTTAAGCGATATTAGTAATTTTAATAAAGAATTAATTATTCTAATGATTAAAATGTCTTCATTGTTTTTAAGTGGGTCGGGGAAAGCATTGCTCTTCCGAAATAAGAAGTTTGATTTCTAAGCTAAAAAATGGAGGAAAAACTTACAAGGAAATTGAAGAAATTGTAGGAAATCGTGGTGGGAAGTTTAAAGCTGCAAATTTGGATGACAGATCCTGCGATATGCCAAGATGCATCCATTTTCGTCCGCAGGGTAAATAAAAAAAAATGTCTGACGATTAGTCTCGAAACACTCGAAGACGAGACAATAATTTGTTTGCCAGAAGTCCCTGAAAGGTTCCACTTTTGACCTGGAGGCACCTAGTAGCAAGAATTCAAGTTACAAATGTGCATAGAAACTGGCCCATCGAAAAGTGGGTGAATATACTTTGGACTGACGAGAGCAAGATTGTTCTATTTGGTGATACAAGGTGTAGAGAGTATGTTTGACGTCCACTTAACAAGGAGTATTGCCCACACCACACAAAGAAGAAAGTTTAACACGGTGGCCTGAGCATCATGATTTGGGCTTGTTTCTCTTATGCTGGTGTGGGTCCCGCCGTCCCATCCATATGATAAATGACATAATGGACAAAAATATGTATGTATGTCGATATTTTAAAAAACAGGATAACGATCACAAGCACATCAATGAGCACGTTAAGGCTTGATTTGCATCCGAAATGATTGACGTAATGCCTTGGCCAGCTTTAACTCGATCGAAAACCTATGGGGGGATGTCAACAGAGCTGTAGTCATTGTGAAACCATCTAGCAAATCTCAACTTTGACAAGTGGTCCAGCAAGCATGGAATGAAATTCCGGTAAAGCGTTGCCAGGACCTTACCGATTATATGCCACGCCGTTGCAACTCCGTGTTGCACAATAAAGGCTATACTACTAAGTATTAGCATATAGATATTAGCAGATCATTATTGTTGAAGATATTTTTAGGTTATAGATGAAGTTTTTCAATTTTAAGTAGCCAAAAAAGCTCTGGCGCACAAACTTTATAAACTAGTATTAAAATATCATCTGAACTATTAATAATAAATATATATATTGTTATTTTCACCATTAGGTTAAAATAAATTGTGGCTATGATTTGGTTTTTCTGCCTAACGTGATGCGCTCAAGTGCACTTCTATTTTCATGACCGCAGCTGTATACTCCACACAACTAAGTATAAGAAATTGCTTCAAAGTTCCGAAACATTATAGTGTCTTCTAGGAATTCTATGATGTTCAAGTCTTCACTTGCGAAAAATGCTTTCGAATTCGAATTAGACCTATTTCAGTTCCAAATTCTGAAACATCCTTATGAAAAAAAAAACATTCTGGCAAGCATTGGCTGGCAAATTTTATTTCGTCAGCAAAGAAAATAATTATTTTAAAATACTTTAGATTATTTTTTATTTATAAAATATATTAAACGTAGTCAGATGAGCGAATGAGCGGTCTTAGCCTCCAACGTGTACCTGAGCCTAATATTTCTAATGCGTTTGCTGCGTTTTCCTTCGCTCGTCGCACTTGCTCTGTAAGTCTCGCCTGAGCCAAAGCTCCTCTCTGATGCCCTCTAGTTTTAGTCTTTATATTTACCAGTCTAGGCCAAATGGGTTTTATTGCTTAGAAAACGATGGTCACCACTACGGAATATAATATATCTTTAAAAATCCGTACGAAAACAATTTCTCTTGTTTGATTTAACAGAGATTTTGGATTTGCCAACTTTGCAGGACAGACGAACTTGCAATACTTAAACTTATTAATGGCACGATTGATTCTGTTTCTTTTTTAAGCAATATTCAGTCTTTCACTCCTGTAAAATTTATATGAGAGTCCCATCCTATATTTGTTGCAATATGCACGACTTATTTCGACTTACCTAACCCGTTTCGAGTTTTGAGGTAGCTTTACAATTATCTGTATCACTTTTTGATTAAGCAGTCTGTCAAGAAACACTTTACACACTGAAAAATAGTTTATTTTTTTACTTTGCAGACAAAAACTAACACCTTCTGTTAAATTTTATCAATTTTTTTATGCATATTTATTGAGTCGATTGTGCTTAATTAACTGGCGCAGAAACATGCAATGAAAACGAAAAATGAAGCAAAATATAATATTACACATTCTTAACACTGTCAAGAAACTCTTTACATATTATGTTTTTTTCTTAAATATAAATAAACGGTACTTTACAGATAGGATTGCTTTTGCACGCAAGCATTTATACATTTTCTGAATGTGCGTCAAATAGTGACGTGTTTTTATACCCGTTACTCGTAGAGTAAAAGGGTATATTGTATTCGTGCAAAAGTATGTAACAGCTAGAAGGAAGCGTTTCCGACCCTATAAAGTATATATATTCTTGATCAGGATCACCTCCTGAGTTGATATAGCCATGTCCGTCTGTCCGTCTGTCTGTCCGTCTGTCTGTCCGTCTGTCTGTCCGTATGAACGCTGAGATCTCGGAAACTATAAAAGCTAGAAGATTGGCATTTTGCATGTAGATTTTAGAAGTTCCTACGCAGCGCAAGTTTGTTTCAAAATGGTGCCACGCCCCCTTTAACGCCCACAATCGCTTATATACGATTTTAAAAATTTAAATATTTCGGAAAAGTAAAAATGCAGTTTTATTGTGTTTATCAATACCTATCGAAATGTAGAAGAAATTTTTCAAATCGGACCATTAGTTAAAAAGTTATGCGTGATCAAAGTTTCTATCTCCATCTCCCTCGCACTCCCTTTACCTGAGTAACGGGTATCTGATAGTCGGGGCACCCGACTATAGCGTTCTCTCTTGTTTAAAATGAGGTGGTCCAGTTGATTTCCATTAATATTAAGCTGGATAAATATGCAGCAAAACTTGCAGAACTGTTTTCTGTTTCACGAAAAACTATTTATAATGTTCTATGTCGCACAGAAAATGGAAGCACAAATGGCTGAAGGATGTAAAATGAAAATAAACGAACAGGAAGACCACATAATCATGCGTAAAATGAACCAAAATCCCCAAATACAATGCATGCTGAGCTGAATTCTGAAGACCCTTTATTACTGACAATAAGCTAAATTTCAAATTTATCCAGGACAATAACTCAACACATAAGGAGAATAATGTGCAGTCATGGCTACTTTATAAATGTGGAAAGGTGAATGATACAGCAAACCAGAGTCCGATCTTAACACTATAGAAACTCTTTTCACAAAAAATTATATATGTTCATTTTTATACCCGTTACTCGTAGAGTAAAAGGGTATATTGTATTCGTGCAAAAGTATGTAACAGCTAGAAGGAAGCGTTTCCGACCCTATAAAGTATATATATTCTTGATCAGGGTCACTAGCCGAGTCGATATAGCCATGTCCGTCTGTCCGTCTGTCTGTCCGTCTGTCTGTCCGTCTGTCTGTCCGTCCGTATGAACGCTGAGATCTCGGAAACTATAAAAGCTAGAAGATTGGCATTTTGCATGCAGATTCTAGGAGTTCCTACGCAGCGCAAGTTTGTTTCAAACTGGTGCCACGCCCCCTTTAACGCCCACAATCGCTTATATACGATTTTAAAAATTTAAATATTTCGGAAAAGTAAAAATGCAGTTTTATTGAGTTTATCAATACCTATCGAAATGTAGAAGAAATTTTTCAAATCGGACCATCGGGAATTGGGGTAATGTTTCAATCTCCTTCCCACAATTATAAAGTAGTATTTTGCTCTTTATGTTTTGAATCATTGTCTTCCCAATCATCTACTGGTTGGCCAATCATAGTAAGACTGAAGGTATAACGTTTTTCCTCACTGTTTTGCAATAGCAGCGGTTTCTTTCGGAAAATTCTTGAACTATTTATGGCGCAGAACTGCTTGACGGACTGTTCCATGTGAAACAACTATGCCACACTCTTCCTGACGCTCCTTGGCAAGGGTTCGCATCGATATTGGCGGGTTTTTGTTCACATAGAACATTAAAAATAATTTTTTTGTGAAACTGAACACGGTTCTGCAAGTTCTCCTAGCTAGTTATCATAGAAAATCAACTACACCACCTAAAAGGTCAACCTTTTAAAAGTCATTTTACAAATTTTAAAAAGTTACTTTTTTCCACGTAAATGATAAGGAATGCAAATATAGCGTTGCTTGCAAAATAATAACAAAACATACTTGAAAATTAAAATGTGAAAAAAGTTTCTTGACAGTGTCAAAAATGTGTAATTTTATATTTTGTTTCATTTTTCGTTTTCAAAGCAGCAGTAGTTTGTTTTTGCATATAAAGTAAAGAAATTAACTTATTTTTCAGTGTGTAAGGTACTTCTTGACATACTCTGCCTATCTTCTCAGCAGTTGTAAATCGTTGCGACCGCCCACTCGATGTGACGCAAAACATGTCGCTAAATATAATGTTGACAGTATGTGTTTTCAACCTACTGAAAAAATAAAAAAAAAACGAGTTTTCAGTATAACTACAAGGGCACTAAAACTTCGGCTTACCGAAGCTAAATTTGGTCTACGTATTTTCTTTGAGTTCAATAAGGCAAGACATCCAGTGCGTACTTTAAAAGGCATTCAAGTTTATATGCAAGCAACCAACGTCGAAAGAAATTTTTGTATTTAGTGTAATCTTTTGTTAATAAACATCCTTGTTTTGTATACTAAAACATAAACTTACAGGCTCATACCTGTTGTCGGAGGGCACGCTTTGTGTCTGTTGTTGTTGTTGTGATTGCTGTTCTGGCTGGATAAGATAGTAGGCAGTCCTAAAAGCGAGGCTAGTACATCTTCTAGCGAGGCGTTGCTTAACGACCGTTCGGGCGCTATATTAATATGAGTAATGAATTACACAGGCCACCAGTTGAATTGTAGCATTAGTTTTTGAGTTTCTATCCATGTAATATGAAGTAAGGATACCAAATATAACAATTCGAAACAAATCAAAAAAAATAATGGGCACCGGTCAAATATCTAAGGACCAAGTCATTTTTTAATTCAAAAACGAAAGTGCGTTTCAATAAAATATATTAACTAAAAAATAATACAAAGGGTAGCCAAAAAAACTTAAAAATATTTTTAAATAAATAAAATCAAACAAATTTAAAAAATATTTCGTTTTATTGATGCCACAAAAAAACAAGCCTGTTTATAAGCTGTTTATATAGTCATATTAATGTATATAAATAACATATCAATAATTCATACAAAAATAATGTTCCAATATTTCTTTTAGTTTTAACTTTGTGTAATTTCTTTAAAAAGTTATTTGCATAGTCGCTATAGAAATGAATAATTTTTTTATTATGTTTATATATTGTCAAATTTCCAATTCGAAGTTTAAATAGTTTTTTGTATAGTCGCAAAAGAAATAAATAAGTTTTTTATTATATATTATATTTTGTTAAATTGCCAATTCGAAGTTTTGTTCGTGAATTTTTCTTTTTTAAAAACCAAGCCTAAAATAGAAAATTCCATTTAACTCTTTAAGTTAAGTTCATTTCGTTTAAATTTTATTAAAATTTCAATGAGAGTAATGTCATAGTTAGCTTAGGCTTTGAAAAGTATGATATAGCCATTTTTTTTAAGATTTGTGGGCCAAAGTGTTATAATTTTAAGAATAATACAATAATTAACTGATAAATTTATTGCTGATATATAATATTAACTAAACATAAAAGTAGTTTTTTTTTAAATGATTGAAAATCATATTTGCGCAAACCCACATTTACAAATCCTTGTATTGGATGATGAATTTTAAATGCGACGCTCTTTGCACCAAATGTAATCAAAATAGAGAATAAAAAGTATAAAAGTGCATTCTCATCTGTTTATATGGGTTGTGTGTTTCTTTATGGAATAGTGGAGTCGATATCTAAGTATTTTTGGTTCTAAGTATATTAGTTTGATTGTGCACACAAACCGTAACAAAAAATGTATTGATCGAGCTAACAACAACTAAGCACAAGTCGCCGATTTTATCTACTCCGGTAAGATGTCAGATATGGATGGTAGACTCACCGCCACCGCCGCCGATACGGCTGAGTCCGTTCATGCGAAGTGGCGGCTGAACTGGGGCGACTAATGGCGAAAGACTTCCGTCTAGATGCAGTTGATGCGGCTGGAATTGATGGAGCTGCTGCTGTTGGTCGCTTTCCAATTCGGAGGAGCTGTTGTCAATCACGGGTGTCTGCGGCGAGTCCAAGGGTCGTGTGCCCACAAAGCTGCTCTCCAGCCAGCACTTCCTGCAGTGAACAGATGGTAAGGGATATTGAGTTAATTAACTTTTCAATAGGGATATTTCATTACAAAGTTAGTTAAATCAATATGATACAAATTAGGAAAAATTAAATTGGTTCAAGATGTTAATGAGAAGGTGAATACTTGAGCTCTCGAGAGTTCGCTCTTTGGACTTATTGTGTTTGAAAAAAAAAACCATTCGATACTAACTTGGCAGACTATTAACTGCAAAAGCTAAATACGTCGAAAAGCCATAACTTTGGTGTTTGTAAAATTAAGAAGTTTGGATTTTCTAAGGGTTTTATTTTTAGCCAGTCAAACCTATATCCTATAGCTGCCATATAACTGATTGATCGGAAATGCATTAACTTTGGTGTTTGTTAAGAGGGTGTAGAAATTTGAGAAAAGCGAAAATTTTTTTTTTTCATAATTCGATAGTTTTGATATTCAAAAATATTTTTCAAAAATCAAATTATTCTTTAAAGTTATAGCCGTTTTAGTGACGTGTCCACTAGACCGGTTGAACGACTGGAACAATAAATGGCTGGAAGCCCGGGCTACCTTAGTATGAATAACTTTCTCTCCTTCTTTCTATAATCATTTGAAGATCATTGTATGTAGCTGGGATAGCTGATTAAGGGAATGTAATTAATACGTAATATTCTATCAGTTACGAAACTTAACGTAAAACTTTAAACGCCACTATATTTCAAGATATAATCAGTCGATTTACTTGAAATTTGGCTTGAATATTCTATTTATCTCTATCGCCGGAACCAACAAAACAAAAAAAATTTTAAATTTATAATATTTTTAAAAATTCGACAAAATGAAAAAATTAGTGAAAAAATCGACTTTTTTCTTTAAGTAATTTTTTTTTTTTTGGTGCCATAGCGACATTTGTACTCATTAAGAATCTATCATTGTTTTATTTTTCAAATAACGACAAGCATAGAAATCATGCCGACGAGGACACGGCCTCTTTTTGTTTCCTCTTCTTCAAGAACGAATAACGAATAAAAACAAATGTTTTTTTTTTTTAAATTTATTTTATGTACTCCTTTAAGTTTTATAAACAAATGATAAAAAAACGGATACTTAAAATATCTATTGTTTTTTATACCCTTGCAGAGGGTATTATAATTTCAGTCAAAAGTTTGCAACGCATTGAAGGAGACATTTCCGACCCTATAAAGTATATATATTCTTGATCAGCATCACCAGGAGAGTCGATCTAGCCATGTCCGTCTGTCCGTCCGTCTGTCCGTCCGTCTGTCCGTCCGTCTGTCCGTCCGTCTGTCCGTCCGTTCGTTTCTACGCAAAGCTAGTCCCTCAGTTTTAAAGCTATCTGCTTGAAACTTTCCCAAAAGTTGTCTTTCTATTGCAGGTAGTATATAAGTCGGAACGAGCCGGATCGGGCCACTATATCATATAGCTGCCATATAACTGAACGATCGGAAATGCCATAACTTTGGTGTTTTTAAAGTTAGGAAGTTGGGATTTTTTATGAGTATTAAGAATGCATCATATAATATAATTTACAGAATATTCTGCAAGGGTATATCAACTTCGGCTCCGCCCGAAGCTAGCTTTCCTTTCTTGTTTTTATTAATTGTTAAAAAAAGCTCAACATTCAAGCCTCTAGACTAAAAGACCCCTTAAGTTAGGAAGTTGGGATTTTCTATAAGTTTTATTTTTGGCCAATCAATTCGACCTACCGAATTTCATAAGGATCGGCCGACTATATCCTACAGCTGTCATATAACTGAACGATTGGAAAAGCCATAACTTTGGTGTTTTTAAAGTTAAGAAGTTGGGATTTTTTAAGAGTATTAAGAATGCATCATATGAATAGTTTTGGAGAATATAATTTACAGAATATTCTGCAAAGGTATATAAACATCGCCTCCCCCCGAAGTTAACTTTTCTTTCTTGTTTTTAATATTTTTTTGTTGTACTTTGGGATTTGGTAATATTTAAATACTATGGAATTACGGTTTTAATTAAAGGAAAATCGTACATCTATATTATATAGCTCCCATTAAAAAATGTAGAAATTGAAAAAATTAACAATTAAATAAAAATGTTTTTTTTTCCGTTTTTGTATTTATCAAAATATTCCTTCGAAATATAGTAATTATTTTCTACATCAAATTTACGCTTTAATTTTTGTTAGAATCGGACAACAATATCATATATATGCCATAGAAACGATGGCAAAATGAATCGCAAAATTGAAATATCTTCATGGTTTTTAGTAATCAAAAAAACTATCCAATAACATTCTATGAAATTGTGTTAAAATTAGCTTAATGTAAGTTAAAAAGGGCGTCATTCTTATTGAACTAATTTTCTACAACTAAATATAAATTTTTAGTATAAACAATGATTTTTGATTAATTTTCTGGTTAAAAAACCAATAACGAAGACGGTCTTTTGAACGTCCGTACGAAAAACAGGAAAATTTGAGATTAATTTCGATTTTTGATTGTCATCGCCTAAGCCAATTGAACTGGAAACGCAATCCCCAAAAATTTAATGGAGTGGAGGATTTGTTGGAATAATTTGAATGACTATGACTATAAACGAATATATGACGAAACACTATAAATATCGTTCCCCCCTTAGCTCTAAATGATGCTGTTCAGTTCCTGGCACAACAAGCGAGTTCAGAAATTCCGTCGGTTGATTATCGCTTTATCCTCTTTGGTCAGGCTGTCAACGGACTTTTCCGTATGCAGTTTTGAAGCTTTATGACTTTGAATTATGCTAACCAAGCTATCAACGTCCTTAGTCTTTACTTTCACTAAACTATTCCTGATTTTGTATACTTTGTGCGATTTCGGTGCAATTTGGTAATGAGTTCACCTTCGAATATTTAAATTTTTCTTAAATAATGATATAACCAATGCAACAATTTTGCTTTTGCCTAGTTATTCGACACTAAGCAATTAGTCTTGTCAACTGTAAAGAGATTAACGGTAGCTTAAACAAGAGAGAACGCTATAGTCGAGTGCCTCGACTATTAGATACCCGTTACTCAGCTAAACAACTTAATATAAATATGCCTTCTTGTAATAAATTGACTAGAAATATTAAACATACATACTTATATTGGCTAAACACATACATTCTTAAATAGTATTATGTATATTAAAGTCTAAATGTTTGCACAACACGAGTAACGGGTATGGCGAATAGCTTTTTTGAAAGGAGTTATCTTTGCCGGGCAATTGCAACTGAGTACAATGTAAATACATACATATGTATATGCTTACATAAATACACACATACGCCATTGGTTGACTCAGACCTCCAATTTGGCTAACTTATTTTGATTTGCATAGTTCTTGGGATATAGTTCGGTATTGACAAATGAAAACAAATGAAATTAGCGTTGACTCTGTTGAGCACCGTGGTCAGCTGTTCCAAAGTCATCCGTTAGATGGCGCCATAAAAGGAGGAAATGTAGGCGCTAGCCAGGCTAAAGCGTTTAATGGGTTTTTGGGCGTTAGAGTGGGCGTGGCAAACGTTTATTAGGCCAATCGATATTTATTGACGAAACAAATACATATCAATTAAAATTTTCATAATATCATCAAAACTGTGGCCACAGTTTGTGGCTTATGGGCGTCAGAGGAAACAAACATTTTGAAACAAACTTGCGCTGCGTAGGAACTCCTCAAATCTACATGCAAAATGCCAATCTTCTAGCTTTTATAGTTTCCGAGATCTTAGCGTTCATACGGACAGACAGACGGACAGACAGACGGACAGACAGACGGACATGGCTAGTTCGACTCGGCTAGTGATCCTGAACAAGAATATATATACTTTATAGGGTCGGAAACGCTTCCTTCTACCTGTTACATACTTTTGCACGAATACAATATACCCTTTTACTCTACGAGTAACGGGTATAAAAATAATGTTCATTTCGACCGCCATCCAACAAAATGGCAGCAATGCCAGAGAATATGCATGAGGTTTATACATATGTACATACATTGTAATGCTGACATACCTGTTGATGCAGTGTCTACTATGTATTAAAGATTATAGCTAAATCATCAGAAAAAACTTAATTTTAAAAAAAATTTTATGGGGCTTTTACACAGAGACCAAATTTTTGTTTATCAAAAAATTAGGACATCAATGATTTCTTAATTCATATTTTTTACTAAAAATTATCTTAGACAGCTAGCATGCAGTTTTTTTTAAATGTTGTTAGGTTATGAATTTTGTCAGGTAAAAACTAAAGGTTAAAAAACATGAACTCTCCCCGAAATTTTCTATCCAACATCATACACCGATGATCTTATGTGAATGGTTCTGGGTTAGTTACAAATGTTAGCTACCAGGAGGAGAACACTTAACATTAAACAGAAGTCTTACCTCAATATGAAATGGTGGACATTTTTTTATTTGGTTTTTGAGGCTGCTAACTGTGGTGCTTTCTGAGGTTAAGACCTTTACAAGTAGCTACGTATTGTGTCAAAAAAAAAAATTATAATGGGGAATATAATTGGATCGATCTTGATGGGGTATGAATCGATGGAGCACGCAGGAACTCCACCTTTCCACTGGGAGAAGGAGGAAAAAATAAAGCGCGGACGTAGACTTTGCCATTCGTCACCGAAAAATTCATCACTGGTGATGATTTATCAATGAATTTTAATACAAAAAGTAAGATTGATATGTCAAAGTTCAATGATTGAACATTGATCTCCTTTTTTACGTTTGTTCGATTGTCGACATACGTGATGAATTTAGTCAGTAATGAATTGCAGGGCAGCAAAATAATCCTGAAACTATTGTTTAATTTTTTGAAACTAGCTACAAGCCGTGCTTACCTTGAATTTGGACTAGCTGAGCGACTGCGTTGATCTTGGGACTGCTGCTGGTCATTTACGTAGTGAACAATGGCGGATGTAACTTCCTTTATGGAGCTCTGAACCTCAGCCGTTTCAGACTGTAGGGGTCGCGTTCCATTGGGCGTAGACGTTGGGGATGGGGTTGTGCGATGTGCCAGCAGCGAAATGGCCAGACTGAAAGATATGATTTTAATTAGTCGAACCTTAAAAATTTAATTTCTTGCAAAAAGATACATTAATTAGGTAACCCAATTCTTTTGTTTTTTGTAAAACATAAAACAAAGGTAGCACTATTTGCTTGGGACGTATGACATATAAAAGCTTTAGGAATTCCAATGTTGACAAAACCACGGACTGTAGCGAATACAATTTGTATACCCTTGCAGAGGGTATTATAATTCTCGTCAAAAGTTTACAACGCAGTGAAGCAGACATTTCCGAACCTATAACGTATATATGATCAGCATCACCAGGAGAGTCGATCTAGCCATATCCGTCTGTCCGTCCGTATGTCGTTTCTACGCAAACTAGTCCTTCAGTTTTAAAGCTATCTGCTTTAAACTTTCCCAAAAGTTGTTTTTCAATTGCAGGTAGTATATTAGTCGGAACGTGCCGGACTGGCGACTATATCATATAGCTTCTATAGGAACAATCGGAAAAATAAATGTAAAAAAGTATAACTTTGTTGTTATACCCTGGCAGAGGGTATTATAATTTTGGTCAAAAGTGTGCAACGCAGTGAAGGAGACATCTCCGACCCTTCTTGATCAGGATCGCGTCCTTTTTTTTCTTTTTTCGCGCGGAGTCCCACGGCCCACTTACCCGCCCAACCGACCGAGGTCCGGGGAAAAAAGTAATAGTTATATCAATCTTGTGCCAATGAAGCAAGTATTAATCGTTTTAGGAGCGGCAGAGAGTCAAGATTTGATATTACAGGAAAAAGTCGATTATAGTCAGAACATAATACTCTGAAAGGCTCATGCAAGGCATAGTTAGATCTACAATGATTTAAAATTAATTGAATATAATTTCTAGTTAATCTACTTGGCACAGAAAAGTTTAGACGACTTAACAATTCGGGGCAGTCAATATCACCATGTATAAGGTTATAAATAAAGATAGTACCAAGCATCGTTCTACGGTTGGCTAGGGATGGTAAATTAATCAAAATAAGTCTACTAAAATAAGAAGGTTAGATAAGATTTGCATCCCAGTTTAGGCGCCGTAAAGCAAAAAGAAGTTGAGTTGATATAAGCATGTCCGTCTGTCAGCCAGTCCGCCTGTCCGTCCGTCTGTCCATTTCTACGCATACTAGTCCCTCAGTTTTAAGGCTGTTTCTGTTTGAAACTGTCCAAAAGTTGTCTTTCTATTGCAGGTAGTATATCAGTCAAAACGGGCTGGATCGGGCGACTACATTATATATAAATCGGAAAAAAATTAAAAAATGTATAATTTTTTTTTTTTTTAAATACTATGAAATTACGGTTTTAATTAAATTAAAATTGGACTTCGACATAGCTTCATGTAGTCGTTTTGTAATAACTGCAAGGGTATATAAAATTCTATATTGTCCTTTTTCACTTCTCGCGATCTCCTTTTTTACGCCCCTTGGGGCGTAACGCCACCCGTAACAAGCACTGCTTGGTGTCGTAGAGGCCACTTTTTTGCGCTGATCATAGTGCACCAACGTCCAAATACGTAAAAACCCAATAAATAAATTCAAATGCTATATTCGTACTTACCGTTCATGGGGCGTCCGATGGGACAGCTTTTCTGTGCTTCGCCAACCCAGGTACGGCTGCCGATAGGAGTTGCGTAATACACCGCTGCTGCTGGCTACGGACATGAAGCTGCTGTTGATGGGTGCGCCTCGAGCAAAGCTGCCGCGCTGTGAGGCACTGGGTGACGTCTGAGTAGAGTTTAGGTGCGAGGTGGACCAGCGCGTGGCACTCACACCCGTCTGTCCGAGCGCCTGGCCGGGACCCGCCGCAGAGCTGCATGAATAAATGCTGCTTTGACCACCGTGGTGGCTATGCGCTGAGGGGCTCATAAGTAGAGGACTTCGGTCGGAGCGCTGACATGCCAAGGAGCTTAGAGAGGTGGTCTTCGAGTTAAGTCCCTGCCAGCGCCCCGACTCCTGAGTGGGCTTGCGGGTAAAGTTGCCGGTACGGTATCCGCCGGCTGTTAAAGCCGCGGTACCATCTGGTGCCGGTCCGGATCCTTTATTGTAATGACGGAACCAGTCGGGGATATTGAGTCGCTGAAGCGATGCCTGGACCCGCAGCTGGTGCTCGCTGAGCGCTGCCGGATATTGATCGTGCGACTTCTGGAGCTCGTTTTCAGGGGGCTGTAAGTAATCGAAGAACATGAACAATAATAGGTAATTTAATTTAATAGTTTATTTTTGATAAACGTTATTTTATTTAATAAATCTTCTCTCATAAGGACTGACGACCAGTATGCAAATCTTAATCTAATATATTTATTTAATTAATTACAATTAATTATGTAGAAAATTTACGTAACTATTATTGCCGCGCAAGCCTATTTGCATCAACTTTGTCGATTTTTTTTGAACGATCTTACATTTAAGTCTTTGTAAATATTTTCATTCCGTATGTACCAATGTGCCCCAGATTATGTGTATTATTCTAAATTACTAACGCAATTGTTTTCTAGTAGCTCGGAGCCATATGTTCAAATGGGTTTGAGGACTTTATTGTACCAAGGTACTTTATACTCCAGTTTTTCTGATTAAAGAGCGTTTATAAGCCAATGAAGCCAAGATAAGTTACATCAGTTGCTTTGGGGAGAGGTATTTAGAGAGAAAATATTTGCATCCTACTCCGAAACTTCTTTGCTGAAGGTAATACTCCAATATTTTATAGGAATTATTATTTTGAATTTATAAATAAACCCGTCCAACCAAACAGGGTTAAAGCTTGTGCGACATCTAAACAAAATGCGATGCAATACTCGCGACTTTCAAATATATTTCTTATCTAGAGGGTTATTCGTTTTTCCAAATTGGTGCATTAAGATGACATTATAGAGCCCCTTTTCAAATATCTTTGGTACCTATTAAACACTGATTGCCCTATATGAGAATGGCTGGGTCTTGTCCTTTCCGGCTTTAATCATTGTGGCGACAGACTTTCTTCATTGTTGAGGATAATACCGCCATTTTATCATGCAGAGCCACAGATGAAATCGTGGCCCGGGGCTTTCTTTTTCTTTTGAGACTTTGTGAATGTTTTAACTTCTGCTTCAGGATTTTTGATTACTATGTGCCCAATGCTTTTTGAAGCTTAAAGTGGTCTCGAAACGTTATCTTGATGCAAAGCTCACTCTCCTGTTTGTGTATGTAAAGGTATAATTTGAGCTTGATTTCATTTATCTTCTAGGTCTATTTTGATACTTCAGGATGAGGTTATATCCAACCTCCGACTGTCGCAGAAACCTTCTTTTATTGCATAGCAGTTCTTAAATATGCCTAGAAGCCCGACTGCTGTTGAAAGGTTTTGTAGCTGTTGTAATTGGAGTGGAGTGTTATGCAGCCAGCGTCATAACAGACAATATTTCTTCAAATGAGCTGTCAGTGTCTTCTTTACAGAACAAGCTTGGGCATGTTTTACATACATTCTGTATTCAAGCCAATCAATTTCACACGAAGTTAGAAAACGTGAAAGCTGTGACAGATCTGTTAAATATCAGCCTGCGGTACTTTTCTTGTAACAGCAAACTTAATCAAGTCAGGCTTTTTCTTATAAGATCCTATAGGATCTGTATAGTTGTATAATTGTCGTCCTTTGGGGTTGGTGAGTAGAGATACCCAATGGGTGTGCTTTGCATTGTATTCACCAGCTGCTATAAAGCGACCACCTAATAGGTCAAGGAAATTTACAAATTCTGTTACGGAAAGGAAGAAGCGTGCTGGGGCAGTATAGCCAATTATGGCAAATTTATAGCCATAAAATAAAAATAAATCTAGTTTGTTAGATGAGTCTCTGATATAAGCATGTCGTCAATGTCATGTTGATCTAGGAACCGCAAGCTCGTATTTGTGCTGTGAAATGCCATTCTCGTTTAATTATTTGATAATCCTACCTACACAAGAATTTTTCTTTTGAGATTGCCGAATTATAAATTTAAATATATGAAGTAAAAAAAATAATTCATATAGAGAGGTAAACATCTCTGCCTCAGGGTTGCCACTTCGATGTTACAATGAAAGTTCGACAAGATTAGAGCCCGGGTTATAGTTTAGAGCCGGGCACGATTTTAATTTATAATAATTTTTACACAATGTTGGTCAAACCTTAAACATTAATGTACAATAAATGAAATTTGTGAAATTGTCGTAAGATCTTTTAAAAAAATTCACGAAAATAGCCTTTTTTTCGTGCTTTAAGACCCCGTAACCCCTTAAAGAAAAAGCGTTTTGACTATACAAAGTAAAAAGAAAACATGAAAGGAAAGCTAACTTCGGGCGGAGCCGAAGTTGATATACCCTTGCAGAATACTTGTAAATTATATTCTCCAAAATTATTCATATGATGCATTCTTAATACTCATAAAAAATCCAAACTTCCTAACTTTAAAAACACCAAAGTTATGGCATTTCCAATCGTTCAGTTATATGGCAGCTATAGGATATAGTCAACCGATCCTTATGAAATTTGGTAAGTCGGATTGATTGGCCAAAAATAAAACTCATAGGAAATCCCAACTTCCTAACTTTACAAACACGAAAGTTATGGCATTTTCGATCAATCAGTTATAGGGCACCTATAGGATATAGTCGGCCGATCCCGGCCGTTCCGACTTATATACTGCGTGCAAAGGAAAGAAGGGTGTGTGCAAAGTTTCAATTCGATAGCTTTAAAACTGAGAGACTAGTTTGCGTAGAAACAGACAGACGGACAGACGGAATTGGCTATATCAACTCAGGAGGTGATCCTGATCAAGAATATATATACTTTATAGGGTCGGAGATGTCTCCTTCACTGCGTTGCACACTTTTGACCAAAATTATAATACCCTCTGCAAGGGTATAACAACAACAATACAATTTAATAAGCAAGATCAAGACAAATCGTAAGTTAAGATTGGGAAAAGGATGCCTAAAAGCCGTTTAGCCATTCGGATTCCTTTGCGGCATTTTAAAACAACTCGCCGTTGCAAAATGCAAGGCACACAGGTCGAATTTTTGAGTGGCCAGAAAGGCGTAAATATTAAAAGATAATGTCAACCCCAGATCTCCTGAACATAGATCAAAGTAAGAAGGAATTTGGTAAGGATAATCACCTAAATGCCTGCAAAAAGGCCCTGCATGCAGCAGTTTACAAAGAACTAGCTTTAAATAGTTAAATGACTTAAAAATTCGTATTATTCAATTTGTATATTTTTTTAATTATAAACATTTTTAAAACAAAAATTGAATGAGAATTATTATAACCTTTTTAAAAGAATAAAAGACAATAAAAATTGTTAATCAATTTGTAAGTAATGTTAAAAAGATATTTTTTTCATAATGTATGTTAAACAAGAAAGAAAAGCTAACTTCGGGCGGAGCCGAAGTTGATATACCCTTGCAGAATACTCTATAATTATATTCTCCAAAATTATTCCTATGATGCATTCTTAATACTCATAAAAAATCCAAAGTTCCTATCTTTAAAAACACCAAAGTTATGGCATTTCCAATCGTTCAGTTATATGACAGCTATAGGATATAGTCGGCCGATCCTTATGAAATTTGGTAGGTCGGATTGATTGGCCAAATATAAAACCTGTAGAAAATCCCAACTTTCTAACTTTACAAACACCAAAGTTATGGCATTTCCGATCAATCAATTATATGGCAGCTATAGGATATAGTAGGTAGGTCGAATTGATTGGTCAAATATAAAACCCATAGAAAATCCCAACTTCCTAACTTTACAAAAACGAAAGTTATGGCATTTCCGATCAATCAGTTATATGGCAGCTATAGGATATAGTCGGCCGATCCCGGCCGTTCCGACTTATATACTGCGTGCAAAGGAAAGAAGGGTGTGTGCAAAGTTTCAATTCGATAGCTTTAAAACTGAGAGACTAGTTTGCGTAGACAGACGGACAGACGGACAGACAGACGGACAGACAGACGGACAGACGGACAGACGGACAGACGGACATGGCTATATCAACTCAGGAGGTGATCCTGATCAAGAATATATATACTTTATAGGGTCGGAGATGCCTCCTTCACTGCGTTGCACACTTTTGACCAAAATTATAATACCCTCTGCAAGGGTATAAAAATATACCAGATATGCCAGATATAAAGTAAAATATAGATAAGGTTTTAAGTCTGTGCTTATGAATAAATATTTTTTTTCTGGGCATGCAAACAGGCCCCAAACCATAAAGCTAGAAAAAACAATCTTGTTTACACCAGCATATGAGAGCAATTTTTTTAAGTTCGCGCAATGTTTGTGTTAATGAAAAATCGACTTACAAAAGTGTGAACACTATAAGAACTATAACAAGAAAGGAAAGTTAACGGAGCCGAAGTTGATATACCCATGCAGAATATTCTGTAAATTATATTTGTTGACCATAAAACCCATAAAAATCCCAATTTCCTAACTTTAAAAACACCAAAGTTATGGCATTTCCAAACGTTCAGTTATATGGCAGTGTTCAAGAAGAACACTAATTATCATAATGATAAGATTTTACGAGCTCTGGTTCTGTCAACATGTATATCTATCTAGAGCCGTTAATAACGATCTGTAACTTAAAACCTATAAGGGTGCAGTGCCGAACAATTGTAATCTTAAGTACAGGCCACTGGAGCCTGACCATAGTTCTCACACTGCACAAAAGGTCGCCTTGCGGGAGACCGTTGATAAGGCTCCCGCTCAGGCTTACAGATGTGGTCTCTGTGTAGACCACAGATAAGGATATTATAAGAATTTCATGTTAGTTACGTAAGCGAAGACTTAGAAAAATAAAGTCAGTTTTTATACAGAACTCAAACGTGAAGGTTGTTTTCCTTATTACAGGAATCCCTCACATTTTGGTCATTCGAGCCTTTTTTTCCTTGCGGAACAATTGGCCAGACTACTTTGCAGTTTTCCCCCACCAATGGTAAGAACCTCAGAGAAATTGTGCACCCTAAAGATTCTGTCAAGTGCTAGACACTTGCAGCTAAAGGTTGCAAATAGATTCACACGATTGTTTTCCCCACCAGTTTTAAGAGACAAAAGTGTTGAACAAAAAAAAAAGCATAAAGATAAATAAAGAGTCTTTTTTTGTTTTTTAAAGCACCTTAAAGATTCTGTTTTTTTAAAACAGCTAAAGGTCGCTACCAATTGGAACATCGCAAAAAATAAAACATAAAAGGTGTGTGTTTTTTTTTTATATAAACTAAAAAAAAAAAAATTTAAGTTTATAAGGCGTGTTTAAGGCCAACATCAGACAAATAAATACAATTTGTGAAATGTGCAACAAAATTTAAAAAAAGTGCCCACAAATTAACACTTGTGATAAAAAAAATAATAATAAACACAAGTGAAACAACAAATTTCTAAAAAATCCAATAAGTTAGATTAAAATAGAAAAACTGCCTACAAATTCTAAAAGCCAAAAAGCTAAGCATAATTAAATAAAATGCCTTCAAATTACTGAAGCCACCAAAACAACAATACATTACAACACTAAAACCAAAAATTGAAAATTGAAAAAAAAAATCAAAATCTTCTATAAAAGAAGACCAGCACCCCCAAAAAAGACGACTTTAAGCATCATCAACATAATCGACGTCAAGCAGCCTGTATAAAAAACCAACGACATCGACATCAAGAATCGCCGACATCAGCGTCCAGCAAAATTCAGATAAGTTAGAAATAAAAAATTATTATTATTATTTTCTTAACGTAAATTATTAAATATATATATAAATTAAGAAAATGTTGTCCGAAAAGACCATTGAGTTCCTGCAGAAGCAGTCCGAGTTAACGCAGCAGATCAGGCTTTTAGAGGCAAAAGTGCACTTAACTCAACAGGAGTTTAAAAAATCTGTAGAACTAGAAAAGGTTTTTATATTTAATCATAATGTTTTGGTAAAGATCAGTCCAGTTGAGCACGAATATTTTACATCAAAACATTATGATGCGATGATGATAATATTTTCTAAACTAAAGAAACAATTTGAAAAGGACTTGAGTAGGCCGGGAAATAGCGGGCAAATTAGGTCCCAAATAGGCGAGATTAAGCCCGCTCCGGGGGATGCTAAATTAATGAAAGATTTTGACGACAATGTGGGACATTTAAAGAGGTATCTCGAGGAAACTTTTAATAATTTAAATTCCGATCTACTTTCCCTTAAAATTAGAAAAAAGAAAATTAAATTTTTGAAAACTAAAAATTTTGGTTTATTAGATAAGGTAAAAAGTTGTGTTGAAACTTCGGAATTTGATGACCAGATAACCGAATTAGAATTCGATGTCGATAGCATTTTAGAGGTTATAGATGAAAGACTTAACGATGAAAAAAATCAAGTTAAGGAATCTATAACTGTAAAGGCAGAGGAATTACCTAAGCTGCCAAAAATTAAGGTACCCACTTTCTTTGGTGATTCCAAAGAATGGGATCTATTTAATGAGTTGTTTATGGAACTCATTCATACAAGAGAGGACCTTAGCACTGCTCTTAAATTTAATTATCTCAAGTCAGCGTTAAAAGGAGAAGCCAAGAACGTGGTTTCCTATTTACTGCTAGGCACTGGAGATAACTATGAAGCTGCTTGGGAGTTGCTAACCAAGCGGTATGAGAACAGAAGAAAAATTTTCTCTGATCATATTAATAGGCTTATGGATTTACCCAATCTAAATTTGGAATCCAATAAGCAAATTAAAACATTTATTGACACAATTAATGAGTGTGTTTGTTTGTTTATTTAAAAATACAATGGTAGGTGTGGGGATCTGTGGGTTGGCTTATCCAAAATTAAGTCATTACTGCTTCAGGTTTTTGGGATTATTTATTACAAAACAAGAGAGAACGCTATAGTCGGGTGCCCCGATTATCAGATACCCGTTACTCAGGTAAAGGGAGTGCGAGGGAGATGGAGATAGAAACTTTGATCATGCATAACTTTTTAACGAATGGTGCGATTTGAAAAATTTCTTCTACATTTCGATAGGTATTGATAAACACAATAAAACTGCATTTTTACTTTTCCGAAATAATTAAATTTTTAAAATCGTATATTAGCGATTGTGGGCGTTAAAGGGGGCGTGGTACCTTTTTGAAACAAACTTGCGCTGCGTAGGAACTCCTAGAATCTGCATGCAAAATGCCAATCTTCTAGCTTTTATGGTTTCCGAGATCTCAGCGTTCATACGGACAGACAGACGGACAGACGGACAGACGGACAGACAGACGGACATGGCTATATCGACTCGGCTAGTGACCCTGATCAAGAATATATATACTTTATAGGGTCGGAAACGCTTCCTTCTAGCTATTACATACTTTTGCACGAATACAATATACCCTTTTACTCTACGAGTAACGGGTATAAAAATGAAGAACGAGAAAACAGGGGAAATTTTGACTTTACATTATTTTTTTTTTTTTTTTTTTTTAAGCATTGACAAATTAAAATTTAGTTATCGTAGGCAAATTTAATCACACAATAAACGTGGATGTTGTAAATTGTGTGTAACACGATTAATATAGCCAAATAGTTGATGATTAGGTATGATTCGCAATCGTTTTCGTCCTTCTTGGGAGTCAGTAATGATGGTTGTGTCTCTGTTCAACATCTAACAGCTGCTGATGTTCAGTCTGCGGTTCAAACTCTCGGTATAGTTATATTATTAAAGTAGGAGCGTGTGTGTGCCAAGTGTCGTGGATAGGCCTTACAGTCGCCGGTCACATTGAATTAGAGATATAGAAAAAGAACAATTAAATAGACCTCTGATCATACAGTTAACAAAGAAAGAAGCCAACCGAATAAATAAAAAATCAACAGTAATCGTAAAGTGCCCATGGGCAAGGCAAGCGAACCTGACCCGTAGTCCTACGTTCTTATCTCTCTCTCTCCACATCCTAGACAAACTGATGATGATGCTGTTCATGCTGTTCGGTCACCTTGAGGTAGGAATCCTCGCCCAGCAGCAACACACTGGTCGCCGAGCCGTCGTGCGGATATAAGTAGGCAAACTGTCCGCTTTATGTGCCCGCCGCGGAACTTCCGCCAAACGTTGTAAACGGGTAGTCCGTTGATCTGCTGAGGTGTCAGCACCAAGCTGCCCGTGTTTCCGCCGACTCCTTCTCCTGCTTCTGATCCTGTTTCTGCACCTACTCCTGCGGATGAAGCTGCATTCTGTTTGGTCCTGTTGCACTTCCCTGCTGTCCTTGTCAGTCAATTTAGATTATAAAATTAAAGGCACAATTATCCGAAGATGTGGATGCAGTTTTTGCCCACATAATACTTCGGAAATTTAACAAGGATTCTCTAAATTTATATGAGAGTCATGTTAAAAGGACAAAGGAAATTCAAACACCTGATATCATGGAGTTTTTAGAGCAAAGACTCAGCTCCATTTCCTCTTTTCTACAGGAAAATAAACCTTTGAGAAAAGAATTTCAAATCAAAAGCAGCAAAGAAAATTGTTCTTGTTGTAATTTACCAACCCATAATATAACACAGTGTTATAAATTTAAGGGAATGGAACCAGCAGAAAGAAATGACTGGGCAAAGAAAAGACACATTTGTTTAAAGTGTCTCAAGCATTCAAGCAATAATAAGTGCACTAATGAAATTCTTTGCTTGGATTGCAAGAAACCGCACCACACGCTTCTTCACATTAACTATAATAAAGAACAAGTGACTACGTGTAGGACGACGGAACAAGTGTTATTGGCCACAGCATTGATTCATGTGAAATCAGCTAGTGGAGGCTTCGAAAAACTCAGAGCGCTGATTGACAGTGGATCTCAGAGTACGATGATATCGGAAAAAGCTTCACAAATTCTCAAGTTGCCAAAAATAAAAAATTATACTGAGATTGGTGGAGTTTCCTCGATAAAAACATGCATATCAAAGCATAAAATAAAACTAAACATTAAATCTTTAAAAGAAAGGAAAAATGAATTAGTAGTGGAGGCAATTGTCCTCCCAAAATTAATGAAGTCATTGCCAATGCGCTCATTAAACATTAATAAAACGAGGTGGCAAAACTACCCATTAGCCGATCCTGAGTTTAACAAGCCAGGTCGAGTAGACTAACATTCTTCAAAAAGGAGTAATAAAGATAAACGGTCTTCTTGGTCAAAACACAGACTTTGGTTGGATAGTGTCTGGATGCACTAAATCAAAAGGAATAGGAAGAAGAAGGTACAGATGATAAAGTGGGAGTTGTAAATGTTAAGACCTAAGAAGCTTCATGTAAAAGACCGATAACAAAAATCAGACCTTTAATTGGTGTAAAACAAGCAGAGGATGTTATGGAAAAGAGGGTTTCACATAGATTTTCTAAATTAGGCACTGTCATGGTAATGCTATTGCTTACATTGTTCTGTCAAGTGTCAGAAGCAGCAACAATAAAAGACGAGAATAAATCATTTAGCTATTAAAATATTAATAACACGGCTGCCATATACTTAGATCCACTAGGAGAAGCTTCATAGCTTTGAGGATCAATGCAATATCGTTTTAGATAATATGCAAAATCAATTAATAGAACTTAAGGAAAATAATAATCTATTCATGATGCAAAAGAGATCAAGAAGCAAACGTGCTCCTTTCGAATTCATTATATTACATTTTATATGGAATGAGGATGATAGGAAACAACTAGAAGAAAATATGAGAAATCTATTAGACAATCAGCACAATTTAAATGAGTTAGTTCAGAAGCAAACTTCAGTGGTAGATTCCACTACAAATTTATTAAAGAAAACGACTGAAGAAATTAACGATAACTGTAAGAATATGCATACTAGAATTGAAAATATGAAGAAGGTGAAAGGGTGCAGGCAGCAATTATAAGTCTGTTAATTGACATTAATCATGGTAGATTAAACACAAACATCTTTAAGCCAAATCAATTACAAAATGAGATATCCAAAATTCAAGGTAGCCTTTTCGAAACATTAGTTCTTCCAGGGAAAAAGACAGGTACTGAGCTTAAGGAAGTCTATACGCTATTAACAGCTAGGGGATTACTTATCGAAAATAAGTTGATTATAAAAACTAAAATTCCTCTATTTAGTGGACATCATTCTAAGCTTTTTAGAATTATTCCTTTACCAATACAGAACGAAGACAGAATGATTATGGTTCAGATTTCTTCGGAATATTTAATTTATAACTTGGAAATCGATTCTTATGACGTAATGTCCGAATCAACTTTAAATCAGTGTCAAAGATGGCAGTAAAATAAGAGAATTTGCAAAGGAAGTTCTCTTTGGAATTCTGCAAATGACAATTCTTGCGAAGTGCAACCATTTAAGCCAAACAGAGTTTCAAACTGTATATACAAAACAGTAATAGATACTTCATCTTATTGGACAAAGCTAGAAAAGAAAAGTAGTTGGTTGTTTAAGGTTCCTTTTAATTCCAAGATAAGAGTACAGTGTACGAATGCACAAATTCAGTTACTTGATTTACCAACGCAAGGAATTCTAAGTATTGCGCCAGATTGTACTACTAAAACGGATGATAAGATTTTGATTGCCCATCATAATATTAAATCTGAAAGTGAAGAAGTTTTATTATCATCGTATGTAGGAGATATTAGTCAAATCCCAAAGGTTGTTTGGGATCCATTGAAATTGGATTCTATTAATCATACTGTTGAGATTGCACGCCTTAATAAAGAAATTAAATATTTAAAAGAAAATCATATTAAATTCAAAGATTTGCATTTTCACCATATATCCGGACATGCTTCTTTAGGAATTGGATTAATAATAACAATAATCATGGTAATATATGCCATAAGAAAATGCAACGATTGCAAGCCATTACTTTCGCCGGACCGTTGCAAGGTGTCTTATAATAAGTTAAAATCAAATAAATAAATATATCGAATTAAAAATACAGTCCACTAATTTTATGTTTGCATTGTTAACGAAAAGAATTGATGTATTAATAACCTGTAACCAGAATGTTCAAGAAGAACACTAATTATCATAAATATAAGATTTTACGGGCTCTGGTTCTGTCAACATGTATATCTATCTAGAGCCGTTAATAACGATCTGTAACTTAAAACCTACAAGGGTGCAGTGCCGAACAATTGTAATCTTAAGTACAGGCCACTTGAGCCTGACCATAAATATAGTTCTCACACTGCACAAAAGGTCGCCTTGCGGGAGACCGTTGATAACGCTCCCGCTCAGGCTTACATATGTGGTCTCCATCGATAAGGATATTATAAGAATTTCATGTTAGTTACGTAAGCGAAGAAATAAAGTCAGATATCGAATTGAAACTTTGCACACACCCTTCTTTCCTTTGCACGCAGTATATAAGTCGAAACGGCCGAGATCGGCCGTCTATACCCTATAGCAGCCATATAACTGATCGGAAATGCTAAACTTTGGTATTTTTTAAGTTACGAAGTTGCGATTTTTTATGCGTTTTATGTTTGGTCAATCAATCTGACCTACCAAATTTCATAAGGACCGGACGACTATATCCTATAGCTGTCATATAACTAAACGATTGGAAATGCTATAACTTTGGTGTTTTTAAAGTTAGGAAGTTTGGATTTTTTATGAGTATTAAAAATGCATCATATGAATTATTTTGGAGAATATAATTTACAGAGTATTCTGCAAGGGTATATCAACTTCGGCTCCGCCCGAAGTTAGCTTTCCTTTCGTGTTATATTTTTATGTGACATTTTTGCAGTATAAAAGCAATTGACATGAAACTCTGCAAATCTAGTTTATTTATGTATACCTTATTCCTTTCGCTATTTTTTCAATTTTAGCAATTTCGGCAAAGTCTGCAAGACTATTAAAACTTCGGCTTGCCGAAGTTAGCTCCGTCCTCGTTATTTGATGCATTGCTGTCTGCTGAAGTTTATATACCCTTGCAGAATACTCTGTAAATTATATTCTCCAAAATGATTCATATGATGCATTCCTAATACTCATAAAAAATCCCAACTTCCTAACTTTAAAACCACCAAAGTTATGGCATTTCCAATCGTTCAGTTATATAGCAGCTATAGGATATAGTCGGCCGATTATTACTAACTTTACAAACACCAAAGTTATGGTATTTCCGATCAATCAGTTATACGGCAGCTATAGGATATAGTCGGCCGATCCCGGCCGTTCCGACATATATACTGCGTGCAAAGGAAAGAAGGGTGTGTGCAAAGTTTCAATCCGATAGCTTTAAAACTGAGAGACTAGTTTGCGTAGAAACAGACAGACGGACAGACGGTCATGGCTATATCAACTCAGGAGGTGATCCTGATCAAGAATATATATACTTTATAGGGTCGGAGATGTCTCCTTCACTGCGTTGCATACTTTTGACCAAAATTATAATACCCTCTGCAAGGGTATAAAAACGTGTCTTAAACTTAAAAAAAAGTAATTTAAAATTGGTTTAGTCAGATTTTTTTGACTCCTAGGACCCTACCTACACCGAAAAAACAAACTTTCAACTTTGCTGTAAATTATTTTTGTAAACCAGGGTTTACAGCTTTTTAATCATATTATTAAAAATAAATCGAATGACTACGAGTTACTTTACGAAAAAACCAGTCAATTAATATTTTCAAAACCCGATTTCAAACCGATTTAAAAGCTTTCTGGATATCTCCGAGAACATTGATCCGATCTAGGATAATTTTAGTGGCATTTTGATTCATTGCCGTCGGACAGGGATTACAGTTGGATAAACGGGTGGTTTGACTTCTGTCGTAACTGTGTAGAAGTTCTCGAACGCTTTAATTAGGCTTACCGTGGCAAGCGGCTATGATTCCCCCTACTATTCCCAGTAGAACTCGAAGGGATCCATCAAAGCCGAGCTTATCAGAGTGACCTGTCTCCGCTCTGATAGATCCAGACCGGTGACATTATGATTCATACCAACAATCACATGGTTGGGTGAAAACTGGAGGCGAGTTCCTATAGTGGCTCGTATCTGTACACTTCTGCTCTTAAGTAACTATAAGCTCCATAAGCTTACATAGCAAAATTGATGTCATTGCAAATAGCCGTTTGCCATAATAGCGAGTCTGGTGAATTTAAAATTCTGAACCATGCGTAGCTCTAACCACCTGTACAATAACTGTTTGGGTAATAGCTTAACTACCAAGAGTATTTTTCCTTTGTCTAGGAGTGGGAGATATTAGACCGAGTTCAAGTGGATCATAGCTTCTTAAGAGCACTGATAAAACACTTTTATTTCGTAGATATTCGTATCATGAAGTATTGGTATGAAGTTAAACAAGACATTTTCCAAGCTTGACAAAGTCGGTTACAACATGGAACTTAAGAAACTTCCCGTTGCCTTCTGCCTATTCTCCAGCAAGAATGTATGGTTCGTTGGAAATGAGCCTCTGCGAAGCAGATATATAACTTGTTAAAGAATTTCCTGTGCCTCCTCAATTGTGTTTAAACAATAAGTTATTGGAATATTGGATACGATGTGTAATAGGTGGAGGGTATGATTAATGTTGATAATGGAGAAATTAGATCTGAGTCGCCTGATGAGAATGATGATACAGGGGCATTCGGGAAACCAAGTCATTTGAAGAAATCGAACAACAGATTATGTGCATCTTTATAGCATAAGCTTCTTGATCAGCATCACCAGGAGAGTCGATCTAGCCATGTTCGCCTGTCAGTCCGTCCGTCCATTTCTACGCAAAGTAGTCGTTCAGTTTTAAAGCTACCTCCTTGAAACTTTTCCAAAAGTTGCTTTTCTATTGCAGCAAGTATATATATAAGTCGGAACGAGCCGGATCGGGCGAATATATTATATAGCTCCCATAGGAACATTCGGAAAAAAATAACCAAAAAGTATAAGTTTGTTGTTATTAATTTTTTTGTTCTTTGGGATTTGGTAACATTTAAATACTATAGACTTACGGTTTTTAAAATTGTATATCATATTGCACCAATTGAAAAATCTAAAAAATTAAACTAAAAAAAAAAAAAATATTTTGCTGTTTTTCTGTTTATTAAATTATTCAGAATTACGCTGCTAGTTTTGTCAAAATCGGACAACACTATTATATAGCTGCCATAGAAACGATGGCAAAATGCAGGTCAAAATCGACATAGCCTTATTGGGTTTAGTAATATAGGCATAGAAATAGAAATGTATTCGTTTTGTAATAACTGCAAGGATATAATCTCGTATAAACTTCGATTTGCATTTATTACATTAAAATTATTCGCTTAAGAAATTATCACATTAAAAAAATAAAATAGAACTCCATCAACTGAAGAATTCTTTAGTCATACACAATTGAAAAAATATTCCTAAAAATATGCTGAATTTCTTTGATCAGATTGCTTTTCCAACATTAAATCTCAAAGCTCCGAACAAAACATTGAGCTACCCGAGCCGATTGCAATAAGCTGACCTATTTAAATATTTAATTGTGTAATTTGTGATTCCCAAAGAAATAAATGTTAATAATTATACCCTTGCAGAGGGTATTATAATGTGAAGGAGACATCTCCGACCCTATAAAGTATATATATTCTTGATCAGGATCTCCTCCTGAGTTGATATAAGCATGTCCGTCTGTCTGTTTCTACGCAAACTAGTCTCTCAGTTTTAAAGCTATCGAATTGAAACTTTGCACACACCCTTTTTTTTTAAGTCGGAACGGCCGGGATCGGCCGACTATATCCTATAGCTGCCATATAACTGATTGATCGGAAATGCCATAACTTTGGTGTTTGTTAAGTTAGGAAGTTGGGATTTTCTATGGGTTTTATTTTCGGCCAATCAATCCGACCTACCAAATTTCATAAGGATCGGCCGACTATATCCTATAGCTGCCATATAACTGAACGATTGGAAATGCTATAACTTTGGTGTTTTCAAAGTTAGGAAGTTTGGATTTTTTATGAGTATTAAGAATGCATCATATGAATAATTTTGGAGAATATAATATACAGAGTATTCTGCAAGGGTATATCAACTTCGGCTCCGCCCGAAGTTAGCTTTCCTTTCTCCTACTCCTGCTGATGAAGCTGCATTCTGTTTGGTCCTGTTGCACTTCCCTGCTGTCCTTGTCAGTCAATTTATATTATAAGATTAAAGGCATAATTATCCGAAGATCTGGATGCAGTTTTTGCCCACATAATACTTCGCAAATTTAACAAGGATTCTCCAAATTATATGATAGTCATGTTAAAAGGACAAAGGAAATTCAAACACCTGATATCATGGAGTTTTTAGAGCAAAGACTCAGCTCCATTTCCTCTTTTCCACAGGAAAACCAACCTTTGAGAAAAGAATTTCAAATCAAAAGCAGCAAAGAAAATTGTTCTTGTTGTAATGTACCAACCCATAATATAACACAGTGTTATAAATTTAAGGGAATGGAACCAGCAGAAAGAAATGACTGGGCAAAGAAAAGACACATTTGTTTAAAGTGTCTCAAGCATTCAAGCAATAATAAGTGCACTAATGAAATTCTTTGCTTGGATTGCAAGAAACCGCACCACACGCTTCTTCACATTAACTATAATAAAGAACAAGTGACTACGTGTAGGACGACGGAACAAGTGTTATTGGCCACAGCATTGATTCATGTGAAATCAGCTAGTGGAGGCTTCGAAAAACTCAGAGCGCTGATTGACAGTGGATCTCAGAGTACGATGATATCGGAAAAAGCTTCACAAATTCTCAAGTTGCCAAAAATAAAAAATTATACTGAGATTGGTGGAGTTTCCTCGATAAAAACATGCATATCAAAGCATAAAATAAAACTAAACATTAAATCTTTAAAAGAAAGGAAAAATGAATTAGTAGTGGAGGCAATTGTCCTCCCAAAATTAATGAAGTCATTGCCAATGCGCTCATTAAACATTAATAAAACGAGGTGGCAAAACTACCCATTAGCCGATCCTGAGTTTAACAAGCCAGGTCGAGTAGACTTAATTATAGGAGCCGATTTATATGCTAACATTCTTCAAAAAGGAGTAATAAAGATAAACCGTCTTCTTGGTCAAAACACAGACTTTGGTTGGATAGTGTCTGGATGCACTAAATCAAAAGGAATAGGAAGAAGAAGGTACAGATGATAAAGTGGGAGTTGTAAATGTTAAGACCTAAGAAGCTTCATGTAAAAGACCGATAACAAAAATCAGACCTTTAATTGGTGTAAAACAAGCAGAGGATGTTATGGAAAAGAGGGTTTCACATAGATTTTCTAAATTAGGCACTGTCATGGTAATGCTATTGCTTACATTGTTCTGTCAAGTGTCAGAAGCAGCAACAATAAAAGACGAGAATAAATCATTTAGCTATGTAGAAATGTAGAGATGTAGAAATTATAAGCGCATCATGGAACCTGGTGATTTACTATAATATGGATGCCTATTTTCACATAATTCAGAAAAGTAATGTGCTAATTCAAAAATGAGAATTGTTTGCGGGAAGCTTCATAGCTTTGAGGATCAATGCAATATCGTTTTAGATAATATGCAAAATCAATTAATAGAACTTAAGGAAAATAATAATCTATTCATGATGCAAAAGAGATCAAGAAGCAAACGTGCTCCTTTCGAATTCATGGGTTCATTATATGACATTTTATATGGAATAATGGATGATAGGAAACAACTAGAAGAAAATATGGGAAATCTATTAGACAATCAGCACAATTTAAATGAGTTAGTTCAGAAGCAAACTTCAGTGGTAGATTCCACTACAAATTTATTAAAGAAAACTACTGAAGAAATTAACGATAACTGTAAGAATATGCATACTAGAATTGAAAATATGACTGACCAAACAACTTAAAGCATTGATTGAAGAAGGTGAAAGGGTGCAGGCAGAAATTATAAGTCTGTTAATTGACATTAATCATGGTAGATTAAACACAAACATCTTTAAGCCAAATCAATTACAAAATGAGATATCCAAAATTCAAGGTAGCCTTTTCGAAACATTAGTTCTTCCAGGGAAAAAGACAGGTACTGAGCTTAAGGAAGTCTATACGCCATTATCAGCTAGGGGATTATTTATCAAAAATAAGTTGATTATAAAAGCTAAAATTCCTCTATTTAGTAGACATCATTCCATATAACTGATTGATCGGAATTGCCATAACTTTGGTGTTTGTAAAGTTAGAATTAGGGATTTTCTATGGGTTTTATATTTGGCCAATCAATCCGACCTACCAAATTTCATAAGGATCGGCCGACTATATCCTATAGCTGCCATATAACTGAACGATTGGAAATGCTATAACTTTGGTGTTTTTAAAGTTAGGGAGTTTGGATTTTTTATGAGTATTAAGAATGCATCATATAAATAATTTTGGAGAATATAATTTACAGAGTATTCTGCAAGGGTATATCTAAGATTATAAAGACAAAAATTTGAGATGAAAATATTATGAGAAATACATATTGTTTTGGAAATTGTCTATTTTCGTGCATTTGCAGAGGGTATTATAATCTTAGTCTTAGTATTCTTGATCAGGCTCACCTCCTGAGTTGATATAAGCATGTCCGTCTGTCAATCTGTCTGTCCGTCTGTCTGTCCGTCTTTCTGTTTCTACGCGAACTAGTCTCTCAGTTTTAAAGATATCGAAATGGAACTTTGCACACACCCTTCTTTCCTTTGCACGCAGTATATAAGTCGGAACGGTCGGGATCGGCCGACTATATCCTATAGCTGCCAAATAACTGAACGATTGGAAATGCCACAACTTTGGTGTTTTTATACCCGTTACTCGTAGAGTAAAAGGGTATATTGTATTCGTGCCAAAGTATGTAAGAGGTAGAAGGAAGCGTTTCCGACCCTATAAAGTATATATATTCTTGTTCAGGATCACTAGCCGAGTCGATCTAGCCATGTCCGTCTGTCCGTCTGTCTGTCTGTCCGTATGAACGCTGAGATCTCGGAAACTATAAAAGCTAGAAGATTGGCATTTTGCATGTAGATTTTAGGAGTTCCTACGCAGCGCAAGTTTGTTTCAAAATGGTGCCTCGCCCCCTCTGACGCCCACTAGCCACAAGCTGTGGCCACAGTTTTGATGCTATTATGAAAATTTTAATTGATATGTATTTGCTTCGTCAATACCTATCGATTGACCTAATAAAAGTTTGCCACGCCCACTCTAACGCCCAAAAACCCATTAAACACTTAAGGGGTTATCCGGGTCTTGACACTTCAAAAAATTCTTTTTTTTTAAACTTTTTTATATAATAGTACAGAGTTTCAGAAATGTAGTCTGAAAATTTCAAGTCGATCGAAGCAAAAATGTAGGAATGGGAGAAATTTAAAGACCAGTGCGTCGAACCTCACAACAGGCAATTCCGGCTCTGGCGTCGGGCAGATGCGGCACTTTAAACGCGTTTTTCTCAAAACCACTTTTTTGAAGTCGGTAGTCACGATTTCTCAAAAACTATTGCACCGATCAACTTCTGCTTTTGCACACTTCTTTTAGGCATAATTCATTAATTAATTTTTACTTACAACTCATTTTATAAGCCAAAATATGGCCAAAATTTACGTAAAAAAAGACACTTTTTATGAAAAGCGCTACAAAAAATTAAAATTTTAATTTAAAACAAGAAAGGAAAGCTAACTTCGGGCGGAGCCGAAGATGATATACCCTTGCAGAATACTCTGTAAATTATATTCTCCAAAATTATTCATATGATGCATTCTTAATACTCATAAAAAATCCCAACTTCCTAACTTTAAAAACACCAAAGTTATAGCATTTCCAATCGTTCAGTTATATGGCAGCTATAGGATATAGTCGGCCGATCCTTATGAAATTTGGTAGGTCGAATTGATTGGCCAAATATAAAACCGATAGAAAATCCCAACTTCCCAACTTTACAAACACCAAAGTTATGGCATTTCCGATCAATCAGTTATATGGCAGCTATAGGATATAGTCGGCCGATCCTTATGCAATTTGGTACGTCGGATTGATTGGCCAAATATAATACCCATAGAGAGTCCCAACTTCCTAACTTAACAAACACCAAAGTTATGGCATTTCCGATCAATCAGTTATATGGCAGCTATAGGATATAGTCGGCCGATCCCGGCCGTTCCGACTTATATACTGCGTGCAAAGGAAAGAAGGGTGTGTGCAAAGTTTCAATTTGATAGCTTTAAAACTGAGAGACTAGTTTGCGTAGAAACAGACAGACGGACTGACAGACGGACAGACGGACATGGCTATATCAACTCAGACAACTAAGAATATATATACTTTATAGGGTCGGAGATGTCTCCTTCACTGCGTTGCACACTTTTGACCAAAATTATAATACCCTCTGCAAGGGTATAAAAAAAATGGCTCGTAGAGGACAAGCGAGACACATACACTATCAGAATAATATTGGTTTTTTGATTTCAGATAAAAATTGACGGAGATATTTTGCCTACCGCAAGGACACAATTTTTTAAGAGGTCAAGTTCAAGCCTGCCTCAACGGCTCAATTTTAAAAATTTTTGGTTCAAATTTTTACACAATGTTGGTCAAACCATACCAATTAATGTACAATAAACGAAATTTGTGAAATTGTCGTAAGATCTTTTAAAAAAATTCACGAAAATAGGTTTTTTTTCGTGCTCCAAGACCCGGATAACCCCTTAAGCCTGGCTAGCACCTACATTTCCGCCTTTCATGGCCCGTGGTACCAATGTCTTGGGGTAGATGGCGCAATACAATAGCGCCATCTAACGGATGACTTTGGAACAGCAGGCCAAGGTAATAATTCGAGCAGCGAAAAACATACAAGAAAACATATTTATATTAAGTTGTTTAGCTGAGTAACGGGTACCTAATATTTTTTTACTTTAAAATATTACATATTTATTGGTATGTTATTATTGAACTAAAATAACTTAGGTTTAACTTACGACCATAAATCTCTCCCGCGCCGACTACAATAAAAGACAAAACAAGAAAGGAAAGCTAACTTCGGGCGGAGCCGAAACACCAAAGTTATACCCTTGCAAAATATTCTGTAAATTATATTGGCTGTCCAAAAATAAAACGCATAAAAAATCGCAACTTCCTTACCTTAAAAACACTAAAGTTATGGCATCCTTATGAAATTTATTAGGTCGGATTGATTGGCCACAAATAAAACCCATAGAAAATCCCAACTTCCTAACTTTACAAACACCAAAGTTATGGCATTTCCGATCAATCAGTTATATAGTCGGCCGATCTCGTCCGTTCGGACTTATATACTGCGTACAAAGGAACGAAGGGTGTGTGCAAAGTTTCAATTCGATATCTTTAAAACTGGGAGACTAGTTCGCTTAGAAACATACAGACGGACATGATTGTATCAACTCAGGACGCGATTTAATCAAGAATATATATACTTGTCTCCTTAAAAAATAAAAATATGAATATATGTAATTCAGTTTGGGATTATAAATAAGCATTAGGACAAGGATTGTCCTTCTTGGACAGCGATTTCTTCAGATTTTAATTTTAAATGCAACAGAAAAATCGACAAAACTGCGTTGCTTTAAAAATCGAACTATGGTAGCTACATATATGATAAGCTACCATTGAAACGATGAAATAATGTATCGAAAAATCGACATAACTTTATGGTTTTTAGACATAAATCATACAACAAGAACGACGGACAGATGAACGGACGGATCGGCGAATGGATAGACGAACGGACAGATGGCCAGATGGACAGACGGGCGGACAGACGGATGGACAGATGATAAGCAAGAATATATGTATATACTTTATACCGCGGAAAACATACCGTTCAATACGTTGCCAACCGTACTTTATACCGTCGGAAACGTACCTTTCACTACGTTGCCAACTTTTAGGTTATAAAAATAGATATTATCGTTCTATGGAATACTACATTTTTGTTTAACTGCAAGATATTTAGACTTCTTTCTTAATCAAACTTTTTCAAATTTGGAGCTCGTCCAATCTTTATTATTATACCAATTTTTAAAATAGAGTATGGGAAAGTTAAAGTATTTATTTTTAGGAAAAATTTTAGGAAAATTAATTATATTTTCATGGAAACGTGAAGCAACTATTTTTATTTAAAGCCAAAAATGCGGCACTCCAGATATAGAAATTAGTTAGCCTTATGAAACAAAATTGCAAATCGAAATCGAAGTATAAACGCTAAATATTACTATAACTAAGTTTGATTATAGTTATAGGAAATTCGAATTTGGGAAGTTTCATATGGGGAAGTTCGACAATAACTGTAATAGAAACAGGGTCGCCTAAGTTTTTTTTAAAGGTAAAGCCTTACAAAAAACAATGTCTGGGTCCGCCACTGACACACTGACACAAGGCAAAGAGTAAAAAAGCAAGGAGTTTGAGAGGGTGAAAATTACAAGCAAGGCAGTCACACCCAAAGCACGTTTCCCTCTGGAGTATACATATTTGATGAAAAAACCTCTCGCCCCAATTTTATTTTATAAGGTTTGGTTTCCTACTAATAAAATATTGGTCATGACACAGAAAGGCATAAAGAGTTAGCTAAGCACTTAGAAACACAAAGCCATTGAATAAGTGCAAACGCAACCACCAACATTGTTACCCATTACAATTCAATATTTCAAAGCAGGGCCCGTACTGATTAATTAGTTGGCAAGCTAGAAATGCGATTGATATGGGGTGGTCTTGAAAATTATCTTTTGGAGTTTCTTCGCCTCTCTCTTCTTTAATACTCTTAGATAAAATTAATAAATGAAATTGATCTTTTACTTTAGCAAACATGGTGCGTGACACACAAGAACGACACGCAAACACACTCGCGGCGACCGTGGCACAGACTAAGCGCCGTTCACCATTTTCTCCGACTGAAAGTATGCTTCGCGTTTGGACTTGTGGTACATACTGGCCCAACTGGCTATAATGGGTTCCCGAGCAGTGTGCTGTCACAACTTATGGCAGCTTTTGCGCATGTCAGCCATAAGGAGCTTTTCAAAATTGCCTGTAGGGCAGTGAGGAAGGATGTAGCCGTTCGTAGGGTGTGGCCCTGTGGCAACGCTGTGCCCGACAATGTAAACAAATCCAGGGCAGCAACAGGCGGTCGTCGGTATGTTTTCCAGTCGCATAAAAAACATGAACGATTAGGTAAATACTAGGAAACTAGGTAAACATCATTTTATTTGTTTCTACTGTCTTTTTTTAAAAAAACAAAAAATACCAAAATTGTTCCTAACCATGAACCAATATGAAGATGAACTTTCCAGAATGATGTGGGCAAGATTTTATTATAATTGTTTGTATATATATACAAATATTAAAAATCAGTCTTTTAAATAAAATTATAATCTTAAATACTAAAATCCTTGATCCTTGTTTTAAAAAACCGTATTAACCGGGTTAAGACGCAAAAGCCGAAGACCCAAGTTAGTCGTTGGACAATTAGCAATAACGAAAATTCCAGCAGTTTGACTTACAATCGAAAATAAATGCTTTTCAAACATTGTGTTTTGAAAATCTTTTGGATTTAAATAAAATAACTTTACACTTAAGTAATGACATTTTTTAGGGTGAACCCACAATATGCCTCGTTTACGCTGGTTGGTGATGCGTTGTCTAGAATCACGCATGTTGATGACCTTGGCGTCCTTCTTGACCCAAAACTTAAGTTTTATGACCATATTACTTCCATGGCGAATAAAGCCAGGGGAATTCAAAGGAATTCGATGATCCCTATATTACAAAGACTCTGTTCATTTCACTAGTCCGTCCAATCCTGGAGTACTGTTCACCAATTTGGAGTCCTCAGTGTGGTGTACATATAGACCGGTTAGAGCCTGTGCAAAAGAACTCGACCAAAACAGCATTCTATCGACTTAATTGAGCTTTTCTACCGAGTCTATCTTAGCATCTCACATACAAAATCAAACGGACGTTCTTCGAATTGGAGGAAAACTGTTTTGATTCCAGAGCTTAAGTAAAAGTCCTTACCTTTCTATCGAATTATACACGATGTTAAAATGTAGACATTTTGCAACTTGCCTAAAACTATGTTCTTCTATTTTCCTAAAGTACATTTGTTATTATTTATTATTACATTTATTATTGCCACTCAGCTTAGGAGAACGGATATTTTAGTCAGAAAGAGGGAATGCATATCAGACGTAGACCCTTTCAGTGTCAGTTGTTCGGTCTTTGCACCAAGAATTCACTGGACTAGAAGTGAAATCACAATTAGAAAACATATCGGGAGCTACCTTAACACGTCTGATTTCACAAGAGTCAAAATAATCAAAAACTTTATAATTTCTTGCATTTAAAATTTATTTATGTAAATGTATAATAATAAGCCTCAAAGTATAAATATTAAAGAAATGTGCTGACCTAGGATCCGACACCAACTATAAGGTCAGATAGCGCAGGGCCTTGTCCAGAAAACTCTGTTCCGTCGAATTTTTGGGAGTGATTGTAAGCCTGGGGTACTGGTGCAACCTATCCTTTTTGCATTGCTCACTTTTTTGGTACTCGACGGGAGTCTTGGCGTACTCCCTTTTCAACACCATGCTGATAATGCGGGATCGCGTGGAGCGATGCTTTATCACATGGGAGCGCGGACGCACGGGCGGTTTTGAAACGGAACCGGACACTCCCGATTCGTCAGAGACTGAATCCAGACTGGGGTTCCCCCCGCAGCTACAGTAGATGACGCTGCTGCGTGGTGAAAGGGAGCCACTATCATATGCCTCGTCGACACAGGTATAGTACTCGGGCAGACCAGCCAAGTACATGCTTTCGACATTTAAGGAATCTGACACCGCATAGGGAATGCACTTGGCCTCTAGGTACAAAAGCGGCTCATCGGCTGCCTCTTCCGCGCTTGGACTGGAGCAGCGTTCGTCCTTCAGCTCTTGTATGCGCGACTGTTGAAGCTTTTGCGCCTGTCGGAGCTGCCATAACTCGTGCCGCTTCTTCTCCAGGCGTGTTATGGTTTCCAGACTTTCGATGAACAGGTTCAGGTCGCGCTGTCCAAAATGTGCTGCACTCAACGTGACGGTAGTGGACATCGAGGGAAGGTCCTTTAAGTTTAGGTTCAGGAACTGGGTGCAAGTGTATGTTGACATCTTGGTGTGAGGTATTGTAAACAGAATTGAAGACAGGTTCTTGTAGCTATGCTGGTTGCTGGGCAACTGATGCTGTTGGATTGCCTTCATGGCTTATTTATACGAATCATGGCCTCTTTATTATTATTGCCTGTTTAAGCGTCTGCATACCTGAAATCTTACTATATGTCTCACAGGTAGTCAACGGGAAGCAATGTTACCTGGGTATTTCCTTAATTGTTTTTTAATTTCTGGGTTTTCCTAATCCAAGCCTTGTAAAATTGGCCTGCCCAGATAAATACCAATCCAATCAATTTGACCTGACCACCAGCTGCAGGACGTCGTCATATGCCGCAGCTGAGACTTGGGATTTAGCGTGCAAAAATGTTGCAATACCCACTCAAACGAAAAACTCTTTAAATACAAGGTAGATATAGTTATTGGGCGGAAAACGTATTCGCTCAATATCTATCGACACAACAAACATTTTTAGTGATCGAAATAACATTTATTTAATTGTTTTAGTATCATAGCGCTTCAAGCACAATAATTATTCTTTAGTTTTAAATAGCAAAAATGTTTTGCTATTTCGTGGAAAATAAATTTACCGCTTAATAACCCATGGAATATAATCATACAGATTTTACATTCTTTTTGGTAATGACAAAAATAGAATACAATTATTTATCTGCTCCTCCTCTAAATAAATAGATAAATCTTCCCAATATTCTACAAAATACTTTTGCCTCGATTGGTGATGATATCTATCTACAGAGCGTGCAGTTGCGGGATCTAAACCCAAAAAGGCTTGTGTTTTTCATAAAAATGTTTAAAAATAAAAATGTAAAAAATTTTTTAGCTTAGCCCGAGCTTATATACCCATGTCCATCTGTTATTATACCATCTTTTTATATGTGTACGTGGAATATCCGTGGAATATCCTATCCTATACGTGGAATATCCTATAGCTGCCATAGGAACGATCGGGTAAAATTAGTTAGATTTACTGTTTTTATTTTTTTTTGGAAATGGCCTTCAAGAAAAAATTTTAGTCACTGCAGCTTTGGCTTATTGTGTGTTCCTATAGTGCCTGTCATCTACGACAAAATAAAGTTGTTGAATCAATCGTCAATTACTGCTACAGTCAAGGCCTTAAATATCGGTACTGCCTTAAGAAGGGCAATAACGACTTGACAGCATTCTAATGAGTAAAAATATGGTATCTAGTTTATATGTACCGATAGTCCAGTAAGCTTTAGTAAGAAATCTTTTGTTCCAAAATATGTTAATTTCTTTTAGCAGAAATCGAATTCCTTATATATTCTCACGAAAAGACGTATAAAATCGTTTTATTATTTTTAAAGCATTCTATTACCATTACACATTTTATTGGGACGTGCTTCTTTCAAAAAAAGAGAAGTCTAACTACCACATCAGACAAGAAAAAAGGCACTGCACCATTGGATTTTCACCCAGAATTTAGATTATAGATGACAGATCAAGAAGTAGTGTATTTGGAAAGAAAATTGTGTTTTTTAGTGATAGATTTTAAAAGTGGATTTCTTAAAAAGGAGTATATAAGCGTATAGATAGCCTCATTTGGGACGCCTCATAGCTTAATCAGCCATATTTCAAAGATTTATTACAGAAATATTGCTGAACATTTTTTAAAGAGCAAAGGCGTGGTTTAAATGAATGACATAGTTTAGGTATCGATAGATTCACCTAAAGATACCATTAAAATAATAGTAAAATAAAAATACCGGTAAGCCCGCATATTACAATACCTAGAGACTAAAGTCGGTTCGATTTTTACTTAGCTCTCTGAATTTTCCAATTAGTCGTAGAGTAAAAAGTTATTTTCGTTGGAAATTATGTAACAGGTAGAAGTTAAGTTTCGGACCCTCTAAAATATATATATTCCTGATCAGGATTGCTAGCTGAGTCGATTAACCCGTCCGTATGAACGTCGAGCCTTTCTAAATGTGGTGATGATCGTGAATCGAGATGCTACTTGATCCGCTATATCTCACGACCTATTTAAGTACATCGTCAAAAACCATCTAACCGGCAACTCGCCTTTAACTGGGTCCAAACACAAAAGTCATGTCTAATCTTTAAATTCGCATTTTATTTTGTTACTTTGGACTCACTGGCCAAAGTCTTGAGCTTGAGCACTACATTAACATAAATTCAAATGACATTATCGATAGGTGTTGAGCTCCTGGATCATGTCATAGCCGTTACGAAAGCCATTTATGACGCTAAATTTAAGATCAAATGAAGCGGCTAAAGTCGAACAACGACGTGAAAGTTTTTTCATATTATGCGGTGCAGTGTAAGCAAGTTCTGATTCTTTTCGAATCTTTTAAGCCGACCTTCTCCAAGATTTTCAAGAGAATTCATCTTATACAGCTTTTGATTATTGATCCGTTCCAGAATTCAATTTCGGTCACCAGTTTGTTTGATTGTTGGCAGAACGTTGCAAATCGATGTTCGCTGCTCAAAGTATACAACGCGATCTATACTTAAGGGGGCCTGCTTTAAAGACTTCAAAAAATCGAATGTGTCCCTAAAATTTTAGAATCAAAGATATCAAAATATTTTTATAGTTACTGGAGCAATAGTATGCTAGCGTTGAGCAGGTACACGACCGGCCGGATTGCTTTGGCGTGCGATTTCTTGGCTTTTCATTTTTACGATTTTTCCTAATTGGCGGGAAAGATAGGAAAAAATTTAAACGTCATATCGAAACAAGACAAAATGTATTGTATTTGGGATTTAATTCTTATGATCAACTCACTTTTTGAAAAATCTAAAATAAATGAAACAAAAACAAGAAAGGAAAGCGAACTTCGGGCGGAGCCGAAGTTAATATACCCTTGCAGAATATTCTGTTAATTATATTCTCCAAAATTATTCATATGATGCACTCTTAATACTCATAAAAAATCCCAACTTCCTAACTTTACAAACACCAAAGTTATGGCATTTCCGATCAATCAGTTATATGGCGGCTATAAGATATAGTCGGCCGATCCTTATGACATTTGGTAGGTCGGATTGATTGGCCAAAATCCATATAAAATCCCAACTTCCTAACTTTAAAAATACTAACGTTATGGCATTTCCGATCAATCAGTTATATGTCGGCTATAGTCGGCCGATCCCGGCCGTTCCGACATACATACTGCGTGCAAAGGAAAGAAGGGTGTGTGCAAAGTTTCAATTCGATATCTTTAAAACTGTGAGACTAGTTCGCGTAGGAACAGACAGACGGGTTTTGAGGCGCCTTGGCGAAATGCTTGTACATATATTTTAATAAAAAAAAAATTTGAGAAGACTGTTGAAATACATAACAATAAAACCTGAAAGTTTCGTTTCAATAGAATATTTTTTTCCATTCCAAATAAAACCTCGGAAAAATCGACTTTTTGAAGCTTCTAAAGCAGGCTTCCCCCTTTAGAAAGTGTTCTGGGCTCAGTTCTTTATACGATATACGCGTCAGACCTTCCTTTGCCAAGAATATATCGCTGCATTTCTAGCGACGAGTGCACTGAAAAAGGATGCCACGGACATGGTGTAGAACATGTTAAATGAGGTGGATTATCGCAATTAATCAAACAAAGTCTTTTCGCTGAACAGGCTGAATATATATCGCCTTAATTAAATCATGCCAAGCCGAAATTTTCAGACATATAATAAACGGCCCTAGTTTACACAAAACTCCACTATATTTAGAGATTACTGTGTATCTATCACTAAACTGCCACACGTTACAGTCAAGAAATCCCTTACTTACACACCGACTAGCCCTGACACTCTTAAGACCTATGAACAAAATAACACTGAAAAGATTGCACCCATCTGAAAATTTGGTACTTGTACGGGCCAAGAATCAATCAAAGTGCTTCTTATAGCTTTAAGTTTAAAATTGTATTCCGTTCAGTTTTACATTCGATACTGTCAGATCCTAACTCCTTATATTATTATAAATTATTAATAATTATTGATATTATTGTTATTACTATTAAAGTCCCAAGGCTTGTAGTTAAATGAGGGCAGTTCCCTGTCAGCATAATTATTAATTATTATTTGACAGTAGCAGATAACAAGCCTACCCCCCTGGCAGCACCAGCACCCTGTCCATCGGGAGAGCAGAAGGGCCGTCAGTATCCACCCCTCTTAAAATAATAATTTGCAGCTCAACCAGTGGTCATAACTAGATTAATTGGCGGTCCAGTATTTGTAATTCGTTACCCACACACAAAAACTATTTTGTGGAAATCATAATACGATTGCAAGCTGGTACGGGATGCAACAGTGAATGCGGCGCAAAAAAAATAGTGATAAAGTTCCAAACCAAGTTGACCGGAACAAAAACCTTTATACACTGCTAGAAAAAATGTAAGTAGGAAACTTTATTAAAACCGTTTTGAATCTGCATCATAGAAGGTTGCGAGAATTTTCTTCAGCGGCAAATTATAAACCATAGGAATAATGTTGATACAAAAAATCGGTGATAGGATACAAATAAAAAATTGTATATTATACCAATACTTTTAAACTTACACTGAGAATGGATTTATAAGGTTTAAAACTAATGTTGCTTAATGTTATTTATAACAAGAAAGGAAAGCTAACTTCTGACGGAGCCGATGTTGATATACCCTTGCAGAATATTCTGTAAATTATATTCTTCAAAATTATTCATTTGATGCATTCTTAATACTCATAAAAAGTCCCAATTTCCTAATATTAAAAACACCAAAGTTAATGCATTTCCAATCGTTCAGTTATATGGCGGCTATAGGATATAGTCGTCCGATCCTTATGAAATTCGGTAGGTCGGATTAATTGGCCAAAAATAATACTTATAGAAAATCCCAACTTCCTAACTTTAAAAACACCAAAGTTATGGCTTCGTTCAGTTATATGGCAGCTATATGATATAGTCGCCCGATCCGGCTCGTTCCGACTTATATACTACCTGCAATAGAAAGATAACTTTTGGGAAAGTTTCAAGCAGATAAATTTAAAACTGAGGGACTAGTTTGCGTAGAAACGGACGGACGGACAGACGGACGGACAGACGGACGGACAGACGGACATGGCTAGATCGACTCTCCTGGTGATGCTGATCAAGAATATATATACTTTATAGGGTCGGAAATGTCTCCTTCACTGCGTTGCAAACTTTTGACTGAAATTATAATACCCTCTGCAAGGGTATAAAAATAAATACGGCAAATTTTTCGATCTGCATTTTTGTTGTTGTTTTATCTCCCCGTTCGACTTTGCTGTGGCATACAAACACCGAAAGTCTACTAAACATAGCTTTTTGTTAGTTTTTGCTCCACTGTTTACACTGTTTTTTTTTGTTTCTTATAGGAACGCCGATCAATACGCCAGCATACGTGCGGTGCTGCTGGTATTTTTATACCCTTGCAGAGGGTATTATAATTTTGGTCAAAAGTGTGCAACGCAGTAAAGGAGACATCTCCGACCCTATAAAGTATATATATTCTTGATCAGCATCACCTCCTGAGTTTATATAAGCATGTCCGTCTGTCCGTCTGTCTGTCCGTCTGTCTGTTTCTACGCGAACTAGTCTCTCAGTTTTAAAGTTATCGAATTGAAACTTTGCACACACCCTTCTTTCCTTTGCACGCAGTATATAAGTCGGAACGGCCGGGATCGGCCGACTATATTCTATAGCTGCCATATAACTGATTGATCGGAAATGCCATAACTTTGGTGTTTGTTAAGTTAGGAAGTTGGGATTTTTTATGAGTATTAAGAAAGCATCATATGAATAATTTTGGAGAATATAATTTACAGAGTATTCTGCAAGGGTATATCAACTTCGGCTCCGCCCGAAGTTAGCTTTCCTTTCTTGTTTATTGCATACATTGTTGGTACAAATACTCAAGAATATGTTGCTTAAGTTTCAAAACGAAATTTCAATTTGTTGATATGAGCACTCAGGTAAGCACCGGTCGATTTAGTGACGAAGCGCGCGGTCGTTAGACCCAAGCGGTTGCATTTTTCAAATGCGTTTTTCTCGAAACGACTTTTTTTCAACTTTCGGGAATCCTAGTTTGAAAAGTTGTTGACGAATCGTTTTGAAAATATGTGTAAATATTCAAGTCTGAAAATGATAAAACAAATTCTGAAAGGATATTACTAAGTAAAATATATTTATTGATGCAAGCATGGTTAAAAAAATTAATATAAAAACATGACATTTTGTTTAAACACCTCCAAAAAACAAAGAGTTGAAAATTAACAGAGTTTGGTTCATATTCTTAGAAAATATGTTACTAACAAGAGAAAAAAAATTCATGGCCTTTTAGATCAAAACTTCGAACTTCAAACTTCGTCCCGTAAGATGTAAAATCTGATAGCGATCGTCAATGGACACCAGCCTCTAACTTCACCAATTCCAGCGGAAATGGCATACACAAGTTTAAAAGTGTAGTTTAAAATAGGAATAAACTACTCTTTAAGTGAATTTGAATTATTTTTTCTCTTAGAAAACAAATCATAAGCAACACTCGAATTTCGGCCTCCTAATCTGGTTTCCCTTAAAGCAAGGTAGCATAACACTTATTTAAAATGAAGTAGAACAAGAAAGGAAAGCTAACTTCGGGCGGAGCCGAAGTTGATATACCCTTGCAAAATATTCTATAAATTATATTCTCCAAAATGATTCATATGATGCATTCATACTCATAAAAAGTCCCAACTTCCTAACTTAAAAAAAACCAAAGTTATGACATTTCCAATCGTTCAGTTATATGGCAACTATAAGATATAGTCGGCCGATCGTTATGAAATTTGGTAGGTCGGATTGATTGGCCAAAAATAAAACTCATAGAAAATCCCAACTTCCTAACTTTAAAAACACCAAAGTTATGGCTTTTCCGATCGTTCAGTTATATGGCAGCTATATGATATAGTCGCCCGATCTGGCTCGTTCCGACTTATATAGAAACGACATGCAATAGACAGACAACTTTTGGGAAAGTTTCAAGCAGATAGCTTTAAAACTGAGGGACTAGTTTGCGTAGAAACGGACGGACGGACGGACAGACGGACAGACGGACATGGCTAGATCGAATCTCCTGGTGATGCTGATCAAGAATATATATACTTTATAGGGTCGGAAATGTCTCCTTCACTGCGTTGCAAACTTTTGACTGAAATTATAATACCCTCTGCAAGGGTATAAAAAAACTTTTTTTGTTGACCAACACGCTTAATATGTCTTACGAGCCGGCAATGGCATAAGGGCCACCTCCGAGAGCACGGTCCTTCCATGAAAACAGCAAAATCATGTAGCGGAAAGCGCAACACTGGAGTTTGAGTCATATTCCGGTGCCGTCTCCAGTGCGACGGAAAAATTGATGATTTTTTAAAGATTTGAAACTCGTGTTCTTGAAGAACCACCATTCAACATTTAAAAAAGCCGACAATAGTCAACATACTGTCACCAAACTGTTTTACATTTGCTTGTACTTAAAAAAAATTAAAATTGTATTGTAACGACCTATCGATAATAATAGATAATATAGATAAAACACTACTACTCAGTTCGACGAAATTCGTGCTTCAGCTATGACAGAGAGCGAGAGGCCAAAAGCTGGCAAACACTTTTCGTCAGGCCCTTTTTCATTGCATAGCGCTGACAATCTGCTGAAGGGAAGTTTGGGTGAACGTTCGTCAGGCCCTAGCAAAAGGATTAAAAAATGTAATCTTTTAAGATGTTTGTTCTCAAAGCAGAGTGTTTCTAAGATCAAAAATGGACGGAAAAACCCAACAATAAAATCCAGAAAAATCCGCTGCAAGAACTTTTTGCATCCATGAACTCTAAATTATCAAATAATTTTCAGTAAATAAAAAAAAAACTTTTAAATTTTAATTATATTTTTTTATAATTTCTTTGTACTCCGGCGGTCTCGTCCTCCGGAATAGTACGGTGTGATGAAAAAACGATTTTAAAAAAATATAATCTTAAATTTGAAGACCAAAATTTTGAATTATTTCAATGTTAAAGGCAAAACAATAGAGCGCGCCGTAGAGTGTATGAAAGTGTGTATGCACCGGATATAGCTGATTAAAAAATGTAAGTATTATTTGTTAGAGAGTGTATGAAGAGAGTGTATGCCGTAGAGTGTATGAAAGTGTGTATGCACCGGATATAGCTAATTAAAAAATGTAAGTATTATTTGTTACTTTAAACTTGTTTTTCTTGAAACCATGTTTTTGAAATTATTCAAACCTATTGCACTCAAAATTTAACCAGTTATAATTAATTAATTAATTAATCAACACAACAATTACATTTTGGGAACTTTTTTTCACAAGACCGTTATTTTATTTTGTTTTTTTTTTTATGTATATTATTGATTAGTTCATTTGAATAAAGTCTACACAATAATAATCGTTTTGATTTTTTTATTTCAGATGTCTACGGAAGGTTGTGAGCTTTCCCAAAAACAGCTCATAATTTTTTAGTGGACTCCACTTTGACGTTAAATAATGTAAATAAATAAATGTAAAATTAAATAAAAAAAGATTTTTGTATCATTTAAAGTATTAAAATAAATATTTAAAAGTTATATACCTTTAAAAAAAGGTCACAGAAAAGTGATCTACTACCTTTTCTAAATTGAGAAAGAACATCATCTTCCAAAAACAACTATTGTGGAACTCAAAACACTTTCTTAGGTCAAAAATTGACAGAAAAGCCCAACAAAAACACAAACAAAATGGACTGCAAGAACTTAGGGCAACTAAATTACCAAATAATTGCCAATTATATATATATTATTAAAAAAAAGTGTTCAATTTAAATTATATTGTTTTCTAATTTCTTTGTATAGCGGCAGACATGAAGTTGAGAATATCCTTTCAAGGCTCTTTCCCGCAAAAAAAACTTTTAATTTAAATTGTATTGTTTTTTGTGTTGTAGGTAGTTGAGAATACTCTTAAAAAGCTCCTTCTTTCAAATAAAATTTTTAAATTTTAACTGTTTGTCAACCAACCCAGTTGATTGACATTAACACCGTAAGACACTAAATTCTGATGCACTCTCGTAATTGTTTTTATTCTGATTACTAGGGTATAGCGAAATTTTCACTGTGCCACTATTAGCATCAAATTTTATAAATTAAATTAATGTGGTCAGTAATTTTAAATATGATTTAATGTGTTTTTCCAGTTTTAAGAGTTGTAAGGTAAAAATATAAATGAACAAATTTGTTTTGGAATTTATTTTAACAAGAAAGGAAAGCTAACTTCGGGCGGAGCCGAAGTTGATATACCCTTGCAGAATATTCTGTAAATTATATTCTCAAAAATTATTCATATGATGCATTCTTAATACTCATAAAAAATCCCAACTTCCTAACTTTAAAAACACCAAAGTTATGGCATTTCCAATCGTTCAGTTATATGGCAGCTATAGGATATAGTCGGCCGATCCTTATGAAATTTGATAGGTTGGATTGATTGGCCAAAAATAAAACCCATAGAAAATCCCAACTTCCTTACTTTACTAACACCAAAGTTATGGCATTTCCGATCAATCAGATATATGGCAGCTATAGGATATAGTCAGCCGATCCCGGCCGTTCCGACATATATACTGCGTGCAAAGGAAAGAAGGGTGTGTGCAAAGTTTCAACACGATAGCTTTAAAACTGAGAGACTAGTTTACGTAGAAACAGACAGACGGACAGACGGACATGGCTATATCAACTCAGGAGGTGATCCTGATCAAGAATATATATACTTTATAGGGTCGGAGATATCTCCTTCACTGCGTTGCACACTTTTGACCAAAATTATAATACCCTCTGCAAGGGTATAAAAATAAGAAAGGAACCAAACTTTGGTAAGCCGAAGTTTATATACCCTTGCAGTAATTATGAAACGACTACATTTCGATTTCTATATTACTAAAAACAATGAAGCTATGTCTATTTTGTGCTGCATTTCGCAATCGTTTCTATGTCAGTTATATGTCATATGTATTTTGACAAAACTGAAAGCGTAATTCTGCAATATTTTGATAAATATATAAAAAGCAAAATAAAATTTAGTTTTAATTTTTATTTTTTGTGATTTTCCTATGGGAGCTATATGATAAAGATGTCCGATTTTCATTTAATTAAAATCGTAATTCCATAGTATTTAAAAATTAAATACTCCCAAAGAACAAAAAAAAATTAAAAACAATGTTATACTTTTTAAAATTTTGTTCGACTCTTCCTTTGGGCTACATAATATAGTCGCCCGATCCGGATCGTTCCTATAAGTCTGAACGGAACTTTTGGGAATGTTTCAAGCAGAGCTTTAAAACTGAGGGATTAGTTTGCGTAGGACGGGCAGACGGACGGTCGGACGGACGGACATGGCTAGATCGACTCTCCCCGTAATGCTGATCAAGAATATATGTATATACTTTAAATGGTCGGAAATGTGTCCTTCACTGCGTTGCAAACTTTTGGCTGAAATTATAATACCCTCTGCAAAAGTATAAAAAGAATAGAATTTTATAGAACTAAAGGCAGGCTTATAATTTAAATTATAACTGACACTATAAAAACTTTGAATACAGCTATTTACAGTCCCGCACTAAATTGTTGGCACACTTGTAATTTTGTATTTTAAATGCTATTTTTAAGCTTGTGTAGCATTTTAATGATTCCATTTTTTTTAATTGGTTAAATAAAAGATTTTTTATTTGAAAGGCACCATTAATTTTTAATTTTATGCATGCTTAGGTTTGAGGCACTTTTTTTAAGGCTGTCCTTCAAAATATTGAGGTAATAAGCCTTGTCCATGATTCCCTCGATAAATACCAACTCCTCAACACCCGTAGATGACTGCATCCCCACACCATGACTACTCCGTCGCCGTTTTTCACTTTTGGCGCCTAATTCTTTTTATTCCAAAGCAGTGTTTGTCTTTCTCCACACCTGCTGACGGCCATCGGATCAAAAAATATTACATTTGCTTTCATCGGAAAACTGATCCCAATATTCGATTGGCTTGCCCAAAAAGTCCTCGGCATAGGCTAAGCGCTTTATCTTATTGACATCTGAGATGTAGGACTGTGGTAGTTGGCTTCGTGCAGGGCCCTTAGCACAGTCATGGGGTTAACTTCCTTCCCAAACTCATTCTTAACCTTCTTCTTCTTTTCGGATCCACCTTCACTTTTCGAATCAGTTGGCTGCGTTCCCGGTCAGTCAAAATCCTCGGCCGTCCAGATCCAGGTGAATTACCAAACTGGAAGCTCCTTTAAATCGTTGCACGATGACTCGGATGGAAAATCGGCTTATTTCCATTATGTTTACGATTTCGCCATAGGATTTTCCTTCGTTATAGAGATGCATGACAATTTTTCTTTGAGCTTCGTTGGATTTCTTGCGCTTATTCTCCATGTTTAAAAAATTCAAAACAAAATTCATAAAAAACCCAACACAGCAAAAATTCTTTGAAACTTTGATCACATGTTATTTTATAAATTTCATAAAAAGGTATGACCAGATCCGGATTAATATAGAAATAGAACAAACAAATATTTTAACTGTGCCAAGACTACTTTGTCACGAAACAAGTTCCTTTCTTTTTATTTAAAGTTAAAAATAGCTTTAATACCGTTATAAAAAATTAAAAATTAATGGTGCCTTTCAAATAAAAAATCTTTTATTGAAACAATTAAAAAAAATGGAATCATTAAAATGCTACACAATCCTAAAATTAACATTTAAAGTCAAAAATTGCAGGTGTGCCAACACCTTAGTGCGGGACTGAATATCTAGAGGGTACAGTTTTGATTTTAACGTACTGTCGTAAGGAAACAAAATTTGCTAAGAAATGTATTACTGTTTTGTAATTGTTTGTATTTTATTTGTGAAATTTGTAATATTCTAAAGTTTATCAAGGTACCCATGTTCAATTAGTAAGTATCGAGGCATCCGCGTAAGCGAAACGCCACAGCTAAAGCAATTAAATCAGGAACCATATATCTGAGTCTGTACCATGTAACTGAGTCTGCCTATTAATTGGTAAATGGCTGAATAAATTTGTTGTCGGTTGCCCATTTTACGAAATGGTAAGGTTCGACAAACTCGGTGTGACTGAGTGGCCCAAAAATACACATTCCTTATTTCGCCCTCCCTAGTTTAAGAGGCGCATGCCGTAAATAGATTTATTGTTTAAAAGGTCGTATTGCATGGGTAATTGTTGGCGTAGTGCCCAGGGGTAATAAAGAAAGAAAAAGAGGAGTTCAGTTTAACTTTTTTGATTTACATTTTTATTAAATTTTTAGCTCACTATTTTTAATTTTGGCTATTGGCTTTAAAGACGTGTGCCGCAAACTGCACTAACATTGCAATTCCACTGGCACATATTTTATTATTAAAACTTCGTTTTTTTTGTGTACGTTTTAGTATTCCCATCTGAGTACCCCTTTCATCTTTTACCATATCGTTTAAAAAACATACCACTTGCTAAAGCTATAACTGTTTTTGGTTATATACATTTAATTGGCGGAAAAACTTAATTTTCATGCCTCTTCGTCTTATTTTTCACCGAACTTATCGAAGACATATCAGCTTATGTTGAAAGACCAGGATAGGCCTGGGTAGTACCAACTTGTTCGCACCAAATTATTTAAGAGGCAGGTGGTATTCCGAACTTTTCTAGTACCCAGAATAAAAATTCTGATGCTTATTAATATTTTGTAAGTTCTAGAAGCATTATCTTTTCAGGTTTGACGCACTTTTAAAAAAAATTATATATATATCAAAACGTAAACATTTTTTTTTTTTGAATGTACAACATCTCGAGAATATTGTGTTAAAATTTTAGATCGATCCGAGTAAAAGTTGTGAAGTTATGGGCAGTTGAACGTGGGTAAGTTAGCTCGTTTTGTATTCGATTTTTGGGTATCCAAAACTTTAAAACGCTCTCCTGAAAAGAGGCCATTTCAAATTCGGTGTACACAGTATTTCTCTACTTGTGGAATTTTTTTTGTTTTTTTTTAATTTATTATTTTTAGAGCAACAAATATGTCGACGTTTTGGGTGAAAATCGGGGTTTTGACTTTCAAGTGCCTTAAAAAATCGAAAAAAAACTCGAAAGCGTTACCTGAGGAATCTTGCCCTTTCACTAATGCAATTTGATTTTTTCAAATTAGATGATTCTGTGACCAATTATCGTGTACACCACAAAACATGTTGTCTTCGAGGCGCCAGCGGAGATTGCCTGTATCTCACACAATTTTTAATATGTTTGGATGAAAAAATGCACACATGTTGTTTCAATGTTGCTCTATCACATGCAAAAAATCGAGCTGAGACTATCCGAATCGCCAATAAAAATTCTTAAAAAATGACCGATAGCCCCCCCCTTGTTGGACCTTTTTAAAATTTTTTCCTGAATGCACAACATTTGAAGAATACTGCGTTAAAATTTTAGATTCATCCGACTAAAACTTCCGAAATTATGGGCAGTTGAAAGTAGGTGAGTTAGCTCGTTTTGTATGCGATTTTTCGGTGTCCAAAACTTCAAAACGCTCTCCTGAAAAGTTGCAATTTCAAAGTCGGTAAACACGATCTTGCTAAATCTACTAAACGAATTTCTGTACCTAAGTCCGCAGGTACTGGCGTCGAGTTTTTTTTTTAATTATTATTTTTCATTTTATAATAACAAATAAATTGAACTTTTTAGGCTAAAATCACATTTTTGACTTTAAAGTGTTACCAAAAATCCAATAATTGAGTAAAAAAAAAACCTAGTTACCTCTAGAAACATATTAACTAATAAACAATTTTTTTTGGTTTTGTCTGATGATCCAGTAACGAGTTATGCTGTTCACCTCTAGAAACATATTAACTAATAAACAATTTTTTTTGGTTTTGTCTGATGATCCAGTAACGAGTTATGCTGTTCACCGCAAAACTTTTTGTCTTGGAGGCGCCTACGGAGCTTTGCTGCAAATGGCTCATTTTTTTTTTTTTTTTGAAAACGTAGTTTAAATGTTGTACTTTAATATGCTTATAAGAAAATTGATCTGACATTAACCGTACCGCATGAAAAAATTCATGAAAATAGGGCTTTTTTGGGCCGAATTAAGATTCATGTCAATAGCATATATACTGCGTGAAATATCCTGAAAAACATCAAATTTTAACCGATTTCACCCTATTGTTCCTATGGGAGCTATAAGATACAGATACAGATACTTTATGGGGTCGGAAACGTCTCTTTTACTGCGTTACAAACTTCTGACCAAAATTATAATACCCTCTGCAAGGGTATAAATATGAAATCAAGAACATAAAAACGTTGTTCCTTGCAAAGGGTATAATAATTTCAGTCCAAAGATTGCAACACAGTTAGTAGCACATTTCACATTAGTAGGCGAGTCGAGCCAGCCAAGTACGTCGTCCGTCCGAATTACTGTTTTATTTTTAACAAAAAATCAATGTTATATAGCTTCCATAAAAAAATATAGGATAATCGACCGAACATCATTTAATTTTTAACCATCGAAATCAAAATATACAATATTTAATTGTTCTACCATCTGCAAGGGTATAATTTAACACGCGCAATGAGAAGTGGAGGAAATTGTCAAATTGTTCGCTGACAGCGCACTTCGATTACACTTCGACACTCTTGAAACGAGTTATCGTTGTTAGGCGACTGCGCTGCCCAACGAAGGACTCGAGTTTTAAACCGAACTCCGCTTCCTTAGCCTGCGTTCCTATCAATTGTATTATTTCAACATTGTAATTGTTAAAAAAGATTCGGCTTGTAAAAACCTAAATGAAATAAAGAATTACTAAATAAGATAAGATAAGATATATAAACATCGGCTTGCCAAAGTTTGCTTCCTTTCTTGTTTTAAATTCAATTAATATAATTTACTCTTGTTTTTCTTAAACGAAACAAGAAAGGAAAGCTAACTTCGGGCGGAGCCGAAGTTGATATACCCTTGCAGAATATTCTGTAATTATATTCTCTAAAATTATTCATTATTATTCATTAAGAATGCATCATTCTGAACACTCATAAAAATCGCAACTTCCTAATTTTAAAAACACCTAGGTTATGGCATTTCCAATCGTTCAGACGATCCGGCTCGTTCCGACTTATATACCACCTGGAATAGAAAGACAACTTTTGGGAAAGTTTCAAGCAGATAGCTTTAAAACTGAAGGACTAGTTTGCATAGAAACGGACGGACGGGCAGACGGACGGACAGACGAACGGACAGACGGACGGACAGACGGACGGACAGCGGACGGACAGACTGACGGGCAGACGGCCAGACGGCCAGATGGACATGGCTAGATCGACTCTTCTGGTGATGCTGATCAAGAATACTTTTTAGGGTCGGAAATGTCTCCTTCACTGCGTTGCAAACTTTTGACTGCAATTATAATACCCTTTGCCAGGATTTATAAAGATTTGCTAATGGAAGAATATTTTATTACTTTGAAAAAAAGACAATTCTAATGATTATTATACCCGTTACTCGTAGAGTAAAAGGGTATATTGTATTCATGCAAAAGTATGTAACAGGTAGAAGGAAGCGTTTCCGACCCTATAAAGTATATATATTCTTGTTCAGGATCACTAGCCGAGTCGATCTAGCCATGTCCGTCTGTCCGTCTGTCTGTCTGTCCGTATGAACGCTGAGATCTCGGAATCTATAAAAGCTAGAAGATTGGCATTTTGCATGTAGATTTTAGGAGTTCCTACGCAGCTCAAGTTTGTTTCAAAATGGTGTCACGCCCCCTCTGACGCCCACAAGCCACAAGCTGTGGCCACAGTTTTAATGCTATTATGAAAATTTTAATTGATATGTATTTGTTTCGTCAATACCTATCGATTGGCCTAATAAAAGTTTGCCACACCCACTCTAACGCCCAAAAACTCATTAAACGCTTAAGCCTGGCTAGCGCCTACATTTCCGCCTTTCATGGCCCGTGGTACCAATGTCTTGGGGTAGATGGCGCAATACAATAACGCCATCTAACGGATGACTTTGGAACAGCTGGCCAAGGTGCTCAAAAGAGTCAACGTTAATTCTCGATAAGGATTTCTATTAAAGGAAATTGCGATGGTTTTCATTTGTCAATATCGAACTATATCCCAAGAACTATGCAAATCAAATCAAGTTAGCCAAATTGGAGGTCGGAGTCAAACAATGCTGTATGCTGGTGCAGGACAAAAGCTGCCTGCGCTAAAGCAGCGCTGGTGCTGATGCTCGTGCTGTAAAGCTGCCAGCTCTAAGAGATCGCCTAATTCAAATTGATAATTTGAACTTTTTGTCCTTTTTTCCTGTGGTCACTCTAATTCACATTATGTTAATGCAAAATCTAAAGTTGTTTAGCTGAGTAACGGGTATCTAATAGTCGAGGCACTCGACTATAGCGTTCTCTCTTGTTTTTCATTAAAAATTGTAATGGTAATACAAATTTGTCAAATAAAAAATAAAATATTAAATATTTGTAGCTTATTGGTTTCCTTTATTTAAAAATGAAAAAATCGATGTGCTACTATAAGCGGTAACACACAATACTTGTGTTAAGTGTTTTGCTCTTGCCCATATGCATTTTCCTAATGTCCTCGTTAGCAATCACAATCTCATATCTATTGTGTTTCGTGAAACTGCAGACTTTTTACAATATTTATTATCGTCTGAGGAATTCGCGGTTGAATTTTTATTTTTTTAAAGGTGGCATAGAATCTTCAGACAAAACCACATTTTGTAACTTCCCCATCACTCAATTAATTAAAAACGTCAGATCCCATTTGCGGGTGACTCATAATCTAAATTAAAGTTATTTTTCCAAATACAACAACGAAATAATTTTCCATCGTCTTATAAACAAATAAAAACCAAAATAGAAAGGGAAATATGGGGTAACGCTGCTCGCCACTTGGCGAATATATACAAAAGCCAATATATTTAAAAAAAAAACGATAGACTGCAAGCACCTTTAAAATGTACATATTTAAGATTGTATTTTTATGGTTTTTTTATTTGTGTTTGAATTTTTTCTTGCACATGCTCTATTTTTAGATTGCAAGTTTATTTCATAGAGGCCCGAAACTAAAATTTCACAAATGGTAATCAATTTAAACAGATATACAGCCTAACATGTTCATAAGCCAATTGTTGTGTGTGGGTGTTCCTGAGTAAAAGTAACAAACAAACATATCTTCCATCACCAACACAAAACTGATGTTTGTCTATTTTCTGAATTATGTGTTTTATATAATTGGTATCTCTCTAATGTTTGGTTAAACAGATCTCAATACATCACCGTATTATACAAAAAAAAGTCCCGGGTAGAAACTATTATCCATTTCTTTTGATTGCGCCTATGCTGAAATACAATTTATCCAATATTTAAACGCCTCTAAAAAATATAGGCATTGCAATGCAAAAATGTATGTTGCCTTGCTAATAAATTCATTACTCCAACAGCACTAGTTTACAAAATTAAATCGACAATTTACTCTATAGATGAATGTTTGTTTTTTCGGTGCAGTTGGTCTCAATGATTAAAATAATATTCAAAAGTTTTTTATGGTGCCATTATATTTTTGAAGCAAGTTTTTCGCCTATTTTCAAGCCTGGGACATCGATTTTGGTTGGTCAGGTTGTTATTTAAACGGAAATAGGTTTATCTTCAGCTTTCTATACTTCAACATTCCCAAATATTTAACATATATAGGGAAATGGGTTCGTTAATGTAGATGCTAAAGCTCAACAAAATCTGAAAAACGTTGAAAAATATAAAGATAAAAACAATTTTTTTTTCTTGGAAAATTTTATAAATTTAGTTTTTCTTGGAAACTTTAAAATAAATCAATAAATATATCGGGACGATTATACGGATCGAATTAATAAGGCAATGACAAGGTCAAATATCAAGCAACAACCAATATACATAGATAAGAACAAGATAGGAAACAAACTGTCCGATTTTAATATAATTAAAACCGTTATTCCCTAGTATTTAAATATTACCAAATCCCGAAGAACAAAAAAAAAATTAAAAACAACAAAGTTATACTTTTTACCATTTTTTGCGATTGTTCCTATGGGAGCTATTTCCGAGTTATATATAGTGCCGGGATTTGGTAATACTTAAATATACTACTATAAATAAGAGCAGAGAAGAGAGCGTCTTTGTAAAAGTTGTAATCTTCTGACTTTTTGCCGTTCACGTCTCGGTGTGCTCTCTTTGCTCAACCTCTTCACAGAGAAGTAACTGAAAGAGAATCGGGAATGCCAACAACATGCAAATACATACATATAATGGAAAATAACACTCCAAGGCTATGTACAGTGAGAAACTTAATTAATAGCACAGCTAGCATGTTGCACTTTAAGGCTATTTTCCTTTTTCTAATATGCTAATATTTAAATAAAACAAACTATTTTTAGATAGCATCATTGATTTTTTGTTTAATAAAAGTGACTTCATTAGTTATCTTTTATACAAAATTTATTAAAAATATAAAACAAAACAATGGACCAAATTTCCCTGAACAACTTGGATTTAATTAACTATTTTGTTGAAACTTTTATCGATTTGGCCCCTTTTTATTTATCGCATTTGCCTCTATACTTTAAATGGTATAATGATTAATTTTATAGCTAAAATGTTTTAGTGCCTTAAAATAAAGGAAAAGTTGATGACTTTACAAGGTAAAAATAAAATCAAAAGCATGTGTCCAAAAATTAAAATTTAATAAGCAGGATCAAGGCAAATCGAATGTCAAGATTGGGGAAATGATGCCCAGAATCCATTTTTACCATTCGGAGCCCTTTGCAGCATTGTAAAGAACCCGAGCCGTTCCAAAATGCAAGGCACACTGGCCGATTCATTGCTTTGAGAGGCCGGGAAAGCGTAAGGATTATACGAAAGTCAATGTAGGGTGTACATATGTATAACATATATCAAAGTTAAGGATTGGAAGGATTGGTTTAAAGATATTAAAAGGCTCTGCATGATGCTGTCTACAAACGATTAGCTCCTAGAAAAGTCAACTAATGTAAGCCTTTTGCTTCAGGAAAGGACTATTACATCATACTCAGATATATATTTCGCTACACTAAACGGTTGTTTTTGACTTTTAATGTATTTGTGCTTTCTATTTCAACTCGCTGTAATTACCCTGCAGTACCGTTCATCACCTTTTAATCGCTTTTTCATCACCAAAAATTCATCACTACTGATTAATCATTGATGAATCTTCATACAAATTAGTGATGAATTTAACATTGGCATGTCCTAGGAGTAAATCAGTGTAAAATTCATCATTCTTTAATCAGTAATTCATCACTCTTTAATCAGTAATTCATCACTTTTTTTCAGTTTTTCATCACTCTTTAATCAGTAATTCATCACTCTTTGAACAGCGTTTACTGATGAACATGCGATGAAAGAGTGATTAAAATGCGATGAAATAGTGATTAACGAGTGATGAATTACTGATTAAAGAGTGATGAATTCATCACATTTTCACCAGTAATTCATCACTCTTTAATCAGTAATTCATCCCTTTTTCATCGCGTTTTCATCGCCAATTCATCGCTTTTTCATCGCTTTTTTTTCATCAGTAAAATTCATTCAGTAAATTTTCATATAAATTTCTTTTTATTTTATTACATTATTTCATTATTATTTCATTTATTTCATTACAAATAACTAATTAATTTAACTTAATTCAATCTACATATGTACGTTTTCAGTTGTCTCGGAGGTGTTGAGGATGTTTCGGTTTCGGTGCTCTTTTTTGACTTCGTGCTTTATGTACTGGCTCTTCCTGACCAAGTATATCTAAAATAGAAAAATTATTATAAGATATATAAAAACTTACTACGTTTCTTCTTTTGCCGCCGGCCAAGTCCAGCTTAGTTTATGCTGGCCCAACAGTTTTATTATAAGCTTGACCGTGGCTTATAGGTGTTTGCTTTCCAGCTCTGTATTAGGAACAAGGGAGCATATTCTTCTTCCGATTTCGATTTATAATGACGTGTTATTTGCAGACGAGTCAAAATGTAACCTTTTTGGTTTAATATGTTTGGCGGCACCTAATACAGAGCTCGAAAACAAACTCTTAAAAGCTACAGTCAAGCATGGCGGGGGTCATGTTATGGTTTTGGACCTGTATGGCAGCTTTTGGCGGGGCAACCTCGTTTTTTTTTTAAGCTATCATGGATGGCCAAGATATACCTACAGATTCATAAGGAAAACCTGCTCCAAAGTGCTGAAAAACTGGGCATACGCGATCGATTTCGATTTTACCAGGACAACGATCCGAAGCATTCAGCAGGAATTGTGGAGGTTTATCTTGTCTGGAACTGCCCTCATGCCGTCATAACGCCAGCATAGTCTCCAGACTTAAATGTGATCAAAAATTTATGGGAAATATTGGACATCGCTATAAGGAAGAGGAAGATTTCGAACAAAAACGACATGTAAAGTGTTCTTATGGAAGAATGGCCAAAAATTCCAGTGGAAACCACTAAAAAGTTAGTTTCTTCCTTGGAAAATCGTCTCAAAGCTGTCCTGAAGCAGATAGGAGGACATACCAAATATTAGCTTTTAAATTACAAATAATAAGTTAAGAAGAATGAACTGCACGAAATAAGCTGCGGCATGAAAAAAGCCTGCACATTTTGTTTTTATTTAATAAGTATTTTGTTTTTACGATTAAGGAAATCGTTTTAATTTAATAAACAAGTTTATATTCCCTTATAAAATACTGCATTTAAATTTTTCTGTTATCTTTTTTAGTTTAGCAGGAATAACGACTTGAACTTTTTTTAGGTAACTGCACGAAATAAGCTGCGATCCACTGTATGTACGTTTTCAGTTGTCTCGGAGGTGTTGAGGATGTTTCGGTTTCGGTGCTCTTTTTTTGACTTCGTGCTTTATGTACTGGCTCTTCCTGACCAAGTATGTATATCTAAACTAGAAAAATTATTATAAAATGTATATAAAAACTTACTGCGTTTCTTCTTTTGCCGCCGGCCAAGTCCAGCTTAGTTTATGCTGGCCCAACAGTTTTATTATAAGCTTCGCCTTAAATAATGAATAAATATATTAACAGTATATGTACATAGGTACAGTTCAAAATATTAGTAAAATAACACTTACCTAAATTTCTGATAAATTTAGTTATAAAATTTCACAAAAAATCTCAGCTTCGATCTGTTCTTTCCGTTCTCTCAAATGCAAGTGCACGTAAAAACCGCGAAAACAACTTCAGTTGAAAACAAGGGCGCTGTTAATCCTATTGTTATTTCCTTTGCCTTATTTGTCTTTACATATTTCGCTTCGCGTCAAAGCAGGGTATATAAAAGCATGTCCGACTATGCAAAATAATCACATAACTTAAATTCACTTAAAAAAGGAACCTTTCAAAACTATCATAATAATTTTATTTTTAAAAAGTATTTCCATAAAATAATATAATTAATAAGAATCAACGACTACAATACAAATTTATGCTAATTTATTTTCAAGGGTGTATAAAGGTCGATCTGACTTTAATACATTGTCCTCCACCTCTCAGCTCATTTTATGGGGAGAGAGACAGAGTAAGAGAGGGAGATGGACATTTTTCTGCGTTGCCTACGATCGGGGACTGAGAGTTTCGGCTCTGCCTGCGTCGCACTCGGCTCTGCCGACTTTGCCTTTGGCTCTGCCGGCGTCGCAGTCCGCTGCTGATTAAACAGTGATGAATTTTTGTAGTGATGAATTTCGGAACTGCAGGGTATGGTCTATTATTATTCACATGGCGGTGTTAAACCAAATGTCGAATATCTGCATAAGCTAGTAATACGTATTTAAAGTCGAAAGTTTGAAAAAAGGGTAACACAGTGGCGGGATTTTAGTTTTTCTTTGCCAGAATCATACATTTTTAACCAAATGGGATATTCAAATAATTTAAATAACAAATATTGATAATATGAATAATAATTTATAATTCTCAAATTAATCCATTAAAATCCAAATAAAAAAATATTTTATATTCTCTTTTTAATGTTATATTTATTTATTATTATTAATTGTTAATTTGTTAAGTTGTTAATATTTTTATTTTTTTATTTTTTATTGTTAATCAATGGTATTTTTAATTAAATTTGTTTAGGAATTTCTGGTCTTACCAGTATTCAAATTTACCTTTGATTTTGAAAATATCGCCTTTTTTATATTTATTGTTGAAGATATCACCACGGAGTTTTTAAGTATTTAAATCCGTACTTTGTTTCCACTTTTAAGTGTGTTTAATTAGTGTATAGTTCAAAAAAAAATTTTTTTTGTGATAAACCATTGATAAATTGATATTTGCAACCGCCAATTTTAAACAAATTTTATATATAATTGTTTTGGGTGACAATTAGATTAATTTCGGGTATTATGCCTACTCAATCCCAGGAATAAACAATAAAATCATTAAAAGTTTGAACGATTATGAATGTTTTAACTTGGAAGGAAAAGGTTAACTAAACAAAATATGAAAAATATATTTTATTTATTTCACTAGTCCGTCCAATCCTAGAGCACTGTTTACCAGTTTGGAGTCCCAAATGTGGTGTAAAGATATAACTATGATCTACTTATTTAAGTACTAAAATAGACTATAATATTATATTTTTACTATCTACTCTTTGCCAAACTTAAAAGAATTAATTGTATCTTATTAAGCACGAAATTCAGTTTAGTATGTATTTTAACTTAGTCTGTCCTTTCTATATTGAACTTTTTTCATTTCTCGCGATCTCGCTTTTGCACCTCAATAGGAATAGGTCTCCCCGCATAACAAGCCCTGCTTGGTGTCAAAGGTTCACTTGTTTGTGCTGAAAATAGTGCATTAACGTCCTACACTCTTAGCAAAATTAACCCTAAATTTTAGAAATTCGGCAAAAAACTTTATTTTTATAAATTTTAAGGAATATTTTTCTGAAAACTATAACACTTTTCTTGAATAAAAAAAGTGTTTCTTAAATGAAGAAATGGTCGCCATAAACTAAAATCAACATAAATCCAAGAAAAAATATTTATATTTTAGTAAAAATGGTACTTGCTTTTAGAATTTTTTTTCTTAGAATGAGGAATTCTGCCCTAAAAAATAATTTACCACAAAAAAAAGATATATTTTCTCAAATTGACCCTAAAAATTAGATAGCCCTAAAAAATAGAAACGTTTTCTAAATTATAGAAATATTTTCTTGAATAAAGAATGATTTCTTAAATATGGTAATATTTTCCTTAGTATAGAAATATTTTCCATAACACAGAAAACATTTTTTTAAAATATCACACCCTGACCATAAAATTGTTCTAACCTTGTCCGCGTAGCCTAAAGGTTAGAACTAGTCAGACAAAAATCTAAGCACCGCACTGCCGACGGGCCATACATTTTTATATTTATACCCTTGCAGAGGGTATTATAATTTTGGTCAAAAGTGTGCAACGCAGTGAAAAAGTAATCTCCGACCCTATAAAGTATATATATCCTTGATCAGGATCACCTCCTGAGTTGATATAAGCATGTCCGTCTGTTCGTCCTTCTGTCCGTCTGTCCGTCCGTCTGTCCGTACATCTGTCCGTCCGTCTGTCCGTCTGCCCGCCCGTCCGTTTCTACGCAAACTAGTCCCTCAGTTTTAAAACTATCTGCTTGAAACTTTGCCAAAAGTTGTTTTTCTATTGCAGGTAGTATATAAGTCGGAACGAGCCGGATCGAGCGACTATATCATATAGCTCCCACAGGAACATTTGGAAAAAAGAATTTAAAAATATATAACTTTTTTGTTTTTAATTTGTTTTCTGTTCTTTGGGATTTGGTAATATTTAAATATTAAGGAATTACGGTCTTAATTAAACTAAAATTGGACAATATCATATAGCTGCCATAAAAACAATGGCAAAACGCAGCGCAAAATCGACAAAGCTTCATTGTTTTTAGTAATATAGGCGTAGACGTTTTTTTTTTCGCCCGTGTAGTGTAGACAATTAAGCTTTTTTCTTGCATCTTTATCTGTTTTTGAAGCATGTCCCTTGGAGCTTTGTAAAAAACTGCATGTGTCGGTACTTTTTGTTTCTGTTTAATATTAATTTAGTTTTTGGTTGCAGGTAGTTTAAAAGTCAGAACGTGCCGGATCAATCTACTTTATCATATACATAGGTCCCAAAGGAACAATCGTTAAACAAAGGGAAATAACATTATAACTTCGTTATTTCTACACATAAACATATACATATATATATCCATTTCGATTAACTTTCCATCTGATTTTTCCTACAGCCTTAATACGTCAGCGAATTATGGTAAAGTAGTAACTGGGTGGAACTATTGTCTAGGCTTATCGTTAAATCACTGTTTTTTACACAATTTTTTACCTCATGGGGATATTTTAATGGAATGCTTAAAGCAATAAAAGCACATTTTTGTGCAGAGGATATATAATATAATTTTAACCAAAAGCTTGCATCGCAGTGAAGGACACATTTCCGGCCCTATTAAATATAAATATATAATTGGTCAGCATCACCAGTCATGACCATCTGTCCTTTTCTACGCTAACTAGTCACTCAGTTTTTAATCTATTATTAAAAAACTTTTCAAAACTTTTTATTTTTATTCCCTTGCAGAGGGTATTATAATTCCAGTCAAAAGTTTGCAGTGAAGGAGACATTTCCGACGCCATAAAGTATATACATTCTTGACCAGCTTCACTAGGAGAGTCGATCTAGCCATGTCCGTCTGTCCGTCCGTCCGTTTCTACGCAAACTAGTCCAGCAGTTTTAAAGCTATCTGCGTGAAACTTTCCCAAAAGTAGTATGCAGGTAGTATATAAGTCGGAACGACCCGAATGGGGCGACTATATCATATAGCCCCCATAGGAACAATCGGAAAAAAATTTTAAAAAGTATAACTTTGTTGTTTTAATTAAATACTACGGAATTACGCATTTAATTAAATTAAAAACGGACATATATATCATATTGCTCGAATGGAAACAATCAAAAAATAAAAAATGTTTTTTCTGTTTTTCTATTTATTAAAATATTCCTTTGAGATAAAGTTATTATTTACTATATCAGAATTACGCTTTTCGTTTTGTCAAAATCGGACAAACGTTGACAAAATGCAGCGAAAAATCGACATATGTAGCTTCGCTGTTTTTAGTAATAGTAATATAGGTATATATAAAAGGATAATCGAAATGTAGTCGTTTTGTATTAAAATTATGTTTATATAAACTATTCCAAGCCCAACTGCATACTAAGTATTCGTTAAAAAAACATAACTTTTAATTGTTTGATATTAACTGTCCTCGAGAAAAAAGCAGAAAAAAGCTTTGACGTCAATAAAAGAAGTAGTGCGTATTTTAGTTGTTGATTCCATTTTTTTCTCTTTTATACTCAAAAAAAATGTCTGTATTTAAATATTTGGCTTACATGTAACTTTTTTTATACCGTTAAAGTTATCAAAAACTATTGTATTGTTTCGAAATTTAGTTTTAACGTTTTTTTGGAAACCCTTTTTTAGGTCCATTTTCCCCCAGTTGTTTTTTAATAATTTGTTAAGTGTCGATTCTTACAAAATGAAAAAATGTAATGCTTTTTGGAATTTTAGATAGTAGAAAAAAGCGCCTCTAATTTGTAGTATACAAATGTACCTTAAAAAATATGTGTGAGTTCACAAATATATAGAAAGCGTTTAACGACATTCCCTAAAACCGAACGAATTATTTACTATTTATGTATTTATACAGGATGATATTATCTACTACTATAGTTTCTTAAATTTTAAAAATTTAATAGCAATAACTATCTATAAAACCCTGCAACATAGATAATTTTAAATCGAAAATGAAGAAATTTTTATAAATATAGTAAATTATTTTAAGTTCCACAAATAATAAAATAACAATGAATAGCAACGCTACCGAATTATAGTTATAATAATAGTAGATATATTAAAATACTATTGGTATAAAGCTTCACTACAAAGTTAAAATTTCCAAAAAAGTAAGTTTATGACACCGTGGAAAAGAGTGGGTTAATTAATTAATTAATTTCTGCAGTTTTTACTTTTTACAAAACAAAATAATAAAATAAAAGGTTTGGCCCAATTAATGCGAACATGAATTAAAAAACAAAAAGGAAGGCTAGGCAAAATGAAATATTCTATAAAACAACTATTTTTATATTGCATTTGTTGAATTTAAGCCAGTTTTTTTGTCATTTTTGGGGAAATCATTACACAAATAAAAAAAGTGGCATATTTAAATAAAACTGGTGTTATCTACTTACCAAAATATTCTTCTGGTTTTTCTTGTCCAGTAGAAACTCCATGCTCTTGTGCGGCCTGCGAACGGATGCTATTTGCACGCCACCAATGATAGCTTCCCCGTCCACATCACCCTCGTCGTGGGCAGCGCTAGTCACATTTAGCCGCTTCACGATGTATCGCTTGTACGACAGGCTAAGAGGGTTGCATGTTATATCCATGAGTGAACGCGTCTTCCCCGAAATGACCGTTTCATGAGTGTCCAGATTGGTCTCCATTAAACCCATCTTACCTCCCTCTTCCACGGGAGAAACAGTCACTGGAACAGCGGTAACCACAGTTTGCTTGGCCGCGAGTCCGTTTCCGCCGAGTTGCTTGACCTTATGCGTCTTTTGTGCGCCAATCGCCGTCGAGGGCGACTCAGTGCCTTGCATCCTTGGCTCGTACTGTCTCCGTTCGGCGCTTAGAAGTGCCTCGGTATGGGCAGTGGTGGTGGCGCTAGCGTTGGCTCCTATAGACACATAGGCCTGGTTTCCATTTCGGGGCGCCAGCTTGGGCAGCGGTGGCTTGCCGGTCACCACTTTTTGCTGTGTTTCGTTCAGGTGTTCCAGCTGCCGGCTGCTGTGTACACTGGCAGTGATCGCCTCGGTGCTATTGTGAAGTTGGGTGCATTGCGAGCTTCTCGGTGGCTTCAGAGGGATATGAACAGAGTCGTCCCACTTGCTGTTTCCGTTGCTTGGCATAGAGTACTTAATAGGTGACGCCAGCACCACCGTCGACTGATTTTGTTCCCCCTTCTGGTCCCGCTGCTCCAGCTTCTGCAGTTTCTTTTTTCGGCGCAGCGAGAAGCGGAGTCCATGGGTGAGCCTGGAGATGAAGCCTTTGGAGGTCTTGTCGGTCGTCCTGCTCAAATTCGAGGCCGGCAGCATCTCGCAAATTTTCGGGCCCTCGTAACCCTCTAGCACCTGCTGTGAGGCGTAAAGAATGTGGAAGGCGCGGTTAGTGGGCGGCTCACTTAGAACAGGCAGGGTTAGACTCAGAGGTAGTGCGCTCGCTTGATGTGCTGACTGGAACGATGACCTCGCGACGATGCAAGGTTCAAGACTGATTGCGCTGCTTAATGAGAGCTCGTTTCCCGGAGTGGTCTTAGCTTCGGTTTTTTGATGAAGGCATTCGGGTGTGGCGATTTTTGTTTTCTGTTCGGTGGCGACGCTCTCTTCGATCGCTGGCTCTCTGAAGCAATGCGATTGCTCTTGGTCAAAGAGCGCGGCGATGTTCTCGTTCTCTTTTGTGTTGTGCACCACAGTGGCGTCCGCATTGTCCAGCAGTTCATCGTCGTTCGATGGGCCTTGCTCGCCCTCGCTAGACCGACACTGATCTTCGAACGGCTCTTCTGAGGACTGCTCTTGCCAGCAGTACTTGCTGACCACCGGGCAGAAGCTAACCTCCTTGCCGAAGGAGTGACGCGACCCGGCGGGCAGTAGGATACCTAGAGGTTTTGGCAAGTGGTGCATTGAGGTGTGAGCACTGTTCACATAAATTTCGTCTTCCGGGTCTTCCCCGCCTTTGTCGCAGACTGATAGATTTGGCGTGCTACTAACCAAGCTGCGTTGCTTGGCGGAGTGGAACCGGCGCTTCGGCAGGGGCCTCTGCAAGATGGTTGGTTGGTAGCCCGGAGCATGAATTTTCTGCACATCAAAGTGGCACTGCTCCAAACTTTGGGCGTACATGGTGCGCAGATTGGTTGGGTCCTGGTCAAAGGTCTTGCCGAAGCACTGTTTGGAATCTCTAGTCGAACGCTTCTGGCGCGGTGGCTGCTTAATAGTCAACTGCAAGTGCTGCACTGAAGGCTCCTCTCGTGCATTTGAAATATGATCCTCTGACGGCGGTTGCAACTTCTCCTCCAGAGCCGGCTTATCCGTCAGTATGGAAACATTTTTGTCGTATATCTTGCTGATCTCATCCAACAAGAAATTGCCCTTGCAAATAATCTGCTCGTAGACCCCGTCCGACATGACTTCCGCCTGGCTCCTCTTGTGGTTTCTCTGATCTTTCAGCGGACGCTTTTCCGTGTAATCCAAAAGCGTGAGGTTCTGGTAGCTAGCGTTAAGATATCTTGTACTGGCCGCGCTCACTGCTCTTCTGGGGCGCTCTTTCAAGCTGCAACTCCGCCGTATTTTCGACAGACTGTAACACTCAAGAAAGAAGTCGTCACGGCTTTCCCCTCGCTCCAAGTTAAGCGCCTCGCTAGAGCTGCTACTCACGCTGCTTTTGCTGTTATAGTTCTGTTGATTGGGACGGATGTTGCGCGGACGGCGGCGCCGTCCCAATTGCTGCAGCTCGTTGGGCAACGAGTTCGTGGTGGGCGAGCTGCTGCCAGCAGAACTCCTGCTGTGGCTGCGGCGGTGGCTGCTGGTGGCCAGAACGAAGCCGTAAAGGGAATCCAGTTCGCCAATTGCAAGTGAGAGTGGACCTCGCGGCTCGCGGATGTCGGGCAAACTGTTGCGCAGCCAAGTGAACGAGGCAGCGGACGACGTTGATACGGCCGATCCGGTTGGCGACGTGAGCGGCAAATCCAATTTAGACTGAGAGCATGCCCTCTCAGGGAAACTATTAATAGACAACGGCGGAGAGGACGGAGAGCACGGAGAGCAGGGCGTTAATGCGATATTGGCAGTCTGTTCTATTTTCGGGTGGCACAAATCATGGGAGTTTCGGGAAAACGGCGAACCCTCCTCCAGTAGCAGCAGCTTCTCCTCCTCCTCGCAAAGCTTGTCGAAATTCTTTGGTATAGATTTAGACTTTTCCAGCTGCAGCAATCTGGGTTCGCAGTACCCAGAGTCTTCCGACAGATTTTCGGCTGAGTTGGGCGGCATTCGCCGTGAGGCCGTCTCACCCTGGTTTCGAGCTTCCCTCGCATTTCCGATGCCGAGACACGAGCTTACAAGGCTGTGACTACTGCTATCGCTGGACGAGCTGGAGCTGGAACTGGAGCAGGTCTCCGAGTCGGACTTCAGTTCAGTCTGGTGCAAGCTCTTGCAGAAGAGCTGTTGATGATCCTCGAAGTTGAGCTTGTTCAGCTCGTAATACGTCTGATGCAGGCGACAGTCGCTAGACTCAAATCGCTTCATTAATGAAAGCGACGAGGCAGATCCCCTCCTGCTCTCCGGATTACTATCACTAGACCGAGTTGCGACATTGAGCTCGCAGTTGAAGAGTGAGGGCGAGCTGTTTCCCAGACTATTCATACTTTGGTGCTGCTCTTGGAGAGTAAACTGCCGCTCCAGGAACTCGAACTGAACCAGGGAAGAGCTGCGTGAAAGCGAGTGGAAGGAATCGTTGTCCGAGTTATAATCATCAAAAGAACCACCGCGCCTACTGCCTAAGCTGCTCCGCTGTCCCTGACTTCCACAGCTGTCCCGGGCACATGCATCTATGACCAGTATGCGCTCCAAACTGTTGTGGGACTCGAAATCCTGGCGGTGAGGGCGGCGCATCTGGACGCTATCCTCAAGACTATGCCCAGGATCGGGCTCCAGACTGTGCCTCGGTCTTTTGGCCGGGCAGGCAAAGTCCCGCTCAGACCTAGCATCAACTTCTACGAGGAAAAGTGCAATAAGATGGGGTTCTGTAGAATTGGACAGGAAATTTCCACCAGCTTACCCTTCATCAATTCTATGCGCAACACTGAGCCCGTTTCAGACTCTGTGGAGCTCCAAAGGCTGGATTGCTGCTCTTGGCAGCCACTCCATGTGCCCTGGGCAAGTTCCTCGTCTTCGCTGGTCTCCTCCATGATAGGCTCTAAGATTTGCCTCGAGCTGGATAGGTAGACAGCATCTGCAAAAGATCGAGGCAATAATTTCAAGTTGGTTTAGCGCCTGTCATTTGCGCATCGCATAAAACTAATACAAAAAAAATCGACAAGCAGCGTCTCTTATTAAAAAATCACACTTAAATTGCATATAGAAAACATACTCTGACAAGTTGATTTTTTTATAACCTTGCAGTTATAAATAACAACAATGTAATATTCTATAAATAGGACAGTTTATCGGGTTTCAGCCATATATGATTACAAAATTAAGTTTCTCATCAACTTTTATGTCGATTCTAAGGCATATACATATTATATATTTTTTAAAGTTGAAAATGAATTTTTGAAATCCTTAATAACTAATTTTTTTAATAAGTGTAATTACGTTGTTGTCCTGTTTTTAATAGCTTACACGTTTTACATTTTATGAAAAATTAAATAAAAATAATAAAATAAACGTAAATGAAAGTTTCACACAGATAGCATTAAAACTGAGAGACTCAACACGCTGATATGATGCTGATAAAAAATATATATACTTCAATATTTTAGAAATGTTCCCTGCACTGTGTAGCTTACTTCTACCTAAAATTAAAATACTCTGCAAAATAAAAACAACATTTTTTTCTTCCCAAATAACATTCTTTAACGCCCACCTACCTGAAAGCCGGACAATTAACTTTTAAGTACATTACATATTCACTTCGGACTAGTTTTTTTAGTGTAGTTTTTAATTTATAAAAAAGCTTATTGGATTTTTTTAAATTGTGATAAGTAGTATTCAACAACTATAGTATATATACTATATACTATACTAATTTAATTTTATTTTAATTTTGTTAAATTTGTAATCAGTTGCAAATTTAATTATCATTAAGAAGGTAATGCTAGTGAATTCAGGTTTCATTAAAATAACTTATGATAAATAATAAATTACCTTTTTAAAAAAGTAATGCTAATAAAAAACAATAGAAAACTATTGCAAAATGTTAGTGAAAAAATTTTTTTATGTGTTTTGTTCTATTGCGTTTCAGAAGTAAAAACCTGCGGACTTTTCACAATATTCCTCTTCGTCTGAAGAATGCGCAGGTTTAAGTAACATTTACAATAAGGAACCGAACAACGAATTTTTAATTGATTTTTGATGAAAAGTTAATTTGAAAAATACATTATCAGGCCGTCCTTCTCTGAAGAATATCCATTTTATAGGTTGCTCATAATTTGAAGAATTCTTATTTATTGTTACTACAAATTAAATTACAAAATTAAAAGTTACCTCTCATAACAAGAATGTTATCCCTAAAGATTATAAAATGAAAGACCGATTTTTAAGGGGATACGGCCACAGCCCAAACCGTAAGAGCAAGAGCAGCCAAATTTTTTCACAGTATTCCATTGGGGGCGTGGGCGCCCACTAAGATCCGATATGTCCCCCCAGTGGCCTCAAACAGCTCCAACATCCATTATTCTGAGCAAAAAAAAGTTGATGTATTTAAGCTTAACTTCTAAACTGGTTGGAATTTCGATATTTGGTTTTTTCCGAATTTTAGGTTTTGAAAAGGCCTAATTAGAAATCTAAAAGAAATTTTGATATCCCCCATAATTTGGGGGCTACATTTAAAATTAACTTTTCGATTTAAAAAATCTAAACCGCTGCTCCGATCAAGATGATTTTTCGCTCAATAGTTATTCTATGGCCCAAATGCTTAAGTTTAATTTTTCAAGTTTTTAACATTTTTTTAAGTATTTTTAACGAATTTATTTAGATTTTCTAAGTCATTGCGTTGTATTTTGCGGGAGCCTGTCGAGAGAACGAAACCCAGAAGCCAAGAGAGCGACGGCCAAGAAAACTGATGAGGGGGAGGGGTAGTGCTGCATGGAAAGGGGAGGGGAAAGAGGCAATTTAAGTTAAATTTGTTTAGGATTTTAAAAACTTAAAACTTGCTCCGATCAATATGATTTTCGATCAATAGTCAGTCCTGTGGATCAAATGCTTAGGTTTTATTTTTCATTTTGTAGCAGAAGTAAGAGCCTTATTTAATTTCCACCATGGAAGAAAATAGAAAGTTACTACAAATTCTGTAAGCAAAGCCAAAATGTTTCCAAGTTAAATATTAATCTTAAGATTCGAACTTTTGACCAAATACGTATGTACATATGTATATTTGGATATGTTTTGATTTGCTTATATGTACAATACATGTACATACATACAATGTGTGTATGTTTCTATTCGAAAGTAGATAATGTGCTTAAATACAAATAAAATGATTTATTATACCCGTTTATCGATCAAATGTGGAATCTGAAAATAATACGTTACTTTGCTGTTTTTGTATTGGATGCCAATCTTTTACTGTGTGTACAAAGGTTTTCGTTTCATCCAAAACAAGTAATTTGAAAACAACAAATTCCAATTTACAAACAAGTATACATATTTGTGCAAATTAAAATTGCATTGATAACATTGTAACTGATAAAAAGTATACAAGCTCACGACTTTTACTTGGATCACTTTCATCCCTAAAGATTATAAAATGAAAGACCGATTTTTAAGGGGATACGGCCACAGCCCAAACCGTAAGAGCAAGAGCAGCCAAATTTTTTCACAGTATTCCATTGGGGGCGTGGGCGCCCACTAAGATCCGATATGTCCCCCCAGTGGCCTCAAACAGCTCCAACATCCATTATTCTGAGCAAAAAAAAGTTGATGTATTTAAGCTTAACTTCTAAAGTGGTTGGAATTTCGATATTTGGTTTTTTCCAAATTTTAGGTTTTGAAAAGGCCTAATTAGAAATCTAAAAGAAATTTCGATATCCCCCATAATTTGGGGGCTACATTTAAAATTAACTTTTCGATTTAAAAAATCTAAACCGCTGCTCCGATCAAGATGATTTTTCGCTCAATAGTTATTCTATGGCCCAAATGCTTAAGTTTAATTTTTCAAGTTTTTAACATTTTTTTAAGTATTTTTAACGATTTTATTTAGATTTTCTAAGTCATTGCGTTGTATTTTGCGGGAGCCTGTCGAGAGAACGAAACCCAGAAGCCAAGAGAGCGACGGCCGAGAGAGCAACAGCTAAGAAAACTGTTGAGGGGGAGGGGTAGTGCTGCATGGAAAGGGGGAGGGGAAAGAGGCAATTTAAGTTAAATTTGTTTAGGATTTTAAAAACTTAAACTGCTGCTCCGATCAATATGATTTTCGATCAATAGTCAGTCCTGTGGATCAAATGCTTAGGTTTTATTTTTCATTTTGTAGCAGAAGTAAGAGCCTTATTTAATTTCCACCATGGAAGAAAATAGAAAATTACTACAAATTCTGTAAGCAAAGCCAAAATGTTTCCAAGTTAAATATTAATCTTAAGATTCGAACTTTTGACCAAATACGTATGTACATATGTATATTTGGATATGTTTTGATTTGCTTATATGTACAATACATGTACATACATACAATGTGTGTATGTTTCTATTCGAAAGTAGATAATGTGCTTAAATACAAATAAAATGATTTATTATACCCGTTTATCGATCAAATGTGGAATCTGAAAATAATACGTTACTTTGCTGTTTTTGTATTGGATGCCAATCTTTTACTGTGTGTACAAAGGTTTTCGTTTCATTCAAAACAAGAAATTTGAAAACAACATATTCCAATTTACAAACAAGTATACATATTTGTGCAAATTAAAATTGCATTGATAACATTGTAACTGATAAAAAGTATACAAGCTCACGACTTTTACTTGGATCACTTTCATCCCTAAAGATTATAAAATGAAAGACCGATTTTTAAGGGGATACGGCCACAGCCCAAACCGTAAGAGCAAGAGCAGCCAAATTTTTTCACAGTATTCCATTGGGGGCGTGGGCGCCCACTAAGATCCGATATGTCCCCCCAGTGGCCTCAAACAGCTCCAACATCCATTATTCTGAGCAAAAAAAGTTTATGTATTTAAGCTTAACTTCTAAAGTGGTTGGAATTTCGATATTTGGTTTTTTCCAAATTTTAGGTTTTGAAAAGGCCTAATTAGAAATCTAAAAGAAATTTCGATATCCCCCATAATTTGGGGGCTACATTTAAAATTAACTTTTCGATTTAAAAAATCTAAACCGCTGCTCCGATCAAGATGATTTTTCGCTCAATAGTTATTCTATGGCCCAAATGCTTAAGTTTAATTTTTCAAGTTTTTAACATTTTTTTAAGTATTTTTAACGATTTTATTTAGATTTTCTAAGTCATTGCGTTGTATTTTGCGGGAGCCTGTCGAGAGAACGAAACCCAGAAGCCAAGAGAGCGACGGCCGAGAGAGCAACAGCTAAGAAAACTGTTGAGGGGGAGGGGTAGTGCTGCATGGAAAGGGGAGGGGAAAGAGGCAATTTAAGTTAAATTTGTTTAGGATTTTAAAAACTTAAACTGCTGCTCCGATCAATATGATTTTCGATCAATAGTCAGTCCTGTGGATCAAATGCTTAGGTTTTATTTTTCATTTTGTAGCAGAAGTAAGAGCCTTATTTAATTTACACCATGGAAGAAAATAGAAAATTACTACAAATTCTGTAAGCAAAGCCAAAATGTTTCCAAGTTAAATATTAATCTTAAGATTCGAACTTTTGACCAAATACGTATGTACATATGTATATTTGGATATGTTTTGATTTGCTTATATGTACAATACATGTACATACATACAATGTGTGTGTATGTTTCTATAGTATAGTAGTATAGGGTATAGTAGTATACCCGTTTATCGATCAAATGTGGAATCTGAAAATAATACGTTACTTTGCTGTTTTTGTATTGGATGCCAATCTTTTACTGTGTGTACAAAGGTTTTCGTTTCATTCAAAACAAGTAATTTGAAAACAACAAATTCCAATTTACAAACAAGTATACATATTTGTGCAAATTAAAATTGCATTGATAACATTGTAACTGATAAAAAGTATACAAGCTCACGACTTTTACTTGGATCACTTTCATCCCTAAAGATTATAAAATGAAAGACCGATTTTTTCAATAGTTATTCTATGGCCCAAATGCTTAAGTTTAATTTTTCAAGTTTTTAACATTTTTTAAAGTATTTTTAACGATTTTATTTAGATTTTCTAAGTCATTGCGTTGTATTTTGCGGGAGCCTGTCGAGAGAACGAAACCCAGAAGCCAAGAGAGCGACGGCCGAGAGAGCAACAGCTAAGAAAACTGTTGAGGGGGAGGGGTAGTGTTGCATGGAAAGGGGAGGGGAAAGAGGCAATTTAAGTTAAATTTGTTTAGGATTTTAAAAACTTAAACTGCTGCTCCGATCAATATGATTTTCGATCAATAGTCAGTCCTGTGGATCAAATGCTTAGGTTTTATTTTTCATTTTGTAGCAGAAGTAAGAGCCTTATTTAATTTCCACCATGGAAGAAAATAGAAAATTACTACAAATTCTGTAAGCAAAGCCAAAATGTTTCCAAGTTAAATATTAATCTTAAGACTCGAACTTTTGAACAAATACGTATGTACATATGTATATTTGGATATGTTTTGATTTGCTTATATGTACAATACATGTACATACATACAATGTGTGTATGTTTCTATTCGAAAGTAGATAATGTGCTTAAATACAAATAAAATGATTTATTATACCCGTTTATCGATCAAATGTGGAATCTGAAAATAATACGTTACTTTGCTGTTTTTGTATTGGATGCCAATCTTTTACTGTGTGTACAAAGGTTTTCGTTTCATTCAAAACAAGAAATTTGAAAACAACAAATTCCAATTTACAAACAAGTATACATATTTGTGCGCAAATTAAAATTGCATTGATAACATTGTAACTGATAAAAAGTATACAAGCTCACGACTTTTACTTGGATCACTTTCATTTATTATATAGCTCTGCCAGTATCCTTCTGATTCTCTCTCTTGAAGGGTCTTCTACAAAGGTTGTTTACATAAAGGTTTACAAAAAACGCGCAAATAAGAAACAAGAAAGTCCTGACAACCCAATTTCCTAACTCCAAACTAATATTAAGCGAACGAAGTCGCTTCGGGTATAGCTATTTATTATATTTGTTTAAACAATCTGAATTTAATATATGTTTTTAAGGAATCTAAAAAGATGATATATATTTTCATCGATTTAACAAATTAATATCGCAAGTATTAGAAGAGGCGTATGCAAAAAATACACTTGCTCTCCTTTGCCACAATTCGAGTTTTGGGAGTGAGAAGGAGGCAATTAGAAGAGGGCTATTTTTATTATCCCTAAAGATTATAAAATGAAAGACCGATTTTTAAGGGGATACGGCCACAGCCCAAACCGTAAGAGCAAGAGCAGCCAAATTTTTCACAGTATTCCATTGGGGGCGTGGGCGCCCACTAAGATCCGATATGTCCCCCCAGTGGCCCCAAACAGCTCCAACATCCATTATTCTGAGCAAAAAAAGTTGATGTATTTAAGCTTAACTTCTAAACTGGTTGGAATTTCGATATTTGGTTTTTTCCGAATTTTAGGTTTTGAAAAGGCCTAATTAGAAATCTAAAAGAAATTTTGATATCCCCCATAATTTGGGGGCTACATTTAAAATTAACTTTTCGATTTAAAAAATCTAAACCGCTGCTCCGATCAAGATGATTTTTCGCTCAATAGTTATTCTATGGCCCAAATGCTTAAGTTTAATTTTTCAAGTTTTTAACATTTTTATACCCTTGCAGAGGGTATTATAATTTTGGTCAAAAGTGTGCAACGCAGTGAAGGAGACATCTCCGACCCTATAAAGTATATATATTCTTGATCAGGATCACCTCCTGAGTTGATATAGCCATGTCCGTCTGTCCGTCTGTCCGTCTGTCCGTCTGTCCGTCTGTCTGTCCGTCTGTCTGTTTCTACGCGAACTAGTCTCTCAGTTTTAAAGATATCGAACTGAAACTTTGCACACACCCTTCTTTCCTTTGCACGCAGTATATAAGTCGGAACGGCCGGGATCGGACGACTATATCCTATAGCTGCCATATAACTGAACGATCGGAAATGCCATAACTTTGGTGTTTGTTAAGTTAGGAAGTTGGGATTTTCTATGGGTTTTATTTTTGGCCAATCAATCTGACCTACCGAATTTCATGAGAATCGGCCGACTATATCTTATAGCTGCCATATAACTGAACGATCGGAAATGCCATAACTTTGGTGTTTGTTAAGTTAGGAAGTTGGGATTTTCTATGGGTTTTATTTTTGGCCAATCAATCTGACCTACCGAATTTCATGAGAATCGGCCGACTATATCTTATAGCTGCCATATAACTGAACGATCGGAAATGCCATAACTTGGTGTTTGTTAAGTTAGGAAGTTGGGATTTTCTATGGGTTTTATTTTTGGCCAATCAATCCTACCTATTAAATTTCATAAGGATCGGCCGACTATATCCTATAGCTGCCATATAACTGAACGATTGGAAATGCCATAACTTTGGTGTTTTTAAAGTTAGGAAGTTGGGATTTTTGATGAGTATTAAGAATGCATATGAATAATTTTGGAGAATATAATTTTCAGAGTATTCTGCAAGGGTATATCAACTTCGGCTCCGCCCGAAGTTAGCTTTCCTTTCTTGTTTAAAGTATTTTTAACGAATTTATTTAGATTTTCTAAGTCATTGCGTTGTATTTTGCGGGAGCCTGTCGAGAGAACGAAACCCAGAAGCCAAGAGAGCGACGGCCAAGAAAACTGATGAGGGGGAGGGGTAGTGCTGCAGGGAATGGGGAGGGGAAAGAGGCAATTTAAGTTAAATTTGTTTAGGATTTTAAAAACTTAAAACTTGCTCCGATCAATATGATTTTCGATCAATAGTCAGTCCTGTGGATCAAATGCTTAGGTTTTATTTTTCATTTTGTAGCAGAAGTAAGAGCCTTATTTAATTTCCACCATGGAAGAAAATAGAAAGTTACTACAAATTCTGTAAGCAAAGCCAAAATGTTTCCAAGTTAAATATTAATCTTAAGATTCGAACTTTTGACCAAATACGTATGTACATATGTATATTTGGATATGTTTTGATTTGCTTATATGTACAATACATGTACATACATACAATGTGTGTATGTTTCTATTCGAAAGTAGATAATGTGCTTAAATACAAATAAAATGATTTATTATACCCGTTTATCGATCAAATGTGGAATCTGAAAATAATACGTTACTTTGCTGTTTTTGTATTGGATGCCAATCTTTTACTGTGTGTACAAAGGTTTTCGTTTCATTCAAAACAAGAAATTTGAAAACAACAAATTCCAATTTACAAACAAGTAGCACAAATATGTAGTGCGAAAGCAAAAAGTCGTATACAATACAGTTTTACAAAGCGTTGGGGCTGAGATGGGTGAAATATTTTTTTTGGATGCACCTGGAGGGACAGGTAAAACCTTCTTGACAAACTTATTGTTGGCATTTGATGGTTTAGAAGTCTCCTATAAATCGGTCGACTCTGTTCCTGATGCTGATAATGCTGTTCATTACCCTATTGAATTTTTAAATTCTTTGAATCCTCCAGGAATTCCTCAGCATAATCTGTCTCTTAGGATTGGAGCACACGTAATGTTATTGCGAAATTTAAGTCCCCCAAAGTTATGCAATGGGACACGATTGCAGATAAAATGTCTTCATAAGAATGTAATCGAAGCCGTTTAAGTTTAAAAGGCTACAATTCCCTCTAAAAGTTTGCTTTGCAATAACTATAAATAAATCGCAGGGGCAGACTTTGAAGCTGGCTGGACTAGATCTTAGAGAAGATTGCTTCTCTCATGGACAATTTTATGTCACATGCTCTAGAGTTAGCTCTGCCAGTAACCTTATTATTCTCGCTCCTGAAGGATCTTCTAAAAATGTTGTTTACACAGAGGTTTTAAAGTAATCATATTAATTAACATTATTAAACCTAGAAAGTTTCAGTGGAATAGGTCTAATTAGAGTTACCACATTAAAAACAAGAAAGGAAAGCTAACTTCGGGCGGAGCCGAAGTTGACATACCCTTGCAGAACATTCCATAAATTATATTCTCCAAAATTATTCATATGATGCATTCTTAATACTCATAAAAAGTCCCAACTTCCTAACTTTAAAAACACCAACGTTATGACATTTCCAATCGTTTAGTTATATGGCAGCTATAAGATATAGTCGGCCGATCCTTATGAAATTTGGTAGGTTGGATTGATTGGCCAAAAATAAAACCCATAGAAAATCCCAACTTCCTAACTTTACAAACACCAAAGTTATGGCATTTCCGATCAATCAGTTATATGGCGGCTATAGGATATAGTAGTCCGATCCTTATGAAATCCGGTAGGTCGGATTGATTAGCCAAAAATAAAACCCATAGAAAATCTCAACTTCCTAACTTTAAAAACACCAAAGTTATGGCTTTTCCGATCGTTCAGTTATATGGCAGCTATATGATATAGTCGCCCGATCCGGCTCGTTCCGACTTATATACTACCTGCAATAGAAAGACAACTTTTGGGAAAGTTTCAAGCAGATAGCTTTAAAACTGAGGGACTAGTTTGCGTAGAAACGGACGGACGGACGGACAGACGGACGGACAGACGGACAGACGGACATGGCTAGATCGACTCTCCTGGTGATGCTGATCAAGAATATATATACTTTATAGGGTCGGAAATGTCTCCTTCACTGCGTTGCAAACTTTTGACTGAAATTATAATACCCTCTGCAAGGGTATAAAAACGCACCAATTTCTCTACCTCAGGGGTGGTGTGGAAATGGGAAAGTCTTGACAACCGTACTCAAAACTAATTTTAAGCGAACGAAGTCGCGCCGGGTACAGCTAGTTTATTATATTTGTTTAAACAATCTGAATTTAATATATGTTTTTAAGGAATCTAAAAAGATGATATATTTTTTCATCGATTTAACAAATTAATATCGCAAGTATTAGAAGAGGCGTATGCAAAAAATACACTTGCTCTCCTTTGCCACAATTCGAGTTTTGGGAGTGAGAAGGAGGCAATTAGAAGAGGGCTATTTTTATTATCCCTAAAGATTATAAAATGAAAGACCGATTTTTAAGGGGATACGGCCACAGCCCAAACCGTAAGAGCAAGAGCAGCCAAATTTTTTCACAGTATTCCATTGGGGGCGTGCGCGCCCACTAAGATCCGATATGTCCCCCCAGTGGCCCCAAACAGCTCCAACATCCATTATTCTGAGCAAAAAAAAATGGATGTATTTAAGCTTAACTTCTAAACTGGTTGGAATTTCGATATTTGGTTTTTTCCGAATTTTAGGTTTTGAAAAGGCCTAATTAGAAATCTAAAAGAAATTTTGATATCCCCCATAATTTGGGGGCTACATTTAAAATTAACTTTTCGATTTAAAAAATCTAAACCGCTGCTCCGATCAAGATGATTTTTCGCTCAATAGTTATTCTATGGCCCAAATGCTTAAGTTTAATTTTTCAAGTTTTTAACATTTTTTAAAGTATTTTTAACGAATTTATTTAGATTTTCTAAGTCATTGCGTTGTATTTTGCGGGAGCCTGTCGAGAGAACGAAACCCAGAAGCCAAGAGAGCGACGGCCAAGAAAACTGATGAGGGGGAGGGGTAGTGCTGCAGGGAAAGGGGAGGGGAAAGAGGCAATTTAAGTTAAATTTGTTTAGGATTTTAAAAACTTAAAACTTGCTCCGATCAATATGATTTTCGATCAATAGTCAGTCCTGTGGATCAAATGCTTAGGTTTTATTTTTCATTTTGTAGCAGAAGTAAGAGCCTTATTTAATTTCCACCATGGAAGAAAATAGAAAGTTACTACAAATTCTGTAAGCAAAGCCAAAATGTTTCCAAGTTAAATATTAATCTTAAGATTCGAACTTTTGACCAAATACGTATGTACATATGTATATTTGGATATGTTTTGATTTGCTTATATGTACAATACATGTACATACATACAATGTGTGTATGTTTCTATTCGAAAGTAGATAATGTGCTTAAATACAAATAAAATGATTTATTATACCCGTTTATCGATCAAATGTGGAATCTGAAAATAATACGTTACTTTGCTGTTTTTGTATTGTATGCCAATCTTTTACTGTGTGTACAAAGGTTTTCGTTTCATTCAAAACAAGAAATTTGAAAACAACAAATTCCAAATTACAAACAAGTAGCACAAATATGTAGTGCGAAAGCAAAAAGTCGTATACAATACAGTTTTACAAAGCGTTGGGGCTGAGATGGGTGAAATATTTTTTTTGGATGCACCTGGAGGGACAGGTAAAACCTTCTTGACAAACTTTTTGTTGGCATTTAATGGTTTAGAAGTCTCCTATAAATCGGTCGACTCTGTTCCTGATGCTGATAATGCTGTTCATTACCCTATTGAATTTTTAAATTCTTTGAATCCTCCAGGAATTCCTCAGCATAATCTGTCTCTTAGGATTGCAGCACACGTAATGTTATTGCGAAATTTAAGTCCCCCAAAGTTATGCAATGGGACACGATTGCAGATAAAATGTCTTCATAAGAATGTAATCGAAGCAACAGTATTTACGGGGTGCGCGAAGGGGGAAACAGTGTTTATACCCAGGATCCCATTAATACCATCCAGTCTGCCGTTTAAGTTTAAAAGGCTACAATTCCCTCTAAAAGTTTGCTTTGCAATAACTATAAATAAATCGCAGGGGCAGACTTTGAAGCTGGCTGGACTAGATCTTAGAGAAGATTGCTTCTCTCATGGACAATTTTATGTCACATGCTCTAGAGTTAGCTCTGCCAGTAGCCTTATTATTCTCGCTCCTGAAGGATCTTCTAAAAATGTTGTTTACACAGAGGTTTTAAAGTAATCATATTAATTAACATTATTAAACCTAGAAAGTTTCAGTGGAATAGGTCTAATTAGAGTTACCACATTAAAAAAAACGCACCAATTTCTCTACCTCAGGGGTGGTGTGGAAATTGGAAAGTCTTGACAACCGTACTCAAAACTAATTTTAAGCGAACGAAGTCGCGCCGGGTACAGCTAGTGCTTTTATATTTTCGTTAAAGGGATTTATAATGACCTTCTCTATATCATTGAACACATGAAAACCGATGCTTCGTGACGAATTTGTTAAATTAAAATTTGGTATATTTTTTGTTTGCCTGATCAATTAAACTTAGTAAGAACACAAGTATTAGGCACAATAAATAATGGTTACTAATTCATTTATTGTACATATTCGTACTTCCACAACTTTTATTTTGCAGTTTTAAACAATTTTTGATTACTATTACATTGCGCGATTTTTATGTAAATCTTTAGGACTAATATTTTGGGAATATCGACGATAAATTAATTTATGAGTAATCTTTTACACCGGATATGAACAAACAAGATTGTTTAAAGCAGCAAAATAAATTATTTATTTTATCATTTATTTCCAAGTTTTTTAAATTAAAAAGCAACAGTTGAATTTGAAACCTAAAGAATAATGGTTGAACTTTGAGTGAAACTTTTAAAAGTTGGATAACAACTTTTTATTTCTTAATGTAAGTCTCTAACACCTTTCTTGGTGACTACTAATACTAAGTTTAAGGTATTTTCTTTTGTTTTATTGCTAAAAGATTTTTTTGTTCAAATATTTTGGGTAATAATTAAAATTTTTAAGACTATATTTACGATTTGATATTGTTCAAGTGATTTTTGCATCAAAAAATCAATCACTTGGAATTGACATAAAAACAAAGAGAATCTATTTCTTTTATGATTTCTAACTTTTATTATTATAACACTTTAAAAAAAAACTATATTTGAGAACAAAAAATATAAATTAAAAATAATAATTATATTTTTCAACCAAATATAAAACTCAAGTAATAAAAATTATTTTGAAACTATGATTTTACTTTTTTTTGCATTGGTCTTTGATACGAATGCTTCCACCAGAGAAAAATAAGGTTTGTTCAGATGCACTATGGGGCCAACAACCACTTTTGTTGGCCAAACACCATTTTTAAAATGTCGTCAAAACCAAAAAAGGTGTGTTAGGATACATTCACAGAAGACCAATCTGCAATGCTACGTTTCAGGAATTTCGATAGCGTGGGCTTCAGTTAAGATAACAGCTTTTAAATCAGATGTTTAAGACGCAAGCCTCGTGCTTTGGAAATTCGAAAAGTGTTTAAAAAAAGGCTTACAAGCGTTCCAAAAAAATGTTTGGGATATAATTTCGATGAATGGTGGTGTGTACTAAGTGTTTATACCCGTTACTCGTAGAGTAAAAGGGTATATTGTATTCGTGCAAAAGTATGTAACAGCTAGAAGGAAGCGTTTCCGACCCTATAAAGTATATATATTCTTGATCAGGATCACTAGCCGAGTCGATCTAGCCATGTCCGTCTGTCCGTCTGTCTGTCTGTCTGTCCGTATGAACGCTGAGATCTCGGAAACTATAAAAGCTAGAAGATTGGCATTTTGCATGTAGATTTTAGAAGTTCCTACGCCCACAATCGCTTATATACGATTTTAAAAATTTAAATATTTCGGAAAAGTAAAAATGCAGTTTTATTGTGTTTATCAATACCTATCGAAATGTAGAAGAAATTGTTCAAATCGGACCATTCGTTAAAAAGTTATGCGTGATCAAAGTTTCTATCTCCATCTCCCTCGCACTCCCTTTACCTGAGTAACGGGTATCTGATATTCGGGGCACCCGACTATAGCGTTCTCTCTTGTTGTGTTTTTAAACGGTTGAAATCTATCGCGTTTTTTAATTAGAAAACTAACTTTTAAGTAAAGCAAACAAAGTGACTTGAGCGTAGTCTACTTCTGAAACCTATTGAGATTTGTAGAGTATTAAATTAAATTGTTACAATCGCCACTTATTGCCCCTTATTCCGAAATTTTATTTTTTAAGTTCATAACCTCAAGTTTTGCAACTTTGACAGTATTTTCGTTGATTATAATAATCTTTTTGATTTTCCATGCAATATTGGACTTGAATCTGAAGAGCAAGAGGTTTAATAGCAAGTGCCTTTTTTAAACTTATCAATACAATTTGTTTAATCCAATTTTTATGCATTTACATTGCACCTTTGTGGATCGAAGAAAATTTTGTTTTGCATTTTGAATTCTAGTCAAAGGCAGAGAACAGTCAAGCTACTACATAGGTGTATTTATAAACTATATAATAAAAAAAAATTTTATTCGATTATCTGAAAAATGGGATATTTTCGTTCAATCATATTCTTTTTAACATATATGTTGCCTAAGAATACCAAAAAACGACAAACGACGGCAAAGTTTTATCTCGATATCTTTAAAGTTTAGCGAGTTATTAATTTTGGCCAACAAAAGTGGTCGTTGGCCCCATAGTGAGATGGTAGAAAAGCAGAAAAGACATTTGTGACCCTGTAAGGTAGATACATTTTTCATTATAAGACTAGTCGAAAAACAGCGCACTATGGGGAATTTGCCCGATTTTTTGGAATAAATGTATTTTTTAAAAGTATGCCGATTTAAAATTTTTTTTTTTTATAATGCATTAAGAAAACATCAAGCTGTTTGGTAACATACCGCAAATGTTAACTTAAAAGTCTAGTATTTAAATACCAACTGTTAAAGTCAGCTGTTGCAAGCGCACATGGTTTGTTTACATTTTGCTTAACTTTGAAGCTCACTTTCAAATCATTATCTCTGCAACAAAATGACGTAAGACAGTCAAATTTGAAATGATTACCAATTCTCAAGGTATGTTCTGTGTAAAAATACTTATATATTGCTTTATATGTGCGTCCAATTTTAACAATTTGTAAATGTAGCAGGTGATGTTTTCGTTTGGGTTTTGGAAAGAAAGTTAAACTTTCAATAGAGTTTTACAAAAATGTTTAACTTTGTTCAGTAAGTGTCTATATCCATGTTGTAGAGTCATTAATTGCGAATTCAGAACATGTTGTCTCATCGTGCGCTTCGTGCGACTTTTCGCGTAATTTCATTTTTTAGAAACCAATCTCTTGATGAAAAACGCAGCCCTGCTGGAAGTTTTGCATAAGCAAAAGGGTCTTCGAGAAAAAGAAGATGGCGAATTCACTTTTGTTAGCAAGCAAGTTGATCCCACAGTCGAATCTCCAACTTTACAGATGTTTTTCAGAGAGCCATGGTTACTTCAGACCCCATCATTTCATCAATGAATTTGAAGAAGCGCGTCCGAAAACATAAGCTACTTGCTCTTCCACCAGAAGTCATTCAATTGTTATTATGCGAATATGAACCTGGAGACGAGTCTCTAGATGTTGATAATTATGAAGAAGAAAACGACTATAATTTTTTGTACAACATTGAAATTGAAAATAAAGAGCATTTAGCTCTAAATTTGTTTAAAAAAATTCTTAAAAATGGGGGGAGGGGGGGTGGTATATTTTCACTTTTCCAACAGGTGTGTATAGTTATGTAGAACACTATAAAAAAAACCTCACTGAAATATGTTACATAGTTCGCGAGTTATTAATTTATTCCAAAAAATCGGGCAAATTCCCCATAGTGCAGCGTCTGCATCAGGGCAAATCCATAGGAATATTGGTGTCTTAAAGTCGTATAAAAAGTTATTGTAAACTATGGACTTAAAAGTATGCTACAAAGAAACGGTCAGCTTAATAAAAGCAACTTGTAGCGGAGCGAACAATTTTCTTTTAAGGTACAATCAGTTTAAATTATTAAAATATTGTGATTCTTTTCACCAATCAGGCTTTTTTTTAACTTAACTAGACTTACTTGGCAATTTCATCAGGAACGAAATTATTATAAAGGTCACAATTTACGGGCAGCACAAACTAAGCTTATTGAAATTACTTAAGACGCTACTTTCAACTAAACACTTCCTCATAATTCTTGTTATCTCAATTTATTGGTACAATATAATGTCGAATTCCACTTTCGAAATCATTTAGTTTACTTTTGACAAAAGAAAAATTATGTACGCATAGAACCAGATATACAGCATTACGGTCAATCTATACGAAAAACATTTGCATCATTTTATTTATATTAAATCTTTTCAGTTCCGACAGAATGTGTCATCGCGTTTAAGATGCCTGTACATTTTGGTTGCAATGCAGTAGCTTCTTTTGCTTGACAACTTCCTTATTGGCACTCACCTTGCTGTTCAAATGTGCTTAGACTGTTCAAAATTTGGTTTGTGTTGCCAAGACATCGCGCCAGATCCAGATGCTCCATCTCCAAAGTAAAAATGTTTGAATTTTCACGTGCTGCTATGCTGCTTGTCAATGGTCTTCCGATATCGTTTCATTAGTTTCCCCTTTCACATTTCCACATTCTTTATAAAAAGTTATTTTATCTTTTTTCAAAACATTTTTGTAAGCGTTATCAAAATCTGTAACAAACAAAATTATTAAATTAAGACTAACAGGTATAACATATGTACATCTCAAAAATTATCATGGTAGTTTTAGTCGCGTAATAAATAGATATAAAGCCCTTTTCATAGTTAACCACGTAAAAAAATATTTTTCTGCAGGGCAATTTTGGTGTAAACCATAGTTGCTTAGAAATCTAACCTATCAAATAAGTTGGAACTCGTAAGCTTTATATTTTTATACCCTTGCAGAGGGTATTATAATTTCAGTCAAAAGTTTGCAACGCAGTGAAGGAGACATTTACGACCATATAAAGTATATATATTCTTGATCAGCATCACCAGGAGAGTCGATCTAGCCATGTCCATCTGTCCGTTCGCCCGTCTGTCCGTTTCTAGGCAAACTAGTCTCTCAGATTTAAGGCTATACTTTTTCTTTTTTTCCCATAGGAAAAAAAGGGGAAAAAAAGTATAACTTTGTAGTTTTTTTTTTTGTGTTCTTCTTTGGGATTTTGTAATATTTATATACTATGGAATTACGGTTTTAATGAAATTAAAATCGGACATCTATATTATATACATAGGTCAAACAAGAGAGAACGCTATATTCGGGTGCCCCGACTATCAGATACCCGTTACTCAGGTAAAGGGAGTGCGAGGGAAATGGAGATAGAAACTTTGATCACGCATAACTTTTTAACGAATGGTCCGATTTGAAAAATTTCTTCTACATTTCGATAGGTATTGATAAACACAATAAAACTGCATTTTTACTTTTCCGAAATATTTAAATTTTTAAAATCGTATGTAAGCGATTGTGGGCGTTAAAGGTGGAGTGGCACCTTTTTGAAACAAACTTGCGCTGCGTACGAACTCCTAGAATCTGCATGCAAAATGCCAATCTTCTAGCTTTTATAGTTTCCGAGATCTCAGCGTTCATACGGACGGACAGACGGACAGACGGACGGACAGACGGACAGACAGACGGACAGACGGACATGGCTAGTTCGACTCGGCTAGTGATCCTGAACAAGAATATATATACTTTATAGGGTCGGAAACGCTTCCTTCTACCTGTTACATACTTTTGCACGAATACAATATACCCTTTTACTCTACGAGTAACGGGTATAAAAATGATTAAAATCAAAAAATTAAAAAAATAAATATGAAACAAAATTTTTATTTTGCTGTTTTTCTATTTATCAAAATATTCCTTTAAGATATAGTTATTATTTACAATATCAGAATTACGCTTTTAGTTTTGTCAAAATCGGACAACAATGTCATATAGCAGCATATAAACGATGGCAAGTTCAGCTCAAAATTTACATAGCTTCATGGTTTTTAGTAATATAGGCACATTTAAAAAAATTGTTACTTCGAAATTGGAATCATTGGATTGCCATATTTAATTATTATTTTTATACCCGTTACTCGTAGAGTAAAAGGGTATATTGTATTCGTGCAAAAGTATGTAACAGGTAGAAGGAAGCGTTTCCGACCCTATAAAGTATATATATTCTTGTTCAGGATCACTAGCCGAGTCGATCTAGCCATGTCCGTCTGTCTGTCTGTCCGTATGAACGCTGAGATCTCGATTGGCCTAATAAAAGTTTGCCACGCCCACTTTAACGCCCAAAAACCCATTAAACGCTTAAGCCTGGCTAGCGCCTACATTTCCGCTTTCATGGCCCGTAGCGCCATCTAACGGATGACTTTGGAACAGCTGGCCAAGGTGCTAATTCGAGCGGAGAAAAACATAAAAGAAGGCATATTTATATTAAGTTGTTTAGCTGAGTAACGGGTATCTAATAGCGTTCTCTCTTGTTTTCATTTGTCAATACCGAACTATATCCCAAGAACTATGCAAATCCAATCTAGTTATTATTAAATTTTAAAACTTGTATCCGCGAGGGTTAGAAGTGGCCTCGAATGTATTTTATTAAAACACAAACAATTTATTGCGTACTTAAAAAGCAAGCAAATTTTTTTTTTTCAAATCCAATTTAAACAAAACCCTGTGATAATGCTTAAGGACGTCGTATTTCATTAAAATATATTTTAAATTGTCTAAGATGTTATGCAGGACTTTTTCCTACGTCAACTTTGTGCAATTGATTCGAATGCTGATCGTGGCTTTAAAACTTTATGACGACTTGCTTGCTTTTTCCAAAGTCAACCACGTTTACACTTCTTTAGGACGTTTATTTTAAATCCAGAAGGCGTTTGTCTATTAAAAACTTCTCAATTTACGTAACTTAAGATCCATACCACCTAACTATATAGATCCCCAGTCGGACCTTTCCGCATGAGGACCCTCATGAACTTTTTAAACATCACCTAGCGCATGAGTTTGGTGTACATTTCCTTTGTGAGCCGGTAAGCGTGGTGAATTCACGGGAATTCAGTACCAAACAAGAGAGAACGCTATAGTCGGGTGCCCCGACTATCAGATACCCGTTACTCAGGTAAAGGGAGTGCGAGGGAGATGGAGATAGAAACTTTGATCACGCATAACTTTTTAACGAATGGTCCGATTTGAAAAATTTCTTCTACATTTCGATAGGTATTGATAAACACAATAAAACTGCATTTTTACTTTTCCGAAATATTTAAGTTTTTTAAATCGTATATAAGCGATTGTGGGCGTTAAAGGGGGCGTGGCACCTTTTTGAAACAAACTTGCGCTGCGTAGGAACTCCTAGAATCTGCATGCAAAATGCCAATCTTCTAGCTTTTATAGTTTCCGAGATCTCAGCGTTCATACGGACAGACAGACAGACGGACAGACAGACGGACAGACGGACATGGCTAGATCGACTCGGCTAGTGATCCTGATCAAGAATATATATACTTTATAGGGTCGGAAACGCTTCCTTCTAGCTGTTACATACTTTTGCACGAATACAATATACCCTTTTACTCTACGAGTAACGGGTATAAAAATGTATCCTATAGCCAGGAGAACAAAACTAAAATTATTGACTTCAAAGGCTTCTATTAAAGCTAAGTAAAAATAAAAATTGTTTAATTAAAAGCTAAATGCTGTCCTTCTGCAGTTTTGTAAGTTTTTACATTTCAAAAAAGCCCTCCCTTTCGACTTATTAAAGACAGCGAAGTTGGAATAAATTAATAAAACTAGTTCAATACAAAATTTTTTAAAAAATGTTCCATTTTTTTTTTTGATACTAAGCGTTAATGGATTCACCCAAAACAATAATAAAAGTTTCAAGTAGTTAATTTGGAAAATAACTCAAAATAACTTCTTCCTGCTGGTTTTAAAATAGTCGACATGCGGCCCATTCAACGAAGGAATCTCAGCTTTATTACTTTTTATGCACGGTATGCATAACTAATTTATTTTAAATGTTTAAGTACACCATAGCTGTGCAACTTAATGCAGTCAACACGCTATTAACAGATACAATTTTCAAATAATTTCTGGTTGGTAGGCTATATATTTTTAGAACATAAAAGTCTTTATTTTTCCTTATTTTACAAAATAATAAATAAGTAATATATGTATAAAAAAAATAAAATCATAAAATTACTTCATATTTAATGTCAAAAAAGTTTAAGTACACCTAAGATAAAATAAACTCCTAGCTCGCTACTATTTGGTTGGACAAAAATAAAACCCGTAGAAAATCCCATCTTCTTAACTTTAAAAAGACCAAAGTTATGTCATTTCCGATCGTTCAGTTATATGGGAAAGAAGGGTGTGTGCAAAGTTTCAATTCCATAGCTTTAAAACTGAGAGACTAGTTTGCGTAGAAACAGACAGACGGACAGACGGACATGGCTATATCAACTCAGGAGGTGATCCTCATCCAGAATATATATACTTTATAGGGTCGGAGATGTCTCCTTCACTGCGTTGCACACTTTTGACCAAAATTATAATACCCTCTGCAAGGGTATAAAAAGTGCAGCCCCTTTCAGACCAGTATAATTGGCAATGTATTAATTTAGTTTTATTTAGATCTACTCTGAAAATGGCGCTAAAGACATCCGACTTTATCATATAGTAGTCATAAAATGAGTCGTTTTGCGCAGAGTTATGCGTTCATCTAGCGCTCTTTCCCTAATATAATATTTATACCCTTGCAGAGGGTATTATAATTTTGGTCAAAAGGGTGCAATGCAGTGAAGGAGACATCTCCGACCCTATAAAGTATATATATTCTTGATCAGGATCACCTCCTGAGTTGATATAGCCATGTCCGTCTGTCCGTCTGTCTGTTTCTACGCGAACTAGTCTCTCAGTTTTAAAGATATCGAATTGAAACTTTGCACACACCCTTCTTTCCTTTCCTATACTGCACGCAGTATATATGTCGGAACGGCCGGGATCGGCCGACTATATCCTATAGCTGCCATATAACTGATTGATCGGAAATGCCATAACTTTGGTGTTTGTATAGTTAGAAAGTTGGGATTTTCTATGTGTTTTATATTTGGCCAATCAATCCGACCTATCTAATTTCATAAGGATCAGCCGACTATATCCTATAGCCGCCATATAACTGGTTGATCGGAAATGCCATAACTTTGGTGTTTGTTAAATTAGGATGTTGCGATTTTCTATGGGTTTTATATTTGGCCAATCAATCCGACCTACCAAATTTCATAAGGATCGGCCGACTATATCCTAACTGAACGATTGAAAATGCCATAACTTTGGTGTTTTTAAAGTTAGGAAGTTGGGATTTTTATGAGTATTAAGAACGCATCATATGAATAAATTTGGAGAATATAATTTACAGAGTATTCTGCAAGGGTATATCAACTTCGGCTCCACCCGAAGTTAGCTTTCCTTTCTTGTTTTAAATTATTTTGGATTTGTCCCTTGAGTTGAATGTAACGTATGTAAGTTATCCCTAAAGATTATAAAATGAAAGACCGATTTTTAAGGGGATACGGCCACAGCCCAAACCGTAAGAGCAAGAGCAGCCAAATTTTCACAGTATTCCATTGGGGGCGTGGGCGCCCACTAAGATCCGATATGTCCCCCCAGTGGCCCCAAACAGCTCCAACATCCATTATTCTGAGCAAAAAAAGTTGATGTATTTAAGCTTAACTTCTAAAGTGGTTGGAATTTCGATATTTGGTTTTTTCCAAATTTTAGGTTTTGAAAAGGCCTAATTAGAAATCTAAAAGAAATTTCGATATCCCCCATAATTTAAGGGCTACACTTAAAATTAACTTTTCGATTTAAAAAATCTAAACCGCTGCTCCGATCAAGATGATTTTTCGCTCAATAGTTATTCTATGGCCCAAATGCTTAAGTTTAATTTTTCAAGTTTTTAACATTTTTTTAAGTATTTTTAACGATATTATTTAGATTTTCTAAGTTATTGCGTTGCATTTTGCGTGAGCCTGTCGAGAGAGCGAAACCCAGAGAGCGGATGCCAAGAGAGCGACGGCCGAGAGAGCAACAGCCAAGAAAACTGATGAGGGGGAGGGGTAGTGCTGCAGGGAAAGGGGAGGGGAAAGAGGCAATTTAAGTTAAATTTGTTTTGGATTTTAAAAACTTAAACTGCTGCTCCGATCAATAGGATTTTCGATCAATAGTCAGTCCTGTGGATCAAATGCTTAGGTTTTATTTTTCATTTTGTAGCAGATGTAAGAGCCTTATTTAATTTCAACCATGGAAGAAAATAGAAAATTACTACAAATTCTGTAAGCAAAGCCAAAATGTTTCCAAGTTAAATATTAATCTTAAGATTCGAACTTTTGACCAAATACGTATGTACATATGTATATTTGGATATGTTTTGATTTGCTTATATGTACAATACATGTACATACATACAATGTGTGTGTATGTTTCTATTCGAAAGTAGATAATGTGCTTAAATACAAATAAAATGATTTATTATACCCGTTTATCGATCAAATGTGGAATCTGAAAATAATACGTTACTTTGCTGTTTTTGTATTGGATGCCAATCTTTTACTGTGTGTACAAAGGTTTTCGTTTCATTCAAAACAAGAAATTTGAAAACAACAAATTCCAATTTACAAACAAGTATACATATTTGTGCGCAAATTAAAATTGCATTGATAACATTGTAAAGTATACTAGCTCACGACTTTTACTTGGATCACTTTCATTTATTATATAGCTCTGCCAGTATCCTTCTGATTCTCTTTCTTGAAGGATCTTCTACAAAGGTTGTTTACACAAAGGTTTTCAAAAAACGCCCAAATAAGAAATAAGAAAGTCCTGACAACCCAATTTCCTAACTCTAAACTAATATTAAGCGAACGAGCAAAAAGTCGTATACAATACCATTTTACAAAGCGTTGGGGCTGAGATGGGTGAAATATTTTTTTTGGATGCACCTGGAGGGACAGGTAAAACCTTCTTGACAAACTTATTGTTGGCAAAAGTTCGAAGTTAAAAAAAAATAGCCCCAGCTGTAGCATCTTCCGGTATAGCTGCTACCCTGCTCAATGGAGGTCGATCTGCTCATTCTACATTTAAACTTCCTTTGGATTTAGTTAATTTAGAAACACCTCATTGCTCTATTTCAAAGCAATGTAATATGGCTGCGATGTTTAAAGATTGTAAGTTAATTGTTTGGGATGAGTGCACAATGTCACATAAAGGTGGGCTTGAAGCCATAAATAGAACCCTGCAAGATATTAATGAGAATACTATGTTGATGGGTGGTATTACAGTCCTGCTAGCTGGAGACTTTCGCCAAACCCTTCCTGTTGTGCCAAGAGGTACAAAGCCTGTTTAAAATCTTCATTTTTATGGCCACAGATAAAAAAACTAGCGCTCACGAAAAATATGCGAGTGCACTTAAAAGGAGACAGTTCTGCACGAATTTTTGCCGAAACTCTTTTAAAAATTGGGAATGGCGTCCATCCAACAGTTGATGGAAAAATAGTTATAACATCACGCTTAGGAAAAGTAGTCAAAAACGTTCAAGACCTTACATCCAAAATATTTCCTGACATTTCCAACATATCATGTAAAAGCTTAGATTGGCTATCTGAGCGCGCCATTTTGACAACGAAAAATGAAAGAGCAACCACTATTAATAATTTATTGCTAAACTCATTTGATGGTTTAGAAGTCTCCTATAAATCGGTCGACTCTGTTCCTGATGCTGATAATGCTGTTCATTACCCTGTTGAATTTTTAAATTCCTTGAATCCTCCAGGAATTCCTCAGCATAATCTGTCTCTTAGGATTGGAGCACCCGTAATGTTATTGCGAAATGTAAGTCCCCCAAAGTTATGCAATGGGACACGATTGCAGATAAAAGGTCTTCATAAGAATGTAATCGAAGCAACAGTATTTACGGGGTGCGCGAAGGGGGAAACAGTGTTTATACCCAGGATCCCATTAATACCATCCAGTCTGCCGTTTCAGTTTAAAAGGCTACAATTCCCTCTAAAAGTTTGCTTTGCAATAACTAACTTTGAAGCTGGCTGCTCTAGAGTTGGCTCTGCCAGTAGCCTTATTATTCTCGCTCCTAAGGGATCTTCGAAAAATTTTGTTTACACAGAGGTTTTAAAGTAATCATATTAATTAACATTATTAAACCTAGAAAGTTTCAGTGGAATAGGTCTAATTGGAGATACCACATAAAAAAAACGAGCCAATTTCTCTACCTCAGGGGTGGTGTGGAATTGGAAAAGTTTTGACAACCGTACTCAAAACTAATTTTAAGCGAACGAAGTAGCGCCGGGTACAGCTAGTAGTTATATATGTCATTAATAAGATTATTTGTCCTAACTTAACCAAAACAAGAGAGAACGCTATAGTCGAGTGCCTCGACTATTAGATACCCGTTACTCAGCTAAACAACTTAATTTAAATATGCCTTCTTGAATGTTTTTCGCCGCTCGAATTAGCACCTTGGCCAGCTGTTCCAAAGTCATCCGTTAGATGGCGCTTTGTACCACGGGCCATGTAAGGCGGAAATGTAGGCGCTAGTCAGGCTTAAGCGTTTAATGGGTTTTTGGGCGTTAGAGTGGGCGTGGCAAACTTTTATTAGGCCAATCAATAGGTATTGATGAAACAAATACATATCAATTAAAATTTTCATAATAGCATCAAAACTGTGGCCACAGCTTGTTGCTTGTGGCGTCAGAGGGGGCGTGGCACCATTTTGAAACAAACTTGCGCTGCGTAGGAACTCCTAAAATCTACATGCAAAATGCCAATCTTCTAGCTTTTATAGTTTCCGAGATCTCAGCGTTCATACGGAGAGACAGACAGACGGACAGACGGACATGGCTAGATCGACTCGGCTAGTGATCCTGAACAAGAATATATATACTTTATAGGGTCGGAAACGCTTCCTTCTACCTGTTACATACTTTTGCACGAATACAATATACCCTCTTACTCTACGAGTAACGGGTATAATAAGGCGCATTGCCAAAAGAACAACTGAATTGTGTTGCTGTCGACCTAAACTATCAACCTAAACTATCAATTCCAGGTTTATTTGGAAATTGTTAATATAAGGTGTGTTTGTGGTTGTTGTCCTGTCGAAACAGAAATGTAGTTTCATTCAACAAGTTTCCCAAGTTCAAATGTCCCAACACACCCTCAGACCATCACGTTACCGCTGCCCTGCTTAACGGTTGGTGTTAAATTTTTAGGCTCCAACGGTTTACTCCTTTGGGAGCCATCTGAAACAAAAAATATTACATTTTTACTCATCACTCCAGATAACGTTGTCCCAAAATGATTCCGGCTCGTTTACATATTTGTATGGGAAATCCAGCCTCTTCATCGGCTGTCTACGAGGTGTTCGTGCGTTGTACCCCTCCTTGTGTAGCACATTTCGTACAGTTTGAGGGTGCCTGAGCTTCGAAAAATTTCTTCCTGTATTTTCGGTGGTGAATTTTTAGGATTGGCCTTTATTGAGCCCAGAATTTGGCTTTCATCCCTATCGGTCAATTTTTGATCTTGGCTTTACTTGGAAGGTTCCAGAGTTCCCGTAGGAATTAATAATAGTTTGCACGCTAGATGGAGGCCTCTGAAGCATCCTATTGACAAAGCTCCTTTTCCTTCCAAATAATGTTTTAAAATTGTTTTTCGCGTTCCAAGTGGAATTTCGCTTCCTCGACCCATCTTGACCTCTCAATCCAGCAAAATCAAATGAAATTACCTTAAAATCCATGCATAACAACAAAGGAAAGCTAACTTTGGGCGGAGCCGAAGTTTATATACCTTTGCAGAATATTCTGTAAATTATATTCTCCAAAATTATTCATATGATGCACTCTTAATACTCATAAAAAATACTTCCTATCTTTACAAACACCAAAGTTATGGTTTTTCCGATCAATCAGTTATATGGCGGCTATAGGATATAGTCGTCCGATCCTTATGAAATTTGGTTTTGGTATATTTTCGCAGCCTTTAAGAATTTTTCCTATGGAAGCTATAAGATATAGACGTCCGATCGGCAAGCCCTTTTACACTGATCAAGGTATGCGTAAATAAATAAGACTTGGCAAATTGATGTCATTAGCTTATACACTGCGCGAAATATCCTGAAAAACATCAAATTTGGACCGATTTCACCCTATTTAATAAAATTTTAACCGATTTCACCCTATTGTTCCTATGGGAGACTTCCGATCGGCACGCGCTTTTACACTGATCAAGGTATGCATCATCAGGGTAAAAGTTCAAGGTATGCATAAAAAACAATTCGGAAAGATTCATGTCAATAGCTTTTACACAGCGCGAAATATCATAAATTATTGCAAGGTATATCCGATTGTCCCTATGGGTGCTATAGGATATAGACGTCCGATCGGGGCGATTTTCAAAATTGATCTGCGTACACGTATTTAAGGACGACTGTGAAAGTTTCAGATCGCTAGCTTTTAAGCTGAGCTCGCAAACGTTATTGAAAAAGACGGAAAGACGGACATGGCTATATAGACTTCCCTATTGATCCTGATCAAGAATATATATACTTTATGGGGTCGGAAACGTCTCCTTCACTGCGTTACAAACTTCTCACCAAAATTATAATACCATATGCAGGGGTATAAAAAGGCAAGCATCAGAAGTAGACTGAAGGAAGAATTCGCGATCACCGTTAGATTTGGAAGGCATTTTTAGCCTTTTTAATGTTTTCTGTGAATATAATGTTCACGAAGATGTGACATAGTTAATTTTTGGTATATTCGAAATCCTAAAGATTAAGTTATTGAAGCCAAAAAAAACATTAGTTTCGATAATACATATTTTTAACAAAAAACACTGATGTATGAAGTGTACTTAAACTTTTTTTATCCACTGTAGATATTTAATATTTCTATATGTAAAGGTTGTCTCGGTGCGGTCAATTTAAGTCAAGAAAATAAAGTAATTCTTAAAAATTAGGTTCAGCGATTTGGTCATTAAGCATAAATTTGTCATTATCATATAAAAAACAAAATTAACGAAAAACGAAATTGGTGTCACCGAGGTACTGGTGCAGTAACCCTGTCGCGTCTATTCATGCAACTGATTAATATCCTTGATCAGCTATTTCTTACATTTATTAATTAAAAATAAAAATATACTCAATGGGGTCTTAAACGCTTAAACAAACAATCGTCTGCATTTTTGAATCGACACTATCTGAGCGATAAAAGTTTTATCAAGAGCATTCATATAATTAGCTACTTGAAGTTGTAGCGAACCATGTTTCACAAACGCATATATCAAGGTTCGAATTAATAAACAAATACCTAAACTCCAACATGCTTATCAAGAATACATATATAAACTCTATGGCCATCACTGTGTTGCAAACCTTTGATTGAAATTAAAATACCCTCTGCAAGGGTATAACAAGTACAAAAAATATTATATATAATATATAAAAATATTATATAATAAAAAATATAATAATATACATCAACTTAAGAGAAAACTATTTTTAGTACCATAAGGGGTACTGTAGCCAGAGGGGGAGGAAACACAGCAGCTGTGATCGTTCAAAGCTCTTCAAGCTGCTGGATAACGTAAACGGCATCTCTCCCACATGCACAATACCACGGCGCGTAAACACAGCGGCGATAAATTTGTGATTTCTCAAACTCAGTTCTTTTTTTGGGAGCTTTTCTTTTATAGTATATACATAGGCCAACACCATTTCATAAGTATTACGACTGCGACGCCTGCAGAGCCGATACACTCAGTTGACAATCGTAGCAAACGCAGACAATACCAAATCTTTCTCGCCATAAGTAAGCGGGATCTGCTGAGAGGATTAGGACAATCTATTAAATCACAACGCCTTTTGTATACCCTTAAAATTGAAATAACATTTTTTTTCTAATCTATACCTATAATTATATTATTTTATATTTACAAATAATTACTAAATAAATAATTAATATGTTTTTTATAAATAGCATGAACTATGATCATTTTAAAAGAATTGGATGCATATATGACATAAATTTTGATTCGCTGTTTTCATCGCGCTGTTTTCTTGCTCTTTGCATTTAAAGAGATCAGTTTAGATTTATTTGTCAAAAGTTAAAAAATCATTTTAAAAATAATAAAAAAAAATTAAGTGATTGTCATTCATTTTTTTATTTAATATTGATAAGCATGTAAAAAAATTTAAGACGTTTGATGTATTTAAACAGTTAAACCTGCAGTTATCGTCTCTTTTGCAACTTGTTTAAAAAAATTATTTAATTACAGAAATTATTATAAAAACATTTTTAATAAAAATAAGACTTCTACAGTGGTGGTAAAAAAAATAGCTGCAAATTATAAAATAATTTATAATACAATACTGTTTTACTGTTAATACCTTGAAACTCATGGCAAAACAGTTGGACAAACATTAAGGACAGCGGCAAAACAATAATCGCTTTCGAAATTACTTAACTTGTTGAATTCTTAAGGAAATCTGATGATTATTAATTGATGAAAAGCCGATGAATTCCTGATGAAAATGTGATGAATTGCTAATTAAAAAACGATGATATAAAAAATGTGAAGTGTGAAATGCTGATGACAACGTGATGAAAATTCATCGATTAGTAATCACCAGTGATGAGTTTTTTGGTGATGATATTGATTAATCAATAATCAATCACCAGTGATGAGTTTTTTGGTGATGATATTGATTAATCATCACCAAAAAACTCATCACTGGTGATTAATAATATATAATAAATATATATGTATGTATATATATGTTATAAACAGAACTGCAGCGTGGTTATTATGCTTTGTGTTCCTCTTGCCTTCTGTTGCTTGAGAAGTGAGTGTGTATCATTTGCACTTGAAGTTATTATTTCTTACTTTTTTGTTTTTAAGGTTTTCCAATAAAAAAAATTAAACAATTTAAAAGATTCAACTATAACGAGGATGGAAGCTAAGTTCGGCAAGCCGAAGTTTTAATACCCTGGCAGACTTTGCCGAAATTTCAAATATTGAAAAAGTAGCGATAGGAATAAGGTATACATAAATAAACTAGATTTGCATAGTTTCATGTCAATAGCTTGTATACTGCAAAAATGTCACATAGGAAAAAAAGGGATATTTTCGCAGCCTCTAACAATTTTTCCTACCGAAGCTTAAGATTTAGACGTCCGATCAACACGCGCTTTTACCCTGATCAAGGTATGCATACAAAAATACGATTTGGAAAGATTCATGCTAATAGCTTTTACACTGCGCGAAATATCATCAATTCTTGCAAGATATATCCGATTGTTCCTATGGGAGCTATTGGATTTTGATCTGCGTACACATGTTTTAGGACGACTGAAACATGAAAGTTTCAGATCGCTAGCTTTTAAACTGAGCTCGAAAAGCGGTATTGAAACAGACGGTCAGACGGACAGACGGACAGACGGACATGGCTATATCGACTCCCCTATTAATCCTGATCAAGAATATATTTACTTTGTAGGATCGGAAACGTCTATTTCACTGCGTTATAAACTTCTGACCAAAATTATAATACCCTCTGCAAGGGTATAATTAAGATTTTAATTGGATCCAGTTTTCTATAAAGAACTGTTACTCAATAAATTCATAATGTTGTTCGTGTTAATAATGTCTGATCGGTAATCCCTAAAGATTATAAAATGAAAGACCGATTTTTAAGGGGATACGGCCACAGCCCAAACGTGGGCGCCCACTTAGATCCGATATGTCCCCCCAGTGGCCCCAAACAGCTCCAACATCCATTATTCTGAGCAAAAAAAAGTTTATGTATTTAAGCTTAACTTCTAAAGTGGTTGGAATTTCGATATTTGGTTTTTTCCAAATTTTAGGTTTTGAAAAGGCCTAATTAGAAATCTAAAAGAAATTTCGATATCCCCCATAATTTGGGGGCTACATTTAAAATTAACTTTTCGATTTAAAAAATCTAAACCGCTGCTCCGATCAAGATGAATTTTCGCTCAATAGTTATTCTATGGCCCAAATGCTTAAGTTTAATTTTTCAAGTTTTTAACATTTTTTTAAGTATTTTTAACGAATTTATTTAGATTTTCTAAGTCATTGCGTTGTATTTTGCGGGAGCCTGTCGAGAGAACGAACCCCAGAAGCCAAGAGAGCGACGGCCAAGAAAACTGATGAGGGGGAGGGGTAGTGCTGCAGGGAAAGGGGAGGGGAAAGAGGCAATTTAAGTTAAATTTGTTTAGGATTTTAAAAACTTAAAACTTGCTCCGATCAATATGATTTTCGATCAATAGTCAGTCCTGTAGATCAAATGCTTAGGTTTTATTTTTCATTTTGTAGCAGAAGTAAGAGCCTTATTTAATTTCCACCATGGAAGAAAATAGAAAGTTACTACAAATTCTGTAAGCAAAGCCAAAATGTTTCCAAGTTAAATATTAATCTTAAGATTCGAACTTTTGACCAAATACGTATGTACATATGTATATTTGGATATGTTTTGATTTGCTTATATGTACAATACATGTACATACATACAATGTGTGTATGTTTCTATTCGAAAGTAGATAATGTGCTTAAATACAAATAAAATGATTTATTATACCCGTTTATCGATCAAATGTGGAATCTGAAAATAATACGTTACTTTGCTGTTTTTTCATAACCAATTCAATTCGGCTGCGTGCAGACGTGTTTTATTAACGCTCCGGAAAAACAATTAGCCAATCAGTCGAAAACGTTCGAAAAAAAAAAATAAGCGCGAGGTTTTGCGTTTCGCGATGCAAATCGCATATCGTAAACTAAAGTTTTAATTAATTAAATAATTAATCTTTACGCACTAACTATAAACAAATGAGTAAGAACGTGGATCAGCGCACTCAACGACAAAAACAACAAGACGAAACCCGTGAAAAAATTCAGAGAGAACAAGACAAACGTCGTCTCTCTTTGGCCCGTAACAACGCCTATTTTACGGTGACGAGTAATACTCTAGAACCGAAAGTGCTTGAAGGTGCAAGTTTACTGACCGCCGAAAACCAGAGAGCTAACTCTTGCTCTCCCGCCCTGCTCTTCACCGCTCGAACGCCATGGAGTGAGCAATGCAAGACTCCAACAGAGCTTCTGCCGCCTAGCGCAACAACAACAGAAACTACTACGACTACTACAACGGTCTCTGTCGCCAACAATGCAATAACGTCTCCACCCTCTTCTTGTGCTGCGGGTAAAGCAACAACACAACCAAGTGCAAAAATCGGTGCAAACGGCAAAAACAAAGCTACGGTAGAAGAAGTGACAATTCTGCAAGCGGGTTCGGCCATTCAGACAGGCATGGATCGCTACATTAATATCTCCAAGCGCAAGCTAACACCCCCAAAAAACTCGGACGGCAATAAGCCCAAAATAAATCGTTCCAGCAAAGGCCCTGTAAATCCCGGGCCATTAGATGAAAACAGATTTTCCATTCTGGCGGAGCCTGAAACAGAGTCTGAACAATTAGCCCCAAGGAAACTAAAGCCCCCACCTATTTTTATTCGGGAGAAGATCTCGAATGCCCTAGTCAACAAAATAGTTGAGCTTGTCGGAAAAGATAACTTTCATGTTATTCCGCTTATGAAAGGGAATATAAGCGAAACTAAACTCCAAACCAAAACCGAAGACGATTTCCGAGCAGTGTCGAAGTACTTAAACGATGCCAAAAAGAATTACTACACGTACCAGCTGAAAAGTTGCAAAGGTTTGCAAGTTGTGCTTAAGGGAATAGAACCCGATGTGACCCCCTGCGAAATTACAGAGGCCTTAAAGAAAACGGTTTTTGCGCAAAAAATGTTATAAACATTATGAACAAAAACAAGAAGCCGCAACCACTCTTCAAGGTCGAGCTGGAGCCAGACAGCAGAACTTTGAAAAAAAACGCAGTGCACCCGATCTACAAGTTGCAGTACCTTCTGCACCGTAGGATCACAGTGGAAGAGCCGCACAAACGGACCGGACCAGTGCAATGCACAAACTGCCAGGAATACGGTCATACCAGGGCTTACTGCACCCTCAGGTCAGTATGTGTAGCTTGTGGAAACTGCCACGGCTCCGAACCCTGCCCTGCCAACAAGGAAGACTCTCTCACTAAAAAGTGTGTAAACTGCCAAGGAAACCACACAGCTAACTACAGAGGCTGTCCAGTCTACAAGGCGATGAAAAGTCGGATGCAACGAGCAACAACGGCACGCTCCCTGAACACACAAAACACTTACATGAGATCACAAACGACACCGGAAGTTTTCTTCGCAAAAGCAGCCAGATCATCATTTGGCCCTTCAATTACCACCAACGGAATTTCTTACGCCAGTGCTCTAAGATCAGGCACAGCTCACATAGAGCCGAAAGTTGATAACATCCAGCAGGCCATGGGACAGCCACAAAGTAACATGGAATCTATGATGATTACTTTGCAACAAAATATGATGGAATTTATGTCCTTCATGAAAACCACCATGCAAACCCTTATGCAAAACCAAAATATCTTACTTCAAATGCTTGCAGCTCAGCAGTCCAAATAAACCATGCCTAGCCTTCGAATAACTCTGTGGAACGCCAACGGTGTTTCACGGCATAAACCTGAAATAACTCAATTTCTGAACGAAAACCACATCGACGTTATGTTGCTGGCAGAAACGCATCTCACCAGCAAATATAACTTTCAAATACGGGGATACACGTTCTATGGCACAGATCATCCAGATGGTAAAGCGCATGGCGGCACTGGAATCTTAATAAGAGACCGCGTCAAACACCACTTTCACCAACGGTTTGCTAAAAATCATCTGCAAGCTACATCGATAAAATTACAGTTGGGCAACTGCAACCTTGACATTGCCGCTGTCTACTGCCCACCCCGCTTTACAGTCTCCGAAGACCAATTCATGGACTTCTACAATTCGCTTGGAGAGCGATTCATAGCAGCAGGAGATTACAACGCCAAGCACACGCACTGGGGATCCCGCCTTGTGACCCCCAAAGGAAGGCAACTATATAATGCACTCATTAAAACATGCAACAAACTGGACTACGTTTCACCAGGCAGCCCTACATACTGGCCTACAGATCCTAGAAAACTACCTGATTTAATTGATTTTGCTGTGACAAAAAACATCTCTCGCAATCTAATATCTGCAAAATCGCTTTTGGATCTATCATCGGACCACTCACCAGTGCTAATAACTCTTCATCAAAGCCCTGAATTAATCGAGCACCCTCACAGGCTGACGTCGCATCGAACCAACTGGCTGAAGTTCAAAAAGTACGTAAGTTCCCACATTGAACTAACTCCACAGCTCAACATCAAGGAGGACATCGACTGCTACGCCGATGCCCTGGAGTCTGTACTCGTCGCAGCAGCCAAAGTCTCAACACCGCAAGGGAGGGATGGGCACACACACCAACACAAAACTAACCATGAAATCGAACAGCTTGTTCTGGAGAAAAGACGTTTGAGACGTACTTGGCAAACCAGCAGATCGCCATCCTCAAAACAAAGTCTTAAAGAAGCTGGTCGCAGACTTACCAGGGCTCTAAGGCAAGAAGAAGAAAAAGCACAACGCCAGTACATTGAGAAACTTTCACCCACCAGCACTAAGCATCCCTTGTGGAGGGCCCACCCAAAACTAAGTGCGCCGGCCGAAACAGTAATCCCCATAAGAGACTCTTCAGGCAGCTGGGCCAGAAGCGACAAAGACAGAGCTTGTACATTTGCTTTACACCTTCGAAATGTTTTTCAGCCAAACCCTGCAACTAATTCATTCGCACTACCGTCGCCGTCAATTCGAATTGAATCTGAGACGGAGCCAATTCTGTTTCAACCAAATGAAATTGCAAAAGTAATCAGCGAGCAATTGAAACCAAAAAAGGCCCCAGGCGGTGATCAAATAACTCCCAAAATGTTAATCGAACTACCAAACTGTGCAGTTGAGGTTATTTGTAAACTCTTCAACGGGATTACACGACTTGGCTATTTCCCAAAAAAATGGAAAAAATCGGTAATCATAATGATCCCAAAGCCAGGGAAAGATCACACAATACCAGCTTCGTATAGACCGATAAGTTTACTCTCGTGTCTGTCAAAACTGTTCGAAAAATGCCTTCTGACGCGCATCATTCCATATCTGAAAGAGCACAACGTTATTCCAGCACATCAATTTGGCTTTCGAGAAAGCCATGGAACAATAGAGCAAGTCAACAGATTAACAACAGAAATAAGGACTGCATTCGAGCTTCGGGAATACTGCAGTGCGGTATTCCTTGACGTTGCACAGGCTTTCGACCGAGTCTGGCTTGATGGCCTTATCCATAAAATCAGAACGATCCTGCCAGGAAACACTCACAGGATACTGGAATCGTACCTTTACAACAGAGCCTTCGCCGTGAGATGCAACACCACAACATCCGATAACTACGCTATAGAGGCTGGAGTTCCCCAAGGTAGCGCCCTTGGTCCAACTCTATTTCTCCTCTACACCGCAGATATTCCCACGAACGAGCGGCTAACTACTTCTACATTCGCAGACGATACCGCGATCATAAGTCGGTCCAAATGCCCAACTCAGGCAACAGCACTACTAGCTGATCATCTCGTTGTAGTGGAGAGGTGGTTATCAGACTGGCGTATAAAAATAAATGCGCAAAAGTGTAAACACATAACGTTTACTCTTAACAGACAAACGTGTCCCCCGCTAACCCTGAATAACACGCCACTTCCACAAGCTGACGATGTAACGTACCTTGGCATCCACCTAGACAGGAGACTTACATGGCGGAGACATATCGAAGCTAAGAAAATTCACCTAAAACTAAAATCAAACAGTCTCCATTGGCTTTTAAACGCGCGCTCCCCCTCTGCCTGGACTTCAAGGTCCTGCTCTACAATTCAACGCTTAAGCCAGTCTGGACCTACGGCTCCCAATTGTGGGGAAACGCGAGCAGCAGCAACATCGACATTATTCAGCGAGCACAATCAAAAATCCTGAGAACTATCACTGGGGCACCTTGGTATGTTCGGAACGACAGCATCCACAGAGATCTTGGCATTCTACCCGTAAAAGATGAAATATCAAAACAAAAAGCGTCCTACCACACCAAGCTAACTTCTCATCCAAACCAGCTCGCCAGGGGCCTAGCCAGGGCTTCCATCCGGACCCGATTGCAACGCAATGACCTTCCAGCTCAGCAATAGTTATTAGAGCCCCTAAATTTTCGCGCCAGTCACCTTGACTGTCAGATAGCTTTTTAATTTAAGATTCTATATACTTATTGTTAGTCTCAATTCAGAGAAGATCCAATAAATAAAATGCAAATGTTAAAAAATAAAAAAAAAAAAAAAACTTTGCTGTTTTTGTATTGGATGCCAATCTTTTACTGTGTGTACAAAGGTTTTCGTTTCATTCAAAACAAGAAATTTGAAAACAACAAATTCCAATTTACAAACAAGTAGCACAAATATGTAGTGCGAAAGCAAAAAGTCGTATACAATACAGTTTTACAAAGCGTTGGGGCTGAGATGGGTGAAATATTTTTTTGGATGCACCTGGAGGGAGAGGTAAAACCTTCTTGACAAACTTATTGTTGGCATTTGATGGTTTAGAAGTCTCCTATAAATCGGTCGACTCTGTTCCTGATGCTGATAATGCTGTTCATTACCCTATTGAATTTTTAAATTCTTTGAATCCTCCAGGAATTCCTCAGCATAATCTGTCTCTTAGGATTGGAGCACACGTAATGTTATTGCGAAATTTAAGTCCCCCAAAGTTATGCAATGGGACACGATTGCAGATAAAATGTCTTCATAAGAATGTAATCGAAGCCGTTTAAGTTTAAAAGGCTACAATTCCCTCTAAAAGTTTGCTTTGCAATAACTATAAATAAATCGCAGGGGCAGACTTTGAAGCTGGCTGGACTAGATCTTAGAGAAGATTGTTTCTCTCATGGACAATTTTATGTCACATGCTCTAGAGTTAGCTCTGCCAGTAGCCTTATTATTCTCGCTCCTGAAGGATCTTCTAAAAATGTTGTTTACACAGAGGTTTTAAAGTAATCATATTAATTAACATTATTAAACCTAGAAAGTTTCAGTGGAATAGGTCTAATTAGAGTTACCACATTAAAAAAAACGCACCAATTTCTCTACCTCAGGGGTGGTGTGGAAATGGGAAAGTCTTGACAACCGTACTCAAAACTAATTTTAAGCGAACGAAGTCGCGCCGGGTACAGCTAGTATCATTATATATTTAATTATTAGATTACATTTTTAAAAATTATTTTTATTTCCAAAACTATTTGTGCTTTGTAAAAAAAAAAATTTTGGTGAACATTAAACAAAGCTCTTAAATCGTAATGTTTACGCATTGGTCCAATCCCAATGGTTTTCATTATGGGCAAAATTGGCGAAAATATGTTTTGAAAATACAAAATTGATATCGCGGAATTTCGTCGATTACGACGGAAAACTTATAATTGGTTGGCCAAAAATAAAACCCATAAAAAAACCCTAACTTTACAAACACTAATATTTGGCATTTCCGATCAATCAGTTATATAGCGGCTATAGGATATAGTCGGCCGATCCTTATGAAATTTGGTAGGTCGGATTTATTGGTCAAAAATAAAACCCATAGAAAATCCCAACTTCCTAACTTTACAAACACCAAAGTTATGCCATTTCGGATCAGTCAGTTATATGGCGGCTATGGGATATAGTCGGCCGATCCCTGCCGTTCCGACTTATATACTGCATGCAAAGAAACGAAGGGTGTGTGCAAAGTTTCAATTCGATATCGTTAAAACTGAGAAACTACTTGGCGTAGAAACAGACAGACAGACGGACATGCTTATATCAACTAAGGACGCGATCCTGATCAAGAATATATATACTTTATAGGGTCGGAGATGTCTCCTTCACTGAGTTGCACACATTTGACAAAAATTTTAAAACCTTTTCATTGAAAAGTTTTCAAGGCTATAAAAAAAATGTAAACACCAGGTATTTAAACGGGTCGTTTTTATTTTTTTGGATAATACATTTTTATATTTTGAACGTTTGCTATGGTACACCGCGAATTTTCGACTAAAAAAATAACTTCCAGGCTATTTAAAAAAAAAAGTTCGTGTCAAGCAACCGTAATTAGCACCAAAAACATGATTTTTAATTAAAAGTAATCGTGATCGGATCAGTGGGTGTGTGACCAAAAAAATGTAAATATATTAAAACACAGTCGAATTTCCTAACTCGAACTTCTTTTTGTCGAATTTCGTATAACCCAAACCGGAATAAAGGGCAGAAGCGTTTAGCGACTACATTTTGTACCTTCTAATATCTCTGTAACTGTATAATAGCCAAAAGCGTATCTAATTTTGTTTTGTTTATCAGCTTTATGATTGGTTAAATCATATTATCATAAGATTGGGACTTCTACTTTTGAATTACCCTTTCCAACTGCGGTTTTGAGAAAACAAGGTGTATGTGATCCTAGGTACTATAGCTTCCAAAGTATTAAAAACCACGAGTTTGCCTTTTTAAGAAACAAGAAAAAAATTGTATACACAAATAATGCTTATAAAATAGAAAATTCATTTAATTTAGAATATTTTAAATGTGAGTTCCTTGTTGTGCTTGAAACTATTAAATAAGTCTGTGTATCGTTGCAGTACCAAACGAAAACTGCGTCAAGTCAACACAACATTAAATACAAATATTTGAATTAAATTGCAAACGTTTTTGTAAACCAGACTTTTTTTCGAATAATAGGTTGTCAAAGTCAAAGGCGACATTTCTTAAATTTATAACTTTTTTTATACTCAATACCAAGGTTTTTATTAAAAGTGTGCTTTGTGAAATTCAATTTACCTTTATACTTTGTAGCGTAGACAGGTAGTATCCACTTTAAATTAGGTCTTACAAGCAGTGACCAAAAAGTTGATTCGTTAGGCGTCAAAATAGCGAAGAAGGCATTTAATCTTCCGAGCTTTTTGCCAATTGGAAGCACAGCCGGCCACAATATGCTCCATTCAGGTAAATCGCCTCTCTAGGGTAACCCTAAACGTGGCAGAGTGCTTGAAGTGAACTCCGTCCAGTGCAAATGTGTTGTGGTCAGCGCGAAAGTGGCAAGCTTAGACTTCGTAAGGGTTAACAGCGATATTCAACCTCGACGTCCATGTTTAAAACTTAATTTAACATGTGAAATATGAAAATATATAATATAAAATTACTATCATGTCTTTAAAGATGAGCGTTAAGAATGATATAGCTGCCACTGGCAATGCTTAGGCCTTGTCCAAGGGCCTTGTTCGTCTTTAGCGGCTTAATTTGAGTTAATTAAGTTAGACGAAATATCTATGTATATAGCAAAATCAATTGCAGTTGTGTTTTTCTGATATCAGAAGTAAAGCGCGTAGGTCCTCCCGTAGCTAAAACTTGCAGACTAGAAGACATGAATACATCAGTTGGGAAATCCAGTTCAAAATTGCCTCAAATCCTGAGCAGACCAAGAAAACAACTGAGGACGGTAGATCGAAGCAATTACCAGGTCGCCAAAGTCTGTGCTTACAATAATTGCAGCAGTTTCGCAGTTGAAGGCATACTGTAGGAAGAGTACTAGAATGGCAGCAACTTCTTAACGGATGATTGGTCGTAAAAAGGCCATATCCAAAAATCTTGAAATATTAACGACTGTTGAAATGTGTTTCATTAATAAGTATGACATCAAATGAATTTATGTTAATGTAGTTGAAAAACGAGATTTTATCGTTACAGTAACGAAGTATTTATTTGTAGCGAAAGTGAAAATATTAGAGAAGCGACGACGAAAGGGAGTGACGTTGATCGAACTTAAATTATCACTCATTTTAATCTTCTGCTCGAAATTTTAAATAAAAGCGCCAAGTTCGCAAACATCGCTTTCTCTGAAGGTACGACGTCCTTCAGTCCAACACAGGAAAAGGGGCCAGCCGATGGACAGCTCACCTTCCTACGTCCGCACGTCCACCAGCCGAACCTTTTTATCGACGCCGGCGAGCACCGCTACCACTCGTTATATCCTCAACTGCTCTATGGAAACTTGTCCTTGGCGACGACGAAGATTTTTTCCACGCCGATGGTTGGCTCCTGCTGGTGCCACTTGGTACTCTGCTGCAGGGTGGAGATATTATCACGAAATCATCGCTGCCAAAACCTGTGCTTGAGCCACAAGAGACCTCGCCATAGACGCAAGCTGGACAGGTTCACTTAGTCCGGGAGTGCTTCCGATGGTGGGCCCAAAAGGGGGCCGCCTATTAACAAATGCCTGGTCTTCGCCGAGTTGAGGACGGCCTCCACGCTGGCTAGAGGTCTTGGCCGCCCGTCCGAAGGAACAGGTTCTTTGCAGACTTCACACCTGCCTTCCAAAGTCCTCCGAAGTGCGGTACTCTAGCCGGTATAAACGCAAACTCGCATCCTTTTTTTGATACACTTGTTATTATTCCGCCCCTTCTGTTCCTCCAGACGGGCTCGAAACTCACTCATGTGCCGATCGGCGCCGACGAAATTTTATGCGTTGTCGCACCACAACTTATCCAGAATCTCGCGACGACTCACGAACCTTTGAAAGTCCAACAAAAAACTTCCGTGGTAAAGTCAGACACTAACTCCAAGAGGACCACTTTGGACGCAAAACATACAATCCACGGATACGATACGTTGTGCTAAAGGGCATTAAATAGCCATATTTTCCCGCGCAGACGACTTACAAGAGCATGAGAGCCAGCGTGACTAACAACGAACTCCAATCTAATTTATTTTCCTTAACAAAGGGGCTTGGGTTTTGAATATTCGTTGCTACCGGTTTATTATTCCGAATTTTACTGATATCGTCCTTGAATCATGAAATTGGATAACTTTAATGGCAAAATACTTTTTTTAAAGATCTTCGACACTTTTCCGAACTTTTGAATAAAGCGGAAAACCCATACGAAAACTCTCAAATGATTCAGGTGCGACGAAAAGTTTTCTATTTTCTGAAGCATATACCTTGAATCTGGGCTGACTACGAGAGCTAGTGCCGACTTGGGTAATTCCATCAAAACTACTTCAGTCGGCAGTTCGAAATGTCGATTTACAGGCCAATTCATTTCTGATTCGAGCCCACCGAACCAAATGGACGTTGTAAGCTCCTCAACGTCACATCCACGGGACACTATGTCTTCTGCGTTAACTTTCGTGGGAACGTGTCTCCAAGTTGCCTTCTCCGTCCACTCCTGAATTTCAGCGACCTGGTTTGACACAAAAACTGACAACGATGAAGGATGGGTTTTGATCCAATGTGAAAGGATCTCGGAGTCTGTCCATAGGAAAACATTCTCAATAGGACGATTCAGCTACGGCCGGACATGATTATAAAGTAAAGTTTTCGTCTTCAGGTGAGCTCCTTTCGATTTGGCGGTCAATAAAGACACTTTTAATCCTTTAGCAGTTTGAGTACGTAGATGCACGCTCCATTCGCTCGCATGGATTCAAGTATTTGATTCGGGACTTGCGGATCTGTGTGAACGAATTGCGATACCCTTATTTTTGGCAGCTGTTGAAGCGTTGCTTTAAATGTCGAGGAGTCACTGACAAAATAATTCGTTTTGTCGCCCAAAGATCCGGTAAAGAGTCATCCAACCGAAATTGAAAGAAATCTTTAACTAGATGCGCTGTTTTTCCCATCTCTTGAAAAGTAAGAATTTAAAAAAAGAGTTGACAACCTTTTAAAAATCGTTACTTCTAAAAAAAAAGATGCCCATGATTGCCCATATTTTGAAAAGTAAGAATTTAAAAATTTGCCACTCTTAAAAATATTTTTTTTTTTCACAAAAACTTTGGCTCACCTCTTAAAATAGGCATTTTTAAACTAAAATCGATTGCCCACCCCTTAAAAATCTTTATTTAAAAAAAAATAAAAGATGACCATGTTTGCTCATCTCTTGAAATCTAAGAATTTAAAAAAAATCGTTGGCCCACCTTTTACAAAATATCACTTAAAAATCGTTATTTCTAAAAAATAAAAAGATGCATTTTTAAAATCGTTTGCTCATATCCTGAAAGTAATTTCGATAAAACAAAAATGTATTATTCGCTCCTTCTGAATTAATTGATTAACCAGCTTAAGGGAAAATAAGCAAATATAAGCAGCACTGATTTTAAAACTGCGAACAGAAATATCTACAATAAACATTAGTTCGTCTCCTGTTTCACCTTGATCAAATCTGTATAAGCTTACAGTAGCCAACATTTTTCTTTTGATCAGTTTTCTAAAAAACCTTTGATGGTCCTTAATTTTTGTGCAGTTACCGATTTTTCAAAAAGTGTTTACTGGAAATTAAACAGAATTAAAAAGCCAAATGTTGATTTGGTCTGGAGAAATTTACAAAAGAAAACATTTAGTTCAGCGTTCAAAGCTTCGAATAATGAAATTAGTTTCCCCCTGGATTTCTATATTTTTATAATAATACTCTATAATTCAGGATGTTTTTGTAAAAAAATGTTTATAATTTTTGTTCAGTCACGATTAAAAACTGTGCCCATGTGTATATTTTATTTTAAGTAATATATTTACAGTTTACAGTTTTTGAATTGACACTGCAAAAAACGTATAAAAACTTGTTTATAAATGCCAGAGTATTTATTTCAGTGTAATAAAATTAGAAATATACCGTATTTTCGCGTAAAAAAAAGACATGAGAAAAAGTTTATTTTTTTTCTCTTCTGCCTTAATTTAAACAAGAAAGGAAAGCTGACTTCGGGCGGAGCCGAAGTTGATATACCCTTGCAAAAAATTCTTTAAATTATATTCTCCAAAATTATTCATAAGATGCATTATCAATACTCATAAAAAATCCCAACTTCCTAACTTTACAAACACCAAAGTTATGGCATTTCCGATCGTTCAGTTATATGGCAGCTATAGGATATAGTCGGCCGATCCTTATGAAACTTGCTAGGTCGGATTGAATGGCCAAAAATAAAACCCATAGAGAATCCCAAAATCGACAAAGCTTCATTGTTTTTATTAATATACAGGCATAGAAATCGAAATGTATTCTAGTTGGTTTATTATTTTTCAATAAAAGGAAAGCCTTATAGTTGCTCTAAAAATTACTTGTAATGTATGTTTATAACACATTAAAAAAAAAGAAAAAAATGTATGGCCTGACGGCAGTTGGAATTCAACTTCCTGTGCTTAGATTTCAGCTCGTTTTAGGGCTATCTAATTTGTAGGGTTAACTTAATAAAATTTTTCTATTTTCTAGGGTAAATTATTTTTTAAGGCAAAACTCCTCAATTGTTTCCAATAAGCCTACATGTCTTAATGAAGAATAGTCACAAGTAAAAAGGTTAAGTCCAGGCTTTACAATAAATTCAAAGCGTCCGTATTAGAATCTGCTTAAGAAGCTTCAAAAATCGATTTTTTCGAGGAATTTTTTGGGAAGGAAAGATATATTCGATTGAAACGAAACATTCAGGTTTTATTGTTATATATTGTGTATATATGTTCAAGATGCAGGTCGCAATTTTCATCGGAACAAAAAAAAAACCAAAAATGTTTTTTCTATTTTCAATAGAAAATTGATCAAAAAGTGAAAAAATTCAAAAATTTTTTGAAAATTAAAAAAATGTATTTTTTGCTTAAATCACTTCAGATTTTTAAAAAATCTTTTTTACTAAAAGAGAATTCAATTTAATAATAATTTAATCCAAAAAATGTTGTCTCGTTTCGATGGGACGTTTAATTTGTACCCTATCTTTCCAGCCAGTTAGGAGAAATCATAAAAATGAAAAACCGAGAAATCGCACTTCAAAGTTTTCGTATAAAAAGAATCGTAACGCATGCTCACTATTTCTTCTGTAACTTAAAAAATATTTTGAATTTGCTTCTGAAATTTTAGGGACACATTCTAGGATAGTTTGTGTAGTCATTTATGCAAAAAAATCGATATTTTGAAGCGTTTAAAACAGGCTCTCCCCTTCAGGACTCGGTTTAATTTTACATTGCTTTACCCCTGGTTTTATTAAAGCTATTTGACTCGTTGAAGGGTTTTTGTTTTCTCAAGAACTAAAAAACAGCTTTGGTAACACTAAGCGTAGATCCACCGCTGCTTCAACATCGCTATCATTTAAAAATTGTACGTAAAACACTGATCAGGCAATTCCCAATCTATATTCATACAACATATTCAGTATCGTTCCGTCCAAATTGGTTACATTTACATCAGCGTGACCGCGCCGGACCAAACGTGAAATACCAATTTGGTCTGAAAAATATACTAAAAAATACTATAAAATAATATGTCATATTTTACAAAATACCACTATAAATACCATAACAAATAAATCGCCTGGAAATTCAAATTATAATATGTACTATCACTAACCATACAACATGTTGTATGGTTAGTGATACTATGTAAAAATAATAATTGACTTATTATATATAGAAAAAATAAGGCTTTTCCCATTGCAAAAAATGTTTGTTTTTTATTTCATATTACAAGATTAATAATATTTCAGTCCAACATAAAGCCTAGTATCCAGATCAACGAAAACCGTACGCCAGTCATGAGAGAGAGCGAGAGGCAAACAGCAGCTGGCGTTCACTTTTCGTCGGGCCTTTTTTTCACGTCGGTCCCCTGATCGACGAAAAAATACCAGAAAATTCCATAGCGTTGCCAGTCTGCGGAAATTACCTTTGGGTGAACCCTAGCGAAAAGATTAAAAATTTAATCTTTTGGCGTGCGCTTCTCACTGAACATTATAAGAAATGGAGGGAAAAACTCAAAAAACTCACAAAAGTCGATTGTAGGTGTTTACATGTGAGGACAAAATAACATTAATACTATCTGGGCTGCCTCTTGTCAGAGCAAAATGTTTTTTAGGTCAAGAAAAAAGGCCCGACGAAAAGTGAACGCCAGCCGTTTGCCTCTCGCTCTCTCTCATGACTGGCGTACGGTTTTCGTCGATCTGGATACTAGGCTTGAACATTATAAGAAATGGAGGGAAAAACTCAAAAAATTCACAAAAGTCGATTGCAGGTGTTTACATGTGAGGACAAAATAACATTAATACTATCTGGGGGGCCTCTTGTCAGAGCAAAATGTTTTTTAGGTCCAGAATGTACGAAAAAACACAATAAAAGTGCAGCTATAAACTTTAAATTAGCAAATAATTATCAGTAAATTAAAAAAAACAACTGTTAAATTTAAATTGTATTGTTTTTTAATTTCTTTGTACACCGGCAGACTTGTCTTGCCAAGGTATTTGATAATATCTTTTAAAGGCTCTTTCCCGCAAATACGATATTTGAATTTTTACTGCTTGTCTACAAGCCTTAGCTGATTGACAGTACGACCGTAGCACTCATAATTCTGATGAACTCTCGAAATTTTGGTCACACTGGAAAGATTAAAGTTTTTACGCTAGAGTACTCGTTTGTCAATCTGAGTACTAGGCTTTAATATCTAATTAGTGTGTATTTTTCACGAACAACAGCTCATTTTGTTCTTGGGGTCGAAATCCCCAAAGGCCTAGCTCGCAACAACAAATAATCGATAGCTATCGACCTTCACACCATGTACCAATAGTTCCTAACACTAGAATCGATAGAAATCAACGTCTCACATACTAATTTTACATGGACCATCTCTACAGGCATCAAAAGGTAAACAAACAACAAACAGGTAAATATTGGACGAGATTAACGAAAAGTTACGTATGGATGGACTAGCCACCGCGCACTCAAACATCCTATGGCACCACCCATTGTCAAAAACCTAGGCCACGGCAAGTCCGGATAACGACCGGTTTATCTCCCCTAGGGTAAGTCCCTTAGGCAAATATTATCCGCAAATTATCCGTAGATTTATTATGATAGCAATAGATTTTTAGCAACATTAAACATTTTTCCCCTTTTAAACAATTCCTTTGCACACCAGGCAAAACTGCTACCCGGGCTTGGACCTCGGCCCCTTCAAGCCCGATTTAAAATCAGGAAATATGGCCTTAGAGAAGTGTAAACTTTGCGCTTGAAGCGGCTTAATGGACACATAATATTTCCCCTAAATACCCTGCTGGAGCTCTAAGAGGACAATAAGGGACGAGTATGTACAAATAAAAAAATAATTTCAATTCTTCTAAGCTAGACTTCTATTTGTATGCCACGCAGAGATTTTAACAAGATATCCCCTTGGCTGCTGGTCGAAAAATTCAACAGAAATTTGGGCCGAAAATAACTTGGTCCCGTTTCTAAGTCGATGTGAAAATGGCGAAAGGTGGACCGGAGGACCAAGCCTTGCCTGAGCAACTGCGGACCGCGAAAATAGGGATGCCGCGTGTTGAAGAGCCCTGTGGTGATTAGGACAAACATAGGGAAGTTTAATGGTCTTGGTAGCAGCTAGTGGATGCTACGGCTCGTGGCAGGAATCACAAAAGAATTAATAAGAAACTGTTAAGTGGCATTGATTTGTTAAAGAATTTCCGTACACGACACTCGTAGAGTAAAGGGTACATAGTATTAGCTGAAAAGTATAAGAACTGGTAGAAAAAACATTTCTGACCCGTTGGTAAACATATATATTCTTTATCAGGATCAAAAGCCGAGTTGATCTAGCGCTCCTTCTTATTTTATTTGTGTTATTTTCATTTTAACTTTTAAACAGTAACAGATATTTTCGGTGCATGGTTAAAACTTTGTTTAGATTCAAACCAAAGAATTCGTCGATACCATAAAATGCGTTCACTCAAACAAATTTGTATCAAAAATCGCTTTAAATACCCACAGAGTTCGCACGTACATATATGTAGAAAATGTAGGGTGAATTTTCTTTAATTCCTGTTGTTTTGAATATAAAATAAGTTAGTTTAAGTTTGGTAAACAATTTTATATATTAGTTAGTTTAAATGAACAATTATTTTCCAAAAAATCACCATCTGTTTATGATTAGCAACAAAAAATTATTAAACTGGCTCCCTTATCAAGGGAGTAATCTACAGCAACTTAAAAAAAAAAGTGGTTAAATTATTTACCAAACTAAATACAGGAAAAAAACTGATTACTGCAGACTTCAGTTTCTACTCTGACAATTAAGCACCTGTTCCTTGATTGAAAGATGTTTAAAAGCACATTCAGATAGAAAAGTTCCTTTCCTAAGCAAAATAATTATTGATAAAAGTCCTATTTTTGCAAAGCGACACCTAGACCGCCAAAATTTAAATAATTTCCAGTGGTCTGATTAAACTTTAATATTCGGGGCAGATTTCAGTTTCTACTCTGACAATTAAGCACCTGTTCCTTGATTGAAAGATGTTTAAAAGCACATTCAGATAGAAAAGTTCCTTTCCTAAGCAAAATAATTATTGATAAAAGTCCTATTTTTGCAAAGCGACACCTAGACCGCCAAAATTTAAATAATTTCCAGTGGTCTGATTAAACTTTAATATTCGGGGCAGATGGAAAAACATATGTATGGCGCCCAAAAACTACTGCTTTCGATCCGAAGCATACCATTTAGACTGTTAAGCATGGTGGCGGGAATATCAGCGCCTTTCTATTATTTTTTCCATATATTGATACATAAATATATATATATATATATAAATATATATGTATACCAGTTGGTATTGGACCAGTTGACATGGTCCAAAATACATATCCTCCTTAAAAACCGCAAAAGTGCCAACTGAAAACTAAAAATGATTAAATATTAAAAAATACAAAATAAAAATGTATATATACAAATATATATATGTGTATTTATATTATGTATATATATAATATTTATATAAACTCGATAAAGAGCACTACATTTTAAAAATATCCGTATGAAAGAACAAACTAAACCAAAACGAAAAATGGCAATCCCATTTCATGTTAATAAATCAAATATTTTATCAAAGACACGAAAGAAATTTTTCAGCGTCCATGATGAAAATATACATATTGAAATCACCAAAATCGCGAAATGATAAACCTCTGTAAAAACTCTGCTAATATAAGACAATAAAACATATAATAATAGTCTCACATATTATTTTGTTAGTGTTGCCAGCTTAAAATCACAAATAATAAAGTCAATAGGGGTTGAATATGACATTTTATTCAATAGTTAGTTACTCAAAATCGGTTTTTAAATTAGTTTTGAAAAAACTCAAAGTAATAAAATTTACTGCGTAACTGAGTAATAAAATTAATGGGCGTTGAAGCTTAAACGCATCCCTCATTAAAACACTTTTAATAATAATAAATATAAATTAAGTTGCCGGTGCTTTTGATAGCGAGGAAACATGAATGCCTTCTCCCACAGTGTCCCACTGCTGTGGTATTGGAGGAGCTGCGTTTTCCTGAGTGCAATGTGCTCCCAACTCCCTAATAAATTGACGGTAACGATGTATAAGCGCATCATGATAGTGGTTATTTTTAATAATCCGTTCAGGGTTCGTAAAATGATTGCAACCAGTTGCGCCTTGTATAATTGATCAAGTGGAAAAGTTCTGCAACTTAAGAGATCCAGGTTATACCAAGGACTGTGCTTACCGACTAGCGACCATGCCGACAAAGTCGTCTCCAAAATTTCAGTAAGGAACGGCTAAATATTCCCAAGTATGTTGGAAAGATGTAGAATCGGTGTACAAAAAACTATTCTTAAAAAATAAATGTACAAAACAAAAAAATATATATATTATATATATGTATATATATATTAAACAGTTCAAAAATTCAGAAGTTTTTTAATTTTTCGCTTAATATCAGCAGCATCTTCCGGAGACGTTAGCTGATTAATAATCTAATTTCTGTGAGGTTCATGGATTCCTCAATGTAAAACCCATCCTGTCGTACTTCATCGCCTCCGAAAAACAAAAAGAGTGTTGTTCTGTTAAAAATAATATAACGCTACCAAACTCTTGGAAACAACCTTCAGCCTGCCTAAGTCCGCAAGAATTGCATATACATACGTTGAAAGATCCCACCTACATGTTTTTTTCAGCTCATCCTGTCGTGCTTGTTGTTCTGTTATAAGTAATATAACGGTGCCAAACAATTGAGAACAACCATCAGCCTCCAAAAAGCCTGCCTAAGCGTGAATAAGTCCGGCCAGATTTATGGCACTTTGTTTAAAATATTGCATATACTCTTAATAGCTTGAGATCGGTAAAATAAATCTTAATAATTTTTGGTTAATTATTTCTAATTATATTTTCTTTTTTCACCCTTTGCAGAGGGTATTATAATTTCAGTCAAAAGTTTGCAACGCAGTGAAGGAGACATTTCCGACCCTATAAAGTATATATATTCTTGATCAGCATCACCAGGGGAGTCGATCTAGCCATGTCCGTCTGTCCGTCCGTCCGTTTGTACGCAAACTAGTCCCTCAGTTTTAAAGCTATCTGCTTGAAACTTCCAAAAGTTGTCTTTATATTGCAGGGCGATTATATCATATAAGCCTAGTATTCAGATCGACGAAAACCGTACGCCAGTCATGAGACAGAGCGAAAAGCAAAAAGCTGGCGTTCACTTTTCGTCGGGCCTTTTTTCACGTCGGTCCACAGATCTGTCTGCGGAAATGAACTTTGGGTGAACCCTAGCGAAAAAATTAAAAAATTTAATCTTTTGGCGTGCGCTTCTCACTGAACATTATAAGAAATGGAGGGAAAAACTCAAAAACTCACAAAAGTCGATTGCAGGTGTTTACATGTGAGGACAAAATAACATTAATACTTCTGGGGTGCCTCTTGTCAGAGCAAAATGTTTTTTAGGTCCAGAATGTACGAAAAAACACAATAAAAGTGCAGCTATAAACTTTAAATTAGCAAATAATTATCAGTAAATTAAAAAAAACAACTGTTAAATTTAAATTGTATTGTTTTTTAATTTCTTTGTACACCGGCAGACTTGTCTTGCCAAGGTATTTGATAATATCTTTTAAAGGCTCTTTCCCGCAAATACGATATTTGAATTTTTACTGCTTGTCTACAAGCCTTAGCTGATTGACAGTACGACCGTAGCACTCATAATTCTGATGAACTCTCGAAATTTTGGTCACACTGGAAAGATTAAAGTTTTTACGCTAGAGTACTCGTTTGTCAATCTGAGTACTAGGCTTTAATATCTAATTAGTGTGTATTTTTCACGAACAACAGCTCATTTTGTTCTTGGGGTCGAAATCCCCAAAGGCCTAGCTCGCAACAACAAATAATCGATAGCTATCGACCTTCACACCATGTACCAATAGTTCCTAACACTAGAATCGATAGAAATCAACGTCTCACATACTAATTTTACATGGACCATCTCTACAGGCATCAAAAGGTAAACAAACAACAAACAGGTAAATATTGGACGAGATTAACGAAAAGTTACGTATGGATGGACTAGCCACCGCGCACTCAAACATCCTATGGCACCACCCATTGTCAAAAACCTAGGCCACGGCAAGTCCGGATAACGACCGGTTTATCTCCCCTAGGGTAAGTCCCTTAGGCAAATATTATCCGCAAATTATCCGTAGATTTATTATGATAGCAATAGATTTTTAGCAACATTAAACATTTTTCCCCTTTTAAACAATTCCTTTGCACACCAGGCAAAACTGCTACCCGGGCTTGGACCTCGGCCCCTTCAAGCCCGATTTAAAATCAGGAAATATGGCCTTAGAGAAGTGTAAACTTTGCGCTTGAAGCGGCTTAATGGACACATAATATTTCTCCTAAATACCCTGCTGGAGCTCTAAGAGGACAATAAGGGACGAGTATGTACAAATAAAAAAATAATTTCAATTCTTCTAAGCTAGACTTCTATTTGTATGCCACGCAGAGATTTTAACAAGATATCCCCTTGGCTGCTGGTCGAAAAATTCAACAGAAATTTGGGCCGAAAATAACTTGGTCCCGTTTCTAAGTCGATGTGAAAATGGCGAAAGGTGGACCGGAGGACCAAGCCTTGCCTGAGCAACTGCGGACCGCGAAAATAGGGATGCCGCGTGTTGAAGAGCCCTGTGGTGATTAGGACAAACATAGGGAAGTTTAATGGTCTTGGTAGCAGCTAGTGGATGCTACGGCTCGTGGCAGGAATCACAAAAGAATTAATAAGAAACTGTTAAGTGGCATTGATTTGTTAAAGAATTTCCGTACACGACACTCGTAGAGTAAAGGGTACATAGTATTAGCTGAAAAGTATAAGAACTGGTAGAAAAAACATTTCTGACCCGTTGGTAAACATATATATTCTTTATCAGGATCAAAAGCCGAGTTGATCTAGCGCTCCTTCTTATTTTATTTGTGTTATTTTCATTTTAACTTTTAAACAGTAACAGATATTTTCGGTGCATGGTTAAAACTTTGTTTAGATTCAAACCAAAGAATTCGTCGATACCATAAAATGCGTTCACTCAAACAAATTTGTATCAAAAATCGCTTTAAATACCCACAGAGTTCGCACGTACATATATGTAGAAAATGTAGGGTGAATTTTCTTTAATTCCTGTTGTTTTGAATATAAAATAAGTTAGTTTAAGTTTGGTAAAAAATTGTATATATTAGTTAGTTTAAATGAACAATTATTTTCCAAAAAATCACCATCTGTTTATGATTAGCAACAAAAAATTATTAAACTGGCTCCCTTATCAAGGGAGTAATCTACAGCAACTTAAAAAAAAAAGTGGTTAAATTATTTACCAAACTAAATACAGGAAAAAAACTGATTACTGCAGACTTCAGTTTCTACTCTGACAATTAAGCACCTGTTCCTTGATTGAAAGATGTTTAAAAGCACATTCAGATAGAAAAGTTCCTTTCCTAAGCAAAATAATTATTGATAAAAGTCCTATTTTTGCAAAGCGACACCTAGACCGCCAAAATTTAAATAATTTCCAGTGGTCTGATTAAACTTTAATATTCGGGGCAGATTTCAGTTTCTACTCTGACAATTAAGCACCTGTTCCTTGATTGAAAGATGTTTAAAAGCACATTCAGATAGAAAAGTTCCTTTCCTAAGCAAAATAATTATTGATAAAAGTCCTATTTTTGCAAAGCGACACCTAGACCGCCAAAATTTAAATAATTTCCAGTGGTCTGATTAAACTTTAATATTCGGGGCAGATGGAAAAACATATGTATGGCGCCCAAAAAATACTGCTTTCGATCCGAAGCATACCATTTAGACTGTTAAGCATGGTGGCGGGAATATCAGCGCCTTTCTATTATTTTTTCCATATATTTATACATAAATATATATATATATATATAAATATATATGTATACCAGTTGGTATTGGACCAGTTGACATGGTCCAAAATACATATCCTCCTTAAAAACCGCAAAAGTGCCAACTGAAAACTAAAAATGATTAAATATTAAAAAATACAAAATAAAAATGTATATATACAAATATATATATGTGTATTTATATTATGTATATATATAATATTTATATAAACTCGATAAAGAGCACTACATTTTAAAAATATCCGTATGAAAGAACAAACTAAACCAAAACGAAAAATGGCAATCCCATTTCATGTTAATAAATCAAATATTTTATCAAAGACACGAAAGAAATTTTTCAGCGTCCATGATGAAAATATACATATTGAAATCACCAAAATCGCGAAATGATAAACCTCTGTAAAAACTCTGCTAATATAAGACAATAAAACATATAATAATAGTCTCACATATTATTTTGTTAGTGTTGCCAGCTTAAAATCACAAATAATAAAGTCAATAGGGGTTGAATATGACATTTTATTCAATAGTTAGTTACTCAAAATCGGTTTTTAAATTAGTTTTGAAAAAACTCAAAGTAATAAAATTTACTGCGTAACTGAGTAATAAAATTAATGGGCGTTGAAGCTTAAACGCATCCCTCATTAAAACACTTTTAATAATAATAAATATAAATTAAGTTGCCGGTGCTTTTGATAGCGAGGAAACATGAATGCCTTCTCCCACAGTGTCCCACTGCTGTGGTATTGGAGGAGCTGCGTTTTCCTGAGTGCAATGTGCTCCCAACTCCCTAATAAATTGACGGTAACGATGTATAAGCGCATCATGATAGTGGTTATTTTTAATAATCCGTTCAGGGTTCGTAAAATGATTGCAACCAGTTGCGCCTTGTATAATTGATCAAGTGGAAAAGTTCTGCAACTTAAGAGATCCAGGTTATACCAAGGACTGTGCTTACCGACTAGCGACCATGCCGACAAAGTCGTCTCCAAAATTTCAGTAAGGAACGGCTAAATATTCCCAAGTATGTTGGAAAGATGTAGAATCGGTGTACAAAAAACTATTCTTAAAAAATAAATGTACAAAACAAAAAAATATATATATTATATATATGTATATATATATTAAACAGTTCAAAAATTCAGAAGTTTTTTAATTTTTCGCTTAATATCAGCAGCATCTTCCGGAGACGTTAGCTGATTAATAATCTAATTTCTGTGAGGTTCATGGATTCCTCAATGTAAAACCCATCCTGTCGTACTTCATCGCCTCCGAAAAACAAAAAGAGTGTTGTTCTGTTAAAAATAATATAACGCTACCAAACTCTTGGAAACAACCTTCAGCCTGCCTAAGTCCGCAAGAATTGCATATACATACGTTGAAAGATCCCACCTACATGTTTTTTTCAGCTCATCCTGTCGTGCTTGTTGTTCTGTTATAAGGAATATAACGGTGCCAAACAATTGAGAACAACCATCAGCCTCCAAAAAGCCTGCCTAAGCGTGAATAAGTCCGGCCAGATTTATGGCACTTTGTTTAAAATATTGCATATACTCTTAATAGCTTGAGATCGGTAAAATAAATCTTAATAATTTTTGGTTAATTATTTCTAATTATATTTTCTTTTTTCACCCTTTGCAGAGGGTATTATAATTTCAGTCAAAAGTTTGCAACGCAGTGAAGGAGACATTTCCGACCCTATAAAGTATATATATTCTTGATCAGCATCACCAGGGGAGTCGATCTAGCCATGTCCGTCTGTCCGTCCGTCCGTTTGTACGCAAACTAGTCCCTCAGTTTTAAAGCTATCTGCTTGAAACTTCCAAAAGTTGTCTTTATATTGCAGGGCGATTATATCATATAAGCCTAGTATTCAGATCGACGAAAACCGTACGCCAGTCATGAGACAGAGCGAAAAGCAAAAAGCTGGCGTTCACTTTTCGTCGGGCCTTTTTTTCACGTCGGTCCACAGATCTGTCTGCGGAAATGAACTTTGGGTGAACCCTAGCGAAAAAATTAAAAAATTTAATCTTTTGGCGTGCGCTTCTCACTGAACATTATAAGAAATGGAGGGAAAAACTCAAAAACTCACAAAAGTCGATTGCAGGTGTTTACATGTGAGGACAAAATAACATTAATACTTCTGGGGTGCCTCTTGTCAGAGCAAAATGTTTTTTAGGTCCAGAATGTACGAAAAAACACAATAAAAGTGCAGCTATAAACTTTAAATTAGCAAATAATTATCAGTAAATTAAAAAAAACAACTGTTAAATTTAAATTGTATTGTTTTTTAATTTCTTTGTACACCGGCAGACTTGTCTTGCCAAGGTATTTGATAATATCTTTTAAAGGCTCTTTCCCGCAAATACGATATTTGAATTTTTACTGCTTGTCTACAAGCCTTAGCTGATTGACAGTACGACCGTAGCACTCATAATTCTGATGAACTCTCGAAATTTTGGTCACACTGGAAAGATTAAAGTTTTTACGCTAGAGTACTCGTTTGTCAATCTGAGTACTAGGCTTTAATATCTAATTAGTGTGTATTTTTCACGAACAACAGCTCATTTTGTTCTTGGGGTCGAAATCCCCAAAGGCCTAGCTCGCAACAACAAATAATCGATAGCTATCGACCTTCACACCATGTACCAATAGTTCCTAACACTAGAATCGATAGAAATCAACGTCTCACATACTAATTTTACATGGACCATCTCTACAGGCATCAAAAGGTAAACAAACAACAAACAGGTAAATATTGGACGAGATTAACGAAAAGTTACGTATGGATGGACTAGCCACCGCGCACTCAAACATCCTATGGCACCACCCATTGTCAAAAACCTAGGCCACGGCAAGTCCGGATAACGACCGGTTTATCTCCCCTAGGGTAAGTCCCTTAGGCAAATATTATTCGCAAATTATCCGTAGATTTATTATGATAGCAATAGATTTTTAGCAACATTAAACATTTTTCCCCTTTTAAACAATTCCTTTGCACACCAGGCAAAACTGCTACCCGGGCTTGGACCTCGGCCCCTTCAAGCCCGATTTAAAATCAGGAAATATGGCCTTAGAGAAGTGTAAACTTTGCGCTTGAAGCGGCTTAATGGACACATAATATTTCTCCTAAATACCCTGCTGGAGCTCTAAGAGGACAATAAGGGACGAGTATGTACAAATAAAAAAATAATTTCAATTCTTCTAAGCTAGACTTCTATTTGTATGCCACACAGAGATTTTAACAAGATATCCCCTTGGCTGCTGGTCGAAAAATTCAACAGAAATTTGGGCCGAAAATAACTTGGTCCCGTTTCTAAGTCGATGTGAAAATGGCGAAAGGTGGACCGGAGGACCAAGCCTTGCCTGAGCAACTGCGGACCGCGAAAATAGGGATGCCGCGTGTTGAAGAGCCCTGTGGTGATTAGGACAAACATAGGGAAGTTTAATGGTCTTGGTAGCAGCTAGTGGATGCTACGGCTCGTGGCAGGAATCACAAAAGAATTAATAAGAAACTGTTAAGTGGCATTGATTTGTTAAAGAATTTCCGTACACGACACTCGTAGAGTAAAGGGTACATAGTATTAGCTGAAAAGTATAAGAACTGGTAGAAAAAACATTTCTGACCCGTTGGTAAACATATATATTCTTTATCAGGATCAAAAGCCGAGTTGATCTAGCGCTCCTTCTTATTTTATTTGTGTTATTTTCATTTTAACTTTTAAACAGTAACAGATATTTTCGGTGCATGGTTAAAACTTTGTTTAGATTCAAACCAAAGAATTCGTCGATACCATAAAATGCGTTCACTCAAACAAATTTGTATCAAAAATCGCTTTAAATACCCACAGAGTTCGCACGTACATATATGTAGAAAATGTAGGGTGAATTTTCTTTAATTCCTGTTGTTTTGAATATAAAATAAGTTAGTTTAAGTTTGGTAAAAAATTTTATATATTAGTTAGTTTAAATGAACAATTATTTTCCAAAAAATCACCATCTGTTTATGATTAGCAACAAAAAATTATTAAACTGGCTCCCTTATCAAGGGAGTAATCTACAGCAACTTAAAAAAAAAGTGGTTAAATTATTTACCAAACTAAATACAGGAAAAAAACTGATTACTGCAGACTTCAGTTTCTACTCTGACAATTAAGCACCTGTTCCTTGATTGAAAGATGTTTAAAAGCACATTCAGATAGAAAAGTTCCTTTCCTAAGCAAAATAATTATTGATAAAAGTCCTATTTTTGCAAAGCGACACCTAGACCGCCAAAATTTAAATAATTTCCAGTGGTCTGATTAAACTTTAATATTCGGGGCAGATTTCAGTTTCTACTCTGACAATTAAGCACCTGTTCCTTGATTGAAAGATGTTTAAAAGCACATTCAGATAGAAAAGTTCCTTTCCTAAGCAAAATAATTATTGATAAAAGTCCTATTTTTGCAAAGCGACACCTAGACCGCCAAAATTTAAATAATTTCCAGTGGTCTGATTAAACTTTAATATTCGGGGCAGATGGAAAAACATATGTATGGCGCCCAAAAAATACTGCTTTCGATCCGAAGCATACCATTTAGACTGTTAAGCATGGTGGCGGGAATATCAGCGCCTTTCTATTATTTTTTCCATATATTTATACATAAATATATATATATATATATAAATATATATGTATACCAGTTGGTATTGGACCAGTTGACATGGTCCAAAATACATATCCTCCTTAAAAACCGCAAAAGTGCCAACTGAAAACTAAAAATGATTAAATATTAAAAAATACAAAATAAAAATGTATATATACAAATATATATATGTGTATTTATATTATGTATATATATAATATTTATATAAACTCGATAAAGAGCACTACATTTTAAAAATATCCGTATGAAAGAACAAACTAAACCAAAACGAAAAATGGCAATCCCATTTCATGTTAATAAATCAAATATTTTATCAAAGACACGAAAGAAATTTTTCAGCGTCCATGATGAAAATATACATATTGAAATCACCAAAATCGCGAAATGATAAACCTCTGTAAAAACTCTGCTAATATAAGACAATAAAACATATAATAATAGTCTCACATATTATTTTGTTAGTGTTGCCAGCTTAAAATCACAAATAATAAAGTCAATAGGGGTTGAATATGACATTTTATTCAATAGTTAGTTACTCAAAATCGGTTTTTAAATTAGTTTTAAAAAAAAACTAAAAGTAATAAAATTTACTGCGTAACTGAGTAATAAAATTAATGGGCGTTGAAGCTTAAACGCATCCCTCATTAAAACACTTTTAATAATAATAAATATAAATTAAGTTGCCGGTGCTTTTGATAGCGAGGAAACATGAATGCCTTCTCCCACAGTGTCCCACTGCTGTGGTATTGGAGGAGCTGCGTTTTCCTGAGTGCAATGTGCTCCCAACTCCCTAATAAATTGACGGTAACGATGTATAAGCGCATCATGATAGTGGTTATTTTTAATAATCCGTTCAGGGTTCGTAAAATGATTGCAACCAGTTGCGCCTTGTATAATTGATCAAGTGGAAAAGTTCTGCAACTTAAGAGATCCAGGTTATACCAAGGACTGTGCTTACCGACTAGCGACCATGCCGACAAAGTCGTCTCCAAAATTTCAGTAAGGAACGGCTAAATATTCCCAAGTATGTTGGAAAGATGTAGAATCGGTGTACAAAAAACTATTCTTAAAAAATAAATGTACAAAACAAAAAAATATATATATTATATATATGTATATATATATTAAACAGTTCAAAAATTCAGAAGTTTTTTAATTTTTCGCTTAATATCAGCAGCATCTTCCGGAGACGTTAGCTGATTAATAATCTAATTTCTGTGAGGTTCATGGATTCCTCAATGTAAAGCCCATCCTGTCGTACTTCATCGCCTCCGGAAAACAAAAAGAGTGTTGTTCTGTTAAAAATAATATAACGCTACCAAACTCTTGGAAACAACCTTCAGCCTGCCTAAGTCCGCAAGAATTGCATATACAAGTTAATCACAGAAATATTTCTACATTTTTTCCGAGAAATATTGCAACATTGTCGATGGCAACATTGCAACATTTCAATACAACGGTCAAGAGCCCGAAAGTTCAATAACATAAACACGCCAAGAACCCCCAAGTTCAATAACATAAACACACGCATCCGGTCAGCAGCCACAGCGCAGTACCAAAATGCCGATTCTGCAAACCTTGCAGTTTCAGCCGCTCCACCAGAACTAGGCCACCGCCGCGGTCTCTTCCGCGACGTCGACGTCGCTGCCCCAACCCACAGCTTAGATCAGGGAATTTTTAAATGAATAAAATCAGTCTCAAATTGAACTCCGAATAAATCAAACGTTCAAAACTTATTTTTTGGGTTTTTATTATCCTGGAAATTAACTTACATACGTTGAAAGATCCCACCTACATGTTTTTTTCAGCTCATCCTGTCGTGGTTGTTGTTCTGTTATAAGTAATATAACGGTGCCAAACAATTGAGAACAACCATCAGCCTCCAAAAAGCCTGCCTAAGCGTGAATAAGTCCGGCCAGATTTATGGCACTTTGTTTAAAATATTGCATATACTCTTAATAGCTTGAGATCGGTAAAATAAATCTTAATAATTTTTGGTTAATTATTTCTAATTATATTTTCTTTTTTCACCCTTTGCAGAGGGTATTATAATTTCAGTCAAAAGTTTGCAACGCAGTGAAGGAGACATTTCCGACCCTATAAAGTATATATATTCTTGATCAGCATCACCAGGAGAGTCGATCTAGCCATGTCCGTCTGTCCGTCCGTCCGTTTGTACGCAAACTAGTCCCTCAGTTTTAAAGCTATCTGCTTGAAACTTCCAAAAGTTGTCTTTATATTGCAGGGCGATTATATCATATAAGCCTAGTATTCAGATCGACGAAAACCGTACGCCAGTCATGAGACAGAGCGAAAAGCAAAAAGCTGGCGTTCACTTTTCGTCGGGCCTTTTTTCACGTCGGTCCACAGATCTGTCTGCGGAAATGAACTTTGGGTGAACCCTAGCGAAAAAATTAAAAAATTTAATCTTTTGGCGTGCGCTTCTCACTGAACATTATAAGAAATGGAGGGAAAAACTCAAAAACTCACAAAAGTCGATTGCAGGTGTTTACATGTGAGGACAAAATAACATTAATACTTCTGGGGTGCCTCTTGTCAGAGCAAAATGTTTTTTAGGTCCAGAATGTACGAAAAAACACAATAAAAGTGCAGCTATAAACTTTAAATTAGCAAATAATTATCAGTAAATTAAAAAAAACAACTGTTAAATTTAAATTGTATTGTTTTTTAATTTCTTTGTACACCGGCAGACTTGTCTTGCCAAGGTATTTGATAATATCTTTTAAAGGCTCTTTCCCGCAAATACGATATTTGAATTTTTACTGCTTGTCTACAAGCCTTAGCTGATTGACAGTACGACCGTAGCACTCATAATTCTGATGAACTCTCGAAATTTTGGTCACACTGGAAAGATTAAAGTTTTTACGCTAGAGTACTCGTTTGTCAATCTGAGTACTAGGCTTTAATTTCTAATTAGTGTGTATTTTTCACGAACAACAGCTCATTTTGTTCTTGGGGTCGAAATCCCCAAAGGCCTAGCTCGCAACAACAAATAATCGATAGCTATCGACCTTCACACCATGTACCAATAGTTCCTAACACTAGAATCGATAGAAATCAACGTCTCACATACTAATTTTACATGGACCATCTCTACAGGCATCAAAAGGTAAACAAACAACAAACAGGTAAATATTGGACGAGATTAACGAAAAGTTACGTATGGACTAGCCACCGCGCACTCAAACATCCTATGGCACCCACCACAAAAACCTAGGCCACTGCAAGGCCGGATAACGACCGGTTTATCTCCCCTAGGGTAAGTCCCTTAGGCAAATATTATCCGCAAATTATCCGTAGATTTATTATGATAGCAATAGATTTTTAGCAACATTAAACATGTTTCCCCTTTTAAACAATTCCTTTGCACACCAGGCAAAACTGCTACCCGGGCTTGGACCTCGGCCCCTTCAAGCCCGATTTAAAATCAGGAAATATGGCCTTAGAGAAGTGTAAACTTTGCGCTTGAAGCGGCTTAATGGACACATAATATTTCTCCTAAATACCCTGCTGGAGCTCTAAGAGGACAATAAGGGACGAGTATGTACAAATAAAAAAATAATTTCAATTCTTCTAAGCTAGACTTCTATTTGTATGCCACGCAGGGATTTTAACAAGATATCCCCTTGGCTGCTGGTCGAAAAATTCAACAGAAATTTGGGCCGAAAATAACTTGGTCCCGTTTCTAAGTCGATGTGAAAATGGCGAAAGGTGGACCGGAGGACCAAGCCTTGCCTGAGCAACTGCGGACCGCGAAAATAGGGATGCCGCGTGTTGAAGAGCCCTGTGGTGATTAGGACAAACATAGGGAAGTTTAATGGTCTTGGTAGCAGCTAGTAGATGCTACGGCTCGTGGCAGGAATCACAAAAGAATTAATAAGAAACTGTTAAGTGGTATTGATTTGTTAAAGAATTTCCGTACACGACACTCGTAGAGTAAAGGGTACATAGTATTAGCTGAAAAGTATAAGAACTGGTAGAAAAAACATTTCTGACCCGTTGGTAAACATATATATTCTTTATCAGGATCAGAAGCCGAGTTGATCTAGCCATGCCCGCCTATCTCTATCAACGTATAAACGACGAGACCTTTAACGCAATTCGTGAAATTTTGTATAGAAATGGTAAAGAAATGTTTTTGCGCGGTATATATTTATTGAATATCGGACACCCACATTTTTTAAATAAGGAATTATTTCTGAAGTTATTTAGCAACAAAGTTTCCAAAACCGAATCTTTATTGATTGCTGCTCGAATAGAAAAGTAAGTTGAGCTATATGTTACATGCATATTTAATTTTAAATTAAAAAAAAATGTTTTGGTTGTCTGATAGTCGACCAAAGCGCTCCTTCTTATTTTATTTGTGTTATTTTCATTTTAACTTTTAAACAGTAACAGATATTTTCGGTGCATGGTTAAAACTTTGTTTAGATTCAAACCAAAGAATTCGTCGATACCATAAAATGCGTTCACTCAAACAAATTTTTATCAAAAATCGCTTTAAATACCCACAGAGTTCGCACGTACATATATGTAGAAAATGTAGGGTGAATTTTCTTTAATTCCTGTTGTTTTGAATATAAAATAAGTTAGTTTAAGTTTGGTAAACAATTTTATATATTAGTTAGTTTAAATGAACAATTATTTTCCAAAAAATCACCATCTGTTTATGATTAGCAACAAAAAATTATTAAACTGGCTCCCTTATCAAGGGAGTAATCTACAGCAACTTAAAAAAAAAAGTGGTTAAATTATTTACCAAACTAAATACAGGAAAAAACTGACATTTTTATTGACCGATTACTGCAGACTTCAGTTTCTACTCTGACAATTAAGCACCTGTTCCTTGATTGAAAGATGTTTAAAAGCACATTCAGATAGAAAAGTTCCTTTCCTAAGCAAAATAATTATTGATAAAAGTCCTATTTTTGCAAAGCGACACCTAGACCGCCAAAATTTAAATAATTTCCAGTGGTCTGATTAAACTTTAATATTCGATCCGAAGCATACCATTTAGACTGTTAAGCATGGTGGCGGGAATATCAGCGCCTTTCTATTATTTTTTCCATATATTTATACATAAATATATATATATATATATATAAATATATATGTATACCAGTTGGTATTGGACCAGTTGACATGGTCCAAAATACATATCCTCCTTAAAAACCGCAAAAGTGCCAACTGAAAACTAAAAATGATTAAATATTAAAAAATACAAAATAAAAATGTATATATACAAATATATATATGTGTATTTATATTATGTATATATATAATATTTATATAAACTCGATAAAGAGCACTACATTTTAAAAATATCCGTATGAAAGAACAAACTAAACCAAAACGAAAAATGGCAATCCCATTTCATGTTAATAAATCAAATATTTTATCAAAGACATGAAAGAAATTTTTCAGCGTCCATGATGAAAATATACATATTGAAATCACCAAAATCGCGAAATGATAAACCTCTGTAAAAACTCTGCTAATATAAGACAATAAAACATATAATAATAGTCTCACATATTATTTTGTTAGTGTTGCCAGCTTAAAATCACAAATAATAAAGTCAATAGGGGTTGAATATGACATTTTATTCAATAGTTAGTTACTCAAAATCGGTTTTTAAATTAGTTTTGAAAAAACTCAAAGTAATAAAATTTACTGCGTAACTGAGTAATACAATTAATGGGCGTTGAAGCTTAAACGCATCCCTCATTAAAAACACTTTTAATAATAATAAATATAAATTAAGTTGCCGGTGCTTTTGATAGCGAGGAAACATGAATGCCTTCTCCCACAGTGTCCCACTGCTGTGGTATTGGAGGAGCTGCGTTTTCCTGAGTGCAATGTGCTCCCAACTCCCTAATAAATTGACGGTAACGATGTATAAGCGCATCATGATAGTGGTTATTTTTAAAAATCAGTTCAGGGTTCGTAAAATGATTGCAACCAGTTGAGCCTTGTATAATTGATCAAGTGAAAAAGTTCTGCAACTTAAGAGATCCAGGTTATACCAAGGACTGTGCTTACCGACTAGCGACCATGCCGACAAAGTCGTCTCCAGGATTTCAGTAAGGAACGGCTAAATATTCCCAAGTATGTTGGAAAGATGTAGAATCGGTGTACAAAAAACTATTCTTAAAAAATAAATGTACAAAACAAAAAAATATATATATTATATATATGTATATATATATTAAACAGTTCAAAAATTCAGAAGTTTTTTAATTTTTCGCTTAATATCAGCAGCATCTTCCGGAGACGTTAGCTGATTAATAATCTAATTTCTGTGAGGTTCATGGATTCCTCAATGTAAAACCCATCCTGTCGTACTTCATCGCCTCCGAAAAACAAAAAGAGTGTTGTTCTGTTAAAAATAATATAACGCTACCAAACTCTTGGAAACAACCTTCAGCCTGCCTAAGTCCGCAAGAATTGCATATACATACGTTGAAAGATCCCACCTACATGTTTTTTCAGCTCATCCTGTCGTGGTTGTTGTTCTGTTATAAGTAATATAACGGTGCCAAACAATTGAGAACAACCATCAGCCTCCAAAAAGCCTGCCTAAGCGTGAATAAGTCCGGCCAGATTTATGGCACTTTGTTTAAAATATTGCATATACTCTTAATAGCTTGAGATCGGTAAAATAAATCTTAATAATTTTTGGTTAATTATTTCTAATTATATTTTCTTTTTTCACCCTTTGCAGAGGGTATTATAATTTCAGTCAAAAGTTTGCAACGCAGTGAAGGAGACATTTCCGACCCTATAAAGTATATATATTCTTGATCAGCATCACCAGGAGAGTCGATCTAGCCATGTCCGTCTGTCCGTCCGTCCGTTTGTACGCAAACTAGTCCCTCAGTTTTAAAGCTATCTGCTTGAAACTTCCAAAAGTTGTCTTTATATTGCAGGGCGATTATATCATATAAGCCTAGTATTCAGATCGACGAAAACCGTACGCCAGTCATGAGACAGAGCGAAAAGCAAAAAGCTGGCGTTCACTTTTCGTCGGGCCTTTTTTCACGTCGGTCCACAGATCTGTCTGCGGAAATGAACTTTGGGTGAACCCTAGCGAAAAAATTAAAAAATTTAATCTTTTGGCGTGCGCTTCTCACTGAACATTATAAGAAATGGAGGGAAAAACTCAAAAACTCACAAAAGTCGATTGCAGGTGTTTACATGTGAGGACAAAATAACATTAATACTTCTGGGGTGCCTCTTGTCAGAGCAAAATGTTTTTTAGGTCCAGAATGTACGAAAAAACACAATAAAAGTGCAGCTATAAACTTTAAATTAGCAAATAATTATCAGTAAATTAAAAAAAACAACTGTTAAATTTAAATTGTATTGTTTTTTAATTTCTTTGTACACCGGCAGACTTGTCTTGCCAAGGTATTTGATAATATCTTTTAAAGGCTCTTTCCCGCAAATACGATATTTGAATTTTTACTGCTTGTCTACAAGCCTTAGCTGATTGACAGTACGACCGTAGCACTCATAATTCTGATGAACTCTCGAAATTTTGGTCACACTGGAAAGATTAAAGTTTTTACGCTAGAGTACTCGTTTGTCAATCTGAGTACTAGGCTTTAATTTCTAATTAGTGTGTATTTTTCACGAACAACAGCTCATTTTGTTCTTGGGGTCGAAATCCCCAAAGGCCTAGCTCGCAACAACAAATAATCGATAGCTATCGACCTTCACACCATGTACCAATAGTTCCTAACACTAGAATCGATAGAAATCAACGTCTCACATACTAATTTTACATGGACCATCTCTACAGGCATCAAAAGGTAAACAAACAACAAACAGGTAAATATTGGACGAGATTAACGAAAAGTTACGTATGGACTAGCCACCGCGCACTCAAACATCCTATGGCACCCACCACAAAAACCTAGGCCACTGCAAGGCCGGATAACGACCGGTTTATCTCCCCTAGGGTAAGTCCCTTAGGCAAATATTATCCGCAAATTATCCGTAGATTTATTATGATAGCAATAGATTTTTAGCAACATTAAACATGTTTCCCCTTTTAAACAATTCCTTTGCACACCAGGCAAAACTGCTACCCGGGCTTGGACCTCGGCCCCTTCAAGCCCGATTTAAAATCAGGAAATATGGCCTTAGAGAAGTGTAAACTTTGCGCTTGAAGCGGCTTAATGGACACATAATATTTCTCCTAAATACCCTGCTGGAGCTCTAAGAGGACAATAAGGGACGAGTATGTACAAATAAAAAAATAATTTCAATTCTTCTAAGCTAGACTTCTATTTGTATGCCACGCAGGGATTTTAACAAGATATCCCCTTGGCTGCTGGTCGAAAAATTCAACAGAAATTTGGGCCGAAAATAACTTGGTCCCGTTTCTAAGTCGATGTGAAAATGGCGAAAGGTGGACCGGAGGACCAAGCCTTGCCTGAGCAACTGCGGACCGCGAAAATAGGGATGCCGCGTGTTGAAGAGCCCTGTGGTGATTAGGACAAACATAGGGAAGTTTAATGGTCTTGGTAGCAGCTAGTAGATGCTACGGCTCGTGGCAGGAATCACAAAAGAATTAATAAGAAACTGTTAAGTGGTATTGATTTGTTAAAGAATTTCCGTACACGACACTCGTAGAGTAAAGGGTACATAGTATTAGCTGAAAAGTATAAGAACTGGTAGAAAAAACATTTCTGACCCGTTGGTAAACATATATATTCTTTATCAGGATCAGAAGCCGAGTTGATCTAGCCATGCCCGCCTATCTCTATCAACGTATAAACGACGAGACCTTTAACGCAATTCGTGAAATTTTGTATAGAAATGGTAAAGAAATGTTTTTGCGCGGTATATATTTATTGAATATCGGACACCCACATTTTTTAAATAAGGAATTATTTCTGAAGTTATTTAGCAACAAAGTTTCCAAAACCGAATCTTTATTGATTGCTGCTCGAATAGAAAAGTAAGTTGAGCTATATGTTACATGCATATTTAATTTTAAATTAAAAAAAAATGTTTTGGTTGTCTGATAGTCGACCAAAGCGCTCCTTCTTATTTTATTTGTGTTATTTTCATTTTAACTTTTAAACAGTAACAGATATTTTCGGTGCATGGTTAAAACTTTGTTTAGATTCAAACCAAAGAATTCGTCGATACCATAAAATGCGTTCACTCAAACAAATTTTTATCAAAAATCGCTTTAAATACCCACAGAGTTCGCACGTACATATATGTAGAAAATGTAGGGTGAATTTTCTTTAATTCCTGTTGTTTTGAATATAAAATAAGTTAGTTTAAGTTTGGTAAACAATTTTATATATTAGTTAGTTTAAATGAACAATTATTTTCCAAAAAATCACCATCTGTTTATGATTAGCAACAAAAAATTATTAAACTGGCTCCCTTATCAAGGGAGTAATCTACAGCAACTTAAAAAAAAAGTGGTTAAATTATTTACCAAACTAAATACAGGAAAAAACTGACATTTTTATTGACCGATTACTGCAGACTTCAGTTTCTACTCTGACAATTAAGCACCTGTTCCTTGATTGAAAGATGTTTAAAAGCACATTCAGATAGAAAAGTTCCTTTCCTAAGCAAAATAATTATTGATAAAAGTCCTATTTTTGCAAAGCGACACCTAGACCGCCAAAATTTAAATAATTTCCAGTGGTCTGATTAAACTTTAATATTCGATCCGAAGCATACCATTTAGACTGTTAAGCATGGTGGCGGGAATATCAGCGCCTTTCTATTATTTTTTCCATATATTTATACATAAATATATATATATATATATATAAATATATATGTATACCAGTTGGTATTGGACCAGTTGACATGGTCCAAAATACATATCCTCCTTAAAAACCGCAAAAGTGCCAACTGAAAACTAAAAATGATTAAATATTAAAAAATACAAAATAAAAATGTATATATACAAATATATATATGTGTATTTATATTATGTATATATATAATATTTATATAAACTCGATAAAGAGCACTACATTTTAAAAATATCCGTATGAAAGAACAAACTAAACCAAAACGAAAAATGGCAATCCCATTTCATGTTAATAAATCAAATATTTTATCAAGGACACGAAAGAAATTTTTCAGCGTCCATGATGAAAATATACATATTGAAATCACCAAAATCGCGAAATGATAAACCTCTGTAAAAACTCTGCTAATATAAGACAATAAAACATATAATAATAGTCTCACATATTATTTTGTTAGTGTTGCCAGCTTAAAATCACAAATAATAAAGTCAATAGGGGTTGAATATGACATTTTATTCAATAGTTAGTTACTCAAAATCGGTTTTTAAATTAGTTTTGAAAAAACTCAAAGTAATAAAATTTACTGCGTAACTGAGTAATACAATTAATGGGCGTTGAAGCTTAAACGCATCCCTCATTAAAAACACTTTTAATAATAATAAATATAAATTAAGTTGCCGGTGCTTTTGATAGCGAGGAAACATGAATGCCTTCTCCCACAGTGTCCCACTGCTGTGGTATTGGAGGAGCTGCGTTTTCCTGAGTGCAATGTGCTCCCAACTCCCTAATAAATTGACGGTAACGATGTATAAGCGCATCATGATAGTGGTTATTTTTAAAAATCAGTTCAGGGTTCGTAAAATGATTGCAACCAGTTGAGCCTTGTATAATTGATCAAGTGAAAAAGTTCTGCAACTTAAGAGATCCAGGTTATACCAAGGACTGTGCTTACCGACTAGCGACCATGCCGACAAAGTCGTCTCCAGGATTTCAGTAAGGAACGGCTAAATATTCCCAAGTATGTTGGAAAGATGTAGAATCGGTGTACAAAAACTATTCTTAAAAAATAAATGTACAAAACAAAAAAATATATATATTATATATATGTATATATATATTAAACAGTTCAAAAATTCAGAAGTTTTTTAATTTTTCGCTTAATATCAGCAGCATCTTCCGGAGACGTTAGCTGATTAATAATCTAATTTCTGTGAGGTTCATGGATTCCTCAATGTAAAGCCCATCCTGTCGTACTTCATCGCCTCCGGAAAACAAAAAGAGTGTTGTTCTGTTAAAAATAATATAACGCTACCAAACTCTTGGAAACAACCTTCAGCCTGCCTAAGTCCGCAAGAATTGCATATACAAGTTAATCACAGAAATATTTCTACATTTTTTCCGAGAAATATTGCAACATTGTCGATGGCAACATTGCAACATTTCAATACAACGGTCAAGAGCCCGAAAGTTCAATAACATAAACACGCCAAGAACCCCCAAGTTCAATAACATAAACACACGCATCCGGTCAGCAGCCACAGCGCAGTACCAAAATGCCGATTCTGCAAACCTTGCAGTTTCAGCCGCTCCACCAGAACTAGGCCACCGCCGCGGTCTCTTCCGCGACGTCGACGTCGCTGCCCCAACCCACAGCTTAGATCAGGGAATTTTTAAATGAATAAAATCAGTCTCAAATTGAACTCCGAATAAATCAAACGTTCAAAACTTATTTTTTGGGTTTTTATTATCCTGGAAATTAACTTACATACGTTGAAAGATCCCACCTACATGTTTTTTTCAGCTCATCCTGTCGTGGTTGTTGTTCTGTTATAAGTAATATAACGGTGCCAAACAATTGAGAACAACCATCAGCCTCCAAAAAGCCTGCCTAAGCGTGAATAAGTCCGGCCAGATTTATGGCACTTTGTTTAAAATATTGCATATACTCTTAATAGCTTGAGATCGGTAAAATAAATCTTAATAATTTTTGGTTAATTATTTCTAATTATATTTTCTTTTTTCACCCTTTGCAGAGGGTATTATAATTTCAGTCAAAAGTTTGCAACGCAGTGAAGGAGACATTTCCGACCCTATAAAGTATATATATTCTTGATCAGCATCACCAGGAGAGTCGATCTAGCCATGTCCGTCTGTCCGTCCGTCCGTTTGTACGCAAACTAGTCCCTCAGTTTTAAAGCTATCTGCTTGAAACTTCCAAAAGTTGTCTTTATATTGCAGGGCGATTATATCATATAAGCCTAGTATTCAGATCGACGAAAACCGTACGCCAGTCATGAGACAGAGCGAAAAGCAAAAAGCTGGCGTTCACTTTTCGTCGGGCCTTTTTTCACGTCGGTCCACAGATCTGTCTGCGGAAATGAACTTTGGGTGAACCCTAGCGAAAAAATTAAAAAATTTAATCTTTTGGCGTGCGCTTCTCACTGAACATTATAAGAAATGGAGGGAAAAACTCAAAAACTCACAAAAGTCGATTGCAGGTGTTTACATGTGAGGACAAAATAACATTAATACTTCTGGGGTGCCTCTTGTCAGAGCAAAATGTTTTTTAGGTCCAGAATGTACGAAAAAACACAATAAAAGTGCAGCTATAAACTTTAAATTAGCAAATAATTATCAGTAAATTAAAAAAAACAACTGTTAAATTTAAATTGTATTGTTTTTTAATTTCTTTGTACACCGGCAGACTTGTCTTGCCAAGGTATTTGATAATATCTTTTAAAGGCTCTTTCCCGCAAATACGATATTTGAATTTTTACTGCTTGTCTACAAGCCTTAGCTGATTGACAGTACGACCGTAGCACTCATAATTCTGATGAACTCTCGAAATTTTGGTCACACTGGAAAGATTAAAGTTTTTACGCTAGAGTACTCGTTTGTCAATCTGAGTACTAGGCTTTAATTTCTAATTAGTGTGTATTTTTCACGAACAACAGCTCATTTTGTTCTTGGGGTCGAAATCCCCAAAGGCCTAGCTCGCAACAACAAATAATCGATAGCTATCGATCTTCACACCATGTACCAATAGTTCCTAACACTAGAATCGATAGAAATCAACGTCTCACATACTAATTTTACATGGACCATCTCTACAGGCATCAAAAGGTAAACAAACAACAAACAGGTAAATATTGGACGAGATTAACGAAAAGTTACGTATGGACTAGCCACCGCGCACTCAAACATCCTATGGCACCACCCATTGTCAAAAACCTAGGCCACGAAAAAATCAGGAAATATGGCCTTAGAGAAGTGTAAACTTTGCGCTTGAAGCGGCTTAATGGACACATAATATTTCTCCTAAATACCCTGCTGGAGCTCTAAGAGGACAATAAGGGACGAGTATGTACAAATAAAAAAATAATTTCAATTCTTCTAAGCTAGACTTCTATTTGTATGCCACGCAGAGATTTTAACAAGATATCCCCTTGGCTGCTGGTCGAAAAATTCAACAGAAATTTGGGCCGAAAATAACTTGGTCCCGTTTCTAAGTCGATGTGAAAATGGCGAAAGGTGGACCGGAGGACCAAGCCTTGCCTGAGCAACTGCGGACCGCGAAAATAGGGATGCCGCGTGTTGAAGAGCCCTGTGGTGATTAGGACAAACATAGGGAAGTTTAATGGTCTTGGTAGCAGCTAGTAGATGCTACGGCTCGTGGCAGGAATCACAAAAGAATTAATAAGAAACTGTTAAGTGGTATTGATTTGTTAAAGAATTTCCGTACACGACACTCGTAGAGTAAAGGGTACATAGTATTAGCTGAAAAGTATAAGAACTGGTAGAAAAAACATTTCTGACCCGTTGGTAAACATATATATTCTTTATCAGGATCAGAAGCCGAGTTGATCTAGCCATGCCCGCCTATCTCTATCAACGTATAAACGACGAGACCTTTAACGCAATTCGTGAAATTTTGTATAGAAATGGTAAAGAAATGTTTTTGCGCGGTATATATTTATTGAATATCGGACACCCACATTTTTTAAATAAGGAATTATTTCTGAAGTTATTTAGCAACAAAGTTTCCAAAACCGAATCTTTATTGATTGCTGCTCGAATAGAAAAGTAAGTTGAGCTATATGTTACATGCATATTTAATTTTAAATTAAAAAAAAATGTTTTGGTTGTCTGATAGTCGACCAAAGCGCTCCTTCTTATTTTATTTGTGTTATTTTCATTTTAACTTTTAAACAGTAACAGATATTTTCGGTGCATGGTTAAAACTTTGTTTAGATTCAAACCAAAGAATTCGTCGATACCATAAAATGCGTTCACTCAAACAAATTTTTATCAAAAATCGCTTTAAATACCCACAGAGTTCGCACGTACATATATGTAGAAAATGTAGGGTGAATTTTCTTTAATTCCTGTTGTTTTGAATATAAAATAAGTTAGTTTAAGTTTGGTAAACAATTTTATATATTAGTTAGTTTAAATGAACAATTATTTTCCAAAAAATCACCATCTGTTTATGATTAGCAACAAAAAATTATTAAACTGGCTCCCTTATCAAGGGAGTAATCTACAGCAACTTAAAAAAAAAGTGGTTAAATTATTTACCAAACTAAATACAGGAAAAAACTGACATTTTTATTGACCGATTACTGCAGACTTCAGTTTCTACTCTGACAATTAAGCACCTGTTCCTTGATTGAAAGATGTTTAAAAGCACATTCAGATAGAAAAGTTCCTTTCCTAAGCAAAATAATTATTGATAAAAGTCCTATTTTTGCAAAGCGACACCTAGACCGCCAAAATTTAAATAATTTCCAGTGGTCTGATTAAACTTTAATATTCGATCCGAAGCATACCATTTAGACTGTTAAGCATGGTGGCGGGAATATCAGCGCCTTTCTATTATTTTTTCCATATATTTATACATAAATATATATATATATATATAAATATATATGTATACCAGTTGGTATTGGACCAGTTGACATGGTCCAAAATACATATCCTCCTTACAAACCGCAAAAGTGCCAACTGAAAACTAAAAATGATTAAATATTAAAAAATACAAAATAAAAATGTATATATACAAATATATATATGTGTATGTATATTATGTATATATATAATATTTATATAAACTCGATAAAGAGCACTACATTTTAAAAATATCCGTATGAAAGAACAAACTAAACCAAAACGAAAAATGGCCATCCCATTTCATGTTAATAAATCAAATATTTTATCAAAGACACGAAAGAAATTTTTCAGCGTCCATGATGAAAATATACATATTGAAATCACCAAAATCGCGAAATGATAAACCTCTGTAAAAACTCTGCTAATATAAGACAATAGTCTCACATATTATTTTGTTAGTGTTGCCAGCTTAAAATCACAAATAATAAAGTCAATAGGGGTTGAATATGACATTTTATTCAATAGTTAGTTACTCAAAATCGGTTTTTAAATTAGTTTTGAAAAAACTCAAAGTAATAAAATTTACTGCGTAACTGAGTAATAAAATTAATGGGCGTTGAAGCTTAAACGCATCCCTCATTAAAAACACTTTTAATAATAATAAATATAAATTAAGTTGCCGGTGCTTTTGATAGCGAGGAAACATGAATGCCTTCTCCCACAGTGTCCCACTGCTGTGGTATTGGAGGAGCTGCGTTTTCCTGAGTGCAATGTGCTCCCAACTCCCTAATAAATTGACGGTAACGATGTATAAGCGCATCATGATAGTGGTTATTTTTAAAAATCCGTTCAGGGTTCGTAAAATGATTGCAACCAGTTGAGCCTTGTATAATTGATCAAGTGGAAAAGTTCTGCAACTTAAGAGATCCAGGTTATACCAAGGACTGTGGTTACCGACTAGCGACCATGCCGACAAAGTCGTCTCCAGGATTTCAGTAAGGAACGGCTAAATATTCCCAAGTATGTTGGAAAGATGTAGAATCGGTGTACAAAAAACTATTCTTAAAAAATAAATGTACAAAACAAAAAAAATATATATATTATATATATGTATATATATATTAAACAGTTCAAAAATTCAGAAGTTTTTTAATTTTTCGCTTAATATCAGCAGCATCTTCCGGAGACGTTAGCTGATTAATAATCTAATTTCTGTGAGGTTCATGGATTCCTCAATGTAAAGCCCATCCTGTCGTACTTCATCGCCTCCGGAAAACAAAAAGAGTGTTGTTCTGTTAAAAATAATATAACGCTACCAAACTCTTGGAAACAACCTTCAGCCTGCCTAAGTCCGCAAGAATTGCATATACATACGTTGAAAGATCCCACCTACATGTTTTTTTCAGCTCATCCTGTCGTGCTTGTTGTTCTGTTATAAGTAATATAACGGTGCCAAACAATTGAGAACAACCATCAGCCTCCAAAAAGCCTGCCTAAGCGTGAATAAGTCCAGCCAGATTTATGGCACTTTGTTTAAAAAATTGCATATACTCTTAATAGCTTGAGATCGGTAAAATAAATCTTAATAATTTTTGGTTAATTATTTCTAATTATATTTTCTTTTTTCACCCTTTGCAGAGGGTAATTTCAGTCAAAAGTTTGCAACGCAGTGAAGGAGACATTTCCGACCCTATAAAGTATATATATTCTTGATTAGCATCACCAGGAGAGTCGATCTAGCCATGTCCGTCTGTCCGTTTGTACGCAAACTAGTCCCTCAGTTTTAAAGCTATCTGCTTTAAACTTCCAAAAGTTGTCTTTATATTGCAGGGCGATTATATCATATAAGCCTAGTATTCAGATCGACGAAAACCGTACGCCAGTCATGAGAGAGAGCGAAAAGCAAAAAGCTGGCGTTCACTTTTCGTCGGGCCTTTTTAAACGTCGGTCCACAGATCTGTCTGCGGAAATGAACTTTGGGTGAACCCTAGTGAAAAAATTTAAAAATTTAATCTTTTGGCGTGCGCTTTTCACTGAACATTATAAGAAATGGAGGGAAAAACTCAAAAAACTCACAAAAGTCGATTGCAGGTGTTTACATGTGAGGACAAAATAACATTAATACTTCTGGGGTGCCTCTTGTCAGAGCAAAATGTTTTTTAGGTCCAGAATGTACGAAAAAACACAATAAAAGTGCAGCTATGAACTTTAAATTAGCAAATAATTATCAGTAAATTAAAAAAAACAATTGTTAAATTTAAATTGTATTGTTTTTTAATATCTTTGTACACCGGCAGACTTGTCTTGCCAAGGTATTTGATAATATCATTTAAAGGCTCTTTCCCGCAAATACGATATTTGAATTTTAACTGCTTGTCAACAAACCCAGCTGATTGACAGTACGACCGTAGCACGTTTAAATCTGATGAACTCTCGAAGCTTTGGTCACACTAGAAAGATTAAAGTTTTTACGCTAGCGTAATCGTTTGTCGATCTGGATACTAGGCTAAAGAAACAACCGGAAAAAAAATTAAAAAAAATAAAATAAAATGTTGTTTTACATTTTTTTTTTTTTGGTATTTAAATACTATGGCATTTCAGTTTTAATTAAATTAAGGTCGTACTTTTTTTTTAGCTCCCATAAGAAAATCGAAAAATCAAAAAAAATTAAATGGAAAAAAATTGTATTTTGCTGTTTTGTATTTATCAAACTATTGCTTTGAGATTTAGTAATTATTTACTATATCAGAATTTCGGTTTAGTGTTGTCAAATTCGGACAACAATATCATATAGCTGCCATAGAAACGATGGCTAAATGCATCGCAAAATCGGCATTGTTTTTATAATTTTATAGGCATACAAATCGTCGTTTTGTTATAATTTCGGCTTGCCGAAGTTTGCTTCCTTTCCTGTTTTTTCTGCATGTTTTCTGATTCAATTTTTTTTTGAGTGAATTTAAAGTTCTCTATGATTAACAAATTAATGCTTTTACAGTGTCTATGATTAATATTCACTGTGGCTATCAGAATCCTAATGTGGCAAAAATAAAAAGAAAAAAAAGATTTATTTCAATTACCTTAAATTGTGCTTATGGACAACCCTCCCTTTTATTTAGACTGTGGACCCCAAGTCTGCTTATACTGTTTCTTCAGTGTACCATTGTGAAAGTTTGCTTTCTAATTTTGTATTCGATTTTACGACGACCTTGTTTGCTACCTGGAAATTTCTGTGTAGTCTTGTTTTATTTAATCTTTGTAAATGATAATTCTGTGCGTTTAGGAATTTCTATGCTAGGGTATATAATCGATTAATGGATTATGTCAATAGGTATTTTATTAATACTGAGTGGATTGTTCTATTATGTCACATATCTAGTTCAACTTTGTCTTCAATATTTCTTTCGATTTTTAAGCGCCGTGCAATTTTCGTGTGTACCGTGAAATCTTTGTACTTTTCCATTCGAGGTAGGGACTTTATTGTTTCGAATTTAATAGACTGCTTATTACCGCAATATACTTTCTTTGGCCGCCGATAGAAGTTCATAAGTTGTAAGATCGCGTATGGCACTTCTGCAATGGTTCTGAAAGCGATCGGTTGGACAATTGAAAACTTTGAAAATTTGTCTACGCAAGTGAGAAAGTATTTCTTTACGGTTGAAAACTTTTAATATTTCGCCTGCGTATGAAGGAACGCCTGTTTCTCCAAGAATGTGTTTCATATATTTTGCCTTGTAAACATAGTTGTTAAGTATGTACATATTGTATTTAGTGTAAACATCCTGTAATGTGATACGAATTAGTGAGTACGTTGTATAAATTAGAATTAAGAATAATGAATGAATGTGAACTTGACTAGAACTTACGATAACTATTAATAATGTGAAGATAACTTGACTATAATTTTAATCGATAAATATACAAGAAAGGAATAAACACATGGAAATAAAGAGACAATATTAATTTAATTAAATAAAGACCATCATTTGCAGCCTTTTGATTTGTTTTGTTATACGGTGATGGTCAAATTATGCCGTCTCGGAACATGGCTTGTGTTTCCTAATTTTACAAAATTGAATTTCTTCCGAACCGCTGTTAGTAATAAGATTTTTAAACCCTTGCAAAGGGTATTATAATTTCAGTCAAAAATTTGCAAGGCAGTGAAGGAGATTATTTCTGACCCAATATATATATATAATATAGTATATATATTCTTGATCGGCATCACCAGGAGAGTCGATCTAGCCATGTCCGTCTGTCCCTCAGTTTTAAAGATATTTGATATTTTCCCAAAAGTTGTCTTTCTATTGCAGGTAGTATATAAGTAAAATAGCTGCCATATACATACAGTTTGTCAATAAAGTGTTTTGACAATGGGAAAAAATGACATATTTCAAGTTTTTATACGATAAAAAGTAAGTTTGCAGTGTTTTTTTATTTTTTTACAATTTTATTATGATTATGTTGGTATCTTAGAGAAAATTAATGAACAAAAAAACTAATTTCTTTAGTTAACTTTCTTAAAAATAAATAAAAACAAATAACATTCAGTTTTCATACTGTCAAGAAAGTGTTTTGACAAAAATGTAAAGTGTTCTTATTCTCTAAAGAGTAGCATGTTAATATATTTTATGGTCACCTTTGGCAGCGCAAACGTCCTCCAATCGCGATTTCATCGAATATATGAGTTTTTCCATGTCCAATTTCTCCGGATGGCAGTTTTTCTCCACTATGGCAGTTTTGAGATCATTTTTGTTTTTGGGGCTTCGTTTTGCCACTTTCTTTTTAAATATGCCCAATATTTTCGATTGGGTTTAAGTCTGGACTCTGGCTGGTGTGTCCAGCACTTTTCCGCAATTGTATAGGTACCACATAATCACCGTATTCGCCTTATGCTTAGGGTCATTATCTTGATAAATTTGAATTTTGGTTGGTTTCCATAAAAAAATACAAATTTCTTTGCACTGCACCAAAGATTTGTCGTTAAAATGTCCAAATATTGCTTAACATCCATTATATTTTCGATGAAAGCCATCCCTTTGCTCAAAATGCAGCCCCACACCATAATGGACAGTTTTCCAAACTTAACTGTCGGAATATTATTTTGAGTCTGTAAGGGTGTCAAAGGCTTTCGCCACACTCGGGATATTCCTTCATTGTAGTATAACATCATATTCGTTTCGTCACAGAATAAGACATTATTCCAAAAATCCATTGGCTTCTCTTTGTGCATTTTGGCAAACAAAAGTCTCTTTTCGATGTTAACTTTCGAGAGCAACGGCTTCTTATGGGCTACGCGGGATGTATAATCGTTCCGTTTAAGCAGTTTTCGGACGGTTTCGAGGGAAACATCGACATTAATAGTCTCCTTGTGATCGATTGCAATAGATCTAAGAGAAACTTGATGGTTTTTGGCCACCTGCCTTAATAATTTTCGCTCATCTCCGTCCGAAATTCAAATTTATCAAGATAATGACCCTAAGCATAAGGCGAATACGGTGATTATGTGGTACCTATACAATTGCGGAAAAGTGCTGGACACACCAGCCAGAGTCCAGACTTAAACCCAATCGAAAATATTGGGCATATTTAAAAAAGAAAGTGGCAAAACGAAGCCCCAAAAACAAAAATGATCTCAAAACTGCCATAGTGGAGAAAAACTGCCATCCGGAGAAATTGGACATGGAAAAACTCATATATTCGATGAAATCGCGATTGGAGGACGTTTGCGCTGCCAAAGGTGACCATAAAAAATATTAACATGCTACTCTTTAGAGAATAAGAACACTTTACATTTTTGTCAAAACACTTTCTTGACAGTATGAAAACTGAATGTTATTTGTTTTTATTTATTTTTAAGAAAGTTAACTAAAGAAATTAGTTTTTTTGTTCATTAATTTTCTCTAAGATACCAACATAATCATAATAAAATTGTAAAAAAATAAAAAAACACTGCAAACTTACTTTTTATCGTATAAAAACTTGAAATATGTCATTTTTTTCCATTGTCAAAACACTTTATTGACATACTGTATGTAACTGAACGATCGGAAATGCCATAACTTTGGTGTTTGTAAAGATTCTATGGGTTTTATAATTGGCCAATCAATCCGACCTACCAAGTTTCATAAGGATCGGCTGACTATATCCTGTAGCTGGCATATAACTGAACGGTTGGAAGTGCCATAAATTTGGACTTTTTAAAGTTGGGAATTTGTGATTTTTTATGAGTATTAAGAATGCATAATTTTGGAGGATATAATTCACAGAATATTCTGCAAGGGTATATCAACCCGCCCGAAGTTAGCTTTCCTTTCTTGTTTAAGTTATTTTATTATTCAAAAATGTTTAATTTTGTAAGGTTTTTTAGGATTTTTGGTCTCGTTCATTTATATTTAAATATATCAATATGTCGTGGATTGGTTGGACAATTCAAATTATAACGACTGTTAGCTTTGATTTGTCTTTCGCTTCTCCTTCGTTTTCATGTGCTTCTGTGCTGTTTCTTCGGCTCTCCGAATGGAGGCAACTGATTCTGTTGTCAACGTTAGTCTGTGCACTGGTGTGAGCGAGATAGAAGGATGCAGGTGTCCGCATCAAAAAGGGATAACGGAAAGTTCTCAATGGTGTGTGTATTGGAATGTGAGAGCGAGAGTGGAATAAAGTAGAGAGCGACGCTTGCAAAAAGGGACGCAAGCAGTTTTAGAGAACATTCGTATTTGAAGAGCCAAACTTCAAAGATCATGCCACGCGCCAGAAAACGTTTCCGTTCGGACCACGAAGAGCAGCCTGAAGCGGAGGACGATTCCAGTGAATCCTCGACATCAGAAGTGGGATCGCCCAGGCCTCAAATCGAAAGTGAAAATAATCCGAAACTGCTTTTGGAATCACAAAATCGTACTTTCTCGGAACTCATAAAAGCAATACAGCAAGCCCCGAATGACGCAGTTGCCATTATATTGCCGAACTTTAATCCTGATCGTGCAAGCGCGGATGCAGTATCATGGAGTGCTACGGTGGATTACATTCTTTCCGAAAACAGTCTAGAAGGCAGCGCTCTCGTGATGGCTCTCAGTCGGTCTTTGCAGGGAAGCGCGTCTCATTGGCTTGCACAAACGGTCTACTTTGGGATCACATGGACGCAGTTCAGAGAACTGTTTTTGCAGAATTTCGCCGGAACGGAGACCTTGGCTGCAACTGTGTTAAATCTGCTAAATGGTCGCCCAACAGAGGGAGAATCTATGTCGCTGTATGGAAGCAGAATTGTAACATCCCTGGTGTCCAGGTGGAAGTCCCTGACGGTAGAGCAAATTGCCGTTTCTGTTGCTTTGGCGCACGTGGCTGGATTGGACAAGCGACTGCGACGCTTGGCTTTTACTACAGAAGTCAATTCTCGGAACGAGTTGCAACAGGAGTTTAAAGCCTTTTCTTTTGATGCTGGACCGAGCCGCGGTACTGGTGACGTCTTGTCGGCCCTGACTAATAAGAAAACAAGACCCTTCTCCAATATCAAATGTCACAAATGCGGAAAAGAGGGTCACAAGAAGGCGGAGTGTCGTTCGTCTGGTGTGCAACCGCGACATAGCCAACTAGCTACTCAACGTTCTGGACATAATGGAGGAATAGAAGGAAAGGAAGGGCATGTGGCTACTGTGTGCCCGGATCGTGAGGAGCGCTCAATGCCGGTCAAGAGGGATTATGTTAAAGATGTCAACCTGTGTACCGTACTAGAGCCCCTTGGAACTTTTCAACAATTTGGTGAGTCGTTCCAATTTTGTTTTGACTCAGGAGCCGAGTGCTCGCTTATCAAGGAAGCCGTCTCTCTAAAGCTGTCTGGGCCTAGAATAAATAACGTAGTAATTTTAAGGGGTATTGGTAGTAATACGGTTTGTAGCACCCTACAGATATTGGCTAAGTTTTGATTTGTGATCATTCCTTCGAAGTTCTTTTCCATGCAGTTCAAGATAGTTATATCAAATACGATGCTTTGATTGGGCGTGAAATTTTGAGCCAGGGAATCGGTGTAACAATTACATCAAATTCACTTTCAATGTTTAATGAAAAAACTGTATTGCCTGTCTTAACTTCAGATTGTGTTCCCGATTTGGCCAATGTTGATACCGATCTAAGTGGTTTAGATAAGGATAGGCTAATATCAATGCTTCAAAATTATTCTGGTTCGTTTATAAACGGTATTCCACAAAGTCGTGTAACTACGGGGCAGCTAGAGATTCGACTGATTGATCCAAACAAGACAGTCCAGAGACGACCTTATAGATTGAGCGTGGAAGAAAAAGAACAAGTGCGAATGTCTATTAAACAGCTGTTGGATGCAAACATTCTAAGACCAAGTTGTTCCCCCTTTGCAAACCCGATGCTTCTTGTTAAGTAGAAAAATGGAACTGACCGTCTCTGCGTTGATTATAGGGAACTGAATTCGAACACTATTTCCGATAAGTATCCGTTGCCACTTATTTCGGACCAGATAGGTAGACTAAGCGGTGCTAAGTTTTTCACCTGCATAGATATGGCAAGCGGATTCCACCAAATCCCAATTCATCCGAATTCGATCGAACGAACAGCGTTCGTTACTCCGGACGGACAGTATGAGTTTGTTACCATGCCATTTGGGTTAAAGAATGCCCCTTCCGTATTTCAACGAGCTATTAATTGTGCTTTAGGTGATCTTGTTCATTCGTATGTCGTAGTTTACATGGACGACGTTATGGTAGTAGCAGGTACCAAAGACGAAGCTTTAGAAAGACTTGATGTAGTTTTACAAACCCTAACTAAAGCCGGATTTTCCTTTAATATCACCAAATGCTCATTTCTTAAATCGTGTGTTGAATATTTGGGGTTTGAAGTTAAGGCAGGTGAAATAAGACCCAACCCAAGGAAAATAAAAGCATTGACTGATCTGCCGCCCCCACAGTCTGTGACCCAACTGAGATAGTTCATTGGTCTTGTTTCTTATTTTAGACAATTTGTCCCTCAGTTCTCACAATTGTTGAAACCTCTGTATGCATTAACTTCCAAAAGCATATCGTTTGAGTGGAACCCGGAGCATGAGCAAGTGCGACAAAGAGTAATTTCTATCTTGACCAATGAACCCGTACTCACTATATTCGACCCACTTTTTCCGATTGAGCTTCACACCGACGCCAGTGCTGATGGTTACGGGGCCATTTTATTGCATAGGATCGAGAACAAGCCTCGAGTGATCGAGTATTTCAGCAAACGGACTTCCCCCGCCGAATCACGCTACCACTCATACGAGTTGGAAACGCTCGCAGTATATGTCTCCATGAAGTATTTCCGTCATTACTTGCATGGTCGTCAATTTACGGTATTTACGGATTGTAATTCGCTCAAAGCTTCCAAAACTAAAGCCAAGTTAACTCCTAGAGTGCAAAGGTGGTGGTCGTATATGCAGGTTTTTAAGTTCGATATTGAGTATAGACCAGGTGATCGAATGGCTCATGTAGACTTTCTCTCTCGAAACCCAGTGTTGGAAGATCGTAAAAACTTAAAAGGTATAACCGAAAAGCGTATAAACTTGACAGAGATTACCGACAACTGGTTGCTGGCAGAGCAGCAGAGAGATGACGAAACATCATCCATCGTGTCCAAGTTCCGCAATAGAGAACTTCCTGAGGATATAGCAAAAACCTTTGAGTTACGTGGTGGTACTCTATATAGGAAAATTCAAAGACATGGGAAAACTCACTGTCTTCCTATTATTCCAAAGCCCTTTAGGTGGTCTGCTGTTAACAACGTGCAGGAGGCAATTATGCATCCCGGTTGGGAAAATACCCTCGCAAAAATGTACGAGTAATATTGGTTTGACAAAATGTCCAAGTATGTCCGTAAATTCGTTGACAATTGCATTACCTGTAGGTTATCTAAACCTCCGACTGGCAAGGTAAAAGCTGAATTGCATCCCATTCCGAAAGTGAGCGTCCCGTTTCATACAGTTCATATTGATATTACAGGGAAGTTTAGTGGTAAAAATTACCAAAAGGAATATATAATCGTCCAAATAGATGCATTTTCTAAGTTCGTCCATTTGTTTCACACACCAGACTAGACTCTGAAAGCTGCATCAAGTCAGTGAGGTCTTTAATATCGATTTTTGGGGTTCCTTCCCGTTTGATAGCTGATCAGGGACGTAGCTTTGCGAGTACTGTGTTTCGTGACTTTTGCTCAGCACAAAAGATAGATTTAGATTTTATCGCAACTGTCGCCAGCCGGGCCAATGGCCAGGTCGAACGAGTGATGAGTGCTCTTAAATCTATGCTAACTGCTGTTGAAACAGGCAAGGGATCTTGGCAGGACGCTTTGTACGAAATTCAACTGGCTCTTAATTGCACTCCCAATAGGGTAACGAAAGTTAGTCCAATAGAGTTACTAATTGGAAAAGAAGCTAGACCATTTGGTCTTGTACCCGTTGCTGAAAACGAGAGTGTAGCTGATGTAAATCTAATCAGAAATATAGCTAAGCACAATATGGAACAAAATTCCAAATATGACAAATTGAGATTCGATCGGAATAAAGCCACTATTGTTAAGCATAAAGTTGGGGATCATGTCTTACTCAAGAATGAGGAGCGACATCGGACAAAACTAGACCCCAAGTTTAAAGGCCCATTTTTAGTTGCTGAGCTATTACCAGGTGATCGATATAAATTAAAAGCGTTAAAGGGCAATCGAACTTACAAATATTCCCACGAATTTTTACGAAGAATGCCTGAGAAGGGGATTACCACAGAGCATAACGAGACGGTCATGGATGAAGATGATGTTGATCGAGCCGGTAATGGCTGCGATGATTTATGAAATAAGAAAATGTAAATGACAACTGTGTGCTATGTGATGGCCGGTTGGTCGAGAAAGACTTAAATTGTTAAGTAAAATGAAAGTTGTTAGAGATAGTGATTGACGATGTGAAAATGTGATTGCTTATTGGAGAAGCAAATGAAAATGGAAAATTAATATTGTTTGAATTGATTGTATTGTCCTTTGTTTAAGTATGAGGAAATGTAAGTTCGATCTGCTATTTAAGAACTAAGAATTCTGTATAACTTTTGAATTTAAAAGATCAATATTATTAAGGAAAAATGCTAAGTTTAATTTGCTGTTCATAGACTAATAGCTCATAAGGCTTCTGATTAATGAAAATATAGTTATTTTGCATTGTCTTCAAAGTACATCTAGTTCTATTTATTATTGGGAGATAATATTTTGTAATGTTTTAAAGTTGGAAACACTCGAAGACGTCGCTTCTCCTTCGTTTTCATGTGCTTCTGTGCTGTTTCTTCGGCTCTCCCAATGGAGGCAACTGATTCTGTTGTCAACGTTAGTCTGTGCACTGGTGTGAGGGAGATAGAAGGATGCAGGTGTCCGCATCAAAAAGGGATAACGGAAAGTTCTTAATGGTGTGTGTATTGGAATGTGAGAGCGAGAGTGGAATAAAGTAGAGAGCGACGCTTGCAAAGAGGGACGCAAGCAGTTCTAGAGAACATTCGTATTTGAAGAGCCAAACTGCAAAGATCATGCCACGCGCCAGAAAACGTTTCCGTTCGGACCACGAAGAGCAGCCTGAAGCGGAGGACAATTCCAGTGAATCCTCGACAAATATATTTTTTTACAGTCAAAAATATCAACAGTCCACTGTTCAAGAAAGACTTAGTTAATGCCATTTTATGCGAACTACCAGTACTGGCATTTATTCAGCACAAATCAATAGAGACATTCCCGGAAACACGCAGGACTATTTTTTTCCCTGAATTACTGATATGGCGAATGAGGTTGTCGCAAATTGTAATATCTGGCAAAAGGCAAAATATGATCGACACCGAAACAGATTCTCGGAGAAACCCCTACACAGGCGAAATATACAGCGAAATACATGTTTTCGACCAACAAGAAATACTTTCTCACTTGCGTAGACAAAACTTGTTAACTTTTAAGCCTAGTATCCAGATCGACAAACGATTACCCCAGCGTAAAAACTTTAATCTTTCCAGTGTGACCAAAGTTTCGAGAGTTCATCAGATTTAAGCGTGCTACGGTCGTACTGTCAATCAGCTGGGGTTGTTGACAAGCAGTTAAAATTCAAATATCGTATTTGCGGAAAGGAGCCTTTAAAAGATATTATTAAATACCAGCCAGCTGTTTGTACCTTGGCAAGACAAGTCTGCCGCTGTTCAAAGATATTAAAAAACAATACAATTTAAATTTAACAGTTGTTTTTTTAATTTACTGATAATTATTTGCTAATTTAAAGTTCATAGTTGCACTTTTATTGTTTTTTTTCGTACATTCTGGACCTAAAAAACATTTTGATCTGACAAGAGGCACCCCAGATAGTATTAATGTTATTTTGTCCTCACATGTAAACACCTGCAATCGACTTTTGTGAGTTTTTCCCTCCATTTCTTATATTGTTCAGTGAGAAGCGCACGCCAAAAGATTAAATTTTGTATTCTTTTCACCCAAAGTTCATTTCCGCAGACTGGCAACGCTATGGAATTTTCTGGTATTTTTTTCGTCGATCAGGGGACCGACGTGAAAAAAAGCATGACGAAAAGTGAACGCCAGCTGTTTGCCTCTCGCTCTCTCTCATGACTGGTTTTCGTCGATCTGGATACTAGGCTTTACCGGCGACCAAAGACAATATATTGCGATAATGATAATCGAATAAATCCGAAACAATTAAGTCCTTTTAAAGTAAGCTGGATAGCGCGCCAATCGTTTCATGGTACCTCGAAAGAAATATTGAAGACAAAGTTGAACTGATACTTCTCGCAGCTATGTGACACAATAGAACCATCCACTCAGTAACAAAAATCAAAAAAGCGACCTACTGACATAATCCATTCATCGACCTTAGCACAGAAATTACATAGGGATTAAGTCCTAAACGCACAGAATATTCAGTTTCAAAGATTACATAAAACAAGACAGGTAGGAGACAAGGTCTTCGTAAAATAGAACAGTATTTAAATATTTTTTTTGGGTTTTTTTTTTCTGTATGCACAACATTTTGAGAATATTGTGTTAAAGTTTTAGATCGATCCCTAACTTATGGACAGTTGAACGTAGGTAAGTTAGCTTGTTTTGTATGGGTTTTCAAAACTTTAAAACGCTCTCCTGAAAAGTTACCCTTTTCAAAGTCGGTGTACACGATCCTGCAAAATCTATCGGACGGATCGTTTTGAATTTTTGCAGTTGTTCTCAACTAAATTCTTCAGGTAACGCTGTCCAGTTGTTTTTTTTAATTTATTATTTTTAGAGCAACAAATAACGTTTTAGGCGAAAATCGGTGTTTTTGACTTTCAAGTGCCCTAAAAAATCGAAAAAAAATGAAAACTCGACAGCGTTACCTGAGGAATCTTGTTCTTTAACTAATGCAATTGGATTTTTTCATTTCAGATAATTCTGTGACCGGTTATCGTGTACACCGCAAAACATCTTTTCTTCGAGGCGCCGCCGGAGATTGCTGTATCTCAGTCAATTTTTAAATATTTTTGGAAGAAAAAAATCACACATATTGTTTCAATGTTGCCCAATCACATGCAAAAAACAAAATTGAGCTGAGACTATCCATATCGCCAATAATTTTTTTTTAAAAATTACTGATTTTTCACCGAAATAACTCCACGTTTTGACTCGCTTTATACGATTTAACAATCCGGACGTATGTATACGGGCATGTTGATAAATCCATCCAAAAATAGTTTGGAAGTGTGGTGGTCAGAGCAAATTAAAGCTCACAGGTGCCATAATAGGAAATAGCCCCCACATCATAATATCTCCAGCACAGCTGTGCAACTTATCAAGATGGTGTGGTTCTTTTCGAAGATCATGAAAATAGTAGCTGTAGTCATCGGGGTCCTCCAAATTTTTTAGTTCGAAAAGACAACAGTATTCCATTCCGAGGTCCAGATCACATATGCGCGCGCGAAAACAAGGCGTTGCAACTTCTGAGCTTCTTCTTGATTTCTAAGCCTAGTACTCAGATCGACGAAAATTGTACGCCAGTCAAGAGAGAGAGCGAGAGTCAAACAGCTGGCGTTCACTTTTCGTCAGTCCTTTTTTTCACCTCGGTTCTCAGATCGACGAAAAAAATACCAGAAAATTTCATAGCAGATTGGCAACTGCGGAAATTAACATTGGGTGAACCCTAGCGAAGAGATTAAAAAATTTAATTTAAAATTTAATCTTTTGGCCTGCGCTTCTTACTGAACATTTTAAAAAGTGGAGGGAAAAAATAAAAAAACACGCAAAATCGATTGGAGATGTTTACATATGAGGAAAAAATAACATTAATACTATCTGGGGTGCCTCTCGTCAGAGCAAAGTGTGTCTTAGGTCAAAAATGTACGAAAAAGCACAATAAAGGTGCAGCTATAAACTTTAATTTAGCAAATAATTATCAATAAATTAAAAAAAACAACGGTTAAATTTAAAGTGTTTTGTTTTTTAATTTCTTTGTACAGCGGCATACTTGTCTTGCCAAGGTAGTTGATAATATCTTTTAAAGGCTCTTTCCCGCAAATACGATATTTGAATTTTAACTGCTCGTGAACAAACCCAGCTGATTGACAATACGACTCTACGAAATTTTGGTCACACTGGAAAGATTCAAGTTTTTACGCTAGCGCATGATACAATAACATAAGGTACCTCTACTATTATAACAATGAGTGCGAGTGAAATGGGAACTGTTTAGTAAGTGCGAGCAGAGCGACAAAAGAATGTGTGGATTAGCCCTTAAATGGTTCATGGGTTTTTTTTTGCCTTTCATAATAAGAGGAGTTTAATTTTTTTTTATAATTTAATTTTTAATAATTTGGAATTTGAAATTAGGCTTTCTAATCTTAAAATAAAACTTTATTATGTCCAAACTTATACTAACATTTTCGGCTGCGATTTTTAAAGTTTCTTTTACATTCTTTGTTATTTTAAATGTATCGGCAATGTAGTGTACAAATATAAGTTCTAATTGTTTTATTTTTTAAACGAACTGGGCAGACGGTTTCATGAGTCCCCAAGTTTGCATCCCAGCGATTCCTCCCACAGCACTCTTTTTTCCAAACATTTCGGTGCCTTTAAAAATTTTACGCCATCGACAAGTTTGCGTCACACATTGCAAAAAGTCATTTAGCTCAAGGGTTAATTCTGTCGTCCGCAGACAACCTTTTCCTTCAAAAAACGAACACGCACTGACCAAAACCAGAACGTTTATGTTATTGTATCATGCGCTAACGTACTCGTTTGTCGATCTGAAGTTTAAAGGCACGAACTATTAAAAAAAATGTTATAAGAAGTTGCGAAAACAAAGAAACTATCTGTACAAATTTCCCGAAAAACTGTTTACAATTTTGTAAAAAAAACAAAAATTATCGAAATTTGGTATATTTAAGTCGATCCGTTCGTAAGCCTGCCCTAAATCAAAGGGAATGCAGACGAATAATTAGATCAAACATGGAAAATCCTTCCATAAGTCCTGTTAAAGTCAAAAAATCTAATTGGAAAGAACGTTAGCGATAGCACAGTGAGCCGCAGATTGAAAGAAAATAATATCAACACATATGTTGAGCGAAAAGAAAGCGAACCAAGCCAAACGCTGTCATTTGCTTTGGAATACATAAAAAAAGCCATAGAGTTTTGGCACAATTTTTTATGGACAGAAGAGGCTTCTTTTCAATTTCGAGGTTCGTTGGGAAAACAATTTATGCAACTGCATCAACTGCAAAAGAAGAAAGCTGTTCAGCCACTTAACAGAATTGGATGTGGCTCAGTAATGTTTTGGGCATGTCTAAGCTACTTTGGATTTGGTGAATGGCTACAAACCATTAATGGCACTTCAAAAATTAAACATACATCAAAGGTCGCCAACAAACAAAAAACAAAATTAAAGCAGTCAGGATATGCAAATATTTTAAATTACAATGCTTTGGCATCAGGAAATAGACTCTTTCCAACTAACAACTGGAACCTGCAACATGACAATGCTCCGTGTCCCAAAGGCTGGATGCCTACCAAGTTTATAAAGGACTTGGATCAGACTGTTCTTCCATGGTCCCCGCAAATTCCTGACATTAATGTCATTGAAAATGTTTGGGCTTTCATGAAACGGCAAAGGACTATTGACAAGCAGGGCTGCCAGTTTAGCTATTTAGTTGCTAGATCTAGCCACTTTTAAAAAAAATTTGCAATTTTTTTTTTATCGATTTGCTATTAGCAACAAATCTATCAACTTTTCATATTTTTTTTGCAACTTTATAAACATTTTGTTATTTTTCTTCATCATTTTAAACTTTTTTATACCTATATCGGAATTATTTTTTAACTCAGTGGTTCAATCATATGAACACTTTTGTGCTGTGTTGTGTCGGGTAAAGATGCCAAAAATTTACAAACCACATTTTCGGGATGAATGGCTGCGCGACGACGAGTTTAAGGTGTGAATTCGCAAGCACTGCACGGATATTAACAGGGCCTATTGTGGGTATTGCAAATCCACAATAGTCGCGACACTTTTCGAGATCCGACACCACGTCGCATCAAAAAAACAAGTGGCTGCGATTGGCGCTGTTACACAAAAAAATAAGTTGCCCTTCTTTCAAAAGTCCACGAAAACGGAGGAACAAGAAGCGGCACTATGCCTATACATTGCAAAACACACGGCGATAGCGACAAGCGATCATTTACATATATGCATAATCAGTTTAAAAGTTAAATTTAACTGATCTAGCAATTTTTTGGCTATTTTCGACGAATTTTAAGCAATTTCTAGCAACTTTTTTTTTTAAATCCAGCTATTTCTGCTTGGGAGTTTCTGGCAGCACTGTTGACAAGCATCAAAAACGCGATTATACTATTCATGAAATAACCGAAATTTGGTCAAACTTAACTCTTGAGTTTGCACAAAAGTTAATTAACTAAATTCAACCCAGGCTGCAAGCAGTCATTGATGCCAAAGGTTGTGTTACTAAATTTTAACATAATTGTCAATATTTTTTTTGTAATATTGACTTAAGTTGTAAAAACTTGATGTGTAAATACTTTTGACGAGAATAAAACGTGTCTAAATACTTTTGACAACTGATAAGCATCTTTTCATTTGCTTGTTACTTTGTCCTATAAACCGTTATCTTATGCACTTGTTTTAGGCTTGCTTCTCCATTGATTAAACTGTGCAAGAACAACTATGTATGTACATATGTATATATTTCGTTGAATTTTGCATTCAGCAACCACTATAAAATCGAAAATTAGTTGAGATGTGTAAATAATTGTTCGTTGTGTAAATAGTTTTGACCACCCCTGCTCTATAATGTACAAAATGTATGTAAAGTTCTAACAATTTTTTTTTTCTGTCCTTGCTTTTTGTTCTATTTGAAAGTGTATCTCAACTTTTGCTTGGCGAAGTTAGATTTCTTTCTCGCTATAGGTAAAAGCTAGAAAAAGCTGTTTTTTGTAAGTGTACTAAAAAGTCACTGAAATTGAGACATCAAAAAATTACACTTCTTTAAAATTAATCTTAATTTAATTTGATAGCTTTTTAGAAACATATTTTTATTTAAATATAATCTGTGCATTATTTATATTTGAATTCTGGATTTGGCTCTTCATTATGATTGTTTTAAAGGCAAATACATATGTAAAAAAATTTTACCGATATCAATCTGTACTCACTTTTTTAGCGTTTAAACTTGCATATAATTTAAATAAATTTCCAATTGTCCGTTGAAATTAGTAATCCACGTAAATTGGTAGAGAAAAAATGTATGCAGTAGAAAAAGGTTGTAACGCTGGTTAAGCGAGATATGTAGCTACACAATCTAATAATTAATTTTTCTTCAGCACGTTAATATGTATATACATACGTATGTATGTATGTATGTATATATTAATTTGTACTGTATTATTAGCAAGAAACAACTTTTCTAATCTGCTTGCGTTTGACACCGTCAATATTTTATGTATAAATTAAAGTCTTTTTGACCGGTGTGATTTTGATTTGTGAAATAATAGGCAAGCATTAGTGCGAGTATATACATATGTACATTAGCATGTACATACATACCATGCGTAAAGACCCGATATCTAAAAGAAAAGGCCACATATACAATGGTTAACTGGCCAAGAGCGCGCGATCTCCGATGGTAAAGTTAATGGCAACAATCAGAAAGAGACTGCCGAGCGAAACTGAGCTATAAAATTGCCTTAGAAATGGATGAGAGAGCGCTAAGATAGAGAGGAAGTAGAGAGAACAGTTGCGAGATCCGGTAAAAGCCAAGAGTGGTGCAAAGAAAGAAACCGGTTTATTTACTTGCAGACTCGAATACAGTCTTTGGGAGGTCAATATAAAAAGCTTTACAAAAAGAGAGGCTCAATGCGCACCCTATGATAAAAAATTACATGAAATTTTATTAACCGTATTGTGTAGTCTGTGGAAGCCTAAGCTGTATGTATGTATGTGTGTATGTTCGTACGTACATTGTACATATTTACATCAAACAACAACTTTTAAACTTATTTTTCTACTCTGCTTGTATTTGACACCGTCGAAATTTGATGTATTACTTCAAACGCCATCTCTTATTAACGCATTTTTGAAGTTACCGGCGTCTGCAAGGGGTGATAGTTCAAGCTCGGTCAACGAACTGAGACAAGGCTTCTTGTAATCAAAGAACCAGGTCCACCACTTAAATTTTCTTTATATATGTAGCTTTGTGTAGAAATAAATAATTTCATATCTTAATTGGTAATATAGGTAGTCTCGTTGTTTTATAGCTCAAGCACACTAGCAATAGTTTTCCATCGATAACTGAGTTAACTTGATAAGTTCAAATAGACGTTTCACTTGGCAAACTCGAGTTTAAAAAACAGCTTTTTTTCTTTTTATTTGGAATAAAAGTACAACAATAAAAAAAACAATAGCAAATATAACAAAAAATAAGAAAATTCGCGTTAATGAAAATTATATTTTTTGGTACGTTTATTAAGGCAGGTTTGCACCTTGTTGGCGCCCAAAACCTGATTTTTTTTCTGGAATTTATTTCTTAGAAAGTATGGTAGGTATGGGAATAAAATTTTAGCCAGTTGTAGTGTACAGTTTATTGAAGCTACACAATTTTTTTGAGTGCGATCCAAGCGAAGGGGGGAGGGGGAGTACTCAACATGTACGCGGCATGTCCGCGAAAAACTCGTCCTCATGGCGCATTTTTTGGAATTTTAAGAAATAATCTGAAACGCAAAAAACGAATATATTCTTAATCTGTATACTTGTTCGCATGGCTTGAACTAGGATAATTGAAAAAACTTAAAAAATGCAAAAATTATAAGCTTTTGAAAAATAAATCGGTTTTTTCCTCATTTTTTCGTTACTCACTATTTTTTTTAAATAAACAATGTTTTAATATTTTCAAAAGATCCTAGTTCCAGACATGCACATACTTCTGAGGCACATGTATACAAAATTTCATGACGATTGCTCAAAAAATGGTTTCGAGAAAAACGCGTTTGAAAATTTGCCCACGCTAACCCGCGCGCTTTACACCGGTCCACCAAACGGCCGATAACTTTCGTAATTCAAGAGATTTCGACTTGAAATTTTAGGAGAGTAAAATTGAAACATGTATCTATCCGAAACTGCAAAAAAAACAAATTTTTTTTTTTTGACCTCACAAGGTGCAAGCTTGCCTTAAGCCAAAATATCTATATAATAAACTACATACATATGTGCAAAACGTAGATCACTGTTCGAAGTTAAGAGACATTTTCGACCACATAAAGTATAAAATGAAAACAGCTTTTTACAACACCTTTTTCAACTTAAAGTCTACTCTTGTAATGAAGAAAGGTAGAGACAAAAACACTTTATAAGATGGTCCCAATTGGCCCGTTGCAAAAAGGATTTTAATTTCCCATCTATTTAGGTGGGCCAGCAGCTCACCCGAAAAAGTTTCCTTCTCGAATAGGACTTATGGTTGGCTAACAACCAAGGAACAATCTTGCATTTGATTAAAATAAAAAACTAATAATAATAATTATAATTATATATATTATATTATAAAGTGTGTTCTCTTTTTTGTGGGCTTTCGTAGCGTCGGTTTTTAAAAGAGTGTGGACAAAATATATTCTTAGATAAATCTGAAATTCTAAAAGTCAGGGAAGTTTTTCAGTGATGCCAGATGGCAAAACCTGATCGCCACAGTACTCCACCTAGACTTCATGTTCGAAAAGGCAGAGGGAGTCTAATTGTATGACGAGGTCTTGAAGGTTGGTTAACCGCCGCTATGTCTTCAGTCCTGGTTCTGGAGTCTCCGTATGGATTTTGGGATGAAGGTGTAGGCTGCTGAACCTCTATGAAGGCTGGCTTGAGTCGGTCTATAGATACTTTAATGCCCGTGTTAATGGTAAAATATTTGGATTGTTTTTCTTTCACTTCAAAGGGTCCATCGTAAGGCGGCTGAAGGGATCCACGGAGAGTGTCGTTGCGTAGAAAGACGTGAGTGGCGTTTTCCAGCCCTTTAAAAACGAAAGGCTTAGATGTGTCGTTATGTGCAGTCTGTATTAGCCGTATTTCTCGCATAATTTCCTTCAGTTCCTTTGCGAAGTCAGTTTGCGGTTGGAAATTGGACTTTTGATGAAAAAATTCTCCTGGAAGGCGAAGGATTGTGCCGTACAAAAGTTATGTTGTTCCATTTGCTTGTGGGTGATATGCTGTTGTGCGAAGGTGATATATTCCCAGCATTCATGACAATTCATGGAACAATTTGGACTCGAACTGTCTTCCTTGGTCTGTTGTGATGCGAGCAGGAACTCCAAATCTTGAGATCCACGATCCGATAAGTGCTGAGGCTACCGTGTTGGCGTGCATGTTAGGGGTGCAGAAACATCGAGTGAAACATCGATAACATCGATGTTTTCAAAACATCGAAACCATCGATGGTTCGTGACCACTATCGATGTTGACACTTGCGACCCCTTAAAGTATTGGGAGGTATGATTTTCAAATAATAAGAAATACTTTTTACAGATGACTGATGACAACGAATTAAAATTGGTTGCAAAAAAATATTTCTGTGTACAAGCCTCGTCCTGTGAGTCTGAAAGGGTGTTCAGCAAAGCTGGACAAACTGTATCTGATCACAGAACAAGGCTTAAACCTGAAGTTGTTGATCAACTTCTTTTCCTCAACAAAAATAGACACTTTAAATGATCTCAAATAAACCTCATTGTTATCGTTTGTACTGTTTTGCCTTTTATTTTTTTTTTTTTAAAACATCGATGTTTCAATCACAGAACAAGGCTTAAACCTGAAGTTGTTGATCAACTTCTTTTCCTCAACAAAAATAGACACTTTAAATGATCTCAAATAAACCATTGTTATCGTTTGTACTGTTTTGCCTTTTATTTTTTTTTTTTAAAACATCGATGTTTCAATCGATGTTTTTTTTGAAAACATCGAAAACATCGATGGGCACGAACATCGATGTTTCTGCACCCCTAGTGCATGTCCTCGATTGCGATGGCTTCCGGCCAACGTGTATAACGGTCAATGATTGCTAAGCAGTATCTATATTGACCTGATTGGGGTAATGGTCCGATAAGGTCCAAATTGATATGGTCGAATCTTTTACTAGGAAGCGTGAAGTGTTGTAGCGGCGAGCGAACATGTCGGGAAATCTTCGATTTTTGGGAAGGAACGCAGTGTTTTACGAATTGAGCAATATCCTTGTGCATTGAGGACCATACGAAACGTTGTTTGATGAGTTTTATTGTTGATCCAATTCCACTGTGAGAGATGTTATGTAGTTTGCTAATGACGCTTTTCCTTAGTGGCTCTGGAACGAAGGGTCGCAAGCTGGATGTGGACAGATCGCAAATGACCGAATTTGTAGAGTTAGGAATGCTGATTGACTTCAACTGCAATGCTGTGGTGTTGTCGCTAAGTAGCCGCTTTATCTCTTCGCAATTTGCTTGTGCGATGCTTAGTTGCTTGTAGTCGATCATTTCGCGTTTGATGGTTGAGATGCGAGAAAGAGTATCGGCGGTAGTGTTGTCAATGTCGGCTATATGAACTATAGAGGTGGTGAATTGGCTAATGAAATCCAAATGTCTGAGTTGTCTTGGAGAGGCTTTTTCCGGTTTCTGCGAAAAATTCCATTGGTTGAAACTGATTATCGACGACTTGATGAAGCACTGCTCCCACAGCGAAATCGCTTGCATCTGTACAGAGAGACAGATGCGCAGCCGGTGCTGGGTGAACAAGAAATGTTGCTTCTGCAAGGTTTCGTTCACATTCATCGAAATTTTTGATGGTTGCGGCAGTCCAAGTGATTGGAGTTAAGTCATACTTCTTATTTCTAGGGATAAGTTGACTTAGCGGTGCTTGGTGTTGAATTGCATTTGGCAAGAAACGCCTGTAAAATTTAATCATTGCCAAGAACCTACGTAGCTTCCTAGCGACTTTGGGCAGAGAGATGGCTTTAACTTTTTCTGGCAGTGGTTTGATGCCGTTTGGATCAATGTGATGGCCTAAGAAATTGATCGACTTCTTTCCGAAGCTGCACTTGGCTGGATTAATGGTGAGGTTGAATTGTCGTAGTCGTTCAAAGACTTGGCGGAGGTGAAGTTGGTGTTGCTCCATATTGACTGATGCAACCTCAATGTCATCGACGTAAACGAAGACAAAATCCATCTCTGCCAGTACGGAATGCTTGTATCGTTGGAATGTTTGTGCCGCGTTCCACAACCCGAAAGTCATGTGGGTGAATTCGAATAAACCGAAAGGAGTAGTTATTGCCATTTTGGGAATGTCTCGAGCCTCGATGGGGATTTGATGATATGCTCGGTTTAGATCGATCTTTAAAAAAATGTGTTTCTTGTAAAATATATGAGTGCAATCTTGGATGTGCGGTAAGGGGTACCGATCTGGGGTGGTTTTGGCGTTGAGAGCTCGGTAATCACCACATGGACGACATTCACCAGTAGCCCTACGGACCATGTGTAACGGGGAAGCGTAAGGGCTTTTTGACGGGCGGCAAACGCCAAGCTTCATTAAATACTGGAACTCACTTGTTGCTGCTTGGAATTTTTCTGGAGTTAGCCTTCCGTCGGACCTGCCCTGTTGATTTCCAACAGTGGTGCTTAGTTTTTTGTGTGGTACCAGCAAAATTGGGGGTTAGAATTGCCCTGGAGGGTGTGTTGCTCCGGTAATTCTTGTTACTGGGCGATCGATTGTAGCTCCGACCTCGTTGCTGATTTGTGGTGGCAAGCAGGTGACTTAGCTTGTTGTTGATCTGCTGCAGAATCTTGTCACTGTCGTCCAGGCTCTTACCTAATTGTGTGATGCGATCCTCCTGTGAAGCATGGTGGATGTTTTGTTGTGATACCGCACACATGTGGTCTGAAGCGTCGTAGTTAAGAGAATCCATTACAGCATCGGCAGCAGTTGCGAGCTGTTTGGAGGGCTTTCAAGCAGACCTACGATTAATGCACGTGCCGGAGGTGGTAGGCGCTTGATCCAGTAGCGACGCACAACCGATTCGTCATTGGTGGCGTTAGTTTGCTGCAATTGACTGAATTCAACTGTCGAGTTGAATTCCTGTCGCAAAGTCTGTCGAGGCGCACCATTTCTGATTCTGCAATTTTGGACAAAATGGCTTGTTTATGGGTGGAGTACGGATTCGTTTGTGGTGGGTTGTTGACAAGATCGTGCACTTGATACAGGTATTTGGGATCAGCGTACGCGATTACTGCTGCGTATTTCTCTTGCTCTTTGCGTGCACCGAGGCCTTGCAGCATAAACCAGCTCTCCAGTTTGGTGAAAAACATTTCGATGTTGATGATAGAATGTAGTTGAGGGAAGGCCATTTTAGCAAATACCGAGTTAACAACAATTTGCAATGGCTCCTGCGCGTCGACGAAATCTTCGTTGTCCTGCATTGTCTTAGGTTAGGTTGAGGTTCTGCGTAAGACTGCACTTCGTTCGCTTTGATTGCAGATGTTCGAATTGTCGGGGTCACCAGCTATGGTTGGCTAACAACCAAGGTACAATCTTGCTTTTGATTAAAATAAAAAAACTCCAAGTTTAAACTATAATTTATTTTGTGTTCGTTAACTTGATGAATATTATAAAGTGTGTTCTCTTTTTTGTGGGCTTTCGTAGCGTCGGTTTTTAAAAGAGTGTGGCCAAAATATATTCTTGGATAAATCTGAAATTCTAAAAGTCAGGTAATTTTTCAGTGATGCCAGATGGCAAAACCTGATCGCCACTCACTTTTTTTAGAACCCCGACGAATATGTCTTAAAATTTATAGCGAAGAAATATCTGTGTGTGCCTATAACGTCTTGCGACTCAGAAAGTATGTTCAGCAAAGCCGGACCAGTTGTCTGATCGCAGAAGTTCTCGAAATCCATCCGAAGTCAACAAAATATTTTTCTTGAACTAGAACAACAATCTCATAGATTAGTTTACAAAAAACCGAAATGTACCAAATTTGTTTTTTCCTATGGTGAAAGAACAATAAAACCATGTTATTTTGTTTTAAATTTGACTTAAATAGCGCTCGGACAATTTTACTTAAAAAATTAGATGTATCGATGTGATATTGTTCAAAACATCGGGAACGTCGATGTTACCCAACATCGATGTTTTAAAACAAGCTACTATACCCTTCAGTTGTTCGATCGTAATATTTAAGTGCCAGAGACCACCTTACCAATCCACTGAGCCCACTGAGTATGGAGGCCTTTCGCTCCCCTCAGTTACTTCCAGCCTCAGCATCTCGTCGACTTCAGCGAATAACAGCTTTAGGGTGTCCGGAGACATTGAGTTAAAGTGTTGCTTTTGCAAGAGGCGATCCCTCTTCCAACTGGATCATACGTGTTTTTATGCCCGTATATTTAATGCCTGACGCCTGGCCCATTTGTTCAGCCGATTACAATGCCTATTTCTCTTCTGGATCACATGTGTTTCCATGCCCATATGCCCAATTCCTTGACGCCCAAATCCCGAGACAGATTTCCCACTTCGTCCAGTCAATTTAGCTGCTTTTGGGTGAAAGGGGTTCGAGGAGTATGCTTTTTTTTATTCGGGAGAAGATCTCAAATGCCCCAGTCAGCTGAAAGGGTGTGGAAGTTGCGCTCAAGGGAATTGATTATTAATGAAATGGACTGTATTATTTTATGTATAGGTTTTTAGATTTTTATTAAGGTTAAGCGGTTTTACAATATGTTTTGCGATAAGCGAGCGGTTGCGGTGAAGTCAACTATATGAATGCCCAGAAAACGAGCAGAACAAAAATAATGCAGAAAAACGCGTGATATTTCAATACTAATGCAGATCTACTGCAATTTCGGCTATGCGTGTGAGCTTAAAGCTTTTATATATAAAACGAAACAATGATGAGCGTTTAACTAGGTGCTATTATAGGCAAATATTAAATGACCGATCTATTTCTCAACATACCGGCCCCCCTGAACGACGGTTCAGTTTAAAGGAAGCACAGCTATTTTCGTAATGGGCCGCTTGTAGATTCCTCTGGCCGTTTTAACTGTGACCACACGGACCCTCTGATCTTGGCCAGGATGAAGTTGTATGACTCGTCCCAACAGCCACTTGCTAGGCGGTTGGTTCGGCTCCTTCAGGACAACCAGGGTGTCCATGGCAACATTCTGAACATCTTGTTGCCATTTCGTGCGAACTTGAAGTGTATTGAGATACTCCAAGTTCCAGCGTTTCCAGAACCCTTGAACCTTGGCCTGCAATTGTCTCCAGCGCTGCAGTCTGTTGATGTTTACATCCAGGAAAGATGGCTCTGGTACCGAAGTAAGAGGCTGACCTGTTAGAAAATGAGAAGGGGTTAGCGGGTCAAGGCTGTGATCGCTGGGTGCGCACAAAGGTCGAGAGTTCAGAAGCCCTTCAATTTGAATTAACAGGGTCGAATATTCCTCGAATGTTAGCGCACTGCTGCCAATAACTCGTTTTAGGTGCAACTTTATAGATCGCACACCAGCCTCCCAAATACCTCCAAAATGGGGCGCTGAGGGCGGAATGAAATGCCAATTAATTTCGTGACTCGACAAGAAGCTCGAAATCTTATCGCTATGAGTTTGGGTAATGGCGATCCGTTGCATTTCAACTAAGTCTCGTTTGGCTCCATGAAAAGTTGTGCCGTTGTCCGAATATAAATCCGATATGGGCCCTCGTCGGGACCAAAAACGTTTGAAAGCGGCAATAAAAGCGGATGTTGTCAAATCGCTGACCAGTTCAATATGTATCGCTTTGGTAGAGAGATAAACAAAGATGGCAATCCAAGCTTTGCCAAATTTTGGTGTCCGACCTGTGGAGGCCTTGATCGTTACAGGTCCAGCATAATCCAATCCAGTGTGAAGAAAGCAACGGGCGGGTTGAACTCGAAACTCGGGTAAATCAGCCATATGTTGAGAACTCGTATGTCGTCGTTGCAAGAAGCAAGTCCTGCAATTAAATACGGTTTTGCGGACAAGGTTTCGGGCTCCTAGAATCCAATATCTTTGTCGTAGACCATGGAACGTGTATTCGACTCCAGCATGTAGCGATGCGGCATGTTGATATTGAACTAATAAAACAGCTACAGGAGATTTCTTAGGCAAGATTATGGGATGTTTTGCGTCATAATTAGCCGTAGCATTGTCGATGCGACCACCAACACGTATTACTCTCTGCTCGTCCAAAAAAGGGGTGTAGCGGATCAACTTTGAGTTCTTTTTTAATGGCTGTCCGGTGTTTAACTGCTTGTATTCCACTTTGAAGAACTCCTTCTGAACGTGAGTGAATATCCTGTATCGGGCATATTGTAGCTCCCACGCCGACAGAAATGGTAAAAGTTGATTCCTTCCACGAATACGATGAAGGGGACGAAAACAGTAGCTAAGTATCCTCAACAAACGAGACCATGAAGAGGTTTTGTTGATCATACGGGTTAGTGAATTGCCGTCGTCGGAAATTTGTAAATTAACCTTTGGTTCGGCATTCACCTCCAGGCAAGCTTTTTCTTCTGTCGACAGAACAAATTTAGCCTTAATGGGTGGCCAAGATGAGCGTGGCTGAGATAGCCAAGCTGGTCCATTCCACCAGATTGGATGCTCCATGAGATCCTTTGGAAGAATTCCTCGGGATGCACAGTCTGCAGGGTTATCGCCACTTCGAATATGTTGCCAGCAGCTACGTGGACACGCCTCTAAAATTTCTGCAGTTCGGTTGCAAACATATGTGTTCCAGGTCCGGGGAGGAGATGAGAGCCAATGCAAGACTATTTCAGAGTCTGACCAACAATTGATTCTGGAAATAGGAATAGTTAATGATTGCTTGACCAGGGAAATCAATTTAGAGAGTAAATGGGCTGCGTTTAACTCAAGTCGCGGAATGGAGACAGTCTTAATAGGTGCAACGCGAGTTTTTGCCATTATAAGTTTAACAGCATATCCATTGTAGACTTCGACGCGACTATAGATGACGGCAGCATATGCCTGAGATGATGCATCTGCAAATCCAACGCGGTGCTGATATGTAGCGAGGAACTCGGCAAGTTTCCAATAAATGCATTTGAGATACGAACTGTTGCCACCGTGTGCATAATTGGGGAGGTAATACCTCATTCCATTCGACAGAACTCAGCCAACTATCTTGAAAGAGAATCTTTAGAAAAACAGTTCTGGGCGCAAGCAAACCCAGCGGATCGTAGATCTTGGCTAGTTCCGAAAGCAGAATGCGTTTGGTAAGAGCGGTTGTAATTCCGGGGATTTCTAGCTTTAAGAAAATATAGTCATTTTTTGGTTCCCAACACAATCCCAGCACTTTAACAAATCGAAAGGAGCTGTCTTTCTCTAAAGCTTCAAGTGGATACTCACAAATCTCGTTTGGCAAAGACTTCAATAGGGTGTGACGGTTCGTCGCTGTCGGGTGGCTCAGGGATGGCCAGGATTTGTCACAAGAATTTGTTTGTGTCAGGCGTGGTTGCTGAAAGAGAGTTCCGACCCAGCCCAGAGTAGAAGTCGTGGGAAATTACTTAGTAATTGATTAGGACTAGGTTTTATTTCAGTAAATATCTTGACATTTGATTAACAACTAACGAGTTCTCCGATTTGACGGGGTGCCGCCCTTGCTGCCTTTGCTTCCTTCGTCCACAATACCTGGTATCGGGGGCCGTTCCGCTGTTCGAGAGGACCAATACGGGATGTGTTGCCTGAAATGAGAATAGGGTGCTTGGGGACCCTGAAGTCAGCCACGAGAGAGAGAGAGTTTGTTGCTTGGGGACCCTGAAGTCAGCCACAAGAGAGAGAGTTTGTTGCTTGGGGACCCTAGAGTCAGCCACAAGAGAGAGAGAATTTGTTGCTTGGGGACCCTGAAGTCAGCCACAAGAGAGAGAGAATTTGTTGCTTGGGGACCCTGAAGTCAGCCACAAGAGAGAGAGAATTTGTTGCTTGGGGACCCTGAAGTCAGCCACAAGAGAGAGAGATTTGTTGCTTGGGGACCCTGAAGTCAGCCACAAGAGAGAGAGAGTTTGTTGCTTGGGGACCCTGAAGTCAGCCACAAGAGAGAGAGTTTGTTGCTTGGGGACCCTGAAGTCAGCCACAAGAGAGAGAGAAGTGCTTGGGGACCCTGAAGTCAGCCGCAAGAGAGAGAGAGAAGTGCTTGGGGACCCTGAAGTCAGCCGCAAGAGAGAGAGATCAGCCGGTGAACCGTGCCGTAAGGAGGTGTGATCCTAAAATCAGACGTCTCCTAGGGATACCTCCAGAAGGAGGGACTACTACTAAGCTAAGGAGCTAACTACTATGTATAAGCGGACTTGGATCGAATGATCCAGTCCACCAAAAATGACTTCGCTGCTTACCACCACTGGGGAGTAGATCCTTCACCCTTAGACGGTTGGCTGCTAAGTGCCTTTCCATGGCCCGTGGCCCGTCTTATATAGGGCTCGGCGAGATCTAGTGTGCCCGTCGTCTGTGGGATTTGCCGGGCTAAGTGTGACCATCTTTCTCTCGGTCTAGTGTGCCCCTATATGCGCGATCGTTGGCGCGCGCGCGTTCTCGGTTTGAATTTGAAATTAAATACTTCTTTTGTTTCATGCTTTTTTATTCTTATTTATTTAATTCATTTAATTCATTTTATTTAATTCATGCTGATCTTATTTATTGTGCGCGCAGCGTCACACTCCCCCCCCGTCATGGATTCGAGAGGTGTCGTACAATTGTTACGTAATTCCCCCTATTTACGATTACTCTCCAAATCCTTTCTCCATCTTTCACCAGCCAGCGCTGCTGCTTTCCAGGTTTCTTCTCATCCAGCTTCTTCTTAATGTTGTTTTTGGTTGTTCTGGACAGTATTACTCCCTCCGGTAGTGTCCAACTACTAACCATACAACATATAGACTGGTCATTTCATACAACGAATTTGGTCACAAAATTTTTCAATCGGGGGGCCCCAGTGCTGGAATCGGCAGGCCCCGACACTTCGTGTGCCTTCGGGTTTTTTCGCTCTCGTTCTAATTCTTATTTTGACGCTCGCGCTCGAGTTCGGTCGTTCAGTCGCAGAGACGCGCATTTTGAAGAAGGTTGGCCTGCGCTTGAATTGGGCTTTGTATGTATGCGTGTTCATGCATTCTCATACAGGGGTGCATGTGTGCGATCATTTCATTTCGATGCAGCAAGAATATTTTGTCTTTTGCTACTTTTCAGACTTGGTACCCTAACAATATGGGCGTATTCACTAATGGGTTAATGATAAAAATAAGAATATTATATGTTATAGTATATTTTTAATATTTCAGCATATATTTCATCTTGGTTTACAAATTCAAATCAGTGGTAGCAAAAAAATATTTTGCATATATGTATGTATTCCAATTAATAGAAATCAATCTACTGAGATAGGAACAGGGCACATCGCAGTCGGTGTCTGCGCTTAGTGGTTCAGAAAACTTCAAACCAAATCAGCTTTGGTTGTTGTTCTGCGAGCGTATGGTGCCTGCATAGCCTACCGACGATTGAATTTTAGGGGTGGGTACGGAAACAAGAACGTTTTTTAGGACACTTGTTTTGAATGTTATGTTTAATGATAATTAATTTTATAATTTTTTTTATATTAAAAATCATTAAAAGTTTACTTCTTGATTTAAAATAGTAATATAAATTTAAGAAAATCACTTCAAATTTTTTTTGTCTGTACTTTTTAGTGGATAAACAATTTGTTATTTTCCAAGATTAAAACTATAAAATTATTATATGTACATATGTATATTTATCGGTAACTAATTCAAGCGGCGACTTTCAAGAATAAGCAAACATAAAAATATATATAACTAGATCATTAAATAACAACATTAAACAAAATTACACTGCGAATCAAAAAAAAAATCAACCAAAACTCATTAAACATATCATTCAAAACAAGTGTCCTAAAAAATGTAAACAAAACAAAAGCCAAACAGCCGTTCTTGTTTCTGTACCCACCCCTAAAATTCAATCGTCGGTAGGCTATGCAGGCACCATACGCTCGCAGAACAACAACCAAAGCTGATTTGGTTTGAAGTTTTCTGAACCACTAAGCGCAGACACCGACTGCGATGTGCCCTGTTCCTATCTCAGTAGATTGATTTCTATTAATTGGAATACATACATATATGCAAAATATTTTTTTGCTACCACTGATTTGAATTTGTAAACCAAGATGAAATATATGCTGAAATATTAAAAATATACTATAACATATAATATTCTTATTTTTATCATTAACCCAATAGTGAATACGCCCATATTGTTAGGGTACCAAGACTGAAAAGTAGCAAAAGACAAAATATTCTTGCTGCATCGAAATGAAATGATCGCACACATGCACCCCTGTATGAGAATGCATGAACACGCATACATACAAAGCCCAATTCAAGCGCAGGCCAACCTTCTTCAAAATGCGCGTCTCTGCGACTGAACGACCGAACTCGAGCGCGAGCGTCAAAATAAGAATTAGAACGAGAGCGAAAAAACCCGAAGGCACACGAAGTGTCGGGGCCTGCCGATTCCAGCACTGGGGCCCCCCGAGTGAAAAATTTTGTGACCAAATTCGTTGTATGAAATGACCAGTCTATATGTTGTATGGTTAGTGGTCCAACCCTCGTCGTTAGACTCCTCCTCGTGGAGCTCCAGTATATCCCTATCCGGTGTATCCATTACCCTTTGCTCCTGGGCAGTTTCGGCCGTTTGGCTGTTGCCTTGCCTGAACTGAATATTCCCGGTTGGTGCCGTGGTTTTTAGTTTTGCCGGTGCTGTCCTCTTCCGAGTGGTTCCCGGCATCGGTGCTGGCTCTATAAGTTTTGCCATCGTTTGTGCCGCCCGTAACTTCGCGTGTTTCTCCCGGAATTTTCGTGCTGCCTCCGTGAATTTGTTCATCTTTTCTGTAATGAGACAAATGTTTGTGTTAGGCTTAACGTTTAGTTTTGGTGTGGGATTTAGTGTTGTGTTATGGTTATGGTGTAGTGTTGGTTTACGTTTGGGGTATGGTGTAGTGAGATGACTAATATTATGTGAGTTGTGTGTTGTGGATTTGTGTAGTGTTTGGTTATGTGTATTCAATGATAGATTGTGCTTTTTGTGTGTTGCCAGTGCATCGTGTTCATTCTGTATTGTATTTGTTTCTACGTACTGTTTGATGTCTCCGATGTATACTCGCTTTGTTTTTCGTGTGCTCTGGTCTCTCACTGTCATGATTACTGGTGACACGAAATTGGTTACCTTCCAGGGGCCGTCGTACTTTGGTGCTAGTTTGGCGTTAAATTTTTCTGCCGCTTTTGACAGATAGTGCGTCTTGCACCATACCAAGTCCCCGACATCCGGTTTCCAGTCCCTTTTCCGTAGGTTGTAGTGATGTTTTTGTTGTTCCGCGGCTTCTTCTGTATACTGTGTTGCCTCCTTTCGTACGTCTTTCAACCTGTTCCATCTTTGTTCTATACTTTCCTCCTGTAACCCCGATCCTTTTGTTACCCTGTCTAACACCGTGTTTGGTAATCTTAGCTCTTTTCCGAATACTAGCTGCGCAGGGCTATATTTTGTAGATTCTGATACACTACTATTGTATGCTAACATTAGCTCTGGTAAATGTTCGTCCCACGTGGTTTGATCCTCTCCTGCTAGCTGTGCGATCATCGTTTTAACTGTTCGATTCGTTCGCTCGGTAGGGTTCTCCTGGGGCGTGTACGGTGCCGTCAACTGTTGCCGTATCCCCCATTTTTCCATGGCCTTTCTTGTTTTTCCTCCTGTGAACTGGACCCCATTGTCCGAGATCAGAGTTTTTGGTGATCCAACTCTCGCAATTACCCTTTCTCTAAAGACTCGTAGGAATGCGTCCGCTGTAGCCTGTCTGATTGCTGCAAGTTCTACCCACTTCGAGAATTTGTCCACGATTACTAATAGTGTGCTGTTTCCGTGCTTTGATCTGGGTAGAGGTCCTACGAAATCCACACATATGGTTTCCCACGGTGCTTCTGCCACTTTTGTCAGCATCTTCCCAGCTTTTTTCTGTTGCGATACCTTGTATTTTTGGCAACACTCGCATTTCTGTACGTATTTCCTTACGTCCTTGTTCATTCGTGGCCAGAAATATCGGTTTTTTACCCTTCTCAGTGTCTTGAACATGCCCAGGTGTCCTGCTTCTGATGTACTGTGGTTTTCCGTCAACACCTGTTGAATTTCAGCTTCAGTTATGCACAATTTCCATGGTTGTGTGTCTCTCCGATTGCTACCCAGTTTATATAGCCTGCCCGCCTCTATCTTGAATTCCGTGTTTTCTTGGTTTTGTTCCAGTTCCTTGTATTTTTCATCAATCCATGTCTCCGTGTACTGTATTGTTTTTAACTCGTTCTGTGGTGTTCTGGATAAGGCGTCTGCTACCGCATTCCATTTTCCCTTTCTGTACTGGACTTCAAACTGAAATGGTTGTAGACCTAGTGCCCATCTGGCCACTCTTCCCGACGGGCTTTCTATTGAATTTAGCCACTTCAAAGCCATGTGGTCTGTTATCACTATGAACCGATAGCCTTCGAGGTACATCTTGTATTTGTTGATGCCCCAATATATTGCTAAGCATTCTTTTTCAGTTGCGCTGTAATTTTTCTCTACTTTACTCAACCTCCTGCTGGCAAATGCTATCACATGCTCCCCGTCCTCTCCGTCCTGCGTTAAGACCGCGCCTACGCCTATGTCACTGGCATCCGTTTGTAGTTTAAATTGCCTTGTGAAATCGGGGCATGCCAGTACCGGTGCCTTTGTTAGGCTCGCTTTCAGTTGGTCGAACGATTCCTGTTGTTTCTTGGTCCATTCGAATTTTTGTCCTTTCCTGATCAGACCTTACAACGCTCCTGCCTGTTCGGTGAAATTTGGTATGAACCGTCGGTACCATGACGCCATTCCTAAAAACTGTGTACTTCCTTTGTGGATCTCGGTGCTGGTAAGTCTCGAATTGCCGCTACTTTGTCTGGGTCAACTCGTTCACCTGTTCATTGATGATTGCCTGTTGTTTCGGATTTCGAGGATAGTACCTCTGTTTAATCGGTTTATCATCCTTGAGGTAAATCTTATGTTTTGTTATATTACTTGTTCCCTGCATTCCTTTAAATACTTGCCTTTGTGTCTCCAGAAAGTCCTGTACTTCTTTTTCGGATGGTTCCCCTGTCGTGTCTTCTTGCTCTGTAGTCGTCTCCGATTGTTCCTCTTCGCCTCCGGGCTCTCTTATTTCCAGCTCTAAATTTCCACACCTCAGCGTGCTGTGTACCCCTGCCAAAAAGTCCATCCCTAGCAGTATTCCTCCTGCTACTTCTGTCAGTATCATAAACGACACACTGAACACTCTTCCTCCAAATTGGACTTCTGCTGTGAACTCTCCTACCGCCTTCTGCGTCGTTCCGTTGGCCATTGTTATTTTTGCACGGGCTCCACACCATCTGCCCTGGTGTTTCAGATCTTGATATCTGTTTCTGCTTATCGCGCTCCTGGATGCTCCTGTGTCCACGATTCCTTTCGCTGTCCTGCTTCCGACCCTTATCCGGGCTACTATTTGGAACCCGTCGCAACACAACTGCTCCCCTGCTGCTGGCTCTTTTGTCGCCGCCTGAGTTGCCAGCTTTATCTGCTCAGGCCTCCTGCGTTTCCCGGCCCCGCCCTGCAGCACTCCGTGGTTCTTGTACCGTTTCTTCCACAGATCCAGCAAAACAGCCTCGGTGGATTGTTACACGTGCGTGCCCCGTGTCCGGTTCCTCCGCAGCGCATGCATATCTCCGGTCTTAGCTGCTGCACAGGTTGGCTTGACTGAGTCCGATCCTCTGCCTCTATTCCTTCTACCTCCTCCGCCAGCTTGAGAAACTCAGTCAACGAGTTGAATCCTGCCCTCCTAGCGTACAGCTTTATCTTGCTCCTGCTGTTTCTGTACACTGGGTCCAATTTGGCTTCCTCTGAGAGTTTCGTGAATTGCATCAGTTTTCTTAGTCCCATTGCGTATTCTCCGAGATCAGAGTTTTTGGTGATCCAACTCTCGCAATTACCCTTTCTCTAAAGACTCGTAGGAATGCGTCCGCTGTAGCCTGTCTGATTGCTGCAAGTTCTACCCACTTCGAGAATTTGTCCACGATTACTAATAGTGTGGTGTTTCCGTGCTTTGATCTGGGTAGAGGTCCTACGAAATCCACACATATGGTTTCCCACGGTGCTTCTGCCACTTTTGTCAGCATCTTCCCAGCTTTTTTCTGTTGCGATACCTTGTATTTTTGGCAACACTCGCATTTCTGTACGTATTTCCTTACGTCCTTGTTCATTCGTGGCCAGAAATATCGGTTTTTTACCCTTCTCAGTGTCTTGAACATGCCCAGGTGTCCTGCTTCTGATGTACTGTGGTTTTCCGTCAACACCTGTTGAATTTCAGCTTCAGTTATGCACAATTTCCATGGTTGTGTGTCTCTCCGATTGCTACCCAGTTTATATAGCCTGCCCGCCTCTATCTTGAATTCCGTGTTTTCTTGGTTTTGTTCCAGTTCCTTGTATTTTTCCTCAATCCATGTCTCCGTGTACTGTATTGTTTTTAACTCGTTCTGTGGTGTTCTGGATAAGGCGTCTGCTACCGCATTCCATTTTCCCTTTCTGTACTGGACTTCAAACTGAAATGGTTGTAGACCTAGTGCCCATCTGGCCACTCTTCCCGACGGGCTTTCTATTGAATTTAGCCACTTCAAAGCCATGTGATCTGTTATCACTATGAACCGATAGCCTTCGAGGTACATCTTGTATTTGTTGATGCCCCAATATATTGCTAAGCATTCTTTTTCAGTTGCGCTGTAATTTTTCTCTACTTTACTCAACCTCCTGCTGGCAAATGCTATCACATGCTCCCCGTCCTCTCCGTCCTGCGTTAAGACCGCGCCTACGCCTAAGTTACTGGCATCCGTTTGTAGTTTAAATTGCCTTGTGAAATCGGGGCATGCCAGTACCGGTGCCTTTGTTAGGCTCGCTTTCAGTTGGTCGAACGATTCCTGTTGTTTCTTGGTCCATTCGAATTTTTGTCCTTTCCTGATCAAACCTTACAACGCTCCTGCCTGTTCGGTGAAATTTGGTATGAACCGTCGGTACCATGACGCCATTCCTAAAAAACTGTGTACTTCCTTTGTGGATCTCGGTGCTGGTAAGTCTCGAATTGCCGCTACTTTGTCTGGGTCAACTCGTTCACCTGTTCATTGATGATTGCCTGTTGTTTCGGATTTCGAGGATAGTACCTCTGTTTAATCGGTTTATCATCCTTGAGGTAAATCTTATGTTTTGTTATATTACTTGTTCCCTGCATTCCTTTAAATACTTGCCTTTGTGTCTCCAGAAAGTCCTGTACTTCTTTTTCGGATGGTTCCCCTGTCGTGTCTTCTTGCTCTGTAGTCGTCTCCGATTGTTCCTCTTCGCCTCCGGGCTCTCTTATTTCCAGCTCTAAATTTCCACACCTCAGCGTGCTGTGTACCCCTGCCAAAAAGTCCATCCCTAGCAGTATTCCTCCTGCTACTTCTGTCAGTATCATAAACGACACACTGAACACTCTTCCTCCAAATTGGACTTCTGCTGTGAACTCTCCTACCGCCTTCTACGTCGTTCCGTTGGCCATTGTTATTTTTGCACGGGCTCCACACCATCTGCCCTGGTGTTTCAGATCTTGATATCTGTTTCTGCTTATCGCGCTCCTGGATGCTCCTGTGTCCACGATTCCTTTCGCTGTCCTGCTTCCGACCCTTATCCGGGCTACTATTTGGAACCCGTCGCAACACAACTGCTCCCCTGCTGCTGGCTCTTTTGTCGCCGCCTGAGTTGCCAGCTTTATCTGCTCAGGCCTCCTGCGTTTCCCGGCCCCGCCCTGCAGCACTCCGTGGTTCTTGTACCGTTTCTTCCACAGATCCAGCAAAACAGCCTCGGTGGATTGTTACACGTGCGTGCCCCGTGTCCGGTTCCTCCGCAGCGCATGCATATCTCCGGTCTTAGCTGCTGCACAGGTTGGCTTGACTGTGTCCGATCCTCTGCCTCTATTCCTTCTACCTCCTCCGCCAGCTTGAGAAACTCAGTCAACGAGTTGAATCCTGCCCTCCTAGCGTACAGCTTTATCTTGCTCCTGCTGTTTCTGTACACTCGGTCCAATTTGGCTTCCTCTGAGAGTTTCGTGAATTGCATCAGTTTTCTTAGTCCCATTGCGTATTCTCTTACGGGCTCTGTTTCTCTCTGTCTCATCTGTGCAATCTGATTCTCTAACTGTTCTTCATACCTTGGTGGTAGAAAGTATTCTAGCATTTCTGTTCTGAACTGCGGTCATGTTGCGATCATGCTCGGCGTGGTGTTCCACCAATCACTCGCGATCCCCTTCAGGATGAATGGCATCGTCTGTATCAGCTGGTCCTCCCGGATTCCGTATCCGCCTGCCCATTGTTCCATTTTGCTTAGGAACTCCAGTGGGTTTGTTGTTCCTTGATACCGGATGCCCCAACGGCGTACCCGGTCTATGACTTCTGTTTCCATTTTCCTCTCCATTTTTCTTTCCAATTTTTCTTCCATGTCGTCGCTTAGACCTGCTCTTTTAGTGGCCATTATCTCCTCCTGTTCCCTGGTTACCACGATCGCCGGAATTGTTTCTTTCGCCGGGCTTTTTTTCTCCTATATTTTTCCGACAGTTCTGCAAGTCTTTGTTTGACCGTTTCTGTATGATCCGTTTTTTTGGCGAATGCTGCCAACAGACGTCTTAAATCTTCACTTCTTTCTGCCGTTCCTAATCTGAACTCCTCTGTGTATTTCGTTAGTTCGCTCTTTGGTGCCAGATATACCCAGCTCGACATTACTCCGCTGGAGTCGGTTTATCTCCTGCAACCACTTAAACCTGCTCGGGCGCCACTGTGACGGTTCGTCGCTGTCGGGTTGCTCAGGGATGGCCAGGATTTGTCACAAGAATTTGTTTGTGTCAGGCGTGGTTGCTGAAAGAGAGTTCCGACCCAGCCCAGAGTAGAAGTCGTGGGAAATTACTTAGTAATTGATTAGGACTAGGTTTTATTTCAGTAAATATCTTGACATTTGATTAACAACTAACGAGTTCTCCGATTTGTCGGGGTGCCGCCCTTGCTGCCTTTGCTTCCTTCGTCCACTTAGAATACCTGGTATCGGGGGCCGTTCCGCTGTTCGAGAGGACCAATACGGGATGTGTTGCCTGAAATGAGAATAGGGTGCTTGGGGACCCTGAAGTCAGCCACGAGAGAGAGAGTTTGTTGCTTGGGGACCCTGAAGTCAGCCAGAAGAGAGAGAGTTTGTTGCTTGGGGACCCTGAAGTCAGCCACAAGAGAGAGAATTTGTTGCTTGGGGACCCTGAAGTCAGCCACAAGAGAGAGAGAATTTGTTGCTTGGGGACCCTGAAGTCAGCCACTAGAGAGAGAGAGGTTTGTTGCTTGGGGACCCTGAAGTCAGCCACAAGAGAGAGAGTTTGTTGCTTGGGGACCCTGAAGTCAGCCACAAGAGAGAGAGTTTGCTTGGGGACCCTGAAGTCAGCCACAAAATGCTTGGGGACCCTGAAGTCAGCCACAAGAGAGAGAGAGAAGTGCTTGGGGACCCTGAAGTCAGCCGCAAGAGAGAGAGAAGTGCTTGGGGACCCTGAAGTCAGCCGCAAGAGAGAGAGATCAGCCGGTGAACCGTGCCGTAAGGAGGTGTGATCCTAAAATCAGACGTCTCCTAGGGATACCTCCAGGAGGAGGGACTACTACTAAGCTAAGGAGCTAACTACTATGTATAAGCGGACTTGGATCGAATGATCCAGTCCACCAAAAATGACTTCGCTGCTTACCACCACTGGGGAGTAGATCCTTCACCCTTAGACGGTTGGCTGCTAAGTGCCTTTCCATGGCCCGTGGCCCGTCTTATATAGGGCTCGGCGAGATCTAGTGTGCCCGTCGTCTGTGGGATTTGCCGGGCTAAGTGTGACCATCTTTCTCTCGGTCTAGTGTGCCCCTATATGCGCGATCGTTGGCGCGCGCGCGTTCTCGGTTTGAATTTGAAATTAAATACTTCTTTTGTTTCATGCTTTTTTATTCTTATTTATTTAATTCATTTAATTCATTTTATTTAATTCATGCTTTTCTTATTTATTGTGCGCGCAGCGTCACAAGGGCGTGACAGTTTGAACTCCTCTTTCGAAGGTTGAATTGAGCTTTGCTTAGAAGCGAAATTAATTCATCTTTGAGTGCAATGAGATCCTTAATTTTGTCGCATCCAGTGGGAATATCATCGACGTACGCATCTCTGTTAAGAACGACAGCAGCGCTCGGATACATTTCGGCATAGTCATTCGCGAGCTGCTTGAGAACTCTAACGGCGAGGAACGGCGATGAGGCTAAACCATATGTTACAGTCAGCAGTCGATAATGATCCAGGTTAGCGCTCTCCTCCTTTCTCCAAACTATACGTTGGTACTGCGTGTGTTCGTCTGACACCAAAATACCTCTAAACATCTTCTCGATGTCAGCGCAAAATACATACAGATGCTGACGGAAGCGAAGACATACTCCAATTAAATCCCTTTGAATAGGTGGTCCTATGTGTAGTCTTGAATTAAGCGAATGGCCCTTGGAATCCTTTCCTGAGCCGTCAAATACAACTCGGAAGCGTGTGGTAGTACTATCCGCTTTAAACACTGCGTGGTGTGCCAAATAGTTGCAGCGTGCTGGATCCTCAGACGCGTCCGCAGCAGTTATCAATTCCATGTGTCCTCTTTTCAAGTAATCCTCCATGAAAGTAACATACTCTTGTTTGAGTGCAGGGAAACTGCGGAATTTCCGCTCTAAGGCGGCGAAGCGGTTTAAAGCTTTTGGCAACGTAAAACCAAGTGGCCTGATGGGTTCTGGACAATGTATACACCATCTTCTCGGCGAGCTGCGTTGTCCGAAAATGTTGTTCTGCAGGATCACTGGCGTCAATCGTTGCTTTGCTCGGATGCACCTGCTCCGTGTCCATGAATGATCGAACTAAGGAATCCAAATCTTCGTAAGCGTGATGGACTTGTGCGTGCGTAGATGCGTTTCTACAATCATTATAGCTGCCTGTAATAACCCAACCAAAATTAGTATGCAGTGCGATAGGGTATTCAATACCAAACTCTCGGTGATGTCCAGAATATATGTTCCACAGTTGATCAGCGCCTAAAATCACGTCGATTTTTCCCGGTGCTCCAAACGTCGGGTCAGCTAATGGTAAGCTGCGAATCTTGTTCCAGATAGGAGCGCTGGATTTGACCTGCTGAGCGGGAATCAAAGAACTCAGAGAACACATAATTAAAGCAGAGACTTCCAATGATGCAGTCGTGGTTCTTGAAAGCAATGTAAAGCCAGCGCGACCTCGGCTAACTCCAGCCGGGTTAGCACCTAAACCAACAACTGAGATGCGAGCGTGTGTACGTGGAATTCCTATCCTTTGGATAAAGGACTCAGATACCATGGTTATTGTTGATCCAGTATCGAGCAATAACCTACATGTAGTCTTGTTGCCACATGTGTCAATTACATTGGCAAGAATAGTTGGAAGTAGAGCTTGCTTGTTAGCCCTCTCCACAGTATGATGGAATTATATTTACTTTAGCGGCAGACATGTGGGCAGGAGCCAACGGAATCGATCTTGACTCTTCCGGGTGGACTAGCGTGTGATGCTTACCGTTGCACTGACGGCAAGTGTTCGAAGAATTGCAATCCCTGACATGAAGCGATCGACTCAGGCAATTAAAACAAAGCTTAGTATCCCTGGCGAAGGTACGGCGTTTTAGTACATCTAGGGCTTTGAATTCAGTGCATGCATATATATTGTGCTGTCCTTGACAATATATACAGTCGCGAGAAGACTGATTTGATCCACTTGCATGATAAGCGACTTGGCGGCGTCTACTCTGGGCTGGTCTTGAGGGTTGCGCTACGTGTATATCCTGACAAGACTCCAAAGTATCACAATGAGCAAAAAGAAAAGTGAATAAATCATTTATGGTGACGTCTTCCTTGGACGACACACTACAGTTAGCCCAAACTTGTTTAATCGCGGCTGTCACAGTTCAGCGCGTGCAGGCCTCGAATACATTCGTCGGCAGAGTCAATTACCCTACGTAACTCAGCGATATTCGAATTGTTAGCGGTTGGCAACGAAAGAAAATTCTGAACAAAAGATCGAGCGATTAGCGTTTTCTTGTTATAACGATTTTCCAATCTTTCCCACGCATCTTGGTAATTGTCAATACAAACGGCAATATGTTTAATTAAGGAAAGTGCTTCCCCATCTAAATAAGATTTCAAATAATGAAACTTTTGGCACTTGGACAGTTTCTCGTTATTATTTACTGAGCTTAAGAACAAATCACTAAACTGGCTCCAATCCTCGTACTTTCCAGAAAATGTTGGAATGCGAATTTTTTCAAACCTTAAATTAGCTGCTCCCTATGAATTATGAATTTGTTCCAAAAGTTGGTTTTGTCCCTCAAATAGACGTTCCACTGTACTTGATAGCAAAATATTCGACTGGTCCTGTCCATGATCTTGACCACCCATCTCCTTAATGGCTTTACTAAAAATAGAATGCGCTCTGTAGAACTTCTCCTCGTATTCAGGGATATCCAATCCAGGATCCTCATATCCTTCCTCCTTGTTGAATGCCACTAAATCATCGGAGAGCTCCATGAAATGGTTGAAAGTGGCTACTAGACGCTCCAGCTTCATTTGCAATGTTTCCACACTATCACACTTCTGCGAAAACTCCAAAGCAAAAAAGCAAAACTCCCCTTGCAGGCACCACGTTGTTGAATTGTCCGATGCATTATCGCGTTCATGACGAAATCGGCAGCTTATTTGTCTTCTATTATTCACAAAGAAACTCAAAATCAAACGCGGTTATCCGGCTACTCGAACGGACCAAAAATTTGGTATGATTATGAATGAAATGGACTGTATTATTTTATGTATAGGTTTTTAGATTTTTATTAAGGTTAAGCGGTTTTACAATATGTTTTGCGATAAGCGAGCGGTTGCGGTGAAGTCAACTATATGAATGCCCAGAAAACGAGCAGAACAAAAATAATGCAGAAAAACGCGTGATATTTCAATACTAATGCAGATCTACTGCAATTTCGGCTATGCGTGTGAGCTTAAAGCTTTTATATATAAAACGAAACAATGATGAGCGTTTAACTAGGTGCTATTATAGGCAAATATTAAATGACCGATCTATTTCTCAACAGGAATAGAACCCGATGTGATCCCCTCCGAAATTACAGAGGCCTTAAAAGAAAACGGTTTTTGCGCAAAAAAACGTTATAAAAACAAGAAGCCGCAACCACTCTTCAAGGTCGAGCTGGAGCCAGACAGAAGAACTTTGAAAAAAAACGCAGTGCACCCGATCTACAAGTTGTAGTACCTTCTGCACCGTAGGATCACAGTGGAAGAGCCGCACAAACGGACCGCGCCAGTGCAATGCACAAATTGCCAGGAATACGGTCACCCTCAGGTCAGTATGTGTAGCTTGTGGAAACTGCCACGGCTCCGAACCCTGCCCTGCCAACAAGGAAGACTCTCTCACTAAAAAGTGTGTAAACTGCCAAGGAAACCACACCGCAAACTACAGAGGCTGTCCAGTCTACAAGATGATGAAAAGTCGGATGCAACGAGCGACAACGGCACGCTCCCTGAACACACAAAACACTTACATGAGATCTTCGCAAAAGCAGCCAGATCATCATTTGGCCCTTTATTTACCACCAACGGAATGTCTTACGCCAGTGCTTTAAGATCAGGCACAGCTCACATAGAGCCGCAAATTGATAGCATCCAGCAGGCCATGGGACAGCCACAAAGTAACATGGAATCTATGATGATTACTTTGCAACAAAATATGATGGAATTTATGTCCTTCATGAAAACCACCATGCAAACCCTTATGCAAAACTAACATATCTTGCTACAAATGCTTGCGGCTCAGCAGTCCAAATAAACCATGCCTAGCATTCGAATAACTCTGTGGAACGCCAACAGTGTTTTACAGCATGAACCTGAAATAACTAAATTTCTGAACGAAAACCACATCGACGTTATGTTGCTGGCAGAAACGCATCTCACCAGCAAATATAACTTTCAAATACGGGAATACACGTTCTACGGCACCGATCATCCAGATGGTAAAGCGCATGGCGGAACTGGAATCTTAATAAGAGACCGCGTCAAACACCACTTTCACCAACGGTTTGCAAAAAATCATCTGCAAGCTACTCCGATAAAATTACAGTTGGGCAACTGCAATCTTGCCATTGCCGCTGTCTACTGCCCACCCCGCTTTACAGTCTCCGAAGACCAATTCATGGACTTCTACAATTCACTTGGTGAGCGATTCATAGCAGCAGGAGATTACAACGCCAAGCAAACGCACTGGGGATCCCGCCTTGTGACCCCCAAAGGAAAGCAATTATATAATGCACTCATTAAAACATGCAATAAACTGGACTACGTTTCACCAGACAGCCCTACATACTGGCCTACAGATCCTAGAAAACTACCTGATCTACCATTCGACTCTATAATGATGCCACCCGCAGACTCACCCGATTTTGTTTCAAGCACCTGAAATTGCTAACGTCATTAGGAAGCAAATAAAACCGAAAAAGGCTCCAGGGGGCGACCTAATAACCCCAAAAATGATAATTGAACTTCCAAACTACGCAGTAGATGTTATATGCAAGCTATTAACGGGATCACAAAACTTGGCTGCTATCACAAAAAATGGAAAAAGTCCGTGGTTATAATGATACCGAAGCCTAGGAATGACCACACAATTCCCTCGTCGCACAGGCCAATAAGCGTACTATCGTGCCTGTCCAAATTACTAGAAAAATGCCTGCTCACGCGCATTACACCATATTTAAGAGAACAAAACTTAATCCCGGCACATCAATTCGGGTTTCGTGAAACCCACGGAACCATCGAGCAAGTCAACCGGATAACTTCTGAAATTCGTACAGCCTTCGAACATCGGGAATATTGTAGTGCGATATTCCTCGACGTCTCTCAGGCATTCGACCGAGTGTGGCTTGAAGGCCTTATGCATAAAATCATAACATTACTGACAGAAAACACTCATAAGTTACTTAAGTCGTACCTCTACCACAGAGTCTTTGAGGTTAGATGCATTACAACGACATCCAACGAGTATAACATTGAAGCCGGAGTCCCACAAGGTAGCGCACTGGGCACTACCCTGTTTGTCCTATACACAGCAGACATCCCTACGAACGAGAGGCTGACTACGTCCACATTTGCTGACGACACCGCAATCCTGAGCCGCTCGAGATGCCCAACTAGAGCAACAACTCAACTGGCTGATCATTTGGTGGTAGTTGAGAAGTGGCTATCAAGTGGCGAATCAAAATTAATGAACAAAAGTGTAAACATATAACGTTTACCCTTAACAGACAATCGTGCCCCCCGCTAACTTGAATAGTACGCAGATTTCCCAAGCTAGCGATGTAACATGTCTCGGCGTCCACCTCGACAGACGCCTAACCTGGTGGAGGCACATTGAATGCAAGAAAGTACATCTCAGACTTAAAGCTAGCAGCCTACACTGGATTATAAATTCTCGATCACCCCTGTGTCTGGACTTTAAAGTTCTTCTCTACAACTCCACCCTTAAGCTCATTTGGACCTACGTCTCCCAGCTCTGGGGGAAGGCGAGCAACAGCAACGTTGATATCATACAGCGCTCACAATCAAAAATCCTGCGAACAATCACTGGGGCACCATGGTATGTTTGGAACGAAAACATCCACAGGGATCTGGGCATACCACCGGTCAAAGATGAAATAGCAAAGCAGAAAGCGGCCTACCAAGCAAGCTTACACTGCACCCAAATTATCTCGCAAGGAACCTAAGACGGGTTTCGAACAAAACTCGTCTGCATCGTAACGATCTACCAGCCCAGCAATAAATATTAGGGCCCGTTAGTCTAAATTCAGTCTACATGACTGTAAATTAAGTTATATTCTTAAGATTTGATATACTTATTGTTAGTCTCATATAGAGAAGATTCAATAAATAAATCAGATATTTAAAAATAAAAAAAAAAGCAAAATTGTTTTTGGATCTTTCATCGGACCACTCACCAGTGCTAATAACTCTTCTTCAAAGCCCGGAATCAATCGAGCACCCTCGCAGGATGACGTCGCATAGAACCAACTGGCTGAAGTTCAAAAAGTACGTAAGTTCCCACATTGAACTAACTCCACAGCTCAACTTCAAGGAGGACATCGACTGCTATGCCGATGCACTGGAGTCTGTACTCGTCGCAGCAGCCAAAGTCTCAACACCGCAAAACTAGCCTTGAAATCGAACAGCTTGTTCTGGAGAAAAGACGTTTGAGACGTGCTTGGCAAACCAGCAGAATGCCATCCTCAAAACAAAGTCTTAAGGAAGCTGGTTGCAGACTTACCAGGGCTCTAAGGCAAGAAGAAGAAAAAGCACAACGCCAGTACATTGTGAAACTAAGCATCCCTTGTGAAGGGGCCACCCAAATCTAAGTGCGCCGGCCGAAACAGTAATTCCCATAAGAGACTCTTCAGGCAGCTGGGCCAGAAGCGACAAAGACAGAGCTTGTACATTTGTTTTACACCTTCGAAATGTTTTCCAGCCAAACCCTTCAACTAGTTTATTCGCACTCCCGTCGCCGTCAATTCGAATCGAATCTGAGACGGAGCCAATTCTGTTTTAACCAAATGAAGTTGCAAAAGTAATCAGCAAGCAATTGAAACCAAAAAAGGCCCCAGGCGGTGATCAAATAACTCCCAAAATGTTAATCGAACTTCCAAACTGTGCAGTTAAGGTTATTTGTAAACTCTTTAACGGGATTACCCGACTTGGCTATTTTCCGAAAAAAAAGCCAGGAAAAGATCACACAATACCAGCTTCGTACAGACCGATAAGTTTACTCTCGTGTCTGTCAAAACTGCTCGAAAAAAGCCTTTTGACGCGCATAATCCCATATCTGAAAGAGCACAACGTTATTCCAGCACACCAATTTGGCTTTCGAGAAAGCCATGGAACAATAGAGCAAGTCAACAGACTAACAACAGAAATACGGACTGCATTCGAGCTTCGGGAATACTGTATTCCTTGACGTTGCACAGGCTTTAGACCGAGTCTGGCTTGATGGCCTTATGCATAAAATCAGAACAGGATACTTCAATCGTACCTTTACAACAGAGCCTTCGCCGTGAGATGCAACACTACAACATCCGACGACTACGCTATAGAGGCTGGAGTTCCCCAAGGTAGCGCCCTTGGTCCAACTCTATTTCTCCACTACACTGCAGATATCACCTCGAACGGTCGGCTAACTACTTCTACATTCGCAGACGATACCGCGATCATAAGTCGGTCCAAATGCCCAATTCATGCAACAGCACTACTAGCTGATCATCTCGTTGTAGTGGAGAGGTGTTTATCAGACTGGCGTATAAAAATAAATGCGCAAAAGTGTAAACACATAACGTTTACTCTTAACAGACAAACGTGTCCCCCGCTAACCCTGAATAACACGCCACTTCCACAAGCTGACGATGTAACGTACCTTGGCATTCACCTAGACAGGAGACTTACATGGCGGAGACATATCGAAGCTCAGAAAATTCACCTAAAACTAAAATCAAACAGTCTCCATTGGCTTATAAACGCGCCCTCCCCCCTTTGCCTGGACTTCAAGGTCCTGCTCTACAATTCAACGCTTTGTGAGGCACCGTAAAAGCTGCCCCACATTCCTACAAATATTGGTAGACAATAAGCTAATAATGATAAGATAGTAATTTAAGATGTACATATTGGTAGACAATAAGAAAAAAAAAAGAGAACTAGTACTAAGATAGGATAGGCCACGGAGGCAGGCAAGAAGCCAAAAGAGCCGTTAAGTTCAAAAGAACTTCGGCCGTTAGCCGGTAGTTCAAACAGGCGTTATTTAATGTAGGATCTCAGCTGATCAAGCACTCTACTCAGCGAGTTAGGCGATCTACACACGATCGGATTAGGCGACCTGCGCACGGTTTCAGTGTTGAGAAGCGAGGCCCCGGCTGGCTATATAAACCCGGCGGCTGCTAGCCCAGCGCTTTTTCATTCGCCACCAGTCCAGGAACAAGCATCGAAGCCAGAGGAAACCACGCATAAGGACACGCAGGACACCAAGGACCCGCGTGTGCTAAAACAGTGGCCTAAACCGAGCTGGTTGCGTTTTCGAGAAGATTCCTCTGCGCAACTGGACCTTGGTGGCAGCCACGCCCACAAAGATGAAGGCAAATAAAACGCAAGTACGGGTTCTCTCCGCTTGCATAGCTTTCCGTCGCGATTCCGGTCGACACACCCAAACCTCAAGTAACCGAGCCCCGACCCGCGTGTGCCGAAACAGTGGCCCAGGCCAAGCCGGTTGCGTTTCCGAGAAGATTCCTCTGCGCAACTGGACTTTGGTGGCAGCCACGTGCACAGACGTGAAGGCGTGCAAGTACGGGTTTTCTCTCCGCTTGCATAGCTTTCCGTCGCGATTCCGGTCGACACACCCAAGCCTCAAGTAACCCGAACCCGACCCGCGTGTGCCAAACAGTGGCCCAGGCCAAGCCGGTTGCGTTTCCGAGAAGATTCCTCTGCGCAACTGGACTTTGGTGGCAACCACGTGCACAGACGTGAAGGCGTGTAAGTACGGGCTTTCTCTCCGCTTGCATAGCTTTCCGTCTCGGTTTCGACCGACGCACACCCATCCCGAACAGTGGGAGCCTGTCCCAGAACTGGGAACGCCGACTTCTGTCCATGTTTAGAGACGATTCCTCTGCGTGGGCGTGAAACAGCGTCCCAGGCGGCGGGAGTTGACACAGTGGTACGGGCCAATTCCCCCCACTGTGCCTCTTCCGGCACGCACGTGACGGCCTTCACTCGTTCGCATCCGGCCCAAATCCGAGTTCCATACGCCTGATCTGACCCACCAATAAGGACAACCGCGCGCATCGGCGACTGCGTCCAGATTGCCCGCCTCAACTCGTCCCCACTTATTTACAAATTCGATTGTAAAGGATCCTGGGGAGACTGAGCTCCATCCCAGCCGTAGAAACATCCTTACAGTCTGGCGCCCGAACAGGGACGAGTGGAAGACGAGCCGGAGTCCACCAAATTTATGGCCTAAAGACCCATAAGACGCCGCTGGCCGTCGCCGAGCCGCCCGGCCACCCAGAGCGCCCGGCATCGCCACAAAAACCACCCCGGCACGCGGGCCGATCACGCCAGCATATATAGATCCTGGCCAGACATCGCTTAGGCCACCAAGGGGCACCGCGCACACCAGCAGCGACGCTAGGAGAAATTTTTTTTGCCACAGACAGGGTCGTCGCACACGTCAGACGCACGCCAGCTCAGCAAAACAGATAGGGTCGATACACGCGCCAAGCACCAGAAAAACCAGGGTCGCAAAAACCCCGCAAACACGCACGCCAATAGGAAAACAATTTTTGATACGCACACGACTGCCGCCATAGTTTTGGTTGGGGCTCTCTCTCTCCTCTATTTGCAACGGGGAACTTTTATCGTTCCGTTTAAACGTGGCCGTCACCAACGACACCACCGATCCTCGCCAAACCTCGGTTCGGCCGCACAGCACCGTCGCCAGCCCTTGTTCCGGCCATCGACTCCGCGGATCCTCGCCGGATTGGGGTCCAGACCGCTCAACGTCGCTCCAAGGTGGTCGAGAAGCCTCATCGACGCAGCGCAGCGCCGCCAGCCCCGTTCCGGCCATCGAAGCCACTGATCCCTGCCGGATTTGTGGGCGAGGCGACTCAGCGCCACCCACGTGGTCAAGCATCGCCACCGACGCAGCGCCGCCACCGACGCATAGCCATCACCTACGCAGCGCAGTTTTGTCAGCCCTCGTTTCGGCCAACGACGCCGCTGATCCCCACCGGATTCCGGCCAAGCCGCCCAGCGTCGCCGCCAACGTGGTCGCTGGCCATCAACGCCGTTCAACATCGCCACTAAGCCTCGTTTCGGCCACTTTACGTCGCCGCCAACGTGGTCGTTGGACACCGACGCCAAGGATAAAGGAACTGGGCATCAAAGACCACCCGGAAAACCCACGCCGGACGACAACCTGGAGGAATTAGTCGTAGCAATCGGATGTGAGGAAAAGCCGGCCACCATGGGCGTTCGCTGGATCTCATATCGCCGAAAAGAGGAACTGGAGGGACTCCTCAAGGAGTTCGGATTAGAAACGGCAGGAACGGTAGCCGAGCTGCGAACACGACTAGCCGACTTTATCGGGAAGACAGAGCATGGCCAGGCTACGCTGTCTCGACTCGCCCAGCTAGAAGCCCTCTATCCCGAGGCACCATCCGCGAAGGAAGTGCAATCACGGTCCACGTCCCCAATGCCGGAAGCAGGGGGCATGAAGCTGATCGTACCCGGGCGGTCATCCTCACCAGGACGCATGACCACCAGCGCGGAAGCCCAGAACGCAACCACGGCCTCCACTGACCGAGCACCGCGCGATGCCATATCCGCAGCAGTACTGACCGAGAAGCTACGGAGCTGGGGAATCCTCTTCGACGGACAAACGGACCCGGTCCATTTCGTGGAACGAGTCGAGGAAGGAGCAGCCGCCTACAACGTCCGGATCAGCGACGTACCCAGAGCCATCTCCGGATTACTATCTGGAAGAGCGGAAGGCTGGTACCGAGCCTATCGCATGCACTCCGCGCCATGGCTTCTATTTAAGACCGAGTTTTTGGAGTTCTTCCTGCCTCCGAGGTACTTTCAAAGGTTGGAGGACACGATCCGCACCCGGTATCAACAGCCGCAGGAGCCATTCAAGAACTTTCTTGTGGACCTGAGACTCATGATGCAACGCGCGAAGTACACTCTGGCAGACGAGCTCGAAAGGATATATGAGAACTTGTTGCCAGAATATCAGCTCTTTATCCGTCGCCACGAGTTCTCCACACTCGAAACGCTGACACAGCTCGCCACCGCATACGAGATCGCACGGGATCGGGACTCGATCCGGCACGCCGCCCTCGCCCACTTCGCCACCATGGGGTCGGACCAGGCACATAGGTCACCATCATACCATAGGACTACGACTGCAAGAGAACCCAACGCCGTCCCCCTGCCCATCGGGGTTACGAATCACATGATCTCCGACGAGGACAGCCGGCCGGTGGACATTCAGCGTGCCTGCCGCCGCTGCGCAGAGGTAGGCCACTTCGCCAAAGAGTGCACTCGGCCGCCCCGCCTATTCTGTTGGGATTGCGGACGCAGAGGCGTGCGGACAGTAAACTGTTGTCGGCAGTCGGGAAACGGACAGCACCCCCGCTCGAATTGGGAGCGACCGGGGACAGCCAGCACACTTCCCAACCCGTAAAGCCACCACTTCGACTGAAGGACGGGCGGATAGTAGCGACGATTAGCATCAACGGACGACCATTCCTGGCCACGCTGGACACTGGAGCGTCGCGCAGCTTCGTAAGCGAGCGAGTGGCCCAAACTCTGGCCACCACCACTAACAGGAAGGCAGTGCGAACACGGATCTCCTTGGCTGACGGCTCCTCTCAAGAAGTCACCAAAGCCGTGTGGGCACGCGTCAAACTGGACCAGCAAGAGGCCGAGCTACCCCTCCTGGTGTTACCCACGATCCTGGACGACGTTATCCTAGGGATCGATTTCTTGTGCGCCATCCAGGCGTCCCTGATCTGTGGTCGCATTTGCTTGCGACTCCTTCCGGCGCCCCCTCGAGATGCAACGACGGCAACCGAGCCCGAGACACTGCCTGCAGACCCGACAGCCACGAACCCACCCCGAGCGGGTGTCGTAATCGGTGGACACCCACGGGATCCACTCCAGCAGTCAAGTGACGCCACAGCGTCAGCGGGCTCTCGAGCCATGTCATCATCGTCAAGAACCACCACGGCCACCTCATCGTCATCGTCATCGTCATCATCGCCAAGGGCCACCATGGCCACATCGTCACCGGCCGTTCCAAGGGCCACCACGGCCACCTCATCTCACGCCATCATCGCGTCCCAAGGGCCACCACGGCCACCTCATCGTCACCGTCATCGTCGCCAAGGGCCGCCACGGCCACATCGTCACCGCTGCCGTGTCCAAGGGCCACCACGGCCACCTCATCGTCATCGTCATCGTCGCCAAGGGCCGCCACGGCCACATCGTCACCGCTGCCGTGTCCAAGGGCCACCACGGCCACCTCATCGTCATCGTCATCGTCGCCAAGGGCCGCCACGGCCAGTCAAGGCCAGGCCACATCGTCACCGCTGCCCCAAGGGCCACCACGGCCACCTCATCGTCATCGTCATCGTCATCATCGCCAAGGGCCACCATGGCCACATCGTCATCATCGCCGTCTCCAAGGGCCACCACGGCCACATTATCGTCGTCACCGTCCCCGAACTCTCGAGCGGTACCTGCCCCACCCTCCCGGCCTCCAGGACGACCGGGTCCAACTATGTCATCCGATCTCCCGCCGCATGCGGTTACCGGAGGGGCCAGCAAGTACGGGTTGACTCCACTAGCGGATGCAGGAGTGGCCCGTGAGAGGAACCCGTTCCGAAACCAGACCAGTCACGATAAGCTTACGGCAAATCTCGCCGCCATCGCCGAATGTCTGGAAGAACAGCAGCCACAGACACTCACCGGCGAGCCTATGGAACCCCGAACCCTAGCGTTCCTCGAGGAAGAGCTGAAGCAATTCGACGGATTGGCCGGGGTGACCCACATCGCGGAGCACCAAATAGTCATGCGGGACGAAAAGCCACTGAAGCAGCGGTATTTCCCAAAGAACCCGGCCATGCAGCAGATCATCAGTGATCAAGTCGATGAACTACTCCGGGATGGGAGGATAGAACCATCACGGAGCCCGCATAGTGCTCCCATTGTCCTGGTGAGGAAGAAGACTGGGGAAATGCGAATGTGTGTCGATTTCCGGCAGTTAAACGCACACAGCGTGCCGGATGCGTACCCACTTCCGCGCATCCACCACATCCTGGAGCGCCTGCGGAACGCGCGCTATATCTCGACGCTGGACCTGAAAAACGGCTACTGGCAGATCCCAGTGGCGCAGGAAAGTCGCGCTTGTACCGCATTCACCGTGCCGGGACGAGGATTGTTCCAGTGGCGAGTAATGCCGTTTGGATTACATTCGGCTCCAGCGACGTTTCAAAGGGCCCTGGATAGCGTCATCGGGCCGGACCTAGAGCCTCACGCTTTTGCCTACCTAGACGATATCATCGTCACAGGAGCTACGCGGGAGGAACATATGCAAAACCTCAAGGAGGTCTTCAAGCGGCTTCGGAATGCCAACCTACGGCTGAACCGGGCCAAGTGCAAGTTCTTCTGCCGAAGCCTAGTATACTTGGGGCACGTGATCAGTGAGGCTGGTATCCAGACCGATCCGGACAAGATCGCGGCCATAAAGGGGCTACAACCCCCCACAAATTGCAAGGAGCTGCGGCGATGTCTGGGAGTCGCTTCATGGTATAGGCGATTCGTACCCAACTTCGCCGCCATAGTGCAGCCGATGTCCACGTTGCTACGGAAAGGGAAACGATGGCTCTGGGAGGAACCACAGCAACTCGCGTTCGAAGATCTGAAGAACAAACTCACCGAAGCACCGGTGTTGGCATGCCCGGATTTCACCCGGAAGTTCCAGTTGCAAACCGACGCCAGCGACTACGGGCTCGGAGCAGTCCTGACGCAGCAAGCCGAAGAAGGCGAACGAGTGGTGGCGTACGCTAGCCGGCGACTGGTGAAATCCGAGGAAAACTACTCGGCCACCGAGAAAGAATGCCTCGCCATCGTCTGGGCCATTCGGAAACTCCGGTGCTACCTGGAAGGGTATCGGTTCGATGTTATCACGGACCATTTAGCCCTGAAATGGCTGAATACCATTGAAAACCCGACCGGGCGTATCGCTCGCTGGGCGCTGGAACTCCAGCAGTTCCAATTCGACGTGCACTACAGGAAGGGTAACCAGAACGTGGTCGCTGATGCACTGTCACGCCAACCACTGGACACGCTCCACCAGCTACAGGAAGCATTATCACCATGCAAGTGGATCCGAGCCAAACTGGAACAAATCGACGCCCAACCGGAAAAGTTTCCGGACTACGCCAGAGAGAACGGACAGCTGTACCGCCACCTCGGCGATCCAGCACCCGACGAAGGCATCAGCCCATGGAAGCTGTGCGTTCCCACGGAGCACCGACGACACGTGCTGGAAGAGTGCCACGACCACCCCTCGGCAGGGCATCTAGGGATCCGCAAGACGATCCGACGAGTTGGACAGCGCTATTTCTGGCCCGGAATGCATCGAGACGTTCGACGACACGTAAGGTGCTGCGAGACCTGCCAGCGGTTCAAGGTGAGTCAGCTCAAGCCCGCGGGGAAGATGCTCACCCGTCGCCCAGAGGAACCCTTCACAATGGTCAGCGCAGACTTCATCGGACCCCTACCCCGGTCTCGTCGCGGGAATACAATGCTGCTGGTCTTCCTGGACGTCTTCTCGAAATGGGTCGAGATCATACCGCTGCGGAAGGCGACGACGGCCCAGCTGGAACTGGCGTTCCGAGAGCGCATCCTCTCCCGATTCGGAACCCCACGCACACTGATATGCGACAACGGCGCGCAATTCACGAGTCGAGGGTTCAAGGCACTCTGCAAACGGGCCGGCGTCCAGATTCAGTACACGGCTCCGTACTCGCCGCAACAGAACCCGACCGAGCGTGCGAACCGGACGATCAAAACGATGATCGCCCAATACACCGCGGACGACCAGCGATCCTGGGACCAACTACTGCCAGAGATCTCGCTCGCAGTGAATTCCAGCATCTCGGACAGCACGGGATTCAGCCCCGCCTATTTAGTCCAGGGCCGCGAGCCACGCCTGCCGGGGGCCTGGTACGACAAGGTGACGCCGAGCTCAAGTACCACCCCACAGCCACCCGAAGACCGGGCTAAAGGATTACAGGAGGCATATGCCATCGCACGAGAGAACAACGAGCGGGCATCCCAGGAACAGCAACGGTACTACAATTTACGGCGGCGCGCTTGGCGACCGTTGGTGGGATCATGGGTGCTGGTCCGTACCCATCACCTGTCCAAGGCCAGCGAGGGATTCAACGCCAAGTTGGCCCCGAAGTACACCGGACCATACAAAGTGGTGAAGTTCCTGTCACAGAACGTAGTGCGCCTACTACTGCGGGGCTCTAGGAAACGGCGGACTGCCAGTCTCCCAGATCTCAAAGAGTACAGGACCGGAGAAGCCGACGACGAAGAAGATACAACGGACAACGAGATAGAGCCTTACACAGAAGCGTTCGCCTCCGAACCCCCGAACGTGGATCCAGAAGACTCCCAAGCTCTGGGCGACCAGCAGGAGACACTCGACCAGGAGAACAACCAGGATGTCCAAGTCACTGAGCAGCGTACCCAGCCCAAGAAAGCCACCCATCGACGAGTACACTTCGAATAAACCAACATCGAGCGGGGTCACGTGAGTCAAGAGGGGCACCCGCGCTGCCATAGTTAGGTTAAGCCGCCAAGTAGGATTCACACACAAAACCTAAGCTAATACGTTACATTTACTAGCACGCCTTCGCCATGTCCGAAAACGAGGAGTATGAATACCGCCCATGGAGCGACTCCACCCGCTCTCCCTCACCACCAGCTGCCACCAACAGCACCGACTCCGGGCTATTGGAGTACGCGGAGCGCATCGCGTCGCCGCCGTGCGACCCGGCCGGGACACCGCCGCCCCCACCTCTTGTCCGCGACGGAGATGCCGACTCCCAATCCACAATCCCAGTCGACCCGTCGTACGAATGCGAGGTGAGCAGTGGATCAAACGGACCACCAAGGCAGGAGGAGGAGCCGCCAGCTCGAGATGTTGAGCCCGACACGAGGGGACTGACTACAGCGAGGCTGGCGCGGTTAAACGTCGCAGGATCCCCAGCAGTCGGGTACGGCACGTCCTACTATTTAATGACCGCTTGGCTGGAGAGCGTAATGACGCCGGCGTTCGCTGAGGGGTTTGAGGAGAGATGCGTCCAGGAGAGTCAGACCTGGGTACCACACCCGGCACCGTCAACAGACGACTCGTCAGTCGGAGGGGATGGCCGCTTCGCGACTGGAGGCCCACCCGTGCCCCGCCAGTGCTCACTAGCGGAGGCCAACGACGCTTGGGCCGATTACGCAGCACGGCCACGCACCCCCACCGCCTCGACCGCCTCACGGGAAGCCGATGCCACCGGGGACTCGTTTATGGGTACCTCGGTGAGTGGATCCCTGAGCGACGACGCCGACGCGGAGGCCGTGGCTGCCGAGTCGCCCCAGAGGGACGAAGGCGAGGAAGGGACGGATCCCACACCGGGCTGCCCGACGACGCGGGACACGCAGCAAGCAGAAGCCGAAGCCAGGACCCCGAGTCCCCAGACGACCGCAGCACAAAGCGAGCCACTTCCAGCTACACCGGGAAGGGGAATCCCCGAGGTTGGAAGCTCGGGTGCTCAAGACCGGCACCCCGAGCGGGAGGACAGGCAAGCAACGCCACTGCCCGCCTCCCCTGAGAGCCCTCGGACACCGAGTCCTAGAGAAGCCACCGTGGACGGACTAATCCCACTCACTCCAGGGAGCAGCATCCCGAGGGTAGAGATGATCAGCTGGCTCGATCTCCACCCGACGGGACCGGAACTGGGTAGAGACAGAGGTGCCTGCGACCCCATAGCGAGGCCCGACGACACGGAGGACGCCGACATTATTGACCTGGGTCTCTTCCCGGCCGGACCAGAGGAAGACGCACTCCTGCAGGCGCTACGGGAGCACCCGGGGGTGGAGCAAATCCTCGACGAGGATGATTGGGTCATCGCACCGGCAGCGTGGAGGGTGGACACGAACGGGCGCCGTCTCCCCCGCGCCATCGTGGAGTACGTGGAGACCCACGACCGCACGAACGTCCGTTTCCTGCGGCACCACCGGGAACACCGATTCCGCATCACGATCACGGCCCGACGCGGCATCGCCATCTCGCTTCGCCACCCCGACGTAAGGGGGGGTGTGAGGCACCGTAAAAGCTGCCCCACATTCCTACAAATATTGGTAGACAATAAGCTAATAATGATAAGATAGTAATTTAAGATGTACATATTGGTAGACAATAAGAAAAAAAAGAGAGAACTAGTACTAAGATAGGATAGGCCACGGAGGCAGGCAAGAAGCCAAAAGAGCCGTTAAGTTCAAAAGAACTTCGGCCGTTAGCCGGTAGTTCAAACAGGCGTTATTTAATGTAGGATCTCAGCTGATCAAGCACTCTACTCAGCGAGTTAGGCGATCTACACACGATCGGATTAGGCGACCTGCGCACGGTTTCAGTGTTGAGAAGCGAGGCCCCGGCTGGCTATATAAACCCGGCGGCTGCTAGCCCAGCGCTCTTTCATTCGCCACCAGTCCAGGAACAAGCATCGAAGCCAGAGGAAACCACGCATAAGGACACGCAGGACACCAAGGACCCGCAGGACACCAAGGACCCGCAGGACATCAAGGATCAGGACGAAGGACCCTAGTGAGTAGAGTGCGAGAGAGATAGGGAGAGACAGGGAAAGAAAATAGTGCGGCTAGGGAAAATATCCAGATAGAAAAGAGGAAGAAAAGCCCACAAAGATAACCAAGCAAAAATAAAACGAAAACACGGACAATAAGAACAGCGAACATACACCGAGTTGGGTTTATTTCTTCCCGGACCCTCAGAGCCCTGATCCGCGTGTGCTAAAACAGTGGCCTAAACCGAGCTGGTTGCGTTTTCGAGAAGATTCCTCTGCGCAACTGGACCTTGGTGGCAGCCACGTGCACAGACGTGAAGGCGTGCAAGTACGGGTTTTCTCTCCGCTTGCATAGCTTTCCGTCGCGATTCCGGTCGACACACCCAAACCTCAAGTAACCCGAACCCGACCCGCGTGTGCCGAACAGTGGCCCAGGCCAAGCCGGTTGCGTTTCCGAGAAGATTCCTCTGCGCAACTGGACTTTGGTGGCAGCCACGTGCACAGACGTGAAGGCGTGCAAGTACGGGTTTTCTCTCCGCTTGCATAGCTTTCCGTCGCGATTCCGGTCGACACACCCAAGCCACCCCCCCCAAAAGTGCCCAGGTTAAGCCGGTTGCGTTTCCGAGAAGATTCCTCTGCGCAACTGGACTTTGGTGGCAACCACGTGCACAGACGTGAAGGCGTGTAAGTACGGGCTTTCTCTCCGCTTGCATAGCTTTCCGTCTCGGTTTCGACCGACGCACACCCATCCCGAACAGTGGGAGCCTGTCCCAGAACTGGGAACGCCGACTTCTGTCCATGTTTAGAGACGATTCCTCTGCGTGGGCGTGAAACAGCGTCCCAGGCGGCGGGAGTTGACACAGTGGTACGGGCCAATTCCCCCCACTGTGCCTCTTCCGGCACGCACGTGACGGCCTTCACTCGTTCGCATCCGGCCCAAATCCGAGTTCCATACGCCTGATCTGACCCACCAATAAGGACAACCGCGCGCATCGGCGACTGCGTCCAGATTGCCCGCCTCAACTCGTCCCCACTTATTTACAAATTCAATTGTAAAGGATCCTGGGGAGACTGAGCTCCATCCCAGCCGTAGAAACATCCTTAAATTTTAACTTTTTTTTTCCCCCCCCCCCTTTTTTGGGGAAAAGGGAGGAGGAAAAAAAATTTATTTTTTTTTGGGGAACAAAAAAAAAATTTTTAGTACTTTCACTGGGGCACCTTGGTATGTTCGGAACGACAACATCCACAGAGATCTTGGTATTCTACCCGTAAAAGATGAAATATCAAAACAAAAAGCGTCCTACCACACCAAGCTAACTTCTCATCCAAACCAGTTCGCCAAGGGCCTAGCCAGGGTTTCCAACCGGACCCGATTGCAACGCAATGACCTTCCAGCTCAGCAATAGTTATTAGAGCCCCTAAACCTCGCGCCAGTCACCTTGACTGTCAGATAGTTTTTATACCCTTGCAGAGGGTATTATAAATTTGGTCAGAAGTTTGTAACGCAGTGAAGGAGACGTTTCCGACCCTATAAAGTGTATATATTCTTGATCAGGATCAATAGGGGAGTCGATTTGGCATGTCCGTCTGTCCGTCTGTCCGTCTGTCCGTCCGTCCGTCTGTCCGTCTGTTTCAATACCGTTTGCGAGCTCAGTTTAAAAGCAAGCGATCTGAAACTTTCACAGTCGTCCTAAAAACAAGTGTACGCAGATCAAGTTAGAAAACCGCCCCGATCGGATGTCTATATCCTATAGCTCCCATAGGAACAATCGGATATAACTTGCAAGATTGGAAGATATTTCGCGCAGTGTAAAAGCTATTGACATAAATCTTTCCAAATCGTATTTTTTTATGCATACATTGATCAAGGTGAAAGCGCGTGTCGATCGGACGTCTATATCATATAGCTCCCATAGGTCCAAATTTGACGATTATCAGAATATTTCGCGCAGTGTGTAAGCTACTAACATCAATTTTTTCAATTCTTATTTATTTACGCATATCTTGATTAGGGTAACAGCGCTTGCCGCTCGGTAGTCTATATAATAAAGGAGATAGGAAAAATTGTTAAAGGCTGCGAAAGTATCCCTTTTTTTCTATTTGTATAGGACATTTTTTCTGTACAAAAGCAATTGACTTGAAACGATGCAAATCTAGTTTACTTATGTATACCTTATTCCTTTCGCTACTTTTTCACTTTTAGCAATTTCGGCAAAGTCTGCAAGGGTATTAAAACTTCGGCTTGCCGAAGTTAGCTTCCGTCCTCGTTTAATTTAAGATTCTATATACTTATTGTTAGTCTCAATTCAGAGAAGATCCAATAAATAAAATGCAAATGAAAAAAAAAAAAAAATACAGATGCAATACATGCATTTGTGACCCAGTATGCTGACTGAGACTCCTGTATCTAAAAAAAATTAAGTCAAAATTTTTGACGAGGAAGGATTTACTTTATGCTGGGCGTTTCGCCTCCTCCTGAATCTTCCAATACCACTCTTTGGCCAGACCCTCCACGGGACTACAATGGACTTGATATGACAACTTCATATCGCTCTTCAGAGTGAACGGTTGTGTTTTTGTAATATTTTCACTTTCTTTTTGAAACAACCACGGTTAACTTAAAATCTTTTTTAACGTTTAATACCTTTAAGTGTCTTTAACAGCTTTGCGTTCGCTTCGCGAGTGCATCGTGATTAACTTGTGTTTGGAAAATAAAACTTTTTAAACATTCGTAAAAATACGGACCTGCTTGTGGCGATTGAATCGCAGCTTACTAGTCGCGATTCCCCGAAGCGAAAAAAAGCCGAGGTCGGTGGGCATTCTATGGCAGGTGCCGTCCAACCCGAATACAAAATTCTGGAGTACTAAAAAAGATTGAACGGTAACATGTGTTCGGGTGCCTCAGCTAAAACATGTTTCTGTTTCACGGCTCGCCGCATACCACACATCAATAGATATTACAGCATATATCCGTAACGAAGCCCAAGTTGATGACTTGAAGGTTGTGTATTCCGCCAGTTTCTGGTCTTAGGGCATATTTGTAAAAGAGTACGAAGCTGAGAAAAAAACAATAGTTCATTCGAAATGGAAAATACCTTGCAAGAACTATCCCCACTTCCTTTTTGCCCAAAAAAACTAGCCTCCTCCTTTCTTCTTTCCTATCAGAATACAACAGGCTTAGGAAACTAACATGAAATTCTTATTCTGGTCTTATCTGTGGCCTACGCAGAGGCCGCGTCTGCCTGAGCGGGAGAGTTATCATTTGACCCCCGCACAGGAACCCTTGGTGCAGTGTGAGAAACATCTCAAGTGATTATCTTCGGTTAGGCTCAAGTGGCGTGCACTTACAGATTACAAGTGCTAACACCGCTCCCTTGTAGGGTCTAAAATTACAGATCATAGTTTATGGCTCTGAGTCGATTTACAATTGTCACATGACATGCACAGAGCTCATAAGGTATTATATTTTATTTTTATTAGTGTTCGTCTGAACATTCTGGCAAGGGCCGGCAAGATTAGATGTATGTGTTAATTACAATTTATTTCATTTATTCTCAAAAACATTGCAATACAAAATTAGTGACTGTATTAATTCGATATATTTTATTTTGCATAATAATTTTGACACCTTTCCACGGCTTGCAATTATTGTGTTTTAACATTTTAGTGAATTTATTTATTTTTTAACATAAAACATTTTTATATCATAGATTTATTTTATCTACAAATTTAAATATTAAGCATACCGCTGGGTAATGCTATGGCTTGTAACTGCCTTCGTATTTTTGTTTTTCTTATAAAATATACAGTTAATATAATTATTATTACAATTGCTAAAATGAGGGATGCATGTCCAGTTAAAAGGTTAAAGTCTAATTCCCTCAATTCTAGCTTGTGAGTTTTTAAATATTGAATTTGCTTTGATAAACGATTGATTTCGTCCGTATGGTTAATTAATGGCATGTCGAGCGGGTTCCAAATAATCTTTGGTATTTCGTTAACTTCTCTAATGTTCCCTGATCTTCTAACTGAATACTGTGTTGAGCAACTAATATTTTATCATCAGTTCGAGCAGTACAATCTGACCTCAAAGTCATTATTCCTTGTTCAGGTAAATCTACTATCTCTATTTTTGAGTTGCTACACTGAATTCTAGCCTTAGAATTGTTTTGAACCTTAAAAAGCCAACTACTTTTCCTTTCCAACTCAACCCAATATGACTTACTCTCTATAATCGATTTATACCTGCAGTTCGATGCCTTATTTGGTTTGAGAGGTTTAATCTCACAACTATTGTCGTTAGCACTACTCCAAGGCCAACTTCCCTCACAAACTCTTTTATTCGACTGCCACCTTTGACATTTATTAATAGTAGATTCTGACATAAGGTGATATGCATCGATCTCGAAATTATAAATTAAATACTGAGATTCTACATGCACTGTAATCATGCGGTCGTCCAATTTAACCGGAACTGGGATAACCTTATAATGTACTGAAGCATGTCTACCAAACAAATGTATTTTGGCATTAATTATTAATTTTTTATCCACAAATAAACCTATAGCCGTCAATAAGGTGTAAACCTCCTTTAATTCTGTGCCTGTTCTTTTCCCTGGCAAGACTAGATTTTCAGACAAACTGTCTTTTATTTTGGAAATTTCACCCTTTAGCTGACTAGGTCTTAATATGTTTGTATTAAGTCGGCCATGATTTATGTCTATTAATAGGCTTATGATACCATATTGAATTTTGTCGCATTCATCTATAATGTTACTTAGCTGTTTGGTTATCATTGATAGAATTGATAGACTCTTTGTACACATAATAAGATTCTTGCAATACCGCCTTCATGTTCTTGATTCTTTCGTTCATTCCTTTAAAATTTGAGTTAACTTCATCAGTCGTTTTCTTTAAACTGTTAGTCGTAGAATCGACTAAGGAAGTCTGTTTCCTACTTAAATCGTTCAGGCTATGCTGATTGCTTATAAAGTTTTTCATGTTATCCTCCATTTGTATCCTGTCGTCTTCTTCCATTATTCCAAACAGAATGTGATAAAGCGATCCCATAAAACCAAATGGAGCACGTTTACTTCTTGATTTTCCCTGAGCCATAAAAAGTTTATTATTTTCTTCTATGTCTGAAATCTGCCTTTCTGTGTTACTCAGAACTAAAAGACATTGATCCTCAAAACTATTAATTCTTTCCTCATTTTTTATATTAATTCTTTACCTTTTTTAAGCATTTTGAAGTATACGTCCATATTATAAAATATTATTAAATTCCAAGAGCAGGCTACAATTTCAACGTCCCCCATTGGGTCTAAATATATTGCCAAGGTCTTATTTATCTTCTCTATTGCATACCTTGGCTGATCAACTTTAGCTGATGCGTTAGCAAATTGGCAGAATATAAATAATAACATAGCCATTACAAAACCAAGTTTTGAGATCTTTGATGTACCTCTCTTTTGTCTTTTCGGTTTTGTCTCTTCGGGATCAGATTCCATTTTATCGACAGACTTTATTCCGTCTAAGGGACAAATCTTGCTTATTGGTCTGGTGATAAATCCATCTTGTAATTTCACTTCTACCACTCTAACCTTTTCGTCTTTACCCTTATGGACTTTTTCCACCTTTCCCATTGGCCACCTGGCTGGATGACTGTTTTCATCCTTCAACAAGACAATTTGTCCTTTCTTTATATTTGGACTTTCCCTCTTCCACTTGTTTCTCTGTTGTAGAGTATACAAATACTCTTTCCATTTAACCCAGAAGTCTCTTCTTATTTTTTGGATTAATTTCCACCTATCTAAATTACCAATTTTCTCATTTTCAATTGGTTCAACAATCTCTAACGGTGGTCTACCAATCAAGAAATGACCTGGAGTTAATACTTCATGTTGATCCATTTCATTCTCAGAAGTATTCAATGGTCTCGAATTCAAGCATGCTTCTATTTGACATAAAAGTTTTGACATCTCTTCGTATGTCTCTTCGTATTTTCCCCTATTACTCGTTTCAAATGGTGCTTCATGGATTAACTCCAGATTCCCAAATACCTCCGAAGTGAGGTCCTGCCGGGGGGATAAAATGCCAATCAATTCTATCTTTTTCAAGCTGCGCGGCAATCATTGTGTTTTCCTTGATTGCTTTAACTAACTCTTGATCTAACTTTCTTGAAGCTCCTACGAAATTTGTTCCGTTATCCGAATAGATATTGGCAACTTTTCCTCTTCCAGCAACAAATCTTCTTAGGGCTGCTAGAAATGCATCCTAGGTTAAATCACTTACCTCTTTGTTTTTGCATTTATCAGCAATATCTACTAGAACTCTAGCAGCTAAATGTGGTGCAGATGCAGTACCATATGTGACTGTTGTCAATTTATAATTTTTAATTTTTTCATCTGGAGAATCTCTCCATAAAATATATTGATATTCTTGATCATTATCATTAATATTTATCTGACGATACATTTTTGCAACGTCCGCAGATACTACAAATTCCCATTTTCGCCATTTAATAATAATGTCAAAAATATCTTTTTGAACTCGTGGACCAATCCACATTATGTCGTTCAAACTTTTATTATTAGTTGTTTTTGCTGAAGCGTCAAAAACAACTCTTAATTTGGTCGTCAGACTTGAATCTCTAATTACTGCCTGGTGAGGTAAAAAGTACTTTCCTTCTTCCTGCACTTCGACCATATGACCTAAATCCATATACTCATGCATGAATTTAGCATAGTCTAACCTTAGTTTTTCATTTCTTTTTAATTTTTTCTCAAGATTCATGAAACGAGCCATTGCTTGTTTTTTCGAATCGCCTAAGGTGACAACATCTTTAAAAGGAATTGAATTTTTTTGTAGTTTTTATGAAATGATTTTCACATATTTCAGATTCGATATCATTTTTATCTTCTTCCTCAACTTCCCAATACCGATCCATATCTTTTAATTCGATGGTGGTTGCTACAATTGTCTTCTTACCTTTGGATTTTTTGCATCCAGAGACAATCCACCCGAATTCGGTTTTTTGACCGAGGAGGCCATTAATTTTGACCACTCCATTCTGCAGAATGTTAGTGTATAGATCTGCCCCAATTATCAGATCTACACGACCCGGCTTGTTAAAGTCTGGGTCAGCCAAATTGTACTTCTCCCACTTTGTTTTGTCAACATTAACAGTGTTGACTGGGAGAGCCCTCATTAGTTTTGGAAGTATAAGTGCTTCAATTCTTATCGTTTTTTGGGAATTATTTCGTTTAATTGAAAGATTTACCTTGTGCTTCGAGATGCACTTTCCCGTGGACGATACTCCACTGATCTCTGTTTGAGACCGAATTTTGGGCAATTTCAGAATCTGCGCAGATTCTTCTGAAATTATTGTGCTTTGAGAACCACTGTCGATCAAAGCTCTAAAATTTTCGAAACCCCCTCAGAGGTTTGAATTTGAATGCGTGCTGTAGCTAGCAACGCTTGTTCCGATGTCATACACGTGTTTACTTTTTCATTAGTTTTTTCAGTTTTTTCGTCTGTTTTAGACCTTACATGGTGATTTTTTTTACAAATCGAACATGAAATGTCGCTTTGACATTTCTCACTATAAGAGTGTTCAAGGCATTTAAAACACAAATGTGCCTTTTTTACTTTTTCCATCCGTTCAGATGGATTCATATTTCATATTGCTACTGAACACTTTTTTTGCCGGTTTTTCTTCCTGAACTGAGCTAATCGAACTGAGTCGTTGTTAATTTTGACACCTTTCCACGGCTTGCAATTATTGTGTTTTAACATTTTAGTGAATTTATTTATTTTTTAACATAAAACATTTTTATATCATAGATTTATTTTATCTACAAATTTAAATATTATATAATATTCGTATTTTTGTTTTTCTTATAAAATATACAGTTAATATAATTATTATTACAATTGCTAAAATGAGGGATGCATGTCCAGTTAAAAGGTTAAAGTCTAATTCCCTCAATTCTAGCTTGTGAGTTTTTAAATATTGAATTTGCTTTGATAAACGATTGATTTCGTCCGTATGGTTAATTAATGGCATGTCGAGCGGGTTCCAAATAATCTTTGGTATTTCGTTAACTTCTCCAATGTAAGACAAAGCTAATGTTTCCTGATCTTCTAACTGAATACTGTGTTGAGCAACTAAAATTTTATCATCAGTTCGAGCAGTACAATCTGACCTCAAAGTCATTATTCCTTGTTCAGGTAAATCTACTATCTCTATTTTTGAGTTGCTACACTGAATTCTAGCCTTAGAATTGTTTTGAACCTTAAAAAGCCAACTACTTTTCCTTTCCAACTCAACCCAATATGACTTACTCTCTATAATCGATTTATACCTGCAGTTCGATGCCTTATTTGGTTTGAGAGGTTTAATCTCACAACTATTGTCGTTAGCACTACTCCAAGGCCAACTTTCCTCACAAACTCTTTTATTCGACTGCCACCTTTGACATTTATTAATAGTAGATTCTGCCATAAGGTAATATGCATCGATCTCGAAATTATAAATTAAATACTGAGATTCTACATGCACTGTAATCATGCGGTCGTCCAATTTAACCGGAACTGGGATAACCTTATAAAGTACTGAAGCATGTCTACCAAACAAAGGTATTTTGGCATTAATTATTAATTTTTTATCCACAAATAAACCTCTAGCCGTCAATAAGGTGTAAACCTCCTTTAATTCTGTGCCTGTTCTTTTCCCTGGCAAGACTAGATTTTCAGACAAACTGTCTTTTATTTTGGAAATTTCACCCTTTAGCTGACTAGGTCTTAATATGTTTGTATTAAGTCGGCCATGATTTATGTCTATTAATAGGCTTATGATACCATATTGAATTTTGTCGCATTCATCTATAATGTTACTTAGCTGTTTGGTTATCATAAAAAAATTGATAGACTCTTTGTACACATAATAAGATTCTTGCAATACCGCCGTCATGTTCTTGATTCTTTCGTTCATTCCTTTAAAATTTGAGTTAACTTCATCAGTCGTTTTCTTTAAAATGTTAGTCGTAGAATCGACTAAGGAAGTCTGTTTCCTACTTAACTCGTTCAGGCTATGCTGATTGCTTAATAAGTTTTTCATATTATCCTCCATTTGTATCCTGTCGTCTTCATCCATTATTCCAAACAGAATGTGATAAAGCGATCCCATAAAACCAAATGGAGCACGTTTACTTCTTGATTTTCCCTGAGCCATAAAAAGTTTATTATTTTCTTCTATGTCTGAGATCTGCCTTTCTGTGTTACTCAGAACTAAAAGACATTGATCCTTAAAACTATGAAGCCGTTCGCAAATGATCCTCATTTTTGGTATTAATTCTTTACCTTTTCTAAGCATTTCGAAGTAAACGTCCATATTATAAAATATTATTAAATTCCAAGAGGAGGCTACAATTTCAACGTCCCCCATTGGGTCTAAATATATTGCCGAGGTCTTATTTATTTAGCTGATGCGTTAGCAAATTGGCAGAATATAAATAATAACATAGCCATTACAAAACCAAGTTTTGAGATCTTTGATGTACCTCTTTTTTGTCTTTTCGGTTTTGTCTCTTCGGGATCAGATTCCATTTTATCGACAGACTTTATTCCGTCTAAGGGACAAATCTTGCTTATTGGTCTGGTGATAAATCCATCTTGTAATTTCACTTCTACCACTCTAACCTTTTCGTCTTTACCCTTATGGACTTTTTCCACCTTTCCCATTGGCCACCTGGCTGGATGACTGTTTTCATCCTTCAACAAGACAATTTGTCCTTTCTTTATATTTGGACTTTCCCTCTTCCACTTGTTTCTCTGTTGTAGAGTATGCAAATACTCCTCTTTCCATTTAACCCAGAAGTCTTTTCTAATTTTTTGGATTAATTTCCACCTATCTAAATTACCAATTTTCTCATTTTCAATTGGTTCAACAATCTCTAACGGTGGTCTACCAATCAAGAAATGACCTGGAGTTAATACTTCATGTTGATCCATTTCATTCTCAGAAGTATACAATGGTCTCGAATTCAAGCATGCTTCTATTTGACATAAAAGTGTTGACATCTCTTCGTATGTCAGACTATTTTCCCCTATTACCCGTTTCAAATGGTGCTTCATGGATTTAACTCCAGATTCCCAAATACCTCCGAAGTGAGGTCCTGCCGGGGGGATAAAATGCCAATCAATTCTATCTTTTTCAAGCTGCGCGGCAATCATTGTGTTTTCCTTGATTGCTTTAACTAACTCTTGATCTAACTTTCTTGAAGCTCCTACGAAATTTGTTCCGTTATCCGAATAGATATTGGCAACTTTTCCTCTTCTAGCAACAAATCTTCTTAGGGCTGCTAGAAATGAATCCGAGGTTAAATCACTTACCTCTTTGTTTTTGCATTTATCAGCAATATCTACTAGAACTCTAGTAGCTAAATATGGTGCAGATGCAGTACCATATGTGACTGTTGTCAATTTATAATTTTTAATTTTTTCATCTGGAGAATCTCTCCATAAAATATATTGAGATTCTTGATCATTATCATTAATATTTATCTGACGATACATTTTTGCAACGTCCGCAGATACTACAAATTGCTTGTTTTTTCGAATCGCCTAAGGTGACATCATCTTTAAAAGGAATTGACACAATGTATCGACCATCTGAACCTTTTTTTGTGGTTTTTATGAAATGATTTTCACATATTTCAGGTTCGATATCATTTTTATCTTCTTCCTCAACTTCCCAATACCGATCCATATCTTTTAATTCGATGGTGGTTGCTACAATTGTCTTCTTACTTTTGGATTTTTTGCAACCAGAGACAATCCACCCGAATTCGGTTTTTTGACAGAGGAGGCCATTAATTTTGTCCACTCCATTCTGCAGAATGTTAGTGTATAGATCTGCCTCAATTATCAGATCTACACGACCCGGCTTATTAAAGTCTGGGTCAGCCAAATTGTACTTCTCCCACTTTGTTTTGTCAACATTAACAGTGTTGACTGGGAGAGCCCTCATTAGTTTTGGAAGTATAAGTGCTTCAATTCTTATCGTTTTTTGGGAATTATTTCGTTTAATTGAAAGATTTACCTTGTGCTTCGAGATGCACTTTCCCGTGGACGATACTCCACTGATCTCTGTTTGAGACCGAATTTTGGGCAATTTCAGAATCTGCGCAGATTCTTCTGAAATTATTGTGCTTTGAGAACCACTGTCGATCAAAGCTCTAAAATTTTCGAAACCCCCCTCAGAGGTTTGAATTTGAATGCGTGCTGTAGCTAGCAACGCTTGTTCCGATGTCATACACGTGTTTACTTTTTCATTAGTTTTTTCAGTTTTTTCGTCTGTTTTAGACTTTACATAAATGTGTAGCATACTATGGTGATTTTTTTTACAAATCGAACATGAAATGTCGCTTTGACATTTCTTACTATAAGAGTGTTTAAGGCATTTAAAACACAAATGTGCCTTTTTTACTTTTTCCATCCGTTCAGATGGATTCAAAGCCTTAAATTTTTGACACTGAAGTATCCAATGTCCCGTACTTTTGCACATCGGACAACTGTTAGTAGACAACTCTTTCATATTGCTACTGAACACTTTTTTTGCAGGTTTTTCATCCTGAACTGAGCTAATCGAACTGAGTCGTTGCTCTAAAAATTCAATGACATCGGACAATGCTTGAATTTCTTTAGTTTTTTTAACATGGCTCTCATATAGTTGCAGAGCTTCTTTGTTAAATTTTCTTATTATTATGTGTGCAAAAACTATATCAACCTCGTCTGAAATTTGTGCCTTTAATTTTATCATGTGAATTGACTCATTAATTGTGTCAATAAACATTCTTAATTGCCGAACTGATTCCACATTTAGATTTTGGAGATCAAGAAGGCGATTTATCTGATCGGAAAAAATGTTCCTTTTATTTTCATACCGCTTGGTTAACAATTCCCAAGCGGCCTCATAATTTTCCCCTGATCCCAACAATAAGTGAGAAACCACATTCCTGGCTTCTCCCTTAAGTGAGATTTTGAGGTAGTTAAATTTCAAGGTAGGACTGAGATCCTCCCTTAAATGTATGAGTTCATTAAATAACTCATAAAATAGGTCCCAATCTTTGGAATCTCCAAAAAATGTGGGTACCTGAATTTTAGGCAGCGTTGGCAAATCTTCAATTTTATGATTTGCAACTTCTACCTTTTTTGGCACAATTTCCTCGAGTTTTTTCTCATGTCTTTGGTAACCATGGAAATATCGAACGCTAATTCTTCCAATATATCATTATACCTTTTAATCGTGACGTCCGTCGTGTTTCCCTGCTTCATGGCAACTATCTTATCCCAATAAAAATTAAGCTTCCCTATCCTAATTTCAAATGTTTTTATTTTATCATCTTGAATATCCTCAAATGTATCTTTTAAATACCTTTCTAACTGCTCTATTGCTGTATCTAACTGGCTTTCGCAGTTTACACTTTTTTCTGTATTCTGCTCTTTTACCATTAATTTACCATCGGACTTATCGGATTCAGCTAACACTTTATCTATTCTTACTTTAATTCTATTAAAAATCAAGAGCATTTGCTCGTAATGACTCTTAATGAAGTAGTCATGCGCGACTACTCCAATATGCATCAGAGCTTTGTGATTTTCGATGCACTCGGCCTTTAGCTCATCAAATTTCTTTAAGTATTCAAATGATAAGCTTGGGAGATCTTCCAGCGCCTTACTGGCGTTGGTAATCTCCACCTGCCTTTTTATTAGTGCGATTGTTTGCTCGGACAACATTTTTTTTATATATTTTTTATATTATTTGTAATTATTAAAACTTGAATTTAATTATCGACAACTTAAATAATATTTTTATATAATATTTGTAATTTAAAAAAAAATTTAATTTGATATATAGGACTTATCTGATCCTATATTTGTTGCCGCTGTTGTTGTCGCTGTTAAATCTTCGATGTTATTTGTTCCGATGCTGTCCTCGCTCTTGTAGTTGTAGTAGTCGTAGACGTGCTGAAGTCCTTGAAGTCCTGGAGTCCTTATTGCAGTTTTGATGATTTAAGATGTTTTACAGATGATTTACAGATGATTTAGGTGTTTTTTTTTTTTTGACTTTTTTTTTTTGGGAGTCATTTTATTTTATTATTTGTATTTCTTTTGAATATATTTATTTTTATTTAATTATTTGTTATTCAATTCGGGAATAAATTTTGTTGCCAAAATCGGAAGTCACTTTAATTTATTTCACTGTGATAACTTGAACACTTTTTCGATGTCGGCCTCGAATACGCCTGATTTTATTAAATCACTTTTTCGATGTTTAAAAGGCCTCGAAAACGCCAAAAAATATATTTGCTCGATGGCAAGAATTATTTTTATTATTAATTTGTCGATTTTTCGACCACTTTTACAACAAATTTTGACTTTTTTGTTGCAATACTATAGTTGAATAAATTTTGTATTAAATCAGAAAAGATTCTTTTATATCTTTTTGATTTTAAAAATTTTTTACTCTGTTTCTTACCACTGGTGGGGGAAAACAAGAGTCAACTATTCATTAACACCTTAAACAAAAACTGCAAGTGTTACAGATTTTTATTTTTTAGGTGCTGGCCTAAGTTCTGAGTCTCTTACCACTGGTGGGGGAAAACTGCAGAGTTGTCGAAGGACCAAAATGAAAGGGATGAATTAAATAAAACAACCTTTTCAGTTGAGTTCTGTATTAAAACTGAATTTTATTTTCTAAGTCCCTGCTTAGGAAACTAACATGAAATTCTTATTCTGGTCTTATCTGTGGCCTACGCAGAGGCCGCGTCTGCCTGAGCGGGAGAGTTATCATTTGACCCCCGCACAGGAACCCTTGGTGCAGTGTGAGAAACATCTCAAGTGATTATCTTCGGTTAGGCTCAAGTGGCCTGCACTTACAGATTACAAATGCTAACACCGCTCCCTTGTAGGGTCTAAAATTACAGATAATAGTTTATGGCTCTGAGTCGATTTACAATTGTCACATGACATGCACAGAGCTCATAAGGTATTATATTTTATTTTTATTAGTGTTCGTCTGAACAGTCCCAATGCTACAAAGACTCTGTTCATTTCACTAGTCCGTCTAATCATGGACTGTTCACCAGTTTGGAATCCTCAGTATGGCGTACGTATGGATAAAGCAAAATAACTATTTATTATTTGCTCTACGGAGCCTTAACTGGAATGCAAGCCTTAGTTTACCATATTACTCAAGTAGACTTTTTTTAATTAATCCTTATCAAAACGTAGAACGATGCTTGGCAGTACTTTTATTCATAAACTTATTCACGGGGATGTGGAGAGTCCCGAGCTACTGGGTCTTCTAAACTTCTATGAGCCTAATATAATTTTTTTTTTTTTTTTTCGCGCGGAGTCCCACTGTTTACTTACCCGCCTAACCGACCGATTCTAACTTAGTCTGACCGTTTCTATATTGTACTATTTCACTTCTCGCGATCTCGTTTAGAACGCCCATCGCGTAACAAGCACTGCTTGGTGTCGTTAGGGCCACTTGTTTGTGCTTATCATAGTGCATCAACGTTCGAAAAATGTGTTCTTGTCTAAAAAAAGTCCTCGACGGGCAGAGATGATGACTCTTCGTCGAAGATCAGTACCCATTTCTGGGTCTCAAGTGGCTTGTACCTCGGTTCCTATCTGGGCAATTCGTGTACCGAAACTCCCCGTTCATATCCATCATTTGGCCCAAACGATGATTCGAGTAATCATTCCACTGCCCACTTATTTTTCTTTTTGAATGAACTGCGTTTTTATCCGTTTTCACATGGGGCCCTTTGTGCTCGACTTCTATATTTGTATTCATCAACCTCATCAACGACCCTGCATTGGAAGCATCCGGGAAGGATCATACTATGATGAAGAAGGGCCCTATCTATACAGGAAGACCAGCAGCTTCCATTGGCTTATAAACTCCCGCTCACCCCTAAAATTCGAGTAGAAATTATGTTTTTCGGTTAGGAATATATTAAAAAAAAACTATTTTTATTTTAATATATAGCGGAGTCTTTATTGGTAAAGTTCTTTCAAGTTAGATCCCCAATCTTAAACTGATTTTACAAAATGCATTATTCTTATAACTATGGCTTCTACCGGTGACAGCGCGCGAGCAGCGAAAGTGGACTTTGATTAGATAATTTTGATTGGTCAAAACTGTGGCCTGATGGGATGGTTTCTAGGCTGCATCTTTTGTTTAATTAATTTGGATTGGCCAAAGCTTTTATGCTGACGAATGGGTTCTCAGGCTGGACCCTTTGTTTAAAGGTCTTAATATTGTTTATGTCTGCCGTCGTCGATAAAGGCGTGTGAAGTGTTTATAATTCGGATGCCGCCGATCGAAGGCGTGGGAAAGATTTATGTCTGAGGGGTTAAATGTTTATGTTGGATTGATTTGAATAACTGTAATAGTAGGCTCTGGACTTATGTTATTGACAATTGTTAAATGTTTATGTCGGACTGATTTGAATAACTGCAATAGTAAGCTCTGGGCTTATGTTATTGACAATTGGAATAATGGGTATCTCTGGATATACAGGTTGTATGTTGGGTTTGGTAGCTAGGATATATGCGTATAACTCACTCGCCCCTCCTTTAGAAGATTCAACATCCTTGTTGAATTTAAACAAAATTTCTTTTTTGTTGGCTAGGCGCCTATAGGTAAATATGATGTAAGTTGTGATGCTTAAAAGTATAATTATTAATATCGTAAAAACAATCCACTTATAGATTGATTCTTGTTTTTGTTGATGGGTAATAGAATTTTTAAGTTTTAACAATCGTATTGGTTCATATAAAGTAACATTAGTACTGGATAATATAATTTTATATTCATTTATATTCTTTGAAGTTGTAAATTTTATATCTCTTATTTCTAAGGAGCATTGACTTAATTGTATTAGATTGTTAGCCTGAATTGTTTTGTTGAACATTTTGCAATCTTGCTTAATTTGTGTTTCACATAAATTATAAGTAATAATGATGTTAGGTTCAATGTATTTTACAGATTCATTTTCTGATACAAAAGTGTGTTGACATTTTGCTAATTGATTAGTAAGGATTTGAGATTGGTCTAATATATTTGTTAATGAATTTGGTGAATTTTCCAAGTAAAATACCCTTTTTCGTCGTTTATAAAATATTCATAATTGTCATTAATGTCAATTTGTCGTCCTATATTATCTGGGTATTTTATAATTCTATATTTTTGTGTTTCTTTAAATGAAGTGGGTATATGGGCTAGAATAAAAGTTTGACTGCTTAACCAAGCTGAAGTTTTGATTGATAGTAATTTTTCTTCGTTTATGTTCTCTAACTCTTCATGTTTTAATATTATAGGATTAAATATTCCCACTCTTGTTAATTGTAAACTCATTTGTAAGTCCTCAATGTATTCTAGAAATATATTTAGGGAGTATCTAAAAATGTGCAAAGCATCTTCCTCTTCTTCATCTCTTACGAGTCTGTTTATATCTTTGTATTGCTCGTTTATTATTTGAATTATGTCATAAAATTCTTTGTTTTCAATTATTTTTTCCTGTAAGTTTTCTAGTTTATCTTCCAACTCCTTTTTATCATCTTCAGTTAATGTTCCAAATAGATATTTGTAAGCTATCCCTACAAAGTTTATTAATCCCCGTTTTTGTCTATGTGACGAAGTAATTCCCTTGATTTCATGTTTTAATTGTTTCAATGTTAAAGCAATGTCCGGTACGTGTTTGAATTGGTTTTCGTATTTTATAAAATCTTGATATGTTTCAAATATTTTAGTTTGATTTATTTTTATCATATGGTGTTCATAATTTAGAGGTATTTTTATAGTCCCTGTGTTCAGAAGTAAATAACCGTTGTTCGAAGTAATGGGTGTAATGCTAATTTGTTGAGCTGTTATCAATAGTATTTTCGTCCATGTCAGTATAATGATCAATTTCAGTATCAGAGTTAGTACTGTCAGTCTCCCTGGAATGATGAGAGAGATTATCCATTTAAGCTTTTTTGAATTTACTTCTGTGTTTTATTACTTTATGACCCCTATTAGTTTCTTGCCAGTGTTTTTCATCTTTTTGTTCTAATGCTCCTGTCTTTTTGAATGGGCCTACTAATTTAGCTTTACGTTTCATTTCTTTTTCAACTTTAGTATATTCCAAATCTATTTCATGTTCCTCGCGGTTTTTATTAATTTTATCTATCTTGTATTCTTTCCGTTTTTGTATATTTTTGTTCGGTTTTATGCCATAAAGAAATATTTCGGCAGGAGTTTTACCTGTGGCATCATGGGTTATTTCATGATTATAAACGTCTGTAAGTGTATTGATAATTCTAAGCTTTTCATTCATTGTTTTATGGACCCTTTCTATGTCGGCTATACCATTCTTGCTAGTTGTTATTTCAATATTGATATTTTCCTTTTGTAACCAATTTTGTAAAAAAATTGCTAGTGTCTTGATTTCCCTTTTCAAATATAAGTTGGTGATTAAAAACGTTAACTGGTCGTTCGGTAATTTGTATGCAATCACCGTTATCTTCTTGTGCACTATGTACCGTTGCTGCAGTAGTATCTAAATCGTCTTCATTTTGAAATACTTCTTCAATTTTATTATACCCGTTACTCGTAGAGTAAAAGGGTATATTGTATTCGTGCAAAAGTATGTAACAGCTAAAAGGAAGCGTTTCCGACCCTATAAAGTATATATATTCTTGATCAGGATTACTAGCCGAGTCAATCTAGCCATGTCCGTCTGTCCGTCTGTCTGTCCGTCTGTCTGTCCGTCTGTCTGTCCGTATGAACGCTGAGATCTCGGAAACTATAAAAGCTAGAAGATTGGCATTTGGCATGTAGATTTTAGGAGTTCCTACGCAGCGCAAGTTTGTTTCAAAATGGTGCCACGCCCCCTTTAACGCCCACAATCGCTTATATACGATTTTAAAAATTTAAATATTTCGGAAAAGTAAAAATGCAGTTTTATTGTGTTTATCAATACCTATCGAAATGTAGAAGAAATTTTTCAAATCGGACCATTCGTTAAAAAGCTATGCGTGATCAAAGTTTCTATCTCCATCTCCCTCGTACTCCCTTTACCTGAGTAACGGGTATCTGATAGTCGGGGCACCCGACTATAGCGTTCTCTCTTGTTATCTTTAGTTTCTTTCTTTGTAATCCTTGACAAAGCATCTGCTACGTAATTCTCTTTTCCTTTAATATACTTTATTTCATAATCAAACTCTCTAAGTTTTATTTTCCAACGTTGTAATTTCATATTAGGTTCCTTTATGTTATGTAAGCAAACAAGCCTTTTTGTGGTCAGAGCATATTTTAAAACTTCTTCCAAAGAGATAGGGGCGGAAATACTTAGTCGCCCATACAATAGCTAATAATTCTTTTTCAATAGCTGCATAATTTAACTCATGTTCATTTAATGTTCTACTGGCAAAACAAACGGGTTTGCCTTCTTGAGATAGAACTGCACCTAATACATAATTGCTTGCATCTGTAGTTAAATCGAACTTCTTTTCAAAATCTGGATAAATGAGAATTGGATCGTTACTTATTAAAATTTTTAATTTTTCAAACGCTTCATTGTAACTAGGATCGCTTATATTTATTTTTGATCCTTTCTTTAAGCAAAGAGTCATTGGTTTTGGAATTTTTGCGAAGTCTTTTATAAATTTTCGATAAAATCCACAAAGGCCTAAAAATGATTTTATTTGTTTTGGAGAGTTTGGAATTTTAAAATCTTGAATAGCTAAGAATTCCGTTTCTCGTTTCATAAATTCACATTTATCTAATTGTAGTTTGAGATTTGATCTGCGAAGACGTTCGAATACTTTTTAAGAGATTGAATATGCTCTTGTAAAGAGGTAGAAAATATAACAATGTCGTCTAAATATACTAGACAATGGGTACCTATTATGTCGTGTAACACATTATTCATACAACGCTGAAATGTAGCGGGTGCGTTTTTAAGACCAAAGGGCATTCTAGTATATTCATAGTGACCTTTCTTAGTGGGAAATGCAGTTTTTTGAATAGAGTCTGGGTCCATTTCAATTCGATGGAACCCTTTAGCAAGATCTAATGTTGTAAAATATTGACACTTTCCTAACTTGTCTAAGATTTCGTCCATGTTCGGAATAGGGAATTTGTCATTAATAGTTATTTCGTTCAATCCTCTGTAATCGATAGCCATACGAAATTTGGGTATGCCCGATGCATCCCTTTTCTTGGGTACCATTACCATTGGACTGCAATAAGGAGATTTGGATTTTCTGATAATACCTTGTCTTATCATTTCTTTAATTTGTTTTTCTACTTCTGTATCGTAAATATAAGGATAGCTATATGGTCTCCTATAAATTGGTTCTTCAAACAAAACGTTTTAATAACGTGTTTGATTTCATTTGACATTTCACCTTCATGATACTGAATATCAAAATATTTTGACATTAAATAATGAAGTTCAGTTTTTTCCTCATTATTTAAGTGATCGTCTCTTATGTTATTGTCAGATAAATCTGTTTGTAAGGCATAAATATATTCCTCAACGTCTACTACATTTGAATTGGGAATTCATATTTTTTTAATTCGATAGTGTTTTTCATAAAATCAATTTTTGCTGATGATTCTTTTAGAATTTTTCTTCCAATAAGAATGTCATAATGATTTGAAAAGTTGTTTATGTAAAATGTTTGATTAGATGAAAATAATTTTGGAATACTAAACTGGATATATTTATTCAAAGTTACAGATTCACCTATAGTTTCAATTTTAGTAGAATTTACTTTAATTGGGTATTCAAAGAAGTTTTCGTTAATTAAATTTATGCTTGACCCTGTATCGATAAGACAGAGGTATAGTTTATTATCAATTATGTTTTTTTAATGGCTGTTGTGTTTCGTCCGAGTCTGTTGTCTGAAAATTTTCTAATGTGTCCATTGGTTCAGACTTGCGTTGTTGATCTGATTCTGAAACTCGGGGACGTTTATAGGGAATATTGGTACTCTGAGTACTCTGGCTTCCCTGTCCTTGATTATTTTGAGAATTTTTAGGATAATAATTATTTCCTGAATTATTATAATTATTGTTGTTACCCCAACTTCTATTAGAGTCGAACTTATTCTGTCTCTGCTGATTGTTGTTATATTTGTTATGATAATTATTATTTTGGAATCTACCCCCTTGGTTATTATCTGAATGATAGTTGGGTTTTGTATTTGAGAATGATTTTGATGTTTTAAAATCTTGAAATTCATAGTCTTCCTGAGAGTTGTGGGACATATACGAACGATTATTTATGGACTTTTCTTCAAACATTCCTACAGCTTGGGCAGCTTGTTTTAATTTAAGAGGAGTTGAAATATCAAATTTGCTCAACGTAATAAAAGTTTTTACTGGTAATTTTTCACGAATCACTTCAGCTAATGTGTCATTCAATGTCCTTGAAACTAGAACTGTGTTTGAAGGATTATTATCTAAGCTAAGTTTACAACAAATTCCACTTGTCTGTTCTTCTAATTCTTCAACAAATTTACGTAAATTATTTTTATATTTAGTCTCACGTAGTTCGGCTATCATTCGATGTGGAGGCGTTGCGCTGTTGAACTCGCCGATAAGTAGGCTTCTCAATTCCTTCCAGTCCTGTGGTACATTTCTCATCAAGAGTGATCGGACTTGTCCAACTAGGAGGTTCCTGATGGCTGCTTGTATAATTTGATTTTGGCCTTCTGATGCTGTAGGATAATGGTAGACTAATTCATCGACTTCTTTTATGAAGAGAGCCAAATAGAGTGGGTCTCCATTAAATTTATTTATCTGCTTCAGTTGCAGAAGGAAATGGTTCATTGATACATCTGAGAGGGTTTGTGCAGCTTTTGATGCTGCGGCTACGGCTGCTGCTGATGTTGATGGCAGATCCATATTTAATGTTTTAAGTTGAGTTGTTGTATTTAGGCGAAATAATTTAGATTATTTTCACTGGTTTAGACACTAGAAATCCTCATTCGTGATTTAACTAATGTTGATTTAAAAATTTTTGTTTTTTTTTTAAGTAAGTTTGTTTTGCGGATACAAATAATGTTTTATTTTCGCGAAGTAATTTTTTAATTCCTTTAGGTAGTCACTCGCGAGGATATTACTTGTATCCTACCGGCTGCGGAAATTATGTTTTTCGGTTGAGAATATTTAAAAAAAAAAACGATTTTTATTTTAATATATAGCGGAGTCTTTATTGGTAAAGTTCTTTCAAGTTAGATCCCCAATCTTAAACTGATTTTACAAAATGCATTATTCTTATAACTATGGCTTCTACCGGTGACAGCGCGCGGATGCCGCCGATCGAAGTCGTGAGAAAGATTTATGTCTGAGGGGTTAAATGTTTATGTTGGATTGATTTGAATAACTGTAATAGTAGGCTCTGGACTTATGTTATTGACAATTTTTAAATGTTTATGTCGGATTGATTTGAATAACTGCAATAGTAGGCTCTGGGCTTATGTTATTGACAATTGGAATAATGGGTATCTCTGGATACACAAGTTGTATGTTGGGTTTGGTAGCTAGGGTATTTGCGTATACGTCACTTAGATATTATTTCTTTAACTCCCGTTTAAAGCCAAGCTGACCATACGGCTCTAAAATGACGCCCAATGGCCACTACTGAGAACTTATTTATAAGATTGAAAATTATTTCTTGAAGAAAACAAGAATAAATGTTTTATATTTTTAAAAAAAATTAAAATTTTGTACAATTCTCAAAATAAAAGAAAGATAATCGCTATAGTCGAGTGCCTCCTATGCTCGGCAAACAATTTTAAAAAAATGTTCATAGCTGTTGCGCATTTAGATAATTTTAAAAACTCGCCATCTGCCGAAGCGAACAGCACCTGACCCCCGCTAACAATTTCTTAGCTTTATTCCGCTCTCTTAACAAAATCAAAACCCTTTTTAAATATTCAATGACGTCATAAATAACACTTAAAATGTTCTAAAATTAATGGTGTGTTGATAGATCTTGACTAAATAAGTATGATCCCCCGCACTTTATCAATGTCAGTTCGTTAGCATGCATCTACGATTATAAACCGTTACCTTGATTCGTTTAGGAATCTGAAGACAGATGTAGACATTTTTTATCCTATTGTAAAATATGACAGTTTCAGTTTCAGTTTCTCTTGATTCTCCATTAAGTTAAACAAGTCTATTCATCGGGTCCCGACGGAGTTACTGGAGTAACAGGAAGAACAGCAGTTTCCATTGGCTTAAAAACACTCGTTCACCCCTAAAATTTGAGTAGATATTACTTATTACGGCTCTAAACTGAGGTCCAGTGCCCACTACTGAGAACAGTAACAGGGGCTGGTATAAAACCGTTGCTTAAAGTAAAAAAATAGTACATATTTATTAGATTGGAAATTATTTCTTAAGGAAAACAATAAAAGTTTTATATTTTTAAATGGGTTTATTTTACAAAATTTTAAAATTGTACAATTCTTAAGAGTGCCTCAACAGCTCAGCAACCCAATTAAAAATAAAATTTCATAGCTGTTGCGCAGTTAGATAATTTTAGAAACGCGCTATTTGTCGCAGCAAATCGCACCCGCCTCCCGTTTGCAGTGTCCTAGCTTTATTCCACTCTCTTAAATATATCAATCCCCTTTTTAAATATGCGATGACGTCAAAAATAACACTTAAAATGTTTTATAATTTGGAAATTAAGGGTCCGATTCGGAAAAGTTTTGGAGTGATGATTAATATTGACTAAATAAATATTATGGTGCCGCACAATGACTGGCCTATACAAGGTCTCTAAACTGTTTGGTTATTTGTGAGAGTTATACTGAGCGTGGCAACATTTTCAAATAAACTTGGCCTGTGTAAGAACACCCAGAAAATTAATTCCAATCCCAAATCTCTAGCTTTAATAGTTTTCGAGATCTCGACGTTCATACGGACAAACAGACGGTCAGACGGACAGACAGACACTCATTTTCCTAAGCAGGGACTTAAAAATTAAATTCATTTTTAAAACAGAACTCAACTGAAAAGGTTGTTTTATTTAATTCATTAACTCATCCCTTCCATTTTGGTCCTTCGACAACTCTGCAGTTTTCCCCCACCAGTGCACATTGGGATGAAATGCCTTTATTTTGGCCACAACCGTAATTTTAAAGCTAGAAAGTTGAAACTTGGAGAATTTGCTGCTTATATAATTATAATTTCGAATTTTTTTTTTGTACACTGCGCATTGGGATGAAATGCCTTTAATGTTGTTATATTTTTTTCTTCATTTTTTTATCCACAATTGTTAGAAAATTTTTATATATTAATATTTTTGCATATTATAACATAGCTTAATTAACGAAAACTTAAAAATAAGTACATAAACTTGTATTTATATAAACGTTCTTCTTCTAAATCAAAAAACTTATACAAATATTTTCTACATATCATGCGAAACATTTTCCATTTTAAGGTTTTTTAATTAGTCAAACTGTTTAAAAAAAACGAGAACGCCAAAATTAAGAAACTTGTCCAATCAGCAAGCTTGCACGCACCACGTGGCAAGAAAAGCTGACTTTAAAGGGCTGGTGGAAGAATAAAATACCAATTAAATATTTTCGATGTCTAGGGATTTTGCTTAGCTTGAAATAATTGTAACATTATTGATATATTAACACGAACTAGGTTGTGTCCAAAATAAAGGCATTTCATCCCAATGTGCAGTGGTAAGAGACTCACAACTTAGGTCAGCACCTTAAAGCCTAGTAATCAGATCGACAAACGAGTATGCTAGCGTAAAAACTTTAATTTTCCATTGTGACCAAAATTTCGAGAGTTCATCAGATTTAAGCGTGGTACGGTCGCACTGTCAATCGGCTGGGTTTGTTGACAAGCAGTTAAAATTCAAATATCGTATTTGCGGGAAAGAGCCCTTAAAAGATATTATCAAATACCTTGGCAAGACAAGTCTGCCGCTGTACAAAGAAATTAAAAAACAATACAATTTAAATTTAACAGTTGTTTTAATTTTAATTTACTGATAATTATTTGCTAATTTAAAGTTGATAGCTGCAGTTTTATTGTGTTTTTTCGTACATTTTTGAGCTAAGAAACATTTTGCTCTGCCAAGAGGCACCCCAGATAGTATTAATGTTATTTTGTCCTCACATGTAAACTCCTGCAATCGACTTTGGCGAGTTTTTTGAGTTTTTCCCCTTCATTTCTTAATATGTTCAGTGAGAAGCGCACGCCAAAAGATTAAATTTTGTAATCTTTTCGCTAGGGTTCACGCAAAGTTCATTTCCGCAGACTGGCAACGCTATGCAATTTTCTGGTATTTTCGTCGATCTGAGGACCGAGGTGAAAAAAACCCTTGACGAAAAGTGAACGCCACCTGTTTGCCTCTCGCTCTCTCTCATGACTGGCGGACAGTTTTTGAGTACTGGGCTTAAAAATAAAATCTTTAACACTTGCAGTTTTGTTAAAGGTGTTTTCTCTTGTTTTCCCCCACCAGTGCACAGTGGTCCGGCTATATGGTCATGAATCAGAAACTCAACGTAGAGAGTTCAAAATTTGCACTCGGGGGTTTTGGGGGTCGCGGATTTCGAAGTCAAAATTTAAAAATTCAAAATGGCGGCTCCAATATGGCAGTTGTGACTTTCGTAATTAGCTGGTGAATATATTATCTCATTTTTCACGACCCCAGAGAGTACCACGAGAAGGTTTACAGTAAATTTAGCCTCACTTTTTTTTAATTTTAAAATTTTTTTTTTAATTTCTTAAATTTTTTTAAAATTTTTTCTCAACATTTTTTTTTTGTTTTAATTTTTTTTTTTTTATTGGAACGAAGTTTCTTATGGCGCGGTATAAGTTTGGCGGAGGAGGGCTAGCCGACAAAAACCGTAACGTTAAACTGAAACTCAGTGCAAATGTAACTGGGTGGACTGATATGCTCAAATTATTGTACAGGCTGAAAAATCATGGAGCAAATGTTTCTGATGAATTTCTATCGAAAATGTCATATGTACAGAAAGCTGAACTTGTCAACGAGGACGCAGTCACATGTGCAATTTACTTCAACAAATTGGTGAATTGTTTGTTGAAGATTTTGCAGTCAAACCGAAACAATCCATTTGGCAAATATCGAGTGAAACATTACTTCAAACGAATAGAATTTCAGCACTGTGGAAGTCCCCATGCCCACATTCTTTTATGGTTGGAAAATGCTCCAGATAGTCTATTAAGGGGGTATATACCTTTTTTTGTCGAAAAAAATAGGAGAGTTTGGATTTTTTTATGTATGTAACTATTGTTTTTATTAAATGAATGATTATATTTTCTGAAAGTTTAGATTGTTGACAATGTTTATGCAAAAATTTTTGAAAAAATATATGCGATCCAAGCGAAGGGGGGAGGGGGAGTACCCAACAATGGCGGCATGTCCGCGAAAAACTCGTCCTCATGGCGGATTTTTTGGAATTTTAAGAAATAATCTGAAACGCCTAAAACGAATATATTCTTAATCTGTACACTTGTTCGAATGGCTTGAACTAGAATAATTGAAAAAAAACATGAAAAATGCAAAAATTATGAGCTTTTGTAAAAAAAATCGGTTATTTCCTCATTTTTTCGTTACTCATTATTTTTTTAAATAAACAATTTTTAATATTTTCAAAAGATCCTAGTTCATGCCATGCACATACTTCTGAGGAACATGTATAAAAAATTTCATGACGATTGCTCAATTTTTTCGGCTTGTACGACTTCCGCCAACTCGGAAAACATGGTTTCGAGAAAAACGCGTTTGAAAATTTGCACTATAATGGCAACGCTCTTGACACCGGTCCACCAAACGGCCGATAACTTTCGTAATTCAAGAGATTTCGACTTGAAATTTTAGGAGAGTAAAATTGAAACATGTATGTATCCGAAACTGCACAAAAAAATATTGTTTTTTTTGACCTCACAAGGTGCAAGCCTGCCTTAATGCAAAATTTGACGTTTTTGGACTCAAAAATTCTTACAAAACTATCTAATTCGGCGAAATAAAAATTTTTACATGAAAAAACGATCGTTCAAGTACTAATAAAATTCATTACGAACATTTAAAAAAAAATTTGAAGAAAATCGGTTCAGTAGTTTTTCGCCAATCCATATCACCGCAAAGTCATTTTAAAAAAAAACCATTTCGAGATATTCGCGTTTAAAGTTTCAAGTTTGGGTTTGGGCGGGGAGGAGACGCGCGGCTAGGAGCGCTGTAACTTTTTTCTACTGCTCAAATCTCTATGAAAATTTTGGGAAATATTCTCAATAAGTTGTTCTTTAATATAAAGCGAAAAAAAAATTTTCGATTTTTTGAAAATGAAAAAGGTATATACCCCCTTTAGTAACAGCAAAGGAGTCATAGATATGGTCGACAAGTTAGTTTCAGTATCAGAATCAGAAGCTTCTGGAAATATCAAACTCATAACACGTAAACACCCCCTCACGTGTTACAATTACATTTACAGCGTTGATATTGAAAAACAAGAAAGGAAAGCTAACTTCGGGCGGAGCCGAAGTTGATATACCCTTGCAGAATATTCTGTAAATTATATTCTCCAAAATTATTCATATGATGCATTCTTAATACTCATAAACAGTCCCAACTTCCTAACTTTAAAAACACCAAAGTTATGACATTTCCAATCGTTCAGTTATATGGCAGCTATAAGATATAGTCGGCCGATCCTTATGAAATTTGGTAGGTCGGATTGATTGGCCAAAAATAAAACCCATAGAAAATCCCAACTTTCTAACTTTACAAACACCAAAGTTATGGCATTTCCGATCAATCAGTTATATGGCGGCTATAGGATATAGTCGGCCGATCCTTATGAAATTTGGTAGGTCAGATTGATTGGTCAAATATAAAACGCATAAAAAAATCCAAACTTCCTAACCTTACAAACACCAAAGTTATGGCATTTCCGATCAATCAGTTATATGGCAGCTATAGGATATAGTCGGCCGATCCCGGCCGTTCCGATTTATATACTGCGTGCAAAGGAAAGAAGGCTGTGTGCAAAGTTTCAACTCGATATCTTTAAAACTGAGAGACTAGTTCGCGTAGAAACAGACAGACGGACAGACGGACAGACGGACATGCTTATATCAACTCAGGAGGTGATCCTGATCAAGAATATATATACTTTATAGGGTCGGAGATTTCTCCTTCACTGCGTTGCACACTTTTGACCAAAATTATAATACCCTCTGCAAGGGTATAAAAACAACACGAAAAACCGCCGCACAGTACCAAAAAGACTTTCGGGAACGGAAAAAACAAAAACATTCTGATAATCACGAATCCATTCAAAAAGGAAATGCGCAACGCCAGCAAAATTTTCGACAGCGACAGAAGGACAGTAAAAATTGAATTTGTAATAATCAGAAAGCAATGCAAAAAGGACCGAAGCCAGGGCTACCGAAAACAAATGCACAGCGTCAAAAGGAGTTTAGGGAACGCAGAAAAAGGCAACACATCGAAGCGCAGGTGTTGCAATTACCAAAAACCTCTACTTTGGGAATCAGTTTGGATACAGAATTATTGGAAATGGAGATAACTTTTCCACATACCGACAAGAGAAGTAAGCTAGAAATTACACAACATAATGAGCCAGAAAAATCAATTACAACTGATGATGCAATACCAGTTGACCAGAATCGGCAATTAAAAAAGAGAGTGTGTCGAGGGACAAGCATGAAGAATCTTGCATCTTGTGAAAAATATCGTCGAAGTCGGGTGGTTCAGAATGCACTTGTTCAAGGACCAACAGAAAATGATGCATTCGAAGTCCCCTATCAACAGGTTATCTAATGTGCACAGTCGGAAGCCATTTTATATTAAGTAATAGATATTCCTTCGGATGGAAACAGCCTATTTTCTTCTTTAATACGAGCCGTCAATCTTGACATGACATCCACGCAACTTCGGTGGCAGCTGCTCGTTTCTCCATTTGTGGTCTCATGCATTTATCCTTATGGTGCAAAGTCCATCCTAAACAGTAATACAGAATTTGGAGATATGGATTGTATCGATATTTTTGCAAGAACGTATAATCCTAATATTTGTGTACATAATCACTATGTCAACGCTCTGACCAAGAAAGAAGAAAAGCAATTTATTTATTTCAGAGTTCAGGATTCGCACAGTTTCATCCACCTATGTACATCTTCGGAATGTGCATTTCACACCATTAATTGAAGTTGATGACATAAGAGATGGTCAACCTATTGAAAATATTCCTGTTAAAATCAATCCACACAACAACATTGGAGATGAAAGTAACGATGAGCATGATAATGCTAGTCCTCATGTAGACATCAGCGATATGAATGTTTCAATCCCAATCTACAGTAATTATCACGAACATGTCAAAAATCACCTCGAATTTTACAATGCCTTTAGTAAAAATGATTTTAGTCATTCTTGTGCTGTTTGCGATAGACTATGGTGGAAAAACGACTAAAAAAAGATTTCTGATTCACATGATGAGCTCGTACAGAAAATATTACCGACATATGTTCTACGTGTAAGAAGTCACTCGACGCTCTTAAAATTCCTTTACTATCGTCGTACAATGAATTTTCATACCCGATCATTCCCTCTTATTTACCAAAATTAAATATGATCGAGCAGCGACTCATTTCACCAAGAATTCCGTTCATGCAAATCAGAAGACTTAGGCACATCAATGGTCAATATGGTACTTATGGACAAATCATCAACGTACCCGCCGAAGTAAATACAATGGTGAATGTGTTTATGTCCATCTAAAGTAGAAACTGATTCACAACCAGTTATGTTCATGGTCTCGTCAAAAAACAAAATATATAAATATCTTGTGAAAACACCACTCTATATTCACGAAAATATTACGATAAATGAAGCACTTCTAAATAATTATCAAGATGATGCAGGACTGGCAATGGATGAGATAAGTGAACACGTTCCTATCGAAGACAATTTCACAGCTCAACAACGAACTCTCATGTGGAATGAAGATAAAATGTTGCATATGGCACCAGGGGAAAGGAGTGTTCCACGTAGTGTTTTGTTCGATGAATATGCTGAAGAACTTTCATTCCCCACAATCTACGGTGGACAATTTAGAACTTATAGAGATGGATGCAATTTAGTTACCATAAGCCAATTGCCACTTTGATTGAATGAACTGATTAGATTTATATACCTAGAATAAATAAGTCAAAATCATTTTTGTATAAATGTTGTAAATTATTTTTGTAAATCATTTTTCGCCTTCATTCGCTCCTGTCTCTTCTTCATTGACCTCCATCTCGTCATGCCTGCTAAACGTACACATGCCAAAGGAACTTCGTTCCTTACGCGTGACCCTAGACACACACTGTTTTTTACATTTTTTTTTTATTTTTGTTTTTTAATTTTTAAGAACTTTCTTTTGAAATCTTTATTACAAGATTCCTGTGCCTCTTCAGAGAGCTGACCAATAGGGAGCAAAGCAGTTTTTATAATGGCTGCACCATGAATCAGTCTTTTATGGACGGAAGCTGGCGTATTATACCAATTATACAAGCCCACATACATTTTTGCTGTATCAAATTTTTTGCTATTGATTTCGAAACCAGAAGAGAGATTTTGCAAAATTATGCCAAATCGTATTATCAAAACAAGAGAGAACGCTATAGTCGAGTGCCTCGACTATTAGATACCCGTTACTCAGCTAAACAACTTAATATAAATATGCCTTCTTGTGTTTTTTTTTTTTTTTTTTTTATCATAATGTGAATTATAGTGACCACAGGAAAAAAGGACAAAAAGTTCAAACTATCAATTTGAATTCGGCGATCTCTTAGTGCTGGCAGCTTTACAGCACGAGCATCAGCACCAGCGCTGCTTTAGCGCAGGCAGCTTTTGTCCTGCACCAGCAGCTGTGTTTACGTTTAGGTTTTTGAGTGCAATAAATTGACTAGAAATATTAAACATACATACTTATATTGACTAAACACATACATTCTTAAATAGTATTATGTATATTAAAGTCTAAATGTTTGCACAACACGAGTAACGGGTATAGCGAATAGCTTTCTTTGAAAGGAGTTATCTTTGCCGGGCAATTGCAACTGTGTGCAATGTAAATACATACATACATATGTATATGCTTACATACATACACACATACGCCATTGTTTGACTCAGACCTCCAATTTGGCTACCTAGATTTGATTTGCATAGTTCTTGGGATATAGTTCGGTATTGACAAATGAAAACCATCGCAATTTCTTTTAATAGAAATCCTTTGTTGAGCAACTTGGCAAGCTGATCCAAAGTCATCCGTTAGATGGCGCCATGAAAGGCGGAAATGTAGGCGCTAGCCAGGCTTAAGCGTTTAATGGATTTTTGGGCGTTAGAGTGGGCGTGTCAAACTTTTATTAATCCAATCGATATTTATTGACGAAACAAATACATATCAATTAAAATTTTCATAATATCATCAAAACTGTGGCCACAGCTTGTGGCTTGTGGGCGTCAGAGGGGGCGTGGCACCATCTTGAAACAAACTTGCGCTGCGTAGGAACTCCCCAAATCTACATGCAAAATGCCAATCTTCTAGCTTTTATAGTTTCCGAGATCTCAGCGTTCATACGGACAGACAGCCGGACAGACGGACATGGCTAGATCGACTCGGCTAGTGATCCTGAACAAGAATATATATACTTTATAGGGTCGGAAACGCTTCCTTCTACCTGTTACATACTTTTGCACGAATACAATATACCCTTTTACTCTACGAGTAACGGGTATAATTATGTCGATGCCCGTTATTTCACATGAAATATCTGGATCGTTAAAAAACCTACATTAGGCTGGTGCTTAATTTCCAATTGTTCAGTTATATGGCAGCTATAGGATATAGTCGGCCGATTTATGAAATTTAGTAGGTCAATTGATTGGCCAAAAATAAACACCCAAGTTATGGCATTTTCGATCGTTCAGTTATATGGCAGCTATATGATATAGTCGCCCGATCCGGCTCGTTCCAACTTATATACTACCTGCAATAGAACGACAACTTTTGGGAAAGTTTCATTTAGATAGCTTTAAAACTGAGGGACTAGTTTGCGTGGAAACGGACAGACGGACAGAAAGAAATGTCTTCTTCACTATCTATCAAATTAAACTTAAAACAAGAGAGAACGCTATAGTCGGGTGCCCCGACTATCAAATACCCGTTTCTCAGGTAAATGGGGGTGCGAGGGAGATGGAGATAGAAACTTTGATCACGCATAACTTTTTAACGAATGGTCCGATTTGAAAAATTTCTTCTACATTTCGATAGGTATTAATAGACACAATAAAACTGCATTTTTACTTTTCCGAAATATTTAAATTTTTAAAATCGTATATTAGCGATTGTGGGCGTTAAAGGAGGCGTGGCACCTTTTTGAAACAAACTTGCGCTGCGTAGGAACTCGTAGAATCTGCATGCAAAATTCCAATCTTCTAGCTTTTATAGTTTCCGAGATCTCAGCGTTCATACGGACAGACAGACGGACAGACAGACGGACAGACGGACAGACAGACGGACAGACGGACATGGCTAGATCGACTCGGCTAGTGACCCTGATCAAGAATATATATACTTTATAGGGTCGGAAACGCTTCCTTCTAGCTGTTACATACTTTTGCACGAATACAATATACCCTTTTACTCTACGAGTAACGGGTATAAAAAACAGTGTGTCTCTAGGGACACGCGTGAGGAACGAAGTTCCTTTGGCATGTGTACGTTTAGCAGGCATGGCGAGATGGAGGTCAATGAAGAAGAGACAAGAGTGAATGAAGGCAAAAAATGATTTACATCAATAATTTACAACATTTATACAAAAATTATTTTTACTTATTTATTTATTCATCGAACAAAACACTACGTGGAACACTCCTTTCCTCTGGTGCCATATGCAACATTTTATCTTCATTCCACATGAGAGTTTGTTGTTGAGCTGTGAGATTGTCTTCGATGGGAACGCGTTCACTTATCTCATCCATTGCCAGTTCTGCATCATCTTGATAATTATTTAGAAGTGCTTCATTTATCGTAATATTTTCGTGAATATACAGTGGTGTATTCACAAGATACTGTAACCATTGTTTTATATTTTGTTTTTTGACAAGACCATGAACATAACTGGTTGTGAATCAGTTTCTACTTTAGATGGACGTAAACACAGTGATCATCTTCAATATTTCTTGGTAATTGATTCACCATTGTATTTACTTCGGCGGGTACGTTGATGATTTGTCCATAAGTACCATATTGACCATTGATGTGCCTAACTCTTCTGATTTGCATGAACGGAATTCTTGGTGAAATGAGTCGCTGCTTGATCATATTTAATTTTGGAAAATAAGAGGGAATGATCGGGTATGAAAATTCATTGTACAACGATAGTAAAGGAATTTTTAGAGCGTCGAGTGACTTCATATACGTAGAACATGTGTCGGTAATATTTTCTGTACGAGCTCATCATGTAAATCAGAAATCTTTATTAAGTCGTTTTTCCACCATAGTCTATCGCAAACAGCACAAGAATGACCAAAATCATTTTTCCTAAAGGCATTGTAAAATTCGAGGTGATTTTTGACATGTTTGTGATAATTACTGTAGATTGGGATTGAAACATTCATATCGCTGATGTCTACATGAGGACTAGCATTATCATGCTCATCGTTACTTTCATCTCCAATGTTGTTGTGTGGATTGATTTTAACAGGAATATTTTCAATAGGTTGACCATCTCTTATGTCATCAACTTCAATTAATGGTGTGAAATGCACATTCCGAAGATGTACATAGGTGGATGAAACTGTGCGAATCCTGAACTCTGAAATAAATAAATTGCTTTTCTTCTTTCTTGGTCAGAGCGTTGACATAGTGATTATGTACACAATTATTAGGATTATACGTTCTTGCAAAAATATCGATACAATCCATATCTCCAAATTCTGTATTACTGTTTAGGATGGACTTTGCACCATAAGGATTAATGCATGAGACCACAAATGGAGAAACGAGCAGCTGCCTCCGAAGTTGCGTGGATGTCATGTCAAGATTGACGGCTCGTATTAAAGAAGAAAATAGGCAGTTTCCATCTGAGGGAATATCTATTACTTAATATAAAATGGATTACGGCTGTGCACAGTCGATAACCTGTTGATAGGGGACTTCGAATGCATCATTTTCTGTTGGTCCTTGGACAAGTGCATTCTGAACCACCCGACTTCGACGATATTTTTCACAAGATGCAGGATTCTTCATGCTTGTCCCTCGACCCACTCTCTTTTTTAATTGCCGATTCTAGTCAACTGGTATTGCATCATCAGTTGTAATTGATTTTTCTGGCTCATTATGTTGTGTAATTTCTAGCTTACTTCTCTTGTCGGTATGTGGAAAAGTTTTCTCCATTTCCAATAATTCTGTATCCAAACTGGTTCCCAAAGTAGAGGTTTTTGGTAATTGCAACACCTGCGCTTCGATGTGTTGCCTTTTTTTTGCGTTCCCCAAAATTCCTTTTGACGCTGTGCATTTGTTTTCGGTACCCCTGGCTTCGGTCCTTTTTGCATTGCTTTCTGATTATTACAATTCGATGGCTCTGCTCCAATTTTTTTACTGTCTTTCTGTCGCTGTCGAAAATTGTGCTGTCGTTGCGCATTTCCTTTTTGAATGGATTCGTGATTATCAGAATGTTTTTGTTTTTTCCGTTCCCGAAACTCTTTTTGGTACTGTCCGGCGGTTTTTCGCTTTGTTTTTTTTTGTATGTAATGTAATTGTAACACGTGAAAGTGTGTTTATGTGTTATGAGTTTGATATTTCCAGAAGCTTCTTATTCTGATACTGAAACTAACTTGTCGACCATATCTCTGACTCCTGTGCTGTTACTTAATAGATTATCAACCATAAAAGTATGTGGGCATGGGGACTTCCACGGTGCTGGAATTCTATTCGTTTGAAGTAATGTTTCACTCGATATTTGCCAAATGGATTGTCTCGTTTTGTCTGCAAAATCTTCAACAAACAATTCACCAATTTGTTAAAGTAAATTGCACATGTGACTGCGTCCTCGTTGACAAGTTCAGCTTTCTGTACATATGACATTTTCGATAGAAATTCATCAGAAACATTTGCTGCATGATTTTTCAGCCTGTACAATAATTTGAGCAAATCAGTCCACCCAGTTTCATTTGCACTGAGTGTCAATTCCGTTTAACGTTACGTTACGGTTTTTGTCGGCTAGCCCTCCTCCGCCAAACTCATACCGCGCCATAACAACAAAATCAACGTCATTGACCGCTACCGAAAGAGCCCGCTCACTGTCACCAGCGATTTTATGCTCACGCAGTGCTGCCGTTACTCAGTCGTGGAGTTCACAATGCCCGTCACCTCTCTCTCTTATCGATGCACCGACTACTTTGGCTTGAGCGCTCACCAGCACTGTACCCTCTCTTATTACAGCAACGTCAACGACAACAACAACTTTAACGGCTACCCAGTGGCCTATCTCAACACCACAAGTAAAACTTAGATGTACTGACCCTCTTAATAATAATACGCTCGTACAGACGGGGATCGTAAACTCAAATTTGCCAAAAGTACCGAAAACTTTAAGCAACACACGAACATCCGCAAACAGATCTGCCATACTTGGCGAGACCGAAGAAGGCAAGGCTCTGGCGCCTCAAGTCATGAAAGCTGTAAAGCCACCGCCAATATATATTAGGAAACACAACAGTGTCGATCTGATCAATAAGCTTAAACAAGTAATCGGGCCTAACCACTTCTATATCAACACCCTAAAAAGAGGAAACATATTAGAAGCAAAACTCCAAGTTAACAATGAAGACAACTTCCATTCTGTAACAAGATATCTTATAAATTACTACACTTACCAACTAAAAAGTAAGAAAGAGATACAAGTTGTACTTAAAGGTATAGAATAGACTGTTGCGGTAGCAGAAATAGCTGAAGGCCTCACGGAAAAAGGCTTCGACGTTAAGCACATCGTGAACATAGTAAACAAGGATAAAATTCCTCAACCAATGTTTAAAAAAAAATGCAGTGAATCCTATTTACAACCTGCAATATCTCCTTCACCGAAGAATCACCGTAGAGGAACCGAATAAGGGGAACGGCCCCGTACAGTGTACAAACTGCCAGGAGTTCGGGCGTACAAGAACCTACTGCACCCTGCGACCAGTTTGTGTCGCCTGTGGAGATTTGCATTGCATTGAAGCATGGCTGGGAAACAAAGAAGACTTTACTCTGAGGAAATGCTGTAACTGTGGGGGAAATCATACTGCCAACTACCGGGGCTGCTCAACTACTCAAGAGCCGCCTAAATCAGAGACGCAGTAATCCATTCGCCGCTCAACACAACAACTCAACAAAAGTCTGTATAAATGGACTCCTTGAACAGCCACAATATCGATACCATGCTACTTTATGAAACCCATCTAACTAATAAAAACTACTTCCATATCATCGGCTATATATTCCACGCGACCAACCACCCGGACGGTAAAGCACACCAGTGGCGGATCTAGGGGGGGCGAAAGGGCAAGCGCCCCGGGCGCCAAATCTAAGAGGCGCCAAATCGGGTCCGACTAACAATATATGTTTCGAGAATTCATATTTTCCCGCGGCGCTGCGCAGGTAACGCTCCCTATAGAATACAAGTGTAAGTTTTATGATGTGATCAAAAGGAAAAGGGACGCTCGAAACGTCATAATAAACTTTCTTGTTATGAGCGCGTTTGTTTACATACATTCCAATCAAGGCAGTGTTTTTCTATTGCAACATTTAATCAAGGTACTTATGCTTCGCTGTTATTTATCAAATATTATTCATTGAACCTTCCATTTCTTGATGTTCTAAAAATATATTTCTACTATTTCAAATTAGGCGTGGAAAACACAAAAATAAAACGAATAAACCAAGTGGTGCCCAGTTCAAAAAAATCCGGGCAAAAAAACAACACACCGAAACGATAAATGCAAATCATTAGCTGAAATTTATTCTAATGATTTAAATGGTACGGAGTTGTATCACGATATCAAAGATGTCATTTTTCTTCTGAAAAGGGCCAATAAAAAGGGAGAAAGTCTTGATCTCACTCCAAAAGGAATACTATTGTATATTTCATCGTTGGGGTTAGAGGCGTACAAAACACTTGTGACGGCATTGATAATTTTTCTGACTCTACCATTGTCCGTGGCTTCGTGTGAGCAATCATTCAGTAAACTGAAATTGATAAAATCTTATCTCCGCACAACCATGAACCAAGACAGGCTGTTAAATTTAGCTATACTATCTATCGAAAATGAAGTAGCAGCATCACTCGACTACAATGATATTATTGCTGAATTTGCGGCAATCAAGGCCAGAAAAGTTATATTCTAAAAGTAATATTTTTATACCCGTTACTCGTAGAGTAAAAGGGTATATTGTATTCGTGCAAAAGTATGTAACAGCTAGAAGGAAGCGTTTCCGACCCTATAAAGTATATATATTCTTGATCAGGGTCACTAGCCGAGTCGATATAGCCATGTCCGTCTGTCCGTCTGTCCGTCTGTCTGTCTGTCCGTATGAACGCTGAGATCTCGGAAACTATAAAAGCTAGAAGATTGACATTTTGCATGTAGATTTTAGGAGTTCCTACGCAGCGCAAGTTTGTTTCAAAAAGGTGCCACGCCCCCTTTAACGCCCACAATCGCTAATATACGATTTAAAAAACTTAAATATTTCGGAAAAGTAAAAATGCAGTTTTATTGTGTTTATCAATACCTATCGAAATGTAGAAGAAATTTTTCAAATCGGACCATTCGTTAAAAAGTTATGCGTGATCAAAGTTTCTATCTCCATCTCCCTCGCACTCCCTTTACCTTAGTAACGGGTATCTGATAGTCGGGGCACCCGACTATAGCGTTCTCTCTTGTTTTGTCTTGCAAAAACACAAATAATAATGTTTTTTTACGTTGTAACTGACAAAAGAATCGATATGAAATACAATTCTTTAAACATATAAGCTTTTAATAATTAATAACCTATTTACACTTAAAATACTCCTAATGCTATTCGTACAGCAAATAGGAAGGGGGCGAAATTTTTCGCTTTGCCCCGGGCGCCAGCAACCCTAGATCCGCCACTGAAGCACACGGAGGTACCGGTATACTCATAAAACAACGCATAAAACTTCATCCCTTGGAGACATTCGCTACTAACTAGCTGCAGGCCACATCCCTACGTATAAACCTAATTGGCGGCCCACTTACCCTATCCGCCATATATTGCCCCCCACGCTTTAGAATTGCAGAAAATGAGTTTATGAATTTCTACAACTCACTAGGACGCTGCTTTATAGCTGCCGGTGATTATAACGCAAAGCATCCCCACTGGGGATCTCGTCTTATCAACCCCAAAGGCCGCCAATTATACAACGCTATCATATCTCCTGGTAATAAGCTTGATTTTGTCTCACCAGCTAGGCCTACATACTGGCCCACAGATCCAAATAAACAACCTGACATTATCGATTTCGCTGTTATTAGAAGAGTCTCGCACAGGCTGATAAACGTAAAAACCTTAGAAGAGCTTACATCGGACCATTTGCCAGTTCTCCTCTGTATATCTGAACAGCCGCAACTTTTGGAACGCGCCCAACATCTAACATCAAACAAAACAAACTGGCTGAAGTACAAAAAATATTTAAGTGCACACATCGAACTTGATCCTGAAATTTTTTCTCTGAATCTGACATTGATAAATCGCTTAAACACCTCACGTACGTAATGTCCTCTTCTACGCCAGAACCCTCAGCCACAAATCCGCTAAGAACTGGACGCTTAAGTATCCAGATCAAGTCTCTCCTACTTGAAAAGCGTAGACTTCGCAGAGACTGGCAGACTCATCGGTCCCCAGCTACTAAGAAAAGACTTAATGAAGCATCTCGAAAATTGTCAAAGGCCCTCTCTACCGAAAAGAATCAGGCCCAACGGGCCTACATTGCGAAACTATCCCCGACGGGTAATAAATTCCCACTATGGAGAGCTCACCCAAACATGCAACCACCAATAGATCCCGATTGGCCAATTCGATCACAAACAGGTGCCTGGGCTCGCAGTGACGAAGAAAGAGCTAACACCTTTGCCCATCACTTGGAAAACGTCTTCAAGCCTCACCCGCCATCCAACCAATTCACTCTACCGAATGTCTCAATACTTAAGGACATTAAAGAACACATAAACCCAAAAAAAGCTCCTGGTCACGATTTTATTTCTCCAAAAATGATAATGGAATTACCTGCATGCGCAGTCAGATGCATCGCATTTATATTTAACTCAATATCGAAATGGGGCTGCTTTCCTGATCAATGGAAAAAGTCTGTCATTACAATGATCCCGAAGCCAGGAAAAGACAAATCCCAGCCTTCCTCGTCCCGGCCCATCAGTCTGCTCCCATGTCTATCAAAGCTATTTAAAAAACTGCTTCTTGTTCATCTAGTAACACATCTTAAAAACAACAGAACGATCCCTCTGCACCAATTCGGATTTAGGGAAAAGCATGGAACTATCGAACAGGTAAACCCCTTAACATCTGATCGCGTCTGGATCGACGGTCTGGTATACAAAATTAAAACCCTCCTACCGGAAAACACCCACAAGTTGCTTGAGTCATACCTCAGAAACAGAGTTTTCACCGTGAGTCAACGAGCAAAAGTGTAAGCACATTACATTTACACTAAACTTGTCGAAATGCCCACCACCGGCGCTAAACAACAAGCCTGTTCCACAAGCAGATGAAGTCACCTATCTCGGCATACACTTAGACAGGAGGCTTACCTAGAGAAAGCATATAGAAGCAAAGAAGACCCATTTAAAACTAAAGGCCAGCAGCCTTCACTAGCTCATGAACTACCGCTCTCCCCTTTCACTCGAATATAAAGTACTACTGTATAACTCGTGCTTAAAGCCGATCTGGACCGAGCGCAAGCAGCAGCAACATAGAAATTATTCAAAGAGTACAATCAAAAACCCTACGAACAATAACTGGAGCCCCCTGATACATCCGCAACGCAAACATTCAGAGAGACCTGGATATAGATCCCGTAAAAGAAGAAATTGTTTCCAGAAAAATTAAATATGAAGCCAGATTATCAAATCACCCAAACCTGCTTGCCAGTCAACTCAACCAGCTAAGTTATCATTCCCGTCTACAGCGGAATGATTTTCCATCCCTCTTTAATAACATAAGTTAACGTAACATAGATTAAGATTTGAAAACTTATTGTTAGTCTCTTAAGTAATAGAGAAGATCCAATAAATAAGAATAAAGTATAAAAAAAAAAAAAATTGGCTTATTTATTTACCTTTTGGAATAAGGGGGCTGCCGGACATAGGTAATAGGGACGGGGGCGCCGAGATAGGCGGTCGATCGATAGTTGCGATCGATGGGTTAACAAAATTGGTTATTTCTATGTTCAAAAATTCAAATGGCAACTTAAGACAACGAAAAGGCAACGACGATGGCAACACTGGAACCCACAATCGATAAACGCGATCGTGGTGAGATTCCAGGGAGTTGCCGGACCGAGGGAAAACGAAATGGTGACTTTTAGTTTGGGGAAATGTCTGGGCGGGAAAATTCGAATTCCACGCAGGGAACTGTCTGGGGAACTGGGAACTATCTGGGGAACTGGGAACTGTCTGGGAAATGGGAATTGTCTGGCAAATGGGAACTGGGAACTGTCTGGAGAACGGGGAACTGTCTGGGGAACAGGGAAACAGTCTGGTGAGAGTCTTGAGGGGACAATAAAAGCCTTTAAAGGTTTTAAATACATAAATTGGCTTACCTGGTAGCTGTAGAAAAATGGCTCGCAGACTGGCGTATCAAAGTCAACGAGCAAAAGCGTAAGCACATTACATTTACACTAAACTTGTCGAAATGCCCACCACTGACGCTAAACAACAAGCCGGTTTCACAAGCAGACGAAGTCACCTATCTCGGCATACACCTAGACAGGAGGCTTACCTGGAGAAAGCATATAGAAGCAAAGAAGACCCATTAAAAACTAAAGGCCAGCAGCCTTCACTGGCTCATGAACTACCGCTCTCCCCTTCCACTCGAATATAAAGTACTACTGTATAACTCGTGCTTAAAGCCGATCTGGACCTACGGTTCCGAGCTCTGGGGAAACGCAAGCAGCAGCAATATAGAAATTATTCAAAGAGTACAATCAAAGACCCTAGCCCCCTGGTACATCCGCAACGCAAACATCCAGAGAGACCTGGATATAAATCACGTAAAAGAAGAAATTGTTTCCATAAAAATTAAATATGAAGCCAGATTATCACCCAAACCTGCTAGCCAGACAACTCAACCGGCTAAGCTATCATTCCCGTCTACAACGGAATGATTTCCCATCCCTTTTCAATAACATAAATTTACGTAACATAGATTAAGATTTTAAAACATATTGTTAGTCTCTTAAGTAATAGAGAAGATTCAATAAATAAGAATAAAGTATATAAAAAAAAAAAATGTACGTGTCGTGTTTATTCTCCCAGTCGAATCTGCACTGCAGCCGAAAGCCTGGCTTCATATTTTAATTCGGGTTTTACAATGTAGTCGCTGAATACGTAGCGCGACAGCTTAGCGAGATAAGGCAAATAATAAAGAGGAGAGCGCAAGAGCGCTGCAGGTTCAGCCATACACCTATGCGCACTAGACTAGGTGCTGGCGGGCTGCTCCGAACACATACCTTGACGAATATTTTCCATAATTTAACCGAAAGGAATGCGCAATATTTGCTAAAGAATAATTAATTAAACTTTTGGCACGCTTCGTAGAAAAATTAAGACACACCCAACTTAGCCCGAACAGCTGACTTTAGAGGGTTGCCAAAGAGCCAGGGATGGTCACAAAAATATTTTTATACCCGTTACTCGTAGAGTAAAAGGGTATATTGTATTCGTGCAAAAGTATGTAACAGGTTGAAGGAAGCGTTTCCGACCCTATAAAGTATATATATTCTTGTTCAGGATCACTAACCGAGTCGATCTAGCCGTGTCCGTCTGTCTGTCCGTCTGTCTGTCCGTCTGTCGGTCCGTATGAACGCTGAGATCTCGGAAACTATAAAAGCTAGAAGATTGGCATTTTGCATGTAGATTTTAGAAGTTCCTACGCAGCGCAAGTTTGTTTCAAAATGGAGCCACGCCCCCTCTGACGCCCACAAGCCACAAGCTGTGGCCACAGTTTTGATGCTATTATGAAAATTTTAATTGATATGAATTTGTTTCGTCAATACCTATCGATTGGCCTAATAAAAGTTTGCCACGCCCACTCGAACGCCCAAAAACCCATAAAACGCTTAAGCCTGGCTAGCGCCTACATTTCCGCCTTTCATGGCGCCATCTAACGGATGACTTTGGAACAGCTGGCCAAGGTGCTCAACAGAGTCAACGTTAATTCTCGATAAGGATTTCTATTAAAGGAAATAGCGATGGTTTTCATTTGTCAATACCGAACTATATCCCAAGAACTATGCAAATCAAATCAAGTTAGCCAAATTGGAGGTCTAAGTCAAGCAATGGCGTATGTGTGTATGTATGTAAGCATATACATATGTATGTATATTTTGCATATCTAATAGTCGAGGTATCTAATAGACGAGGCACTCGACTATAGCGTTCTCTCTTGTTTAAAATAGTTTTATAATAGTTGAACATTTTTTTAACGCATTAAAAAATGATGAACATTTCTCAAAATAATTTTGGACTTTATGTCAACAAAAATGCTGTTCATCTTAATGTTCAGTGTAGGGATTCTAAGTGCCGAGGGAAGTACAAAAAAAACCTAATTTGTTTTTTTTATATTTCGTATATAAACCGTATGGCAGTGCCGAACGCGTGCACTGTAGGGCAGCACACGCCTCACTCAAGCGTATCGAAAAACAACAAAAAAGCTTTAAAAAAGTGCAGGCCACTTGAGCATTACCGAAAATAATCACTTGAGATGTTCCTCACACTGCACCAAGAGTTCCTGTGCGGGGGTCAAATGATAACCCTCCGGCTCAGGCAGACGCGGCCTCTGCGTAGGCCACAGAATAAGAATTTCATGTTAGTTTCCTAAGCAGACACTTAGAAAATAAAATTCAGTTTTACGGGGACCCCCCATTCTCGGTTTCAAAACATCGATTTTTATTTAATTCGCACCTATAACTATTCAAGAATGTTTCTTTAAAATTTCAAGTGTATATTTCAAAAACTGTTGAAGATAAAGCCGATTTATGGTGGAAGCGTCAGGCGACGGCGAGAGCTTCTCAAAACTTTAAACGCGTTTTCTCGAAACAGTATTTTAACGACTGGCGCATGAGGTTACTCAAAAACTATTAATCCAATCGGTTCCAAATTTTAATACGTTATTCTATACAAAATTATGAGGCCGCTTGAGAATAGTTAACCAAGTCGTATGAAAATAAAAGGTAACAAATTTTTGCGATTAGATAACTCGCCTTCTTGACCTCAAAAATCTGAATGCGGAATCAGTTCGGCAATTAAGAATGTTTTTGGACACTATTGATGAGTCAATTCACATGATAAAATTAAAGGCACAAATTTCTGACCAGGTTGATATGGTTTTTGCACGTATAATAATAAGAAAATTTAACAAAGAAGCTCTGCAAGCAGAGTTTGTTAAAAAAACTAAAGAAATTAAAACATTGTCCGACGTCATTGAATTTGTAGAGCAACGACTCAGTTCGATTAGCTCAGTTCAAGATGAAAAACCTGTAAAAAAATGTGTTTAGTAACAATATAAAAGAATTGCCTACTAACAGTTGTTCCATGTGCAAAATTACGGGACTTTTGATACTTCAGTGTCAAAAATTTAAGGCTTTAAATCCATTTGAAAGGATGGAAAAAGTAAAAGTACATTTGTGTTTTAAATGCCTTAAACATTCATTTAATAAGAAATATCAAAGTGACATTCCATGTTCAATTTGTAAGAAAAATCATCACAGTATGCTACACATTTATGTGAAGTCTAATGTAATGACGTCGGACAAGTGTTGCTAGCTACGGCTCGCGTTCAAATTCAAACCTCTGAGGGAGGTTTCGAATATTTTAGAGCTTTGATCGACAGTGGTTCTTAAAGCACAATAATTTCAGAAGAACCTGTGCAGATTCTGAAATTGCCCAAAATTCGGTCTCAAACAGAAATCAGTGGAGTATCGTCCACGGGAAAGTGCATATCGATGCACAAGATAAATCTTTCAATTAAAATAAATAATTCCCAAAAAACGATTTACGTTTAAGCATTAATACTTCCAAAGAAGTACAATTTGGCTGACCCAGACTTTTATAAGCCGGGTCGTGTAGATCTGATAATTGGAGCAGATCTATACACTCACACATACACTAACATTCTGCAAAATGGAGTGATCAAAATAAATGGCCTCCTCGGTCAAAAAACCGATTTCGGGTGGATTGTCTCTGGATGGAAAAAATCCAAAGGTAAAAAGACAATTGTAGCAACTACCATCGAATTAAAGGATATGAATCGGTATTGGGAAGTGGAGAAAGAAGACAAAAATGATATTGAATCTGAAAAATGTGAAAATCATTTCATAAAAACTACAAAAAATGGTTCAGATGGTCGATACATTGTGTCAATTCCATTTAAAGATGATGTCACCTTAGGAGATTCAAAGAAACAGGCTTTTCTTGAATCTTGAGAAAAAATTTAGCCGAAATGATAAACTAAGGTTAGACTATGCTAAATTCATGCATGAATATATGGATCTAGGACATATGGTCGAAGTGCAGAAAGAAGGAAAGTACTTTCTACCTCACCAGGCTGTAATTAAAGATTCAAGCCTGACGACCAAACTAACAGTTGTTTTTGACGCTTCAGCAAAAGTTTTAACGACATTATGTGGGGTGGGCCACGAGTTCAAAAAGATATATTTGACATTATCATTAAATGGAGAATTTGTGGTATCTGCGGACGTTGAAAAAATGTATCGTCAGATAAATATTAATGATAATGGTCAAGAGTACCAATATATTTTATGGAGCGATTCTCCAGATGAAATAATTAAAAATTATAAATTGACAATAGTCACTTTTGGTACTGCGTCTACACCATATTTAGCTACTAGAGTTCTATATTGCTGACAAATGCAAAAAAAAAAATTAAGTGAGATAATTAGGAACGATTTCTATGACTGGGGTTGATTCTATTGAAGATCCCAATAATTTAATTAAATTATTATTAATTCAAAATAAATTGCGGGGAATCGAAAAATATTAACAAAAGGATAGTGTTATCAACATTAAAAAAAAAATAAATGACCCTTTGAAATGGCTGGCTCCTGTGACTATTTTAGGAAAACTTTTTATTCAAATCTCCGGGCGGATTTATGTCGTTTAAAAACGAAGTATTTTCGAGGGGAGATATGAGCGGAGATAAAACGACATATCTCCGCGCGAAGTTTTCATAGCTACAAAGTTGTTTAAATATTAATATATACTCATTTTCAAATGTACATATTCATATTCGTGCATGTAAAATCAGGGCAAATTATAGAGCTCTAAATTTTTTTTTCCACATACATACATACATATTTTGTCACATTCCCTTTTGAATTTGATGTCCTATAGTATGTGTGAAACAGTGGAAAAAATGCAAATTAAAAATCATTATTTGATTAAACACAAGTTCAAACACAAATATTTTGAATATTCTGAAAAAAAACATAAATATATTATAATAATTTTAAAAGTTACTATTAAATACAAAAATTAATATAAATATATTTCCCATTTTTGGGAATCTTAATGTTTTGTACCACTTTGCTATGAGAAGTGAGAAGTTATGTGACACGCGCCAAAATTGCATTTTACCGTTCTTTATTATCTGTTCTTTTATTAAGTGCTGCGTACTTACAAGAAGAAGTCATTTGACTTCGTAAGTTCACAGCGAGCAGTTAACCTAATAATGGACTTGGAAAACATTAAATTTGAAATTCGGGAAGGAAGCCGTAAGGGCTCACAACTTTTGGTTTCGATGTGTGATGAGCAGTTATTTGTGAAAAATAAACAAGAAAGAACGCTATAGTCGAGTGCCTCGACTATTAGATACCCGTTACTCAGCTAAACAATTGCAACTGTGTACAATGTAAATACATACATATGTATATGCTTACATACATACACACATTCGCCATTGTTTGACTCAGACCTCCAATTTGGCTAACTTGATTTGATTTGCATAGTTCTTGGGATATAGTTCGGTATTGACAAATGAAAACCATCGCAATTTCCTTTAATATAAATCCTTATCGAAAATTAACGTTGACTCTGTTGAGCACCTTGGCCAGCTGTTCCAAAGTCATCCGTTAGATGGCGCCATGAAAGGCGGAAATGTAGGCGCTAGCCAGGCTTAAGCGTTTAATGGGTTTTTGGGCGTTAGAGTGGGCGTGGCAAACTTTTATTAGGCCAATCGATAGGTATTGACGAAACAAATACATATCAATTAAAATTTTCATAATAGCATCAAAACTGTGGCCACAGCTTGTGGCTTGTGGGCGTCAGAGGGGGCGTGGCACCATTTTGAAATAAACTTGCGCTGCGTAGGAATTCCTAAAATCTACATGCAAAATGCCAATCTTCTAGCTTTTATAGTTTCCGAGATCTCAGCGTTCATACGGACAGACAGACGGACAGACAGACGGACAGACGGACAGACAGACGGACAGACGGACATGGCTAGATCGACTCGGCTAGTGATCCTGAACAAGAATATATATACTTTATAGGGTCGGAAACGCTTTCTTCTACCTGTTACATACTTTTGCACGAATACAATATACCCTTTTACTCTACGAGTAACGGGTATAAATATTGAAGCTCGGTGATATAGCATACGTCTGCCGCGTGGAAGGCTGCAAAGCCAGACTATATTTAAGTTCAGATAAAACACGTGCTATTTCGAATGTTAATAATATGGTGCATAATCATCCGTCCCAATGTCGCGAAATAGCAAAACTCGGTGCGGTGTCAGAAATTAATCAAAAATGCCAAGACAATACAATTTTTGACATAAAACAAGTTTTTAATGATGTTCTTGCTGAGTGAGTAAACAAACATAATTATTTTTGAAGTCAAATTTTCCTCCTTACCTAGTTCTAAATGAAAAAAAAATTAAAGTTAAAAGTTTCTGAAAGTAAAAATCTTTTGTAAAAATAACAAATTTAAAAAGCTAATATTAAATAAATATTTATTTTTTAATATTACGATTTTTTTTGTGATTTTAAAACTTTTTAAATTTGTTTTTATTAGAGTTTGTATTTAGAGATTACGTTGTAGATTACATATTTGTGTATGTTCTATGTAGATTAAGTTGGTTGCACAATATATATAAAATATATATGTAATGTATTAGATACTTTTACATTTTTGTAATTTTAGTAAAATTCGATATTAAAATTTAATTATTACTTTTCTTTAATTTTCTGTTTGATAAAGAAAAACCAAAGGTGATGAGGAAATTGAGGTCAACTACGACACTTTCAAACGAGCTCTACAAAGAATAAGGCAGCCATTCTTGCCAAAGTCTCCAACAACCCCAGAGAGCGTTCGTTTAATGTTTGAAGATGAAAACGTCATGAACCTATTTGGTATGACCAAAGGAAATTCTCTAAAATGTTTTTTCAAAAAAGTACACGTATCAAGCTCATTTGCGTACTGTATTTTTTCTTCAGACAAGATAATCGGCTTAATTGAAAATAATATTGAAGAGCAAAATCGTAATTACCTCATTGATGCCACTTTTAAAGTATGTCCTTTTGGAGATTTTAAGCAACTTTTAATAATTTACATTAAACATATGCAAAAGGTAAATTATTTCTTTTAATTGGTATAAATGATTATTTTATTTTTTTTATTGCTTAGATAACGCCGTTTATATTCGTATTGATGACGCGAAAAACTGAGTTGTGCTATCAGCACTTGTTTTTGTATATTGATTCCAACATTTGTTGCTTAAAAGGTGCATCTTTTATTCCGAACTACGAAAAAGCAATGCGTAACGCTCTAAAAAAAATTGCATCCTTCAATGAATTTCTTTGCTTGTTGGTTCTATTTTACACAAGCATGCAAAAAAAATGCAGAAAAGACGCCCGGATTTGAAAAAATGCTAAATTACAATAAACATGCATATGTGCTCTTTCTCAAGTTTTTGTATTTACCGCTTCTACCAGCTACAAAAATAGTGGAAGCATTTAATATGTTGAAATGCCAAGCAAAATCTTTAGAAAAGACGATGTTTTCTCCATTTTTAACATATTTTGAAAAACAGTGGCTTAAAAAGGTTGAGTCTATGTTATAAGTTATAACTTATAAATTTGTATTGGTATTAGTTTTTTGGTATATTATAATACCTTATTTTATTTCTTAGGAAGGACCCGAGAACATATCGGTTTTTAAGCGTTCAACTCGAACCACCGGGTCTGTCGAAGAGTATAATTTGAATTTAGGCAATAAGATTCGAGCAAAGGGCATTTTTTCAAATTTGTACAATGTTTAATTGATGCAGAATTTGGGAAAAAACCGGGAATTCGTCCTCCTGTTCCAAAACGGCGGGGTTGGAAATCAACCAATAACGAAACAGTTACGTGTAAGTATATGTTATTTTATTAAGAGATAACTATACATAAGAACAATTATTTTTTCAGAATCGTGCTCAAAAAATCATGGACGCAATGGAGTTGTTTGATATTGGAGAAATATATATTCAGGGATTTTTAACTCGCACGGTTTCGCTAAACGATCCTCTTGAGAAGAAGGATATCTTTAACAGTGTGGATGACATGGAAACTAATTCGTCTGAGCTTAATTCTTCAACATCATCTATTTCCTCAGACGTGCCTATTGAATCCTAAATCTGTTTTGCTGCGACCATGTAATCATGTTAATGTCTGCGGCATATGTTGGGATAAAATTGTCGAAAATAATTCCTTGAAAGATAATGGCATTGACGATGATGAAAGTGGAAATTTAAAACCGAAATCTCCCAGCTGTAATCAGCCTGTTGATGAGGCAATTCGAAATGTTTTTATTTACAATTAAATAAGAAGTCTTAAGCAACTAAAATGCTGTCAAAAACAAAAAGTTTGAAGTAATACCTATAAATACAAGGTTTTTCTTTGAATTGGGACGGAATGATCCACGGCGGGGTCTACAAGGAGGTAAAATATTTCTTTTTTTAACGTCACATCTCCGCGCGGAGATATGTCGTTTGCAGAAGGGCGGAGATATGTCGTTTTTATACGACATAACTCCGCGTTGATCAGCGGGGGAGTTATGTCGTCTCAAAACGGCATATCTCCGCGCTTCTGCAAACGACACATCTCCGGGCGGAGATATGACCTTTAAAAACGAAATAATTTCGCGCGGAGATCTGTCGTTTTTCAACGTCTTATCTCCGCGCGGAGATATGTCGCGCGGAGATATGACGCTATGCCTACACTTACTCAAAAACGACGCTGGAAGTATTTTTCGGGACGGCTGCAGGATCCTCATTTGGTCATCTAAATACCCAGAAGGGATTCTCATACGCCGATGTCGATGTTTACTGCCCGCATCGCGTTACAATTTCCGAAGGGCAATTCATGGATTTTTACAACTTACTTGGAAATTGCTTCATGGCAGCAGGAGATTATAATGCCAAACATACCCTCTGGGGATCACGACTCGTGATCCCCAAAGGAAGGCAATTATATAATGCAATTATGAGCAACAAATTGGACTATGTTTCCCCAGGTATCCCCACATACTGGCTAGCAGACCCCCGAAAATCTCCTAACAGAGCTGGTAGAGTTGCATAAAACGGCAGTGGCCTCCATCAAGCAGGAGGAAGCCACAGGAAAGGAGTGCAGGGAAAGTGCCACGCAAACCACACCGAGAGCCGAACAGCGTGACAACAAGCTGTTTGGCAAAGAAAGGATAGTAGCGACACCGAAAAAGGCAAGGAGCCAGCAGCAGGCCAAAAATGTACGCCACCAATGAAGAGGGTACATCGAGAACGGCTACAAGAGAAGCGACATGAAGATTTCCAGCAAGTAGCTGACAGAAACCCTAAGGGAAATTAAAAAAAGCAGCTCAGGGCCAGACCAGACGTGTTTGCAAGAGTCGGGGAGATTACCTACTCGGAACTTCTCAAGACCGTTAAAGGAGACCCCACGCTAAAACACGTCAGTGGGGACGTACAGACCATCCGAAAGACGGCCAAGGGAGATCTCCTGCTGCAACTGAAGAAGTCTCCAGACCACAGCGCGGAGAAGGTTAAAAAGGCTGTCGGAAACGCTCTCGGGGTTAAAGCAGTTGTAAGGGCCCTGACCGAGCAGACCAGACTTGAGCTCATGGACTTAGATGAAGTCAGGACTTAGATGAAGTCAGGCTCTAAATAGTAAGCTAGGCGATACCCCTCTTTCTGAGGAGGCCGTAAAGTCGCTGAGAGCCACCAGAAACGGCCTGCAGATAGACACACAATTGTTGCCAACACCCACAGCGAACAAGTTGGTAAACCTGGGGAAAATAAGGATTGGATGGGTGATCTGCCGGATTAAACCCATTTTTTCGTCAAAACGCTGCACAGAAAAAACGGACCTGCGCGGAGCATGTTTCAAGTGTGGTGGAAAAGACCACGAGGCCAGAAGCTGTAATAGGGACCCAAATTGCCCACTCTGCGCGCAGAAAAGAGATCTCCCAACGAACCACGCGTCTGGGAGATTTAAATGCCCAGCGTATGTCGAGGCGGTAAAATCCCAACAAAGATGCTAAGGGTCATGCAGCTAAGCCTTAACCACTGCAGGGTGGCCCAGGACCTTCTCATCCAAACAATTTCCGAGCTCAAAATATACCTGGCAATTCTGAGCGAAAAGCAATTAGATCCAACACGTGGGTCACGTATCAATTGTGAAAAAATAAAAGTTGCATATAATAATATAGCAAGATTTATATTCAATCTACGTCGATTTGACCATGTTACAAGCTATGCATATAGAATATTTGAACTTAATTTGACCGATTGGATGAAACTAAGAGTTTTAATATATCTGCACAAAATAATTTACACGAGGGAACCAACTTATCTCTTTGAAGCATTAAGATTCACTTCCTCAAGAAGAGCAAATAACCTCATTCAAATAAGACACAGATCTCTACTTTCTGAAAGGCAGTTTTTCGTACACGCAATAAGGCTATGGAACCAGTTCCCAAACCCTTTAATATTTTCTTTTCTTTAACCTTTAATGTTTAAGCGTAATTTTAAGAATTCCATTTAAATTTCCAAATAACTATGTCAAATCTGTATTAATATGTAATTTGTCCTACGTGACTATCGCACTAATTATAAGTTATCAACTTGTAGCGTTAGGAAAGCATTTTAAAATAAATTGAAATTGAAAGCAGCAATCTGGACATGTGGGCAACCGACCCAACATCTAGCATGCGAGAAAGCATCAAAAGGCTACGTAGGGGCGAAGCTAAGAGACCTTTGGGTTTTTAGCTGCTACTTTCCACCCAGCTGGACACTAGCGAGACGATAGACAGCCTGGCAAACGACATAAGAGCACACTCGCCTGCGATTATTGCTGGGGACTTCAATGCGTGGTCAACGGAGTGGGAGTCAGCCTCAACAAACGCCAGAGGAAGAGTGTTCACTGAGACGTTCGCATCGCTGGACGTAGTCCTACAAAACACGGGTTCCACCCCTACATTTAGGAGAGCGGGAGCGCAGTCCATAATCGATCACCTACGTAAGCGCAAGCTTTGCGGCGACGGCGACCTGGGAAATTAGCGAGACCTACACGGCAGGCGACCATAGTGCAATTATAAGCACCATCCGCACGCGAAGAACCGCCACACCGACAATTACTCGAGGACACTACAAAGAAAATACGCTCGACATACCAGCATTTAGAGCGGCCCTGGAAGGGATGGAATTAGCGGACAACGAACGGACATTGATGGAAAAGGTCAAGGAAGCCTGCGACGCCAGCAGCGCAGTAAAAGCTTCAAGGGGCGCAAGCCAGTCTACTGGTGGAACTAAGCGATTGAGGAGGCACGCCGTGAATGCATAAGCGCTAGGAGAGCCTACCATAGGGCCCGCGGAACTGAAGCCATCCATATACTTAGTGAAGTTTTCACCCAAAAGAGGAAGATCCTAAAGCGAGAAATAAAAAGCAGCAAAAAGCTGTGCTTTCTGCAACTTTGCTATGAAGCAGAAAACGACTTGGGGGGAAAGGCCTACAAGGTGGTCATGAAAAAAACCAACGCCGTTAAAAACGTGACCCCAACAGACTCTGAGAAACTGGGAGGGTTAATAAGGAGGGTTTCCCAATGCAGGAAACGAAGCAAGCGAAAGCGTTCGGTGTCCCGGACCACCAGATACCGCCGGTGACCCTACAGGAGCTGGTCAACATAGCCAAGAAGGTACCAAACAACAAGGCACCAGGGCAAGATGGGATCCCAAATCGGGCACTCAAACTGGCCATCAGCATGTACCCAAGCACCTTTGCCAGTGCATACACTAAGTGCCTGGCCCAAGCCTGCTTCCCAGAACGGTGGAAACAGCAAAAGCTGGTGCTTATACCAAAGCCAGGAAAAGTCAAGGATGAACCGTCGGCATATAGGCCCATTTGCCTTCTAGACACGGCCGGCAAAATACTGGAAAGTATTGTCAGTGCAAGACTCGGAGAGGCAATAGAGGCTGCCGGAGGGCTCTCCGAAAGTCAGTATGGCTTTAGAAAGGCTCGCTCAACCCTAGATGCACTGGAATCCGTGGACCGCATAGCCAGGCAGGCCATAGAAGGCAAAAGGTGGCTGGGAGGACACAAACAATACTGTCTGGTGGCAACTCTGGACATCAAAAACGCCTTCAACTCGGCATCCTGGAGCAGAATAATGGCCTCACTCGGGATGCTGAACATCCCAAAGTACCTGCAGGCGATTGTTAGCGACTACCTGAGCGACAGGTGGCTCCACTACGACACGGACGAAGGACCTCAACGCTACAAAATCAAAGGAGGAGTGCCACAAGGGTCTGTCCTAGGCCCACTATTGTGGAACACCATGTATGATGGTATCCTGCGACTAAACTTCCAGCATGGCGTAAGCGTTGTTGGCTTCGCGGATGACGTCGCGGTCATAGTATTAAAAAAGTCCATAAACGAGGTAGAAAGCTCTACAAACGCAGCAATCAGCAGGATAAGTGAATGGCTACAAATCGTGGGACTTGAACTTGCTGAGCAGAAAACCGAGGCGGTACTCATCAGCAGCAGGAAAAAAGTGGAAACGACAGGAATCACTGTGGGCGGAGCCCAAGTGGATACGAAAAGGGCTATAAAATATCTAGGGATCATGCTGGACACCAGGCTGTCCTACAGGGAGCCCCTGCAGGCGACTCATAAGAGGGAACCAAAGAGACCCAAAATCCACGAGCAGGAAGTTACTGTTTAACGTAGCAAAGTCGTCCATCATGTATGCAGCACCAATATGGGCCGAGGCGACAACAAAAAAGAGCTACACAAAGGGTATAGAGTCGAACTACAGAATAGGAGCTCTTAGGGTAGCCTCTACAGAGGCCATTCTGGTCATCAGTGGAATAACACCAGTCGAGCTCGCAGTTGTGGAGGCCAAGGAGAACTTCGAAGCGAGAAAAGTAGCTGATACACAGGCGGACCACCGCTTGGGAAAACTAAGGTCAAGAACAACGTCCCTTGAAAACTGGCAGCAAAAATGGGTTAGGGCAGAAACCGGCCGGTGGACGCACCGACTCATCCCAAATATAGCGGCTTGGGTAAACAGACCACACGGCGAATTAACGTTCCATCTGACACAGGTTCTGAGCGGACATGTATGCTTTAAGGAGTATTTACATCGCTTTGGCCACGAGACAAGCCCAATCTGCGATGCCTGCGGAACAGTGGAAAATGCCGATCACGCACTAACCACTTGAGTCAGGTTCGGAGAAGAACGCCTAAGAGCTGAACAAATCCTGGGGACCTCGATCACAGTGGACGGACTTGTACCTAGTATGCTGGAGAGTCAGGATAACTGGACAGCTGTATGCAGTCTGGCTGCGGAAGTCACGACGGAACTGAGGCGGCTAGAACGCATAAGGAACGAGAGGCCCTAAACAGGACAGCCAGCCTTGCGAAGCAATGTTTCACGGCAGTCCCGCAAGTCTGGATATCATATGTATATTTATTTTTGTCTATGCATGTAATTTATGAATAAAAAAAATAAAAAATGACCCCCGAAAAGTCCCAGACTTAATAGATTTTGCGGTGACAAAAAATATTTCACGCAATATAATAAGCGCCAATGCGCTTTCGGACCTTTCATCTGACCATTCGCCGGTACTAATAAGCCCAGAAACTACAGATCACCCCCAGAGACTGACATCGTACAGAACAAACTGAATAAATATAACATGTTTGTAAGATCCCACATCGAACTAACCCAGCAGCTCAATATCGAAGCGGAAATCGACTGTTTCACTGATGCTCTTGAAGATGTTCTCGTGGCAGTAGCCACTATTTCAATACCACAATTGAAGGACGCGCAAATCAACCATTTAAAAACTAATCTGCAATTGGAACAGCTTGTACTGGAAAAGAGGCGTCTGCGACGTGCTTGGCAACGTCCTAAGGAAGCAACTCGCACACTAAGCCGAGCCTTGAAGAAAGACGCCAAAAATGCACAACTGCGGTACATCGGAAAACTTTCGCCAAACAGCACAAAACATCCTCTGTGGAAAGCTCACCAAAATCTGAGCTCTCCAATCGAAACTGCCACTCTGATAAGAATCCCATCAGGTAGCTGGGCCCGCAGTGACGAAGATGGAGCCGAAACTTTTGCTTCAAATCTCCGAATCGTTTTTCCACCGAACCCTGCCACTGGTCCATTTCTCCTACCACAAATCGATTCTGAAACTATATCGTTACCAACATTGATTCAGCCAAGGGAGATCCTTCCTTCATCCTACAGACTAATAAGTTTATTATCGTGTCAGTCTAAATTGTTCGAAAAATGCTTCCTTACACGGCTCGACGGCCTCATGCATAAGATTAAAACACACTTGCCTACATACACTCATAAACTACTTGAGTCGTATCTGTACAAGAGAGTCTTCGCAGTAAGGTGCAACACAACCACATTTGACGACCACATTATCGAAGCTGGAGTCCCGCAAGGAAGCGCACTTGGGCCTATTCCTGTACGAACGAGCAGCTAACAACATATACGTTCGCTAAAAGCCAGCAGCTTTCACTGGATATTAAACATTCGATCGCCCCTGCGACAGGTCTACAAGGTCCTGCTCTACAACTCTACTCTCAAGCATATGGCTCCCAACTATGGGGGAACGCGAGCAGCAGCAGAAGAAGTCTGCCTTCATATTCGAAAGTTACATCCCAGTAAGGCGCCTGGTTTCGATGGCATTGATAGCAGAATTGCCAAGGCTTTGCCTAAAAAGGAAATCCTGTTCCTTGTTCTCCTCTATAATTCAATGCTACGTATCCACCACTTTCCATCCCAATGGAAGTGTGCTGTGATAACGATGAAATCAAAGCCAGGAAAACCGGAGAACCTTGTCGAGTCATACCGACCGCTAAGCTTACTGCCCACTCTCTCTAAAATATTCGAGAGGATATATCTTAGTAGAATTATGGGCGTAAGAAGCGTGCAGAACGTCATTCCCGACCACCAGTTTGGTTTTAGGCATCATCATTTGACACCAGAACAAGCACATAGAGTCGTTCAACACATTTTAAATGCCTTTGAAAATAAGCAATACAGTTCTGCTATTTTCCTCGACGTCAATGAAGCCTTTTACCGCGTTTGGCACTCTGGATTTCTTCATAAGTTGAAGTCCCTGCTCCCGACCGGCCAATTCCTCTTACTAAAATCATACTTCCTTGATCGAAGTTTTATGGTCGAGGTAAGAGGCGAAAGGTCAAACATTAGAACTGCTCGAGCTTGCGATCCACAGGGAAGCGTCCTGGGTCCCATTATGTACACTCTTTACACTTCGGATCTGCCATTTCCTACACAACCGGGCACACTTCTGGCCACCTACGCTGACGACACTGCCTTTCTTGTGAACTCCTACTGCCGAGTCGAGGCATCAAGAATTACCCAGAACTTCCTGGATCTGTACGGCAAGTGGACAAACAGGTGGAATATTGCTATTAATGGAAGAAAGTAGCAACATTGCAATTTTACTCTTAGAAAAAAGGTGCTTCCTAGAGTTGAACTCCACCATATCACCATCCCGCAATCACTCCAGGCGCAGTACTTGGAAATGACCTCCACATTCCTTCTGTCAGGGAACATATAAACCGCCACTCGAGTCGGTACAACGATCGACTCGCTGTCCACACCAACCACCTAGCAGCTTCCCTGGCCAACCCGACGTGTAGACGAAGACTGAAGCGAAGACACCTCGCCGATCTCTGGACAAGAGGATGACTCAAGTCCTTAAGCATTATCCATTTACTGTTAATTTGTTATAAAATTAGTTAATCACTTCTGTTTTGTTTTCACGTTATTTGTTCCTTATTATTCCCAACGTATTATAACCATTTAGTTGGTTGATCGACGTTAATTAAATCTATTCGTTAAACCAAAAAAGCGAGCAGCAGCAACATTGACATTATACAGCGCGTGCAATCGAAAATCCTGAGGACTATCACTGGGGCACCGTGGTATAATTGCAACCAAACATCCACGGAGACCTCTTGCAGTAAAAGATGAAATTGACAAACAAAAGACGACCTACAAACAAAAACTCTCCGTGCACCCAAATCATCTCGCAAGAGGCTTGTCTCGGGCTTCCAGCTTTCAAAACCAGCAATAATTCTCAGGGCCGCATTACTCAGTACCAGTCATATAATTGTTAGTTAAATTATTATAAGGTTTGATACACTTATTGTTAGTATTCGAAAGGAGAAGATTCAATAAATAAGCATAGGAATTTTAAACAATAAAAATATATATATTTATTATATGATATTGGAAATTATTTCTTGATGAAAACAAAAATAATAGTTTGATATTTTTAAATGGGTTTATTTTACAAAATTTTAGAATTGTACCATTCTCAAAATAAAACAAGGATATACGCTATAGTCGAGTGCCTTGACTGGGAGATAGTCGTTACTCAGCAAACCAATGTAAAAAAAATGTTCATAGATGTTGCGCATTTAGATAATCTTAGAAACGTGTAGGGGCGCTTGTCACTTCAGGTTTCTAAAAGTAGGCAAAATAAATCTGCCCAAGAATATTTTATAAATATCCCTATCCTATTTTATATCGTATCATACTTAAAACTAGTCGATTGCGTGTGGAAATGCAATTCTATGCCATCGCTAAGGGGTACGTCCGTAAGGCCAAGGTTACCCACGTTCTCTTTTCTTCCGGATTGTCACACTATACAGACGTGTTTAAGTGCAGCTCAAAGTCTTAATAAAAAGCGAGGTTATGTTGTTTAAAGTGCCTTAAAACACCCATTCGCCATCCATCCATACGAAGAAAGGAGAAATATCATTCCAGTATTCGTGCCAGGCCTTTGTGGGTAATTATTTTTACAAAAAAATGAGCATTTTCAATAGTTTCCCAAAGTTTTACGTTTTTTTTATGTAGATCTTGCACCAGGTATTATGTTGCCAAAAATAACATCACCAGTCCGTGCTTAATTGAGCAAAAACTCCATAAAAGGCCCATCCAAGTCATCAGTCGATCTTAAAAGATCAGCCGCCGCTGTAGCCAGCTTGCTCAGCCTATCATTCATCGACGAAACAACCTGTAGCGACCGAAAAGTTTTCCGTATGAGCGGGCCTCATCCCCAACAACTACAGTGCCCGAAAAAGTGGAAACAAATCACCCAAAAAAAAAAACGTAGAAAAATCGGTGCCCAAAAATAGCGGATGCAGAGAGCGAAAAAATCGTGTTGGCATCGCCAGAAACCCTTTGGCTGAAAAAAACAAAAAAAATAACCACGCGGTTTCAACATAACTTTATTTTTTTTCGTGCATGAAAAAAAAGAAAAACCACGTGCATCTCAGCTCCGCTCTACAGTGCGAGAAATCTGTCCCCGTTATATTATATTGTTCCTGAGTTACTTTAGGTTTATTATTTTTCTTTACTTTTTATTTTTCTTAATTTTCAAATTTATTATTTTGTATTTTTGTTAATTTTCAAATTTATTATTTTGTATTTTTGTTAATTTTCTTTCTTGTTATTATTTTTTATTATTTTGCGTTTTCTTTTGAGTTCATCTTATTCTTCCATTTATTATTTTATAATTTTTTTTCTCTGAACCCAATATTCAAGTGAAAGATGGTGGATGCAAAGGCAAATTTTTTTTTGAGTGTGTAAAAGATAAGCCGAGATAAATAAAGTTCAGCTTAACCAAAAGCAATGACTAGCAATAACAACAACAATAGAGATGTGAACCAGTGAAAATAAAAACAAACAAAACCAATGCAATCACAACTGTTCTAGCCTCTAGCCTGTTCCTAATTTTTTAAATTTTGGCCCCGTACATTTTTTCCAGTGTAGCCTATGAGAGCCAAATGGTCCCTCTCTCTCGGGCCCGTGTGCCCTTATCTACCAGCGCACCGATCGAAGCTGTACTTGTGTTTTCTTTGGTTTTGGAAGGCACATTATTAGATACGCCTTTTATTTACTTTACTTTAACTTTCCTAAACATTTAATACTTTAATTTCATACTCTATAAATAATATTTTTTTTTTTTGCGAATGAATATCTACATTTATAATTAAAAATTCTTAATATTATATTTTCCTTTTATATTCATTTATCCTTTATATATATATTTTCTAACCCCTTTACAGCCACATCTTAAATCTCTTGAATATTATGAAATTAAACTGAGCTACTGAATATGTTCAAAAAGTGAATAAGCATTGAATTTTTAAAAGTGAGCGAAATAAAATGAAGAAAGAACGCAATTAAATAATGAAATAATAATTAAAGTTAAATGCATTAAAGTTTTTTTTTCCTTGACCCTCACCCATAATGCCGACGAAGATGAGCCGGAACAAGCGCGTGTTCCCCAACTCAGGTTACTATAACATCTGCTCATACAAATAATCACTTTTTAAACGTTATATGCTACAAACGCGTCATTCGAAGCGAGCAGAACCCGGCCCCCGCCCCACGCTAACAGTTTCCTAGCTCTATTCTGCTCTCTCAAATATATCAACGCCCTTTTTAAATATGCATATAAGTTATCCAACCCGTGAAACGGTTCCACTTATGGAACTAATAAACAAATTTTTAAATTCAATTATCCAACCGTTTCACTTATGGGATTAATAAACAAATTTTTAAATTCAATCTCAGCTACATTGCCTTTGCCTTTATTTATGATTCTGCCTTCGCCTTTTTCATTAACTTCGAAGGCCGCGCTTGACCGTTCTGCTAAGATAAATAAACCTATAGTAAAGTAAACAACAGCTTCCGTTCGAAGTCAAACTCTCACTTTCAAAGACAAAAGTATTGCGTTCCAATTTTTAATCAAAATTGCATCGGTCAGCATAATTGAATTTCACAACGAGATGCGACAGTTTCAGCATAAGCTTTTATTTTAAACAAAAATCAAAGTTCTAGAAGCTTAAAAAAGAAAAGCTTCTGGCCGAGGTTCGTTGGAGAAGATTTTAGAATTAAGGAGTCAGTCTTATTCGGATTGAAACCGGGATCGGTCATAAGAAATAATAATAAGTGAAAGTGTCTTGATGTAATAAAGAGTTAGTGAATTAAGGTCTGCACCAATAAAGTGAAATTAAAAAATAAAATTTATATTTTTTTAATCAACCAATACGATCAAATTTAATTGGCGCCCAACGTGGGGCTGTGTCATTAAAAAGTTCCAAAAATAAAAATTTAATGAAAAACAAAGTTAAATTAACAACGGAACTCGCGCAGCCAAGAACTCAAATTTTTATTGGAAAAATTAAAACATCCAACACCAAACAGTGATCGTGTAATGGAAATCAATAAATGAAATAATCCATTAAGTTGATTAGTTGGTGGACTGAAGATCTAAATCTCAAACATCAACAACACTATAAAAATAAAATAAATCCGAAAACCGCTAAAACAAATAAAACTACAAAACCAACCAAAAACAACAAGCAAATAATCAGACAACCAATAACCAACCAAAGACAAATTGATAGGAAGGAAGGGCTGTAGGGCAATCCCTCGCCAACACTGGAAAAATTTTTTTAATCTCTATCGACAACAAGAAGAACATCGCATAAATTGAAGGAAGACCCCATCGGACTGTATCGTGAGGATAAATATAATTTTACTTTAATTAAGGAGTTTGAAAAGAAAATTAATTTAAGACAAGCTAATTTTTTATGAAATAACAGTGAGAATAAAAAAAGAACAATCTGGAAAATTTAATAGATAGTTTCGGTGAATTAAATTTAACAATGGCAACTGGAAGTTCAGCTAATTTTTCTGCAGGTGGTTTAGCCACAGCCAGCAACCTAACTGTGGAATTAATTAACAGATTAATTAATGTTCAATTGAGCGAAGTAAGCAAAAAAATAGATGGTTTGGAAGAAAAGTTAGCAACAGACGCAAACATAGTAGAGGACTATAAAATTCAAGAAGTTGACCCAAATATAAAATGTGAAACCACTCTTGAAGTAATTAAATCATTACCGAAGTTCACCGGGGAACCAACATAATACATAGGTTGGAGAGAAGTTGCAGAAACTGCAATGAGCCTTTATAAAATTCAGAGTCAGCAGTATTTTATCGCGTTAACGATTCTACGAAATAAAATCAAGGGATCAGCCCACGACGCTCTTACCAATCATGGCACTGTTCTAAATTTTCAAGGAATTTTATCTAGATTGGATTTTATATATAGTGATAAACGACCAATCCATATTCTTGAGTCCGAATTAAGTATCCTTAGACAAGGTAGAATGACAGTTACTGAATACTATAATGAAGTTAATAAAAAAATGACTTTACTAATAAACAAAATATAATGACATACGGAAAAGATAACGTAATTACCAAAGAAACAAACAAAACAATAAGGAGCAATGCTCTACGAATTTTTATCTCTGGATTAAATGGTCTGATAGCAGAAACCCTTTTCTCATTAAATCCACCGGACTTGCCCAATGCGTTGGCAAAGGTCCAGGAATTAGAGTCAAACAATTTCCGAGCTCAATTTGCAAACAGATACTATGGCTTTAAAAATGAAAATAAAAATCAGGGAAATAATTTAAGATTTAATTCTAAACAAAACACTAATACTAAAGGGAACGGAAATAATTGGAATTATATTCAAAATAATAATTGGCCACAGAATAAGAATTTTTGGCAAAATAATAATCAGAATACCAATCAAAAAGAACAACCTGTCGAGCCAATGGATGTAGATTCATCGCTCCAATTTCATAATAAGCCCAGAAATAATTGGCAGTCAAATAATAATCGAGGTAGATATAATAATAATTATTATCAAAACAATAATCGCACAAACTATTATCGTCCAAATCAAACCAAAGAGCAAACTCAAGCTCAAAAAAGGGAACTAGAAGGAACAGTTAATCAGCCTGCTAATAAGGTAACAAGATTAAATAATATCAATGAAGATTATTTTTTAGATCAAACCCCTATAGGGGAATGCCTTAAAAAGAGTGGACAGAAAAACTAAGAAAGAGTTAAATATTTTAATAGACACGGGAGCTACGGCTTGCTATATAAAGAAGGGAATTTTTGAGAATAAAAATGAATTATCAATTTACAAAAAAGTATCTACAGTTCATGGGTATTCAATTATTAAATATTACCATTATATAAATATATTTGGAACAAGACATTTGTTCTATGAAATAGAAGGATTGGAATCTGACCTATTAATTGGGTTTAATTTATTAAGAAAAATCGGAGCAACTATAAATATTGAAAAGAGAGTGTTGGAGTATAAAGGGAATACAGAAAAGTTATAATATTACGATAGTGAGGAAAAAAATGAAACAAGTTTAATGGAAGTCAATAATACTCTTCCATTAAAAGAATTTATTTTAAAAAAATATTTTGATTATATAAGTTTTGAAAACACAGATTCTATATTTGTGGAAAGAAGCGAGAAAAGTTTGGGATCAACAAATCCTGAACGCGCCGACGATGAAATTTCCGTCAACAAAAAAATAAATAGTTTGGGATCAATAAATCCTGAACGCGCCGACGATGAAATTTTCGTCAACAAAAAATTAAATAGTTTGGGATCAAAAAATCCTGAGCACGCCGACGATGTAGTTTCCGTCAACAAAAAAATTATTGGTTTAGGATCTAAAAATCCTAAACACCCCGACGTCGATTTTTCCGTCAACAAAAGAATAAAAAAGCGAAATAAAATGAACAATATTAATATGACCAGTACAAATCGAAAAGAAGTACTGGAGAAGAAAATAATTGACATAATCGAGGAGGAACACTCAAAAATAAATTTACAAATTCCATTTCGTACCGATATTCGGAGTGAAATAAACACCGAAAATAACAGGGCAATTTATAGTAAACAATATCCTTATGCCTTATCAGTATCAGATTTCGTTAATACGGAAATCAATAGAATGCTTAAGGAAAATATTATAAGACCTAGTAGAAGTCCTTATAATTCTCCAGTGTTAGTGGTACCCAAAAAAGGTCAAAATGAAGATGGCAGTCTCAAACATAGATTAGTAATAGATTACAAAAAACTGAACGAAAACACTATACCGGACAGATACCCGATGCAAGACCCGTCTGTAATATTAGCTAATTTAGGAAAGGCTAAATACTTCTCAACAATTGATTTGGATTCTGGATTCCACCAAATTTTAATGAAAGATTCAGATATTGAAAAAACAGCATTTTCTATTAATAACGGAAAATTTGAATTTTTACGAATGCCTTTCGGGTTAACAAACGCACCCAGAATTTTTCAAAGAGCTATGGATGATATCTTAAGAGAACAAGTAGGAAAAACTTGCCATGTTTATATGGACGATATAATTATTTTTTCAAACACTATTGAACAACACTATGCTGATTTAATTAAAATAATTAATATTTTACAAAGAGCAAATATTAAAATTTCTCTCGAAAAATCTAAATTCTTTAAATTAGAAACCACATTTCTAGGGTACATTGTTTCTCATAATGTAATTAAAACGGATCCCGAAAAAATTGCCACAATTAAAAAATATCCGATTCCACGTAATATTAGAGAACTCCGAAGTTTTCTAGGTTTAACAGGGTATTACAGAAAATTTGTCCGTAACTATGCAAAAATTGCTAAACCATTAACAAAATATCTAGGAGGGGAAAATGGAAAGGTTTCTAAAAGAATGTCTACTAAAGTTTCAATACAGTTTGACGAATCAGCTGTACAAGCTTTCAACGAGCTAAAAGAGAATCTAATAGCACAAGTCGAATTAATTCAGCCAGATTATAGTAAGAAATTCGTTTTAACTACAGACGCATCAGACGTAGCTATCGGGGCAGTACTAACACAAGATAATAAACCAATTACGTTTATTTCAAAAACATTAAATAAAACGGAACAACTTTATGCCACAAATAAAAAAGAATTGTTAGCTATAGTATGGGCTTTAAAAAATCTTCGGAATTATTTATATGGAGTAATTGGCATAGAAATACAAACGGATCATCAATCCTTATCGTTCACAATTTCGGATAAAAATCCAAACGTAGAGATGAAAAGATGGTATTCTTTCATTGAAAGTTTTACCCCAAAAATTATAAACAAACCCGGAACAACAAATGTTATAGCCGATGCATTATCACGAATACAAATAAATAATATTACAAACAGCGATATAGACGTTTCTGAACAGTCAAACTCAGACCAAGACACACAGCATTCAGCTGAAAGTAGTTTTGAAAATGTAATACAAGAGACCCGTAAACCGTTAAATCAATTTAAACAACAATTGTTATTAACAACGGGGAGGTATACAATACATGAGTCACTGGACATTTTTGACAAGACAAGACACATAATCGAATATGATACAGTTGAGAATTTAATAAGCATATTAAGAGAGTATCTTCCACCTAACATAACGGTTGGAATTCATTGTAGTTTAGAAGATTTATATCATATTCAAGTATCTTTAAGAAATAGTTTTACTAACAAATTTCTTTTTACGCGATTATTTTTACAAGACGTAGAAAACGCCGAGGAAACACACAATCGAGCTCATAGGGGACTAGACGAAAATCATAAACAAATCAGTAGATTATATTATTGGCCCAATCTATTTGTAAAACTAAAAGAATATATAAAAAATTGTTAAATTTGCAATGAGAACAAATATAACAGACACCCTATTAAAATTCCAATTGGGGAAGCCCCAGTCCCAACTAAAGAAGGCGAAAATTTACACATTGATATATATTATGCGCAAAGTTTAACTTTTTTAACTTGGATTGACGCGTACTCTAAATTCCTAGTAGTTAAAGAAATTCAGAATAAATTAAATATCGAAAATAAAGTAATGGAACTACTTCAACATTTTCCCCTAGCCAAAGTAATTATGACCGATAACGAACCGAGCTTTACCTCAGCTCAATTTAAATCTTTTGCACAAAGATGCGGCGTAACTCTACATTACGCAGACCCGAGGCACAGTACCTCAAACGGACAAGTGGAAAGGGCACATTCGACATTAACAGAATTAGCTCGCTGCATAAAAGAACAATTTAATTTAACTGACTATTCCGAAATCGTATTCCGCTCAGGAATATAATCAAAGTATTCATTCCACAACAAACCAAAAACCTGTTGACATTCTTTATAATAAAATAGAACACGATCATATTCCACAATTATTAAAAAATACACATGAAAAAACGTTAGAAACACATAATGAAAACAGAAAAGAAAAACAATATCACGTAGGACAAGCTGTTTATGAGAAGAAATGTGGAGAAAGAAATAAACTTAAACCAAGATATAAGAAGCAAATAGTTAAAGATGTTATGCATAATAAAATAATAATCAACAGTAGAAACAGAATTATTCACAAAGATAATATTAAGCATTAATAAATTATTTTTTTTAACTTACAGAAAATGTATTATTTAATACATATTTTATCAATTATAATATTGACCAGTTCAGAAATAATTGATTACTCGAACCATGAATTTTTTCTGTTCAAAAACAACAATAAAGCATATATTTACAAAAAAAAAAAAAGACAACAAGGATGTACTTACGTATGAATCTTACAACGATTTATTCCACGTAACTAATTTAAGTTTTTATGAGAAAATAATTAATATAGAATCAGATAATATAAAAAAGGATTTAAAGAAGAGGTCACAATGGGAAATAAAGTACGACTTAGAAGTAATCGAATTAATCTTATCCCAGTTAATATCAGCTAGAACAAAAAGAGGCATAAATGAGTTAGGCACCGTCTGGAAATGGTTAGCTGGAACTCCGGATCATGATGATTTCATTAGAGTACAAAATAAAATCAGTGACTTAATTGAAAATAATAATAAACAGTCTATTATTAATTCCAAATTGTTCAAAGAAATAGAATCTCTCTCTGAAGATTTTAAAAATGTTTTTATTGATCAAGATTTACCACTAAGAAAACATCGCTTACGATTGATAACATTTGATCTACAAAATTTAATTGATACTATCACCCTTGCAAAAATTGACGTTTTCAACACCAAAATTTTAAATAATGAAGATATAAAAGAAATATTAAAACACGAGGAAAAGCCAGTAATTATCGCTGACTTAATGGACATCTCTGTGTTCAAAATCGCATTACATAAAGAACTTTTAATAATTTATATAAAATACCCAATAATAAATAATAGATGCGAATTATAGTACACTAGACCCATTTCCCAAATCGATGGAAAATTATTAATAAGTAATCAAGTCGCAAAATGCGAAAATACATATTATGAAATGTCTACATTTAAGAAAGAACTCTTTAGAACTCTTTTAGAAAAAACATGTTTTACCCGACTATTAAACGGTGAACAATCAATTTGTAAAAAAATAAGAGAAAAAAATAAAAAAATAGACATTATCCAAGATGGTGCCATTTTAATAAATGGTAACAACATCGTCAACAACTCCGAATTAGGTGGTTCATTCTTAATAACATTTAACGGTACAACCACAATAAATAACGTTTCATATACCAATTTAAACAACAAAATTCTTAACTATATTACTACAAACCACTTCAAAAATTATGAAATATCCGATTATATATTTTCAAATAACTCGGAACTCTCTTTAGATAATATAAATATTTTAAAACCATTCATTAAAATTAATAATACCAAAATATCTATATCCTTTATATTATTAATTTTAATCATTATATATTTGATTTCTCTACCTATTATTAAATACAGAAATATATTTGTAACCTAAAAACAACGGCCAGAATTAGAAAAACCTATTAACGAAGAAATATTTTTAACAGAATTAAGAGATCGTTTATGCGAAATCCATAATGAATCGGGACGATCCATTTTAGAAGGGGGAGAGTTATCCAACCCGTGAAACGGTTCTACTTATGGAACTAATAAACAAATTTTTAAATTCAATTATCCAACCGTTTCACTTATGGGATTAATAAACAAATTTTTAAATTCAATCTCAGCTACATTGCCTTTGCCTTTATTTATGATTCTGCCTTCGCCTTTTTCATTAACTTCGAAGGCCGCGCTTGACCGTTCTGCTAAGATAAATAAACCTATAGTAAAGTAAACAACAGCTTCCGTTCGAAGCCAAACTCTCACGTTCAAAGACAAAAGTATTGCGTTCCAATTTTTAATCAAAATTGCATCGGTCAGCATAATTGAATTTCACAACGAGTTGCGACAGTTTCAGCATAAGCTTTTATTTTAAACAAAAATCAAAGTTCTAGAAGCTTAAAAAAGAAAAGCTTCTGGCCGAGGTTCGTTGGAGAAGATATTAGAATTAAGGAGTCAGTCTTATTCGGATTGAAACCGGGATCGGTCATAAGAAATAATAATAAGTGAAAGTGTCTTGATGTAATAAAGAGTTAGTGAATTAAGGTCTGCACCAATAAAGTGAAATTAAAAAATAAAATTTATATTTTTTTAATCAACCATACGATCAAATTTAATTTATACGTCATAAATAACACTTAAAATGTTCTAAAACTTTTAAATTAATGGTGCGATTCGGAAAATTTTGGAGTGTTGATAGATATTGACTAAATAAGTATTTTAGTGACTCACAATAAGTGGGAGATATAGTAGGCATATAAACATTTTGAATAAAAACTTGCGCTGTGAAAGATACCCCAGAATCCTTATGCTAAATCACAAATCTCTAGCTTGAATAGTTTCTAAAATCTCGACGTTTATACGGACAAACAGATGGTCAGACAGACGGACATGGTTTAATTGACTCGGCCATTAATCCTGATCAAGAATAAAATACTTCATAGTTAAGCTGACCTTTTATTTTAAAGTTGTAAATGTTTAGCTTAGGGCGAAGGCGGGAGCACAATAAAGTTATTTTTCGCTTTCTGCAATGTTAAGCTAGGCTTTACGGTTTATTTTTCGTTCGATGCCGTTGTTCGCAGCAGAACGCCTAAATTTCATTGTTTTCTATCAATTTGTAAAAGTAACTTCTAAAGTTTGTTAACAGCTGTCCAGCATCTGCGTTGCGCTAACAGCACCATGTTAATTCTAACACTACGAATGTAAAACCTCGAAAACGAACACTATACAACACTTACTATTTACTTTAGCTAGGCCTTTTTATTTTAATTTAATAGAAACGGCCGAAGTGGGGTGCAAAACAGCATCCCTTCAAAACATTGGTGACCCCGACGTGATGCTAACTGGGTTTTAGTGCAAATCGCAACTTCGGTTCTAACCTTTTGCTGTCTGGCTAAATGCCGTCAGGCACATTCCTCACAAACACACACACATACAATCGTCTCCAGAAAACAGTAATCGCGTTTTCCTGTGCCCAAATTTGAGAGAATAGATTTATTGCTTGGGCCGGTCTTCTTTTCGACCTAATCTGTGTAGGCCAAATTCGAATGGGAGATAATTTACCAATTCTCCAAAAGACCAAACTAGGTTGTGTGGCTTAAGGTGGACACTATCTCGTTCGCAACAGCTATTAATCTCTCGCCGCCTTTCGTAAAGCCCCTAATTTTGAGGATGATTCCTTATCAGAGATCGTCAAAAGATTCTGGGAAATTGACAATTCCTGCGGCGAATCTCCCACAACATCCGCTGACGACGATATATGCGAGCAGCAGTTTTTACAGGGCTACTCTAGACTTGAGTCGGGTCAGTCAGTACTCTGTAAGGTTGTCGACTAAATTCAGCACTGACACGTTAGGAGATTCCTTTCAACGCGCACTTAGACTCTTCAAGGCGCTCGAAATCAAACTGGCAAAAAACCTTCAAACTAAACTGAAGTACTCTGCTTTCATGCGCAAATACATCGAGATGGGCCATATGTCACTGGCTTCCATGCAGCATGTTTGCCCACAATTCTATTTGCCGCATCATTGCGTTGAGAAACCGGATAGCTCTACGACAAAATTGCGTGTGGTTTTTGACGGATCAGCCAAATCTACGTCAGGAGTATCTCTAAATGATCAATACTGTTATGTTGGTATTTATAGTTCACAGTTTTTATTAATTAATCAAACGCACTGGTTATATTTGATATATTCATGTACTTTTATTTAAGTACTCATTTCGTTTGCCGTCGTCTCTAGACTGCTGGCCCTTATTCTTCGCTTAGCTTATTTCTATGATGTGCAGTCGGCGCGTGTCGGTCAAGCCGGCAGCGACGCAACCGCCTTATAGCTTATGTTAGCTTATGTTTATCTCTGGGAGCGGTGCCCAGAGAGAGGGAATGGAATGTTATGTGCTTACATGTATGTATATATTTGTTGCAGTCGGAATAAGCTTATCACTCGCTGATGGCGTGTGTGGTCAAATTACGTCTGATCCTGCAGATTTTGGTTAACATTGTTGCCGATGGTACAGTGTGTACCCTGTATGTATGCACACTACATCTCCCTCCTTTTAAAAAATAACGTAATATATAAAGTTATTTTATTATAATATATATTTTTCTTAATTAAAACGATGTATAAAAACATTATATATTTTTGTTTTTTCTTTTTGTTTGTTTTTTTTTGTTTTGATTAAAATTTTTTTTTTTTTGTTTTGTGCGAATATGTGTAAAGTTGGTATTATAAGTGGTATATTTAAATTAACAGTACGCTGAGATATTAAATAAATGATAATTTTTTACAGCAACGTTCTTAACTTCTAATTTCAACTTAAGCAACTGAAGACAACTTTAGGCAACTTTGACGACTTTTAAATGCGACCGCTTCTTACGACTTCCTTCTGCGAATGAATCTCCGTCGTAATTCCTTCTCCGGTTTCTCATTCAGCTGTTCTCTCGATCGCTGAATACCATCCACAACGAAGGAGTTTTATACTAGCTGTCCCCTTCTGCCTCAACCCTTTACATATATATTTGTATTTATGTATGACATTACAATTGAAAAATCAGAAAGTTTTCTAATTTATTAAACAACCGAAAAACTGCGGTGGCTAAAATTATTAACAGCGAGAAAAACGCTCAAATCAATTTCAACGAATGCTTATATATATTTCGACAAAGAACTTAGAGCCTAGCTTAACGAAGGTTGGCGAAGACGGGGCGACTTCGCCGAGAGAAAACTTTATTGTGCTCCCGCCTTCGCCCTAAACTAACTTACACTAAACTTTAAGTTTTTATTTTTAACAAATTCAATATAATTCAAGTTTGAGCGAACAACAATGGTCAAATATAAGAATATAAAATGTCAAGAAAAAATGCAATACAATTTGATCAAAATTATAAAATTGTAGTTAAAAGTAAAATAACGAAATATAAATTGGATATATAATTGGAAAATGTTGTTGTAAAGTTCCTTCTTTTTTTTTGTACCCGTATGGTTGATCAGGCCATACGAGATTACAAAGTATTTATACATGAAAAATTTTAAGCCTGTCGTTATGAACGACGTGTTTTTTATTTTTATCGCTCATTACTACTATGTTTTCATTTTCTTTTATTTCTACCACTTTGTAAGGGCCTAAATATTTGTTATAAACCTCGGTTTCATAAACCTTGGTCTCCTATCTCTAACTTAAAATCTATAGTGTTTTTGTCGTAATTTGATTTTTCTTATTTATTCTAGCTCTTTTGTAAGCATTTTCTAGACTTAATTTTGCTTCCTTAGTATAGTCATCTATGTTATAACATATAAAGAGTCTATTCTATCTGTTGAATTAAAAGATGTATGTTCTTGCAAATCACGAAGGCCAATACGGCAATTTATTTCTAACTAATAATTCGGACAGTCGAGAACAAAATGTGTGGACACCTTCGTTCCAAAATTGAGAGTGATCCACTCAAATTTATTTAAGCTCTTCTAGAGCCATTAAATGAGTTTTAAAGTTACAATAGTAGTTTTTGCGAGCGAAAGCTCTTTTTAATACAAGAGCGCAAGTTCGACTTCATGAGATCTTAGGTACTAATTGTTACATTGTTTTACAAAAGTAAAACGCCACTGAATTGACTGAACATCGGCCGCGTTAACAGCATTAACATACAAATGCTTCAATTAATAGGAATAGGTGCAAGGCGGTGAATGGAGCATTTATATAGACCCGATTTGGTTCTGTCTACAGCCACTCGAACCTTCCCATCATGTCCTGGAACGACCTCTACGACTACGCCTATTGTCTATAGCTTGGGGGAACGTTATATTCGTGGATTGCCACCACTGTTCCAATCTGAAGATTGTCCACGCCTTTGGTCCATTTCCCTCGCTGCTGTAGGCTCAGAAGATAGTCCCTCAACCAGTCGCTTCAAAACCGCTGTTTGATTGCTGAGACTAGCTGCCAGTTTGCCATTGGCTGCGCGGATGCGGGCGGCAGCGTTGCTAGCGTTGTGCCTACTAGCAGATGAGCTGGCGTGACAACCTCTCCCTCGTTGGGAGTGCCACTGTCTGCAATGAGCGGCCTCGAATTTAGGACGGCTTCCACCTCCACTATGACGGTATGGAGCTCGTCCTCCTTCAGAATAGCGCTGCCCATAGCCTTGAGAAGAAGATGCTTGGCCGTTTTTACGGCCGCCTCCCAAAGGCCGCCTATATGTAACGCTCTGGGAGGGATGAATTCGATGGTGAATCGGTGGGCCGCAGCATACGACATGATGCTCTGGTCGTTGGTGTCGACAGGTTCAAAAAGCTCCTTCAGGATTCGGGCAGCTCTCACACAATTCGTGGCGTTGTCGCAATAAAGTTTGACAACAGGACCACGACGACCCACAAACTTGGATAAGCATAAAATAAATGTAGTAGTCGTCAAATGTTTCACAATTTCCAAATGTACAGCTTTGGAAACAAAGCAGACAAACACTGCTATGTACATCTTGATTGGCTGCTTGCTCCGAATTCTAAGTGAGACTTTAACAGGCCCAAAGAGATCCACTCCGCTTACTTCAAAGGGTCTATTTCCATGCAATCGATCTCTTGGTAAGTTGCCCATTATCTGTAATTGAAGTTTTGGTTTATAGTGAAAACAATGAAAACACTGCCATACAATGGTACTGCACTCGCGATGTGCGTTGATAAGCCAAATCACTTGTCTGAGAAGCCCAACTAACGACCGTGGACCCGCCTGACAGTTGGTTCTATGTAAGTGTCTCAAGTATATGGTCACGAATTTGCAATTTTTAGGCATTAACAAGGGGAATTTAGCGTTGTGAGCAATGGGGACATGTAGCAGACGACCACCTACTCGCAACAAAGAGTATGACGACGTTCCAAACTGTTCAACAGATAGAAAACGACTTAATTTTTGAATTCCAGCACGGTTATTAGCAGATTTTTCTAGTTTTACAATTTTTCAGCAAATGCCGTATTTTGAATGGCTTCAACTACTTTAAGAAACGCTGTTCCAAGCTCGTCCGCTGACGGACAAATTGAATTCCAAGATATCTTTTTTCTTCGGTTGATAAATCGATACATATAAGCCACAATGCGAACTACTTTTAGATACGACGATGACCTTTCTACAATATTTAAAATCGGGTTTAGTTCAACATCGGCCGCGATGAGAGCAACGCGTGCCTTTATGGTTTCTAGTGCTGCGTCTGTTTCTGATAGCTGAAAATGAGAATTTATTGGCCAGCACTCGGCTTCCTTCTGTAAAAAGCTAGGAGCATTGTACCAAAATGAGGAATTTAGCTCATCCACAGAGCATCCTCGCGAGACTAAATCCGCAGGATTTTCCTTGGTTGGCACATGCCGCCAAACAGCTGATGACACAATGTCTTGTATATCAGCAATTCGATTAGAGACAAATGTAGCAAGCGATGGAGAGATGGATGAGCTTGTATCCAGTGAAGAACTACTTCAGAATCGGACCAAAGGACAACCCTATCGACTGGATGTTGCCAACTTCTTCCCAAAGCTTTGCCAACAAATGTGCTGCCCATAGCTCTAGTCTGGGCACCGTCTTTGTTTTTAAAGGGGCAACCCTAGATTTTGCTGTTAGCAACTGCACCGCCACCCCACTTGGCTCAACCACTCTAACGAAAAGGGAACACCCATAGGCCCGTATAGAAGCTTCAGCAAACCCATGAATTTGACACAATGCTTGGTTGCGCGTTCCAACAAATCTTGGAATAACATATTTTTCCAAGAATGCATAATGATTTTTTACCAGGTTCCACTTCTTTTCAAAGTCTTTGGGCACAGGGTCATCCCAGTTCAGACTCAAAAGCCAAGCCTCTTGCAGAAATATTTTCGATCTGGTTATTATTGGGCATAACAAACCCAAAGGATCAAAAAGTGTGGCGATAAAGGACAAGATTGATCTTTTTGTAACCAACTGATCTGTGGATACTTTCCTAACGCCGTACTTGAAAACGTCAGTCTGTGGATTCCATGTCAATCCAAGAGTCTTGAGATCTTGAAGATCTCCGTGTAAAATTTCCGCATTCGATTTATCGCTTGTACCTGTTTTGCAATTCGAAGCCCATTTTGTCAAAACAAAGCCCGCTGGTTCCAGGATATCAATTAGCTCGCGACAAAGAACAGCCATTCCCTGCTCTGTGTCCGTTCCGGTGAGCAGATCATCGACGTAGAAGTCCGTGCCAAGACATCTTGCACCTTGAGGATGAGATTGCAAATGGGTCTCGTACTTTAAGCATCTTACTGCTAGAAATGGAGCACTTGCTGTTCTATGAGTAACAGTATTTAGGCGATACGTTTTTAATGAACAGGCAGCATCTCTTCTCCATACAATTAATTGAAAAATTCGTTGCGCCTCGTCAACCTTCACTTGACGGTACATTTTAGTTATGTCTGCAACAAGTGCGTATTTGCGACAACTAAACCTAAGGAGAGTGAAATATAAGCATGGCTGTATTGTTGGTCCTACCATAAGAAGGTCATTAAGCGATACTTGCGAAGTAGTCTTGCAAGATGCATCAAATACCACTATACTTCCAAATCTAGTCTTATTCTTGTTAATTTAGAGTTTGGATTAACCATAGAAAAGAGGAATGTTAATGGTCTATGGTCTTTTTTAACTAGGAAATGTCGCCCATAAACGTAAGGTCTCAAATGGTTAATTGCCCAATGTATTGCGAATAGTTCTTGTTCCGTTCTGCTTTTATTGGATTCTCCTTTAGTAAATGATCTCGATGCGTAAGATACAGGAAGCTGTATGCCATTATGTTCTTGTGTAAGGGCTGCTCCGCAAGCTTGCTTATTTTTTTTTTTTTTTATACTTTATTCTTATTTATTGGATCTTCTCTATTACTTAAGAGACTAACAATAAGTTTTCAAATCTTAATCTATGTTACGTTAATTTATGTTATAGAAGAGGGGTGGGAAATCATTCCGCTGAAGACGGGAATGATAGCTTAGCCGATTGAGTTGTCTGGCTAGCAGGTTTGGGTGATTTGATAATCTGGCTTCATATTTAATTTTTCTGGAAACAATTTCTTCTTTTACGGGATTTATATCCAGGTCTCTCTGGATGTTTGCGTTGCGGATGTACCAGGGGGCTCCAGTTATTGTTCGTAGGGTCTTTGATTGTACTCTTTGAATAATTTCTATATTGCTGCTGCTTGCGTTTCCCCAGAGCTCGGAACCGTAGGTCCAGATCGGCTTTAAGCACGAGTTATACAGTAGTACTTTATATTCGAGTGGAAGGGGAAAGCGGTAGTTCATGAGCCAGTGAAGGCTGCTGGCCTTTAGTTTTAAATGGGTCTTCTTTGCTTCTATATGATTTCTCCAGGTAAGCTTCCTGTCTAAGTGTATGCCGAGATAGGTAACTTCGTCTGCTTGTGGAACCGGCTTGTTGTTTACCTCCAGTGGTGGGCATTTCGACAAGTTTAGTGTAAACGTAATGTGCTTACACTTTTGCTCGTTGACTTTGATACGCCAGTCTGCCATTTTTCTACAGCTACCAGGTGTTCTTTTAAATGGGCTGTAGCTGTTTTTGGGCATTTCGAGCGGCTGACAATAGCAGTGTCGTCAGCAAAGGTTGAGATGAGGGTCTGGTGGCTTGTTGGAATGTCTGCCGTGTAAAGGATGTACAAGATTGGACCAAGCACACTTCCTTGGGGTACTCCAACTTTGATGTTACGGATGGTTGAAGTAAAGGTTTTACATCTCACGGTGAAAACTCTGTTTCTGAGGTATGACTCAAGCAACTTGTGAGTGTTTTCCGGTAGGAGGGTTTTGATTTTGTATACCAGACCGTCGATCCAGACGCGATCAAATGCTTGTGATACGTCCAGAAATAAGGCACTGCAATATTGCTTGTGTTCGAAAGCCGTGCTCATTTCAGATGTTAAGCGGTTTACCTGTTCGATAGTTCCATGCTTTTCCCTAAATCCGAATTGGTGCAGAGGGATCGTTCTGTTGTTTTGAAGATGTGTTACTAGATGAACAAGAAGCAGTTTTTCAAATAGCTTTGATAGACATGGGAGCAGACTGATGGGCCGGTACGAGGAAGGCTGGGATTTGTCTTTTCCTGGCTTCGGGATCATTGTAATGACAGACTTTTTCCATTGGTCAGGAAAGTAGCCCCATTTCAATATTGAGTTAAATATAAATGCGATGCATCTGACTGCGCCTGCTGGTAATTCAATTATCATTTTTGGAGAAATAAAATCGTGACCAGGAGCTTTCTTTGGGTTTATATGTTCTTTAATAGCCTTAAGTATTGTGCTGGTTTCAAGGGTAACTGGGGAGGACGGCGACTATAGCGAGACATTCGGTAGAGTGAATTGGTTGGATGGCGGGTGAGGCTTGAAGACGTTTTCCAAGTGATGGGCAAAAGTGTTAGCTCTTTCTTCGTCACTGCGCGCCCAGGCACCTGTTTGTGATCGAATTGGCCAATCGGGATCTATTGGTGGTTGCATGTTTGGGTGGGAATTTATTACCCGTCGGGGATAGTTTCGCAATGTAGGCCCGTTGGGCCTGGTTCTTTTCGGTAGAGAGGGCCTTCGACAATTTTCGAGATGCTTCATTAAGTCTTTTCTTAGTAGCTGGGGACCGATGAGTCTGCCAGTCAAGTAGGAGAGACTCGATCTGGATACTTGAGCGTCCAGTTCTTAGCGGGTTTGTGGATGAGGGTTATGGCGTAGAATGTTTGGCGGCAGAGGACATTGAGTCCGTGAGGTGTTTAAGCGACTTATCAATGTCAGATTCAGAGAAAAATTTCAGGATCAAGTTCGATGTGTGCACTTACATATTTTTTGTACTTCAGCCAGTTTGTTTTGTTTGATGTTAGATGTTGGGGGCGTTCCAGAAGCTGCGGCTGTTCAGATAGACAGAGGAGAACTGGCTAGTGGTCCGATGTAAGCTCTTCTAAGGTTTTTACTTTTATCAGCCTGTGCGAGACTCTTCTAATAACAGCGAAATCGATAATGTCAGGTTGTTTATTTGGATCTGTGGGCCAGTATGTAGGCCTAGCTGGTGAGACAAAGTCAAGCGTATTACCAGGAGTGATGATAGCGTTGTATAATTGGCGGCCTTTGGGGTTGATAAGACGAGATCCCCAGTGGGGATGCTTTGCGTTATAATCACCGGCACCTATAAAGCAGCGTCCTAGTGATTTGTAGAAATTCATAAACTCATTTTCTGCAATACTGAAGCGTGGGGGGCAATATATGGCGGATAGGCTAAGTGGGCCGCCAATTAGGTTTATACGTAGGGGTGTGGCCTGCAGGTAGTTAGTAGCGAATGTCTCCAAGGGATGAAGTTTTATGCGTTGTTTTATGAGTATACCGGTACCTCCGTGTGCTTCACGGTCCGGGTGGTTGGTCGCGTGGAATATATATCCGATGATATGGAAGTAGTTTTTATTAGTTAGATGGGTTTCAGAAAGTAGCATGATATCGATATTGTGGCTGTTTAGGAACTGTAGGAGTTCGTTTTTGTGCCGGGAAACGCCGTTTGCGTTCCAGAAGCATATTCTTAAGGAGTCCATTTATACAGACTTTTGTTTGATCAGCAGTTCCATTAGAAGGCTCTGGTTTCGCAGTAGTTCTTGAAGGGAACTTTGAATCGTCATCATGACGTTTGCAAGAGTAGCTAGTGTAGATTCTAGACCGCTAAGTGTTTGTGGGGGAAGAGTTTGGTTTTGCTGCGTAGAAGGTTGAGTTGTTGTTTGGCCATTTTGGCTTAAGAGCGGAAAATCATTTAGGTTTGGTATGGATGGCTGTGGACGCAAAGCTGCACGGTGGGCGGTAGATGTTTGTGAGATTCCAGGAGTGCGTTGGCAAAGGAGTGGTTGTTGATAGGGTGAAGATGTTTGGTTGAGCAGAGTGTTGAGCGGCGAATGGATTACTGCGTCTCTGATTTAGGCGGCTCTTGAGTTCTTTGTAGACGGGACAGCCCCGGTAGTTGGCAGTATGATTTCCCCCAGTTACTGCATTTCCTCAGAGTAGGGTCTTCTTTGTTTCCCAGGCATGCTTCAATGCAATGCAAATCTCCACAGGCGACACAAACTGGTCGCAGGGTGCAGTAGGTTCTTGTATGCCCGAACTCCTGGCAGTTTGTACACTGTACGGGGCCGTTCCGCTTATGCGGTTCCTCTACGGAGATTCTTCGGTGAAGGAGATATTGCAGATTGTAAATAGGATGCACTGCATTTTTCTTTAGAGGTTTCGTCTCTAGGGCTAGTTCAATCTTAAACAGTGGTTGAGGAATTTTATCCCTGTTTACTATGTTCACGATGTGCTTAACGTCGAAGCCTTTTTCAGCTATTTCAGCTACCGCAACAGTCGATTCTATACCTTTAAGTACAACTTGTAGGCCTTTCTTACTTTTTAGTTGGTAAGTGTAGTAATTGATAAGCTCATTGTCGAGATATCTTGTTACAGAACGGAAGTTGTCTTCGTTGTTAACCTGGAGTTTTGCCTCTAATATGTTTCCTCTTTTTAGGGCGTTGATATAGAAGTAGTTAGGCCCGATTACTTGTTTAAGCTTATTGATCAGATCGACACTGTTGTGTTTCCTTGACTTGAGGCGCCTGACCCTTGTCTTCTTCGGTCTCGCCAAGTATGGAAAATCTGTTTTCGGATGTTCGTGTGTTGCCTAAAGTTTTCGGTACTTTTGGCAAATTTGAGTTTACGTTTTTTTGTGGACTAAGCTTTCTTTTTATTTGTACATACCGATCGATCCCCGTCTGTACGAGAGTATTATTCGTAAGAGGGTCGGTAGAGCTGAGTTTTGCGTGTGGTGTTGACATATGCCACTGGGTAGCCGCAGACGTTAAAGTTGTTGTTGTCGTTGACGTTGCTGTAGTAAGAGAGGGTACAGTGCTGGTGGGCGCACAAGCCGATGAAGTCGGTGCATCGGTGCTTACTTGTGTCCGTGATTATGCAAGATTCTTTATTAATTTTTTCTTTAAGTAATCAAAAGCATTTTGGCACTCTTGTGTCCATTCGAATATAACATCTTTTTTGCGTAATTTAGTTATGTGACGGGAATAATCTGCAAAGTTTTTAATGATTCGATGAGAATAATTGCAAAATGCAATAAATCTGCCAGCGCTATCAGCGTCCGTGGGGACTGGGTATTTTTCAATAACTTCATATTTTTTGTCGACTGGCATTATACCCTGATCTGTACACTTTTGACTAAGAAAGTAAGGGTGCAGCAACATCGATTGTTTAGGTCAGTGGCCCACTGCATTGGCGCTGGTCACTGAGCTCTCCGAGCTTTCGCTCTCGCCCCTCTTGCGCTCCCTCGCTCGCCTCTCGCAACGTCCGCGCTCCAGAGTGCGAACTTCGGGTTTCGCATCCGAACTTCTCGGACGGCCGCTGCCGATCTCCCGCTCTCGCTTGAACGGAGTAAAGCGGGCGGGAGCGCGGTTTTAGTTTTAAGTTTTAATTAGTCTCTTGTATGCAGCTGAACTAAATACATTGATCTATACCACGACGCCCCCGACTTCATCAATTTTTTTTCATCTTCCATTACGTTTGCGCCGTGGGAATCTGTGCTGTGCCTCAAGTGTTTTTTTGTGGAAGGATCGCCCCCTACAAACATTTTGGTCCATTCGAACCGGATAAGGATATCCGTCTGCCATTCGACCATCAGCTCCTGTGATTTCTTCCGCAAAAAAGATAAGTACGAGCATTTTCCGACTCCCTCTCGCTGCCGGTCTTTAGCAGTGGTTCGAACATTAAATTTCGTTCACACTGCAGTAAGATTTTTTTTTCGTGTCAACTCCACGTCCGAGATTTCACGACACAACGGCAGTCGAGAAATTTAACAATTCTTCAATTCCAAAAAATTTTCTATCCGTCTCCGCTTTTTGTGCGTCGCCATACTCCTTGCCGTTTTCCTTTCGTTCCCCGTTGTACATCAACTTGCCAACGGTCAAGGCATACATATGTGCATTCAGACATACACATACACGCGCGTGACAACTTGTGTACATAGTGCAGTGCAATTCTGCCTCCAAAAAAATACGACAAAAAGTGAAATTGTGTGGTGGAAAATAAAAAGGCATAACTAATATCAGCCACTCGGTGTGAAGTAATTTCGGGAGTTTCCCTGTTCGCCGTACAATCCGCCGCTGTCGAGATATTTTTTTGCCTTGTGTTTTTTTTCTCTCCACATAATTTTATCTGTTCCGTCACTTCAAATACAGTCCACTCTTCGACGCTCTACTGTACCGAAATACACCACCATTGCCATTCCAAGGGCAAAAAGCGACGAGTCCGTCGAGACTATCTCCGGTCCCCCGTCAAGGCTTTCTCGGTCGGTGTCCAAGATGGCTCAAACTGCGATAGACATCGCCCTCAAAAAGTTTATTGCCACAACAGACCGGGTTAGCCAATTTCAAGCGGATATTCATACTCCGAGCGCCGCTGAACTAGAACGACTTTCCCCTGGCATGTGCCAAGTCCATCGGGACCAAATCCGAGCCTTGTGGGAAAAGGTGGAGAAGAGCTATGAAAGTTGCTCCGATCTTCTTTCCGCGTCCACCGACAGTACGGCCACCTCGACAGTGCTTGAATCCAAGTACAGTTACTGCTACTCCGTATATTCGAGATGTTTGGTCCAACTTCAGGACATAATAGACAAGGCCGCCTCCCAGCCCATTCAGGCTGCTATCAGTGTTCCAACACCGCCGTCTACGGGCTGTCGTTTGCCAAAAGTCGACACCGAAGTTTTCGCTGGTGATTACCGCGATATACATACACAACTCGCGTCTTACATCGGTAGAGAAGTTGTTCCACCTATTGTCCAAAACAAGTGGCGATGCGCACGCCATTGTTTCCAAAGCCCCGCTGACCAACGAAGGGTTTATCTCCGCGTGGCGACGCCTCACCGACCGCTTCGAAAATCGGCGGTTATTAATCAATAGCCAGCTAAAAATCCTCTTCAACATTCAGGCAGTACCCCAAGAGTCCGGAGCCGCTCTGAAGGAGCTGCAAGGGACAATCCAAAGTTGCCTGACAGCCTTAGAGATGTCCTCTATTCAAGTCGAGACTTGGGATTGTCTCCTGGTTTACATGGTTTCTTTAAAGCTTCCCAAAATCACGCTTTCGATGTGGGAGCAATCCATTCACAACAAGGCTGAGATTCCAACATGGAATGAGTTAGACTCGTTCTTGACAGAGCGTCATCGCACTCTGGAGGCTATCGATGACATCAGGCCTAGCAGTTCGGGTCAGGTTCCGCCAAGGTCGACACCTGCGAGCGCCCCAGCGCGTAGGCTTAATTCTTACGAGGCCAGAGTGACTCCAGCCCCAAGAGGGTGCGATCTCTGCTCAGAATCATCCTGTTCGCTTATGTCCGCGCTTCCTTGAGATGGATGTAAATGGTCGCTCCGACTACATTAAGAAAAAGCAGCTTTGCCTGAACTGTTTTGCACGAGGGCACTTGCAACGGGATTGCACTAGCGCCCATAGCTGCTTCACGTGCCACAGCCGTCATCACATCCTCCTGCACCGCGGTAATCCATTCGCGGCCGCTTCCAGTCCGTCTGCGCCATCCAGGTCGCCTACTACAAGAGGCACGAGCCCCACAGAGGATCATTCTGATGTGCAAGTGTGCTTCGCTTCCGGCTCAAGAGCCGTCTTACTGGGCACAGCCCTCATTAACATTTGCCATTTAGGGTGCAATTTCCAGGCGCGTGCCCTAATCGACTCTGGTTCCGAGGCAACCTTTATTACGGAGAAACTTTTCAACCTCGTCAAACTTCCATTCAAGACTATCCAGGCCCAAGTCTCTGGTCTTAATCAAACCGTTGCCGCTCAGTCCACGAAACTCTGTCATTTTTCTATTCGATCGCCTTCCAGACCCGGGCTGCATTTAGAAACTTCAGCTTACGTTCTTCCGCAGCTGGCCGGGAATCTGCCTTCGTATCCAGTCCCTCGAGATCTTCTTAAGGGAATTCCTGACATCCCCCTTGCAGATCCCAAGTTCTTCGAGAGCTCCCAAATCGATGTCTTGATAGGAGCCGATATTCTTCCGTCCATCCTCCTCGGCAACGCCAGGGCTAACATTTGCGGTTCACTACTCGGCCAGGAAACCATTTTTGGATGGGTGTTGACAGGCCCCATATCTCCAGCGGCCCCCCGCAATTTGTCCGCCTTCTCCACTCGAGTTACCTGCGGACTCGACGACTCGTTGGATCATCTCCTTACCAAATTCTGGGAGGTGGAGGAAGTGCCCACACAGATAGTCCCCGAGTCTGATTCCGTCTGCGAACACAATTTTGTCCAGACTACAAGAAGGGACAATCGTGGCAAATACGTTGTGATGCTCCCCTTGCGCGATCCCGAGCATAATGGTTCCGAGCTCGCATCTTCACGATCCTTTGCTGTGGCTCAATTTCTGCGTAACGAGCAGCGCCTAAAAAGAGATCCTCCCCTGAAGGCCCGGTATGACTCTGTAATCCAAGAATACCTCGACTTAGGTCACATGGCCGAGGTCCCTTTGACGAGCAGTTCCGCCACGTACTACCTTCCACATCACGCCGTTCTTAAACCCGAGAGCACAACCACTAAAGTGCGGGTGGTTTTCAACGCCTCTAGCCCTTCCGCAAACGGGACCAGTCTGAATGACATACTTTACGCGGGCCCGGTCTTACAATCCGACCTCACGATTCAAATCCTGAAGTGGCGATACTTTAGGTTCGTTTTCAACGCCGACATCGAGAAGATGTATCGGCAAATTTGGGTAGACCCTCAGCATACTCCTTTGCAGCGCATTCTATTCCGCAATTCCGATGGGGAAATCCGCGACTACGAGTTGAAAACAGTCACCTTCGGGGTCAATTGTGCCCCGTTCCTAGCGATCCGTGTCCTGCAACAGCTCGCCGACGACGAAGAGTCGAGGTATCCGCAGGCGAGTCGGATTATACGACAGTTCATGTACGTCGACGACGTACTCGCGGGGGCAGACTCCAAAACCGAAGCGCAAGCGGCTATCCGCGAGCTCCACGAAGCCCTGGATTCAGCAGGATTCCCCCTTAGAAAATGGACATCCAATAGCAAGGCGATTTTGGCCAACATCCAGAGTGACCATCTCCTTCGCGCAGACTTCCTTGAAATCGACGCAGAGAGCACGGCTAAAACTCTCGGAGTGCGGTGGAAGGCGACGACTGACGAGTTTTTCTTCATTCCGCCCGAATTGACCTTGTCTTCAACGTTCACAAAGCGTCAAGTCCTATCCCAAATCGCCAAACTATTTGATCCAGCGGGTTGGCTCGCCCCCTTCATAGTCCGGGCAAAGATGTTCATGCAGGACATTTGGCTCCAAAATCTAGGATGGGACGAGTCCCTCCGTCGAGATTTTGCCAAAGATGGGTTGACTTCCTGGAAAATTACTCCGCTCTTGATCAGATCCACATTCCCCGATGGGTCGCTTTCCGACCACATTTGAAAATTGAGCATCATGGGTTCTGCGACGCCTCGCAGAAGGCGTACGGCGCAGCCCTCTACGTCCGAGTTGAGGCTGGGTCCGCGGTAATGGTGAACTTGCTCACGGCAAAGACACGGGTGGCCCCAGTAAAAACGGTGTCGCTCCCGCGGCTCGAGTTGTGCGGAGCCTTGTTATTGTCCGAAATGGCCAACGCCGTTCTTCCGAAGATGCCCGGGCAGGCGTCCGCCCTGCACTGTTGGACGGACTCTACGATTGATCTCGCCTGGTTGCAAAAGCCAGCGTGCCAATGGACAACGTCCGTGGCAAATCGTGTGACCAAGATTACCCAGCTTACCGAGGTGGAGAAATGGGCACACGTCCGCTCTGAGCATAACCCGGCAGCCGGGGGGTGGCGCTTCAAGACCTTGCGGACAGCCAGCTGTGGTGGCATGGTCCTGCCTTGCTGCAGTGGCCTCGCTGCGAGTGGCCCACTCAAGGCTATGAACTCCCTGTGACTGAACTCGAGAAGCGAGCAGTCAAGGTCCATGTTGCGAAGGCCCCCCCTGAAGACATTCTGGGGCGTTTTTCCACACTCGACAAGGCTTTGCCAGTCCTCGCTTACGCTCATCGGTTCATCCAGCGTTCGCGAAAACTCATGTCCCCGTTTGAGGATCTCTTGACAGCTCCTGAAATTGCGTCGGCCGAGCGGCTCCTGATTTCCGTCACGCAACGCAGGCACTTTGCCCTTGAGATGGGCTGCTTAAGCCAGAAACGGCCAGTGCCAGCATCCAGCCTGGTCCAAAACCTGAACCCGTTCATTGATTCCTAAGGGCTCATGAGAGCATGCGGCCGAGTCACGGCTTCCGAACATCTCCAGTATGATGAACATCCTGTCATCCTTCCATACGACTGCCATCTGTCTCGACTCCTCGTCCATTTTACGCATTGTATAACGCTGCACGGTGGCAATCAGCTTATGATCCGTCTGATCCGTTCCAAGTTCTGGATCCCAAGGGTGAGGAATTTGGTCAAGTCCGTCATATATTCATGCAAGGTCTGCATCATCCACAAAAAATGGTTGCAAACGCAACTGATGGGAGACTTACCCAAAGAACGAACGTCCTTCTCGCGCCCTTTCACATATACCGGTGTGGACTATGCCGGTCCCTTTGACATCAAAAACTACACGGGACGAGCCTGTCTCATTACGAAAGGGTATGTGCTGGTGTTCGTGTGCTTCGCCACAAAGGCCATCCATTTAGAACCTACTTCCGACCTTACGACTGAGAAGTTTCTCGCCGCCTTCGCCCGTTTCGTGTCTCGAAGAGGATGCCCCCGTCAAGTTCAGTCGGACAATGGCAAGACCTTTGTGGGTGCGGCTGCCTTACTCTCCCGCGAGTTTCTCCAAGCTCTCAAGGAAGCTGTGACAGGTGCCTATAGTCACCAGCAGCTGCTCTGGCAATTCATTCCTCCGGGAGCACCCCACATGGGAGGTTTGTGGGAAGCAGGTGTTAAGAGCTTCAAGACCCTGTTCTACAAGTCTACGGCGACGCGAAAATACACATTCGAAGAGCTGTCCACGCTTCTAGCTAGGATCGAAGCATGCCTGAATTCGCGTCCGCTCGCGCCGATGTCCGAAGACCCCTCTGACCTGTTGGCACTTACGCCTGGGCACTTTCTTATTGGAGGGCCCCTCCTCGGCATGGTCGAACCCGAGATAAAGGGGGACACCACATCTATTATAAACCGCTGGCAGCATCTGAAGGCTCTTCATCAACAATTTCGTCTGCGATGGAAAGAGGAGTACCTCAAGGAACTCCATAAGCGGAATAAGTGTCGAACCCCTACAAGAAATCTCCGTGCCGGGGACATGGTGGTAGTCAAGGAAGACAACCTTCCGTCCAATGAGTGGCGATTAGGCAGAATTGCCGCGGTGTTTCCAGGAGCCGATGGCCATGTTCGTGTGGTCGACATCCGCACTGCACGGGGACTCATTAAGCGTCCCATAGCGAAGGTCGTCCTTCTTCCAATGGAAGAGTCCGTCTTCCCGCAATAACCAGTCGACCCTTCACTCCGGTGGTTCAATTCATCACTTCGATTCGTAGCGTCAATTAATAGTTCCAACCCGTAGTTCCAATTCACAGTTCTTATCACTACTGATCCAAATTTTTTATTTTGTCCTATTCCGCCAATCAGATCTCACACGATGTCTCCACGTCCGCGCAGCGCCATCGCATTGGAGCACAGACGAACTCGAGGTATGCAATCCTACCGTTGCCGAGTCTGTAGCGGGATCCATCCACTTCGGAAGTGTCGTCGGTTCCTCCGACTGAGTGCCGAGAGGAGGCTCCGGGCTGTCCTTGCCAACCGGTACTGGCACCGCTGTTTGGCCCACGAGCACTCCGACGGAGCGTGTCGGCGAGATGATCGCTGCAAAACTTGCGGCCAGGATCACCACACTCTGCTTCATCTCTCGGAACCACCGATGGCATCACGGCAGTCCCGCCCGGCAGCACGCCGGTCGCAGAGATCCGCTGCCACTCCGCAACACTCCTCAGCCGCTCCTCGGCCCTCGTCCGCCACTCCACGGCATTCTACAGCCGCTCCGCGGCCCTCGTCCGCCACTCCACGGCATTCCTCAGCCGCTCCTCGGCACTCGTCCGCCACTCCACGGCTCTCATCTGACACTCCGCGGCAATTTTCTGCTACTCGGGGTGCCACGCAGCTTGCGGTCACCGCTCCGTCCTTAACGTCCCTCCTACAGCGGCACAGCGTCAACGTCCTACCGACGGCTTTGGTGCGTTTAGAGACCGGGAGTCGAGTCTTCGACACTGCGGCGCTCATCGACCCGTGTACGCCTATGAGCTGTATCGACGCTTCGCTAGCGTCGAGTTTCCGCTTGCCGACCACCAACGTGGGAGGCGAACAGATTTGTTCGGCAGCCGTGGGGTCCAAAATCGACAGCGCTGTCCGGCTCGACGCAATTTTTAAAATAGAGCCTCACGTGCGCATCCGCACTCCAATCCGGGAGCTGAGCGACGCGGTAAGGACCCACTTCCGGGAAATTACGCTGGCTGATGAGCGGTTTTATCTCCCCGCGACGATCTCCATCATCCTGGGCGCGGATATGTATCCGAGTGTGATGCGGCCGGGCTTAATGAAAATTCAGGATGGATTGCCAGTGGCCCAGAGCACCGTGTTTGGGTGGGTCGTGTCCGGAGCCTGTCACCAGCCGTGAGAAGAGCAACCAGGCTATGTTGCAACCCGAGTAGTTGCAAGGGGGGGCGGAATGTTTAGGTCAGTGGCCCACTGCATTGGCGCTGGTCACTGAGCTCTCCGAGCTTTCGCTCTCGCCCCTCTTGCGCTCCCTCGCTCGCCTCTCGCAACGTCCGCGCTCCAGAGTGCGAACTTCGGGTTTCGCATCCGAACTTCTCGGACGGCCGCTGCCGATCTCCCGCTCTCGCTTGAACGGAGTAAAGCGGGCGGGAGCGCGGTTTTAGTTTTAAGTTTTAATTAGTCTCTTGTATGCAGCTGAACTAAATACATTGATCTATACCACGACGCCCCCGACTTCATCAATTTTTTTTCATCTTCCATTACGTTTGCGCCGTGGGAATCTGTGCTGTGCCTCAAGTGTTTTTTTGTGGAAGGATCGCCCCCTACAAACATCGATATTTTTGAAATTTTCTAAATCATCGATGTTTTTTTTCAACCATCGATGTTTCTGTGCCGTCACTATCACGAGAAGAAGGCAAAGGAAAGGTACATAAAAAAAAAGGTACGTACCAAGCCAGACGTAATCTTCGGACTATTTCACTTGCTTGCAAGCAAAATTGCAAGCAAAAAATACCACGGCGCGCTCCGAAGCAATAGTTATGCTCAGGCAGCATATAGAGACTACGAATGTGGCCGAATGCTAGCCGTTGAAGTGTTGGAAGGTATGTTTCTAAATTGTTTTAAGTATGACGCCCTTCAAAGAAGTGGCAAACAAATTTCTATGTGTCCCTGCCACTTCCTGCGAGTCAGAAAGAGCCTTCAGCAAGGCGGTGCAAATTATTTCTGACAGCAGGACGCGCCTAAAGCCTGATATTGTTGACAAACTCATGTTCATAAACAAAAATCACATTTTTTTTAAATGTTTAACTAAATTTTAAGAAATGATCTCCGTTTTTTTAAACCAAGTGAATAAATGTTTTGTTTTTCTATTTTTAATACAACCACAAGTGTGCATTTTAATAATTTAAAAAATATTATTATATTAATGAAACATCGATATTTTGGGTGAAAAACATCGAAAACATCGATGTCTCCATACATCGATGTTTCTGCACCTCAATAAGAAAGGTCACTTCATGCATGAAAAATGAGCATATCTCCGGATGTAGTTTAAGATGATTTTTTCTACAAAGGTCAAAGACGTTTGATAACTATTAGGTCGTCCATGTAGAGGAATGTCTGGGATGGCTCCAAACCGGAAAATGCGATTGTCATCATACGCTGAGAAAAATTTGGGGCTATTTTCAAACCATAAGGTAATCGTGTAAAACGATAAGAGCCAGTGCTCGTTAGTTATATAGTTATATTTCTGGATAATTCCTCTAATTCAATTTCTTGGAATCCGGACATAAGATCTAAACAAGAGAAATACATTGATCGACCCAATTAATCGAGTATATGACCGATTCTAGGTAGTGGAAATTTATATGATAAAAGTTTTTTATTAATTTGACGGTAATCAATTACTAAACGCTATCTTTTCTTCTTTGAGTCAGGTAATGAGGGCCATTAGCTCAGGGAAAGAAGTATGTGCATTGAAATTATTAAAAAAAAAACACAAAATAATTATATTAGGTTTTTGATTAAATTTTTTTATATTGCTTGAATACATATTAACAAAAAAATAACAATATATTTTTCGTAAACGTTTAGATTAACTTTAAATTAAATTAAGAACTTTAATTTTATATGAAATAAGTATATGTGCATACTGCACGAAAAGTCGAAATACAAGTTGAACAATTTTTTAACAAGTTTAAATATACTTCTCAATAATTTATATACTAATTTGAATAATCCGATTGGGCATTGAAGTTACCAAGTTTTGCAGAGTTGTCGAATTAATTCGATCCTATTCCTTGATCAAAGCCTTTTTGAGGTCATTAACTGTGTCGAACTGGCGTCCATTCTTGTAAACTTTATTAGAAAGTATTATCCAAAGATCTTCTATTGGGTTTAGGTCCGGGCTGATCACTGGCCATTGCAATAGCGGTATTTTTCTAGCTGTCAGAAAGTCTTTAGTTTTACGAGCTGTGTGGATTGGCGCGTTGTCTTGCTGGAATATCCACTCATCCCCATAAATGTCTCCAGCAAATTTCTGCATTTGTTCTAGTCGGTATAAAACAAAGTGGAGACTTCCCAGCATACCCAAACCCGCCCAAACCATTAATGATCCTCCACCGTGGATTCGTTTATGGCAGACCTGTCGTGGCTGCCTTTTGTCGCGCCAGTACTTTTGACAGAAGTCAGGACCGTCTAAATTAAATTTTTTTTCGTCCGAAAATATAACTTTTTTAAACTCCGCCGACCAAAATTTGTATTGCTCAGCAAATTGTAGACGAGCGGTTATGTGACTCTTTAATAGCCTTGGTACAGCGCCGCGTGAACCATATGTAACCATTTTGTTCTGGTTCAAAATTTGGTTTATACGTCTTTTGGATACGTTAAGATTCAGTTGACCTTTTATTTCCATGCAAGACTTGTTGCCTTGAACAGCTAGACGCCGAATTTGTCTCTTGCACCGCTCGTCGATTTCAGTGGGCCTGCCGCTTCGCTTTATTTTTCCATAAGTTTCCGGATTTTTAAGGAAGTTACTAATTGTATTCCTGTGCCTATTTAATCTGGCAGCAATATAAGAAATGGTCTGGCCAGATTCAGCCAGTCCTTTAATCATGCCACGATCTTCCTCTGACAAATGTAAACCACGTGGCATTCTACCGTAAAATCAAACTTAATATTAATTATTTTATTCTACAAGGATAAAAAATCTATTTTACTTACGTTCCGCTGATTAAAAAATATTTTTAGATCACATTTCTTAGCTTACCCGCTATCAATAACACAATAATCTCAATTTGCACATATACTTATTTCCTATTAAAAACACGAGTTCTAGCACATGTTATTAAAAACGGAACAACGAATGAAGCCCAAAGAGGACCATTGAATTAGGAGATGTTCATAAAAGATAAGAATACAAAACTGCGTACTTACAAAAACTGTACCGTTAACTTTAGAGAAAATAAAAGCTAATTAAAAAGTGCACATATACTTCTTTCCCTGAGGTATATTCGGATACTGAGGGCTCTACGATTTTATCTTTTATAAGTTTGTCCAACTGAACTAAAGTTAACCGGCCAGTAACAACGGAGGAAAGTTCCTTCCAACATAATCTTCTACAGAAGGAAGACAACCCGGCAACAACCTGCCAGGTCTCCCGCTTGCCACGAAAGAATTCGTAGGCGAGCTACGTCATCTTCTACAGAAGAAAGACAACCCTGCAGCGACCTGCCAAACATCCCTCTGCTGCTGTAGTCACGGACGGCGGCGTGAGACTCATTCATTAAATTAATTGGCGCTCAACGATAGTTAACCCAGTCAGTTTCGCAGAGGAAATTAATAGAAATGGGAATCATGTAAGTGAGCTTTCTATCCAAACATTAAAAAAAAAAAAGAATATAAATAAAAATCTGTGTTACGGGCTTTGTTTTAAAAATTAAAAACGATATGAGAATCGGCGACTCCGTAATTAAATAAATATTAATAAACAAACATAGTGAAGTTAAAAGAGCTTCGCGGCTTGATTTAGAATTTGATTGACATCTCAGTTGACTTCACCGTTAATAGAGCTTAGTGAGAAAAAACATTTACTTATTCATCATTTATCTTGCTGCAAGCCGCACATGACAATATTACATAGGGTTATAGTTTTATTATTACTTGCATTTAATTTGGGACGTTCCGAATTTTTTTTGCGAAACCGCAAATTATTTTCATATGTAAATATTATTTTCATAAATATTATTTTCATAAATACTATTTTCATAGATATTATAATTATTTTTATTATACTTATTTGAATGCAGTGACGCAAATATTTTTCGCTGCAGCGCACACATTCTTTTACCCTGCATACATTTTGTTGTTTTTATTGCCTCGCTTATGGCAAAGAAATACGACCCCCGCAGTCGGTCGACTTTGTTTTGGTTTTGTGTAGCGCTTTTCCTTATCCGCACGGATTTCTGTGCAGTTAATTCAGCTGCCCATGAGTTCTCCGTTTCTCCTATATAGAAACAATAAACAATACCCAAGCGACTCAGAGTCCGAAAGCCAAGGGCAAGTCCCAATCTCAACCCCAATACGCAAGCCTCCAGCCGCGCCGATAGACATGGATCCCGACCAGCTCAGGACCGTGATACAGGCCGCCGTTAGTATTGCCCTTGCAGAATAGTCCGCCCCAATACCAGCTGAAAGAGCAAGATTTTAGTCGACAAATAGAAGAGTCAGCCCCAGCCCAGGCCCCTCAAATAAAAACATATGTGGCGAGTCTTTAGATGCCGTAAAATGCCGGGAAATGCCCGAATTTCACAAAAGAGTCATATGTGTCTTGGCGACAGGCGGCTGTGGCTGCTTCTCACATATTTAGACTTATTGACGTACAAAGTCAACATGTCATACGAAGTAGCTATGGCAAAAGTATTATGCGATAAATTGCGTGAAGAGGCTCTCGCCTTGGCACAAGATGTCGAGTCAAACTATGAACGGTATATCTTCGCAACCACGTTTGCAAAAAGTCAAGAGGATAAGGATCGTAAAGCAAGTCAGAAAGGTGCCAGAGCGTCAGCAAGACAAGATCCACTCTCAACAAAATCAGCAATTTGGTGCTGGTAAAAACCCATATTTTAGTGCGCAACAAAAAGCGCAAGTCCATTCCGACCCGCGTAACAGTAGGTCTCAAAACAATTCACAGGAGCCCATGGTTGTTGGCCCATTCTTCTCCAAAATGTTACAGCACCCCCATCTCCTGCTTATCAGAATAGCAGACCAGCCACATGTGATCAAACAAACATTCAAAAAAGACAAAGGGTTAATCATGTCGCTCAGAGCGGTGAGCAGGCAGACAAAAATTACGCTAGCGCAGCCTCCAGTGAATAATACGATTCGGATGCCATCAGTAGAAGAGTAGCGGGGATTGCTATGAAATTCCTCATAGACACGGGCGCCTCTAAAAACTTCATAAGACCTTACAAAGAGCTAAGGGGCGCCCTTCCAGTAGAACCCCCTTTCAATATTCACTCAATCACAAATAACACTGAAATGCCTTGTCTCAGTGTTCAATATAAAAGCAACATTCTTTATTTTATCGGACCTATCAACGTTCGATGGGATAATTGGCCTCGAGCGGTTATGTGACTCTTTAATAGTCTTGGTACAGCGCCGCGTGAACCATATGTAACCATTTTGTTCTGGTTCAAAATTTGGTTTATACGTCTTTTGGATACGTTAAGATTCAGTTGACCTTTTATTTCCATGCAAGACTTGTTGTCTTGAACAGCTAGACGCCGAATTTGTCTCTTGCACCGCTCGTCGATTTCAGTGGGCCTGCCGCTTCGCTTTATTTTTCCATAAGTTTCCGGATTTTTAAGGAAGTTACTAATTGTATTCCTGTGCCTATTTAATCTGGCAGCAATATAAGAAATGGTCTGGCCAGATTCAGCCAGTCCTTTAATCATGCCACGATCTTCCTCTGACAAATGTAAACCACATGGCATTCTACCGTAAAATCAAACTTAATATTAATTATTTTATTCTACAAGGATAAAAAATCTATTTTACTTACGTTCCGCTGATTAAAAAATATTTTTAGATCACACTTCTTAGCTTACCCGCTATCAATAACACAATAATCTCAATTTGCACATATACTTATTTCCTATTAAAAACACGAGTTCTAGCACATGTTATTAAAAACGGAACAACGAATGAAGCCCAAAGAGGACCATTGAATTAGGAGATGTTCATAAAAGATAAGAATACAAAACTGCGTACTTACAAAAACTGTACCGTTAACTTTAGAGAAAATAAAAGCTAATTAAAAAGTGCACATATACTTCTTTCCCTGAGGTATATTCGGATACTGAGGGCTCTACGATTTTATCTTTTATAAGTTTGTCCAACTGAACTAAAGTTAACCGGCCGCTAACAACGGAGGAAAGTTCCTTCCAACATAATCTTCTACAGAAGGAAGACAACCCGGCAACAACCTGCCAGGTCTCCCGCTTGCCACGAAAGAATTCGTAGGCGAGCTACGTCATCTTCTACAGAAGAAAGACAACCCTGCAGCGACCTGCCAAACATCCCTCTGCTGCTGTAGTCACGGACGGCGGCGTGAGACTCATTCATTAAATTAATTGGCGCTCAACGATAGTTAACCCAGTCAGTTTCGCAGAGGAAATTAATAGAAATGGGAATCATGTAAGTGAGCTTTCTATCCAAACATTAAAAAAAAAAAAGAATATAAATAAAAATCTGTGTTACGGGCTTTGTTTTAAAAATTAAAAACGATATGAGAATCGGCGACTCCGTAATTAAATAAATTTTAATAAACAAACATAGTGAAGTTAAAAGAGCTTCGCGGCTTGATTTAGAATTTGATTGACATCTCAGTTGACTTCACCGTTAATAGAGCTTAGTGAGAAAAAACATTTACTTATTCATCATTTATCTTGCTGCAAGCCGCACCTGACAATATTACATCGGGTTATAGTTTTATTATTACTTTCATTTAATTTGGGACGTTCCGAATTTTTTTTGCGAAACCGCAAATTATTTTCAAATGTAAATATTATTTTCATAAATACTATTTTCATAGATATTATAATTATTTTTATTATACTTATTTGAATGCAGTGACGCAAATATTTTTCGCTGCAGCGCACACATTCTTTTACCCTGCATACATTTTGTTGTTTTTATTGCCTCGCTTATGGCAAAGGAATACGACCCCCGCAGTCGGTCGACTTTGTTTTGGTTTTGTGTAGCGCTTTTCCTTATCCGCACGGATTTCTGTGCAGTTAATTCAGCTGCCCATAAGTTCTCCGTTTCTCTTATATAGAAACAATAAACAATACCCAAGCGACTCAGAGTCCGAAAGCCAAGGGCAAGTCCCAATCTCAACCCCAATACGCAAGCCTCCAGCCGCGCCGATAGACATGGATCCCGACCAGCTCAGGACCGTGATACAGGCCGCCGTTAGTAATGCCCTTGCAGAATAGTCCGCCCCAATACCAGCTGAAAGAGCAAGATTTTAGTCGACAAATAGAAGAGTCAGCCCCAGCCCAGGCCCCTCAAATAAAAACATATGTGGCGAGTCTTTAGATGCCGTAAAATGCCGGGAAATGCCCGAATTTCACAAAAGGGTCATATGTGTCTTGGCGACAGGCGGCTGTGGCTGCTTCTCACATATTTAGACTTATTGACGTACAAAGTCAACATGTCATACGAAGAAGCTATGGCAAAAGTATTATGCGATAAATTGCGTGAAGAGGCTCTCGCCTTGGCACAAGATGTCGAGTCAAACTATGAACGGTATATCTTCGCAACCACGTTTGCAAAAAGTCAAGAGGATAAGGATCGTAAAGCAAGTCAGAAAGGTGCCAGAGCGTCAGCAAGACAAGATCCACTCTCAACAAAATCAGCAATTTGGTGCTGGTAAAAACCCATATTTTAGTGCGCAACAAAAAGCACAAGTCCATTCCGACCCGCGTAACAGTAGGTCTCAAAACAATTCACAGGAGCCCATGGTTGTTGGCCCATTCTTCTCCAAAATGTTACAGCACCCCCATCTCCTGCTTATCAGAATAGAAGACCAGCCACATGTGATCAAACAAACATTCAAAAAAAACAAAGGGTTAATCATGTCGCTCAGAGCGGTGAGCAGGCAGACAAAAATTACGCTAGCGCAGCCTCCAGTGAATAATACGATTCGGATGCCATCAGTAGAAGAGTAGCGGGGATTGCTATGAAATTCCTCATAGACACGGGCGCCTCTAAAAACTTCATAAGACCTTACAAAGAGCTAAGGGGCGCCCTTCCAGTAGAACCCCCTTTCAATATTCACTCAATCACAAATAACACTGAAATGCTTTGTCTCAGTGTTCAATATAAAAGCAACATTCTTTATTTTATCGGACCTATCAACGTTCGATGGGATAATCGGCCTCGACCTGTTAACACAGGCCGGGGGATCGCTTTGTTTAAAATCTGGGAATCTTAAATGGAGCACGGAATTCGAGGAAATTTCCTTCCACACCTGTGCTGATGTCAATTTCACGTCAACGTGTCCACGTGGATTGCTCTGATGCACCCCCTTTAATGAAAGGTGCCTTTATGAAAATGCTTAAAAGCAGAAAAAGGGCTTTTGCCGACCCAAACGAGGCTCTACCGTATACTACCTCGGTAGTAGCCACTATAAGAACAGTAGATGAAAAACCCATTTATGCAAAACTGTATCCGTACCCCATGGGGACGACCGATTTTGTTAACAAAGAAATTCAGAATCTATTGGGTAACGTCATAATCCCAAAATCGGTGTCTCCATACAACAACCCATCATGGGTAGTAGACAAGAAGGGCACCGATGAAATGGGCAACAAAAACATGCGACTAGTAATTGACTTTCTCAAGCTTAATGAAAGAACAGTATCTGACAAGTATCCCATGCCAAATATCTCCATGATATTGGGAAACTTGGGCAAGGCCAAATATTTTACAACATTGGACCTTAAGTCAGGATATCACCAGATGACGCTCGCAAAGCGCGATCGTAAAAAAACTTCCTTTTCGGTGAACGGGGGGAAATATGAATTTCGCAGACTCCCTTTGGCCTCAAGAATGCTGCCAGCATTTTTCAAAGGACAATCGATGACATTTCGCGGGAACAAATCGGAAAATTTTGTTACGTATATGTAAATGATGAGATAATTTTTTCAGAAAATGAAGAATCACATGTCACACACGTAGATTGGGAATTAAAGAACCTCTACGAAGCAAACATGAGAGTGTCTGTAGAAGAATAACGCTTCTTTAAAAAAAAGCGTAGGCTTTCTAGGATTCATATTCACCAGCAATGGTGCAACAACTGACCCAGAGAAGGTCAAATGCATTCAAGACTTTCCGGAACCAAAATCCGTGCTTGAAGTCAGATCATTCCTTGGCCTGGCGAGCTACTATTAAGGATTTATTAAGGATTTTGCAGCAAGACCCATTTCAGACATCTTAAAAGGAGAAAACGGGACGATAAATAGGCATAGTTCACGGAACATTTCGGTCCAGTTCTCTGAAGCGCAGCAACAAGCGTTTCAAAGGATACGAAATATCTTGACATCTGAAGACCTCATGTTAAGATACCCTGACTATAAAAAAGCATTTTATCTAACGACAGATGCCTCAGCCTATGGTATTATACCAAGAAGGACGTCCAATCACAATGATCTCTAGGGCATTGAAGGACAGGGAAATTAACTACGCTACAAATATGCAAGATTCTTTATTAATTTTTTCTTTAAGTAATCAAAAGCATTTTGGCACTCTTGTGTCCATTCGAATATAACATCTTTTTTGCATAATTTAGTTATGTGACGGGAATAATCTGAAAAGTTTTTAATAATTCGATGAAAATAATTACAAAATGCAATAAATCTGCCAGCGTTATCAGCGTCCGTGGGGACTGGGTATTTTTCACTATCGTCATATTTTTTGTCGACTGGCATTATACCCTGATCTGTACACTTTTGACTAAGAAAGTAGAGGTGCAGCAACATCGATATTTTTGAAATTTTCTAAATCATCGATGTTTTTTTTCAACCATCGATGTTTCTGTGCCGTCACTATCACGAGAAGAAGGCAAAGGAAAGGTACATAAAAACGAGGACGGAAGCTAACTTCGGCAAGCCGAAGTTTTAATACCCTTGCAGACTTTGACGAAGATGCTAAAAGTGAAAAAGTAGCGAAAGGAATAAGGTATACATAAGTAAACTAGATTTGCATCGTTTCAAGTCAATTGCTTTTATACTGCAAAAATGTCATATACAAAAGGGATACTTTCGCAGCCTTTAACAATTTTTCCTATCTCCTTTAAGATATAGACTTCCGAGCGGCAAGCGCTTTTACCCTAATCAAGATATGCGTAAATAAATAAGAATTGGAAAATTTTATGTTAGTAGCTTACACACTGGGAGAAATATTCTGATAATCATCAAATTTGGACCGATTTCACCCTATTGTTCCTATGGGAGCTATAGGATATAGACGTCCGATCGGCACGCGCTTTCACCATGATCAATTTATGCATAAAAAAATAGGATTTGGAAAGATTCATGTCAATAGCTTGTATACTGCGTGAAATATCCTAAAAATCATTAAATTTTAACCGATTTTACCCTTTTGTTCCTATTGGAGCTATAGGATATAGACGTCCGATCGTCACGCGCTTTTACTCTGATTAAGGTACGCATAAAAAAAATAAGATTTGGAAAGATTTATGTCAATAGCTTTTACACTGCGCGAAATATCTTCCATTCTTGCAAGTTACATCCGATTGTTCCTATGGGAGCTATAGGATATAGACATCCGATCGGGGCGGTTTTCAAACTTGATCTGCGTACACTTGTTTTAGGACGACTGTGAAAGTTTCAGATCGCTAGCTTTTAAACTGAGCTCGCAAACGGTATTGAAACAGACGGACAGACGGACAGACGGACGGACGGACAGACGGACAGACGGACATGGCTATATCGACTCCCCTATTGATCCTGATCAAGAATATATATACTTTATAGGGTCGGAAACGTCTCCTTCACTGCGTTACAAACTTCTGACCAAAATTATAATACCCTCTGCAAGGGTATAAAAAAAAGGTACGTACCAAGCCAGACGTAATCTTCGGACTATTTCACTTGCTTGCAAGCAAAATTGCAAGCAAAAAATACCACGGCGCGCTCCGAAGCAATAGTTATGCTCAGGCAGCATATAGAGACTACGAATGAGGCCGAATGCTAGCCGTTGAAGTGTTGGAAGGTATGTTTCTAAATTGTTTTAAGTCATTATTTTTAGTAATTTATTATGCTTTCAGGAGTCGTCGAACAGTATGACGCCCTTCAAAGAAGTGGCAAACAAATTTCTATGTGTCCCTGCCACTTCCTGCGAGTCAGAAAGAGCCTTCAGCAAGCGGTGCAAATTATTTCTGACAGCAGGACGCGCCTAAAGCCTGATATTGTTGACAAACTTATGTTCATAAACAAAAATCACATTTTTTTTAAATGTTTAACTAAATTTTAAGAAATGATCTCCGTTTTCTAAACCAAGTGAATAAATGTTTTGTTTTTCTATTTTTAATACAACCACAAGTGTGCATTTTAATAATTTAAAAAATATTATTATATTAATGAAACATCGATGTTTTGGGTGAAAAACATCGAAAACATCGATGTCTGCACCTCAATAAGAAAGGTCACTTCATGCATGAAAAATGAGCATCTCTCCGGATGTAGTTTAAGATGATTTTTTCTACAAAGGTCAAAGACGTTTGATAACTATTAGGTCGTCCATGCAGAGGAATGTCTGGGATGGCTCCAAACCGGAAAATGCGATTGTCATCATACGCTGAGAAAAATTTGGGGCTATTTTCAAACCATAAGGTAATCGTGTAAAACGATAAGAGCCAGTGCTCGTTAGTTATATAGTTATATTTCTGGATAATTCCTCTAATTCAATTTCTTGGAATCTGGACATAAGATCTAAACAAGAGAAATACATTGATCGACCCAATTAATCGAGTATATGACCGATTCTAGGTAGTGGAAATTTATATGATAAAAGTTTTTTATTAATTTGACGGTAATCAATTACTAAACGCTATCTTTTCTTCTTTGAGTCAGGTAATGAGGGCCATTAGCTCAGGGAAAGAAGTATGTGCATTGAAATTATTAAAAAAAAAAACAAAATAATTATATTAGGTTTTTGATTACATTTTTTTATATTGCTTGAATACATATTAACAAAAAAATAACAATATATTTTTCGTAAACGTTTAGATTAACTTTAAATTAAATTAAGAACTTTAATTTTATATGAAATAACTATATGTGCATACTGCACGAAAAGTCGAAATACAAGTTGAACAATTTTTTAACAAGTTTAAATATACTTCTCAATAATTTATATACTAATTTGAATAATCGGATTGGGCATTGAAGTTACCAAGTTTTGCAGAGTTGTCGAATTAATTCGATCCCATTCCTTGATCAAAGCCTTTTTGAGGTCATTAACAACGGTAACAACGGAGGAAAGTTCCTTCCAACATAATCTTCTACAGAAGGAAGACAACCCGGCAACAACCTGCCAGGTCTCCCGCTTGCCACGAAAGAATTCGTAGGCGAGCTACGTCATCTTCTACAGAAGAAAGACAACCCTGCAGCGACCTGCCAAACATCCCTCTGCTGCTGTAGTCACGGACGGCGGCGTGAGACTCATTCATTAAATTAATTGGCGCTCAACGATAGTTAACCCAGTCAGTTTCGCAGAGGAAATTAATAGAAATGGGAATCATGTAAGTGAGCTTTCTATTCAAACATTAAAAAAAAAAAGAATATAAATAAAAATCTGTGTTACGGGCTTTGTTTTAAAAATTAAAAACGATATGAGAATCGGCGACTCCGTAATTAAATAAATATTAATAAACAAACATAGTGAAGTTAAAAGAGCTTCGCGGCTTGATTTAGAATTTGATTGACATCTCAGTTGACTTCACCGTTAATAGAGCTTAGTGAGAAAAAACATTTACTTATTCATCATTTATCTTGCTGCAAGCCGCACATGACAATATTACATAGGGTTATAGTTTTATTATTACTTGCATTTAATTTGGGACGTTCCGAATTTTTTTTGCGAAACCGCAAATTATTTTCATATGTAAATATTATTTTCATAAATATTATTTTCATAAATACTATTTTCATAGATATTATAATTATTTTTATTATACTTATTTGAATGCAGTGACGCAAATATTTTTCGCTGCAGCGCACACATTCTTTTACCCTGCATACATTTTGTTGTTTTTATTGCCTCGCTTATGGCAAAGAAATACGACCCCCGCAGTCGGTCGACTTTGTTTTGGTTTTGTGTAGCGCTTTTCCTTATCCGCACGGATTTCTGTGCAGTTAATTCAGCTGCCCATGAGTTCTCCGTTTCTCTTATATAGAAACAATAAACAATACCCAAGCGACTCAGAGTCCGAAAGCCAAGGGCAAGTGTCAATCTCAACCCCAATACGCAAGCCTCCAGCCGCGCCGATAGACATGGATCCCGACCAGCTCAGGACCGTGATACAGGCCGCCGTTAGTAATGCCCTTGCAGAATAGTCCGCCCCAATACCAGCTGAAAGAGCAAGATTTTAGTCGACAAATAGAAGAGTCAGTCCCAGCCCAGGCCCCTCAAATAAAAACATATGTGGCGAGTCTTTAGATGCCGTAAAATGCCGGGAAATGCCCGAATTTCACAAAAGAGTCATATGTGTCTTGGCGACAGGCGGCTGTGGCTGCTTCTCACATATTTAGAGTTATTGACGTACAAAGTCAACATGTCATACGAAGTAGCTATGGCAAAAGTATTATGCGATATATTGCGTGAAGAGGCTCTCGCCTTGGCACAAGATGTCGAGTCAAACCATGAACGGTATATCTTCGCAACCACGTTTGCAAAAAGTCAAGAGGATAAGGATCGTAAAGCAAGTCAGAAAGGTGCCAGAGCGTCAGCAAGACAAGATCCACTCTCAACAAAATCAGCAATTTGGTGCTGGTAAAAACCCATATTTTAGTGCGCAACAAAAAGCGCAAGTCCATTCCGACCCGCGTAACAGTACGTCTCAAAACAATTCACAGGAGCCCATGGATGTTGGCCCATTCTTCTCCAAAATGTTACAGCACCCCCATCTCCTGCTTATCAGAATAGAAGACCAGCCACATGTGATCAAACAAACATTCAAAAAAAAACAAAGGGTTAATCATGTCGCTCAGAGCGGTGAGCAGGCAGACAAAAATTACGCTAGCGCAGCCTCCAGTGAAGAATACGATTCGGATGCCATCAGTAGAAGAGTAGCGGGGATTGCCATGAAGTTCCTCATAGACACGGGCGCCTCTAAAAACTTCATAAGACCTTACAAAGAGCTAAGGGGCGCCCTTCCAGTAGAACCCCCTTTCAATATTCACTCAATCACAAATAACACTGAAATGCCTTGTCTCAGTATTCAATATAAAAGCAACATTCTTTATTTTATCGGACCTATCAACGTTCGATGGGATAATCGGCCTCGACCTGTTAACACAGGCCGGGGGATCGCTTTGTTTAAAATCTGGGAATCTTAAATGGAGCACGGAATTCGAGGAAATTTCCTTCCACACATGTGCTGATGTCAATTTCACGTCAACGTGTCCACGTGGATTGCTCTGATGCACCCCCTTTAATGAAAGGTGCCTTTATGAAAATGCTTAAAAGCAGAAGCAGGGCTTTTGCCGACCCAAACGAGGCTCTACCGTATACTACCTCGGTAGTAGCCACTATAAGAACAGTAGATGAAAAACCCATTTATGCAAAACTGTATCCGTACCCCATGGGAACGACCGATTTTGTTAACAAAGAAATTCAGAATCTATTGGGTAACGTCATAATCCCAAAATCGGTGTCTCCATACAACAACCCATCATGGGTAGTAGACAAGAAGGGCACCGATGAAATGGGCAACAAAAACATGCGACTAGTAATCGCCTTTCTCAAGCTTAATGAAAGAACAGTATCTGACAAGTATCCCATGCCAAATATCTCCATGATATTGGGAAACTTGGGCAAGGCCAAATATTTTACAACATTGGACCTTAAGTCAGGATATCACCAGATGACGCTCGCAAAGCGCGATCGTAAAAAAACTTCCTTTTCGGTGAGCGGGGGAAAATATGAATTTCGCAGACTCCCTTTGGCCTCAAGAATGCTGCCAGCATTTTTCAAAGGACAATCGATGACATTTCGCGGGAACAAATCGGAAAATTTTGTTACGTATATGTAAATGATGTGATAATTTTTTCATTTTATACCAAGAAGGACGTCCAATCACAATGATCTCTAGGACATTGAAGGACAGGGAAATTAACTACGCTACAAATAAAAGGGAATTGTTTGCCATTATTTGAGCATTGGCCAAATTACGGCACTATCTATACGCGTTAAAAGACATAAATATTTTTACCGACCACCAACCCTTAACCTTTGCGGTCTTGGAGTCGAACCCGAACGCTAAAATCAAAAGGTGGAAAGCGCGCATCGATGAGTCTGATGCGCGAATTTTCTATAAGCCTGGCAAGGAGAACTTGGTCCCGGACGCGTTGTCAAGATAGCAACTCAATGCCATGGAAGAGTAGGAAGCTGAATCATGCATAGCCACGATACACAGCGAGCTCTCCCATACCCACACCATTGATTCTACGGATAAACCGCTCAATTGCTTCCAAAACCAATTAGTTCTCGAAGAGGCGCGCTCCCCATTGAAACGCAGTTTCATACTGTTTGGAAACAAGAGGCGTTACTTAATTAGCTTCTCGTACAAAGAATCATTGCTTAGAGAACTCACAGGCATTATCGTTCCTAAATGCGTACACGCCATCCATTGTGACCTACACACGTTGGCCATGGTACAGGACGAGCTGGTTCGACAATTTCCTGCCACAAAGTTTTGACACTGTAAAAATCAAGTAACAGACATTTTTGCAGTCGCTGAGTGGCGAGAAATCCTCACGGCCGAGCCGGGCCCTATTGGCCCATAGATCGGCTGAGGAGAATGTGAAGCAAGTGCTCTCCGAGTATTATTTCCCAAAGATGGCCAAATTGGCCAGCGAAATCGTCGCCGAAAAAACCGGAGCTGGGCGAAACACCAATCACATAGACATCTACTCCACCGACAGGAAATATTTCCTCACTTGCATCGACAAATTAACGAAATTTCCCGTCGTGCAACATGTCCACTCAAGGACCATTGAGGATATTAAGCCAGCCTTACTCCAGCTAATGAATTATTTTCCAAAGGCTAAGGTTGTCTACTGCGACAATGAACCATTTATGAACTCGCACACAATCTCAACCTTGCTCAGTAACCATTTTGGCGTTAGCATTGCAAATGCAACTCCTCTTCATAGAGTTTTAAACGGGCAGGTAGAGCGGTTCTATAGTACCCAAAGTTACATTGCCACCGGCATAATTTTAATAGTTTAAGTCAAATTCTTTTGGTGGTGGGATACCTCTCTGTGAACAAAAAATAGCTAAAGCCCAATGCCATAGATTCAAGCAAAAGACAGGTAGAGATCAACAATATAATTCAGAGTCAAATCAATAAACTAACGGAAACTGTCAATCAAATTTGTTTGGATCGAGGACCCCACCGATACCCCTATAAAGATATATTGTCCGTTGCGTTCGTAAAAATGTTGCAGTCCGTTAACATCTTGCATTTTATAATAAAATTCCCCAAAGTTAAATTAGCGTGCAGAAAGATAACAATTTGTGGCGCATCATAACGTAATGTTAAGGATAGTGGATGACGTAGTGGCTGAATGTAACGGAGAAATCCATTTGACTAAAAGTTGCTCTGTAACACTAGTAGCCACTTTCGTGTGCCCTAGAACTCCACACTGGTGGAACGGCAAACTGCGAATCCCAACCAAGGGGCTGCACCCAATCACGTATGTCGACGAGGGAATTATTATCATCAATGATCGCTCAGCACTGGTACGAGTGGACAACGGGAGCAGCGTTTGGATACACGGCACTTATCTTTTCCTTCAACGAGCGCGCGTCCATTAATGGAACCCTGCTCATTAACCACAACTCCGCTCAGCAGAGGACTTCTGGGGTGGCAAACTCACCCTCGCTGAACATCACAATCAACCAGGATGTCCTAAGTCTTCCTTACCTTCACCGTCTGAGTGAATATAACTTAAGATACATTCAGCAATTAGGAGCAAAATTTAACACCAACCAAGCACGCCAAGTGACGCTAATTTCTGGAGCAGTAATTTGCGCGTTGATTTGCGTCGGGCTCGTCTATCAGCGATTCACCAGGGCCAAGAGATCGGCGATACAACTAAGGGAGGTGATTGCCCAGATAGGGTCGGCCGAGGGGGTCCTAAATCTTGAGGGGGAGTGGTTAACTAAAGTTAACCGGATGGAGAGTCAATGACCAAATGTCCGAAGACTGAGCGCTGGCCAAATTGCTGACATAGCATTTGACTGGAAGCTCGTGCATAGCCGGCAAACACTGCACATTTGCGTGGCCGCTATGAAGTATCATTTCTTGTTAGCTTTAAGTCAGTTCTTTTGCATTTATTTAACAGCACATCGCTCCTAACTGAAACTCCGGCTACGCCGTCAACTTATTCATTGAATTAGGTTATCTCGCCTTAAGGGCCTGTAACAACGGAGGAAAGTTCCTTCCCACATAATCTTCTACAGAACGAAGACAACCCTGCAACAACCTGCCAGGTCCCCCGCTTGCCACGAAAGAATTCGTAGGCGAGCTTACATCTTCTACAGAAGAAATACAACCCTGCAGCAACCTTCCAGGCTTTCCCCTTGCCACGAAAGAATTCGTAGGCAAGTTCAAACATCCTCCCTGCAGCTGACGTCACGGACGGCGGCGTGGGACTACCTGCATTAAATTAATTTTCACTTCCTTAGTTATTTCCTTTTTTGACATTGTGGGCTTCTATAGTATTTTATATTCTCGGGAACATCATCTTTTACTCTTAATTTTAGCTTGTAGAAATTATTAGTAGACTAGCAGGGTGCCCGCAGCTTCGCTTGCGATGTCTTATGTTTGCATTATTTCTGTCTCCATACAGGAAGCTCTTAAATATTAAGACAATATTTTTTAAATAGTGCAATTTATGCAATGTTTATGTCGAATAATAAGATTAAAAACTACAAAAACGCAATTGTATATGTACAAAATGCAATTATGCTAATTGGTTTATCACAACTGCACATAATTAAAAAATAACCAAATATTAATTTTAATGTAAATCATTTATGACTTCACTAATTAAGAATAGTAAAAAACGAAAATAACTGGCATAACTCACCAAATTTTTAAGTTAACATCAGAGATATCAACAAATTTGCACATTCAATAGAAAAAATAAAAATTCTGAGAAAGGTGAACTAAAATAATAATATTATTGCTCACATACGGTTATACACCAAAACACACGGTTGTGCGGTTATTGTTAAGCTTTGCCTAATTAATAGGAAAATTATCACATAAAAACACAACTCGCGGCAAATTTTCTTGATACGACTCTGACCAAATTGAAAGTTTCCCCGTTAACTTCTTCTTTTGCGCACTTGATACACTTTTTCTTTTCTCTCTCTATCTACTGCGATCTCCCGCTCTTATGTTTCCTAACAGCGCGTGGCAAAACACTGTAAAAATAAACACCGCAAAAAACAATTTGAATGGCATATTTTTACTACACTATCAAAATGCGGGCCAAATAGATTTTCGCCAAAAAGGTCTTTTGCGTATTCTGTCATTCTTACGGTGTTATTTCTGTTGGTTTGATTGGTGTAATTTGTGTTGTTGCCTTGTTGGCCTCTATTACCGCGGTTTTGACCTCGATAGTTTCCTCGACCTCGGTTATTGTAGTTATTATTAATATTATTGTAGTTATTATAATTATTTTGGTAATATCCTCGGCCATAGCCTCTTCCTCTATAGTTTCCTCTATACTTATTACCACGGAAGTATTGATTTTTATTTGTATAAAATACATTGCTTGCTTTTCCTGTCATTTACGTGCTGCAATTAATATATTTTTAACGGCTTCATTTATTGTTTTGAATGTGTCCAGAATGGTTAATTTTGTATTTTCACAATTTTTTATAATGGTAAAAATGACTTCTTTTGTGCTGAACCTGGGTGCATGTTCTGCACTTAATCCTTCGTCAATGTAAGAAGCTTCCAATAATTTCCGAAGATTGTCTACTTCAGTTGTAAATTGCGTAGCCGTTTTTCCCTTTTGGTTTATGTTTAATAATTTCGCTTTTACAACGTCAGAAGAATCGCCCACTATAGTGGCCTGAAGTTTACTAATTATGTTATTAATAGTTGTTTTGTTTTGTACTTTGTACAATGTTGATCCAACTATTTTGGATTTGATTACCTCAACAGCTATGTTTTCGAATGGGCCCTTGGTAAGGTTGACCAATCTCAGTGCTGTTAAGAATCTTTGCAGGTGGATTTTTTTTCCATCGAACTCTGGAATGACCGAGCTGATTTCCTTCATGTATGCTCTATTGGCAATCGGGTCGTCCGTCATATTGATTATAGTATTTTCCAAATTTTCGTATGATATATTTTCGTCGGAGTCCGAGTTTTCCTGATTTCACAGTTCGGTCAGCGTAAAAATCGCTGAAATAGTCAGGTTGTGTATGTACTCGGTTTTTTTCGGCTTCTGCGATTGTTTCGACTAACTCCTCTGTATCGGAGTCTTTATCTTCTGTTTCTTCTGATTTGAATTCCTCCTTAAATGTTAATGGTGTATTGAGGATAGATGGAATTGAAATGTCTAACTTATATTTTGGTTTTATTATTTATTTATTTATTTTTTCAAATTAAAACAAGAGAGAACGTTATAGTCGAGTGCTTCGACTAAAAGATACCCGTTACTCAGGTAAACAACTTTAGATTTTGCATTAACATAATGTGAATTAGAAAGACCACATGAAAAAAGGACAAAAAGTTCAAATTATCAATTTGAATTAGGCGATCTCTGTTCTTACTATTTAGTATAACAAAAATACCTTGTAGTATACATAGTATACGGCATGTAGTATACATTTCGTACTACTTCGTATAATACTTATACTAATTTCTAAGAGTTGTAGTATAAAAATTATACTATTTGGTTTCCTTGTAGTATACATATTTCTCCCAGTAAAAATGCGCTGAATTTTTTTTTACTTAGTATTTTATTATATATTTTTAATATTATATATACTAATATACTATACTAATATTTACATGCCTTTTGAGGTGGGCTTTATATCTATGAAAACAAGAGTACTCTTGGACGCAATTGCCTTCCGCACTTTTATATAAGTCTATTTCCTTTAAGTAATGCTGATGCTAATGAAAGGATAAATTAAGAAGACTATAAAATTCCTTTAAACACTTAACACAACGCATTTTAATATATTGATAAAATCAAAACTAAAAAATTAATAACAAGAAAGGAAAGCTAATTTCAGGCGGAGCCGAAGTTGATATACCCTTGCAGAATATTCTGTAAATTATATTCTTCAAAATTTGAATTAAACATATCTACCTTTTTCAGCCACTTTTATAATGCAAGGGAGTAACGGTCATACAAATTACGACTGGGTTTACATGCTTTAGCTTACAACCCATTACTTTTTAGATAACAGAGACATTTTATTTAAAGCAATCCACGGGATTATCCCATTATAACCTGGTAAACAGGTAAAATTTGTCAAAGGTTCAATTGGTTCAATGAACACGTGCAAGGGGCAGGAATTGTACAAAGATCCTGAACTTTGCAACCGGTAACGCAGGTATGAGTGGCTTTCTAACTATACAATATCAGGTAATACCTTTTGTAGGACCAAAATTATTCATAACATTTAAATTGCACAACAGGTAGCACAGGTTCATAAAAAAACATGATTTTGATTGCCTTTTTTAAAAGGGTCAAGCTAGGGAACCTTTAAAGGGTCTAGGGATAATTCTTTTTAATTTGGGATATTACATAACTTTGCTATATATTTAGAAATCCTATAATCGGTAGATCAGTCAATGAAAAAATTTATCAAGTGACGACATTACTCTGTCTGTTACAAAATTATTTTTTACAAGTGATAAAAATTATTTTTTACAAGTGATAAAAATTATTTTTTACAAGTGATAAAAATTATTTTTTACAAGTGATAAAAATTAAATGTAATAGCGTGCTATTCGAAACACAAACTTTGGTAAGTACATTTTACTAATAACTTTCAAATTCTCCTAAAATGGCATTCCATGCAGGCGATTTTATATATATATCATTTCATAATTTGTATTTTTTCATACAGCACTATAAAAAATGCCACGTGTATCACATTTGTCACAGGAGCAACGTCGCCAAGCTGCTTTAAGTCGCAGTAGAGCCCGCTATGAACGGAATGCGTCCCAAATAAGAGCTCGAAACTCTCAACATATCGCCAATGTTCCTCTGCCCGCGCGCAGCGGAGAAGAAGTGAAAGGGTACGCAACCTTGAACGGATTCGGGACGCACAAGCGCATTCAAATCGACGGGAGGACTCTGAGGAGCGAAGACAAGAGCAGTTGCGAAACACTGCAGAGCATGTGTCTCGGAGGACTAACCCAGAAATGCGTTCTGCGGAGCGTATTCAGGATGCTGCAAGACATTCGAATCGTTGACAGGACTCTGAGGAGCGAAGACAAGAGCAGTTGCGAAACACTGCTGAGCATGCGTCTCGGAGGACTAACCCAGAAATCCGTTCTGCGGAGCGTATTCAGGATGCTGCAAGGCACTCGAATCGTCGACAGGACATGGACATGGATCGTGTCTCAGAGCGGACTCGGGATATGGAGGCACGCGCGACCCGTTGACCGGACTCCGAGGAGTGAAGACGAGAGCAGTTGCGAAACACTGCTGTGCACTCTACTCGCAGGGCTATTCCGGAGTTTCGAATTCCTAAACGGATTCGGGACATGGATGCACACTCGATCCGTCGAGAGGACCCCGAGGAGCGACGACGAGAGCAGTTGCGAAACACTGCTGAGCACTCTACTCGGAGGACTATTCCGGAGTACCGAAATCCTGAACGGGTTCGGGACGCCTCAGCGCGTACAATTCGTCGAGAAGACACCGAGCAGCGGCGACAAGAGCAGGTGCAAAATATTGCTGACCATGCCACTCGGAGGAACAATCCCGAATTTCGAATTTCAGAGCGGATTCGGGACGCCACAGCACGAGCTGCTCATCGCGAGGTTCCAGAGAAACGTGCAAGGGAACAAGAAAGGAACACTTAACCTGTGCGGTCTTGGAGTCGAACCCGAACGCTAAAATCAAAAGGTGGAAAGCGCGCATCGATGAGTCTGATGCGCGAATTTTCTATAAGCCTGGCAAAGAGAACTTGGTCCCGGACGCGTTGTCAAGACAGCAACTCAATGCCATGGAAGAGTAGGAAGCTGAATCATGCATAGCCACGATACACAGCGAGCTCTCCCATACCTACACCATTGATTCTACGGATAAACCGCTCAATTGCTTCCAAAACCAATTAGTTCTCGAAGAGGCGCGCTCCCCATTGAAACGCAGTCTCATACTGTTTGGAAACAAGAGGCGTTACTTAATTAGCTTCTCGTACAAAGAATCATTGCTTAGAGAACTCACAGGCATTATCGTTCCTAAATGCGTACACGCCATCCATTGTGACCTACACACGTTGGCCATGGTACAGGACGAGCTGGTTCGACAATTTCCTGCCACAAAGTTTTGGCACTGTAAAAATCAAGTAACATACATTTTTGCAGTCGCTGAGTGGCGAGAAATCCTCACGGCCGAGCCGGGCCCTATTGGCCCATAGATCGGCTGAGGAGAATGTGAAGCAAGTGCTCTCCGAGTATTATTTCCCAAAGATGGCCAAATTGGCCAGCGAAATCGTCGCCGAAAAAACCGGAGCAGGGCGAAACACCAATCACATAGACATCTACTCCACCGACAGGAAATATTTCCTCACTTGCATCGACAAATTAACGAAATTTCCCGTCGTGCAACATGTCCACTCAAGGACCATTGAGGATATTAAGCCAGCCTTACTCCAGCTAATGAATTATTTTCCAAAGGCTAAGGTTGTCTACTGCGACAATGAACCATTTATGAACTCGCACACAATCTCAACCTTGCTCAGTAACCATTTTGGCGTTAGCATTGCAAATGCAACTCCTCTTCATAGAGTTTTAAACGGGCAGGTAGAGCGGTTCTATAGTACCCAAAGTTACATTGCCACCGGCATAATTTTAATAGTTTAAGTCAAATTCTTTTGGTGGTGGGATACCTCTCTGTGAACAAAAAATAGCTAAAGCCCAATGCCATAGATTCAAGCAAAAGACAGGTAGAGATCAACAATATAATTCAGAGTCAAATCAATAAACTAACGGAAACTGTCAATCAAATTTTAAAAGCAGCCAAGAACACTCAAATAGATACAGGTCACCTATATGAGACCCTTCTTGCTCGTTATAGGATGATTATGATGGAGTTACAGAATTTGATGCTCGCTATAGCACTCGCTAAAATTAACGTAGTCAGCCCAAATATATTAGATCACGCAGACTAGGAAAATGTTTGGATCGAGGACCCCACCGATACCCCTATAAAGATATATTGTCCGTTGCGTTCGTAAAAATGTTGCAGTCCGTTAACATCTTGCATTTTATAATAAAATTCCCCAAAGTTAAATTAGCGTGCAGAAAGATAACAATTTGTGGCGCATCATAACGTAATGTTAAGGATAGTGGATGACGTAGTGGCTGAATGTAACGGAGAAATCCATTTGACTAAAAGTTGCTCTGTAACACTAGTAGCCACTTTCGTGTGCCCTAGAACTCCACACTGGTGGAACGGCACACTGCGAATCCCAACCAAGGGGCTGCACCCAATCACGTATGTCGACGAGGGAATTATTATCATCAATGATCGCTCAGCACTGGTACGAGTGGACAACGGGAGCAGCGTTTGGATACACGGCACTTATCTTACCTTCAACGAGCGCGCGTCCATTAATGAAACCCTGCTCATTAACCACAACTCCGCTCAGCAGAGTACTCCTGGGGTGGCAAACTCACCCTCGCTGAACATCACAATCAACCAGGATGTCCTAAGTCTTCCTTACCTTCACCGTCTGAGTGAATATAACTTAAGATACATTCAGCAATTAGGAGCAAAATTTAACACCAACCAAGCACGCCAAGTGACGCTAATTTCTGGAGCAGTAATTTGCGCGTTGATTTGCGTCGGGCTCGTCTATCAGCGATTCACCAGGGCCAAGAGATCGGCGATACAACTAAGGGAGGTGATTGCCCAGATAGGGTCGGCCGAGGGGGTCCTAAATCTTGAGGGGGAGTGGTTAACTAAAGTTAACCGGATGGAGAGTCAATGACCAAATGTCCGAAGACTGAGCGCTGGCCAAATTGCTGACATAGCATTTGACTGGAAGCTCGTGCATAGCCGGCAAACACTGCACATTTGCGTGGCCGCTATGAAGTATCATTTCTTGTTAGCTTTAAGTCAGTTCTTTTGCATTTATTTAACAGCACATCGCTCCTAACTGAAACTCCGGCTACGCCGTCAACTTATTCATTGAATTAGGTTATCTCGCCTTAAGGGCCTGTAACAACGGAGGAAAGTTCCTTCCCACATAATCTTCTACAGAACGAAGACAACCCTGCAACAACCTGCCAGGTCCCCCGCTTGCCACGAAATAATTCGTAGGCGAGCTTACATCTTCTACAGAAGAAAGACAACCCTGCAGCAACCTGCCAGGCTTTCCCCTTGCCACGAAAGAATTCGTAGGCAAGTTCAAACATCCTCCCTGCAGCTGACGTCACGGACGGCGGCGTGGGACTACCTGCATTAAATTAATTTCCACTTCCTTAGTTATTTCCTTTTTTGACATTGTGGGCTTCTATAGTATTTTATATTCTCGGGAACATCATCTTTTACTCTTAATTTTAGCTTGTAGAAATTATTAGTAGACTAGCAGGGTGCCCGCAGCTTCGCTTGCGATGTCTTATGTTTGCATTATTTCTGTCTCCATACAGGAAGCTCTTAAATATTAAGACAATATTTTTTAAATAGTGCAATTTATGCAATGTTTATGTCGAATAATAAGATTAAAAACTACAAAAACGCATTTGTATATGTACAAAATGCAATTATGCTAATTGGTTTATCACAACTGCACATAATTAAAAAATAACCAAATATTAATTTTAATGTAAATCATTTATGACTTCACTAATTAAGAATAGTAAAAAACGAAACTAACTGGCATAACTCACCAAATTTTTAAGTTAACATCAGAGATATCAACAAATTTGCACATTCAATAGAAAAAATTAAAATTCCGAGAAAGGCGAACTAAAATAATAATATTATTGCTCACATACGGTTATACACCAAAACACACGGTTGTGCGGTTATTGTTAAGCTTTGCCTAATTAATAGGAAAATTATCACATAAAAACACAACTCGCGGCAAATTTTCTTGATACGACTCTGACCAAATTGAAAGTTTCCCCGTTAACTTCTTCTTTTGCGCACTTGATACACTTTTTCTTTTCTCTCTCTATCTACTGCGATCTCCCGCTCTTATGTTTCCTAACAGCGCGTGGCAAAACACTGTAAAAATAAACACCGCAAAAAACAATTTGAATGGCATATTTTTACTACACTATCAAAATGCGGGCCAAATAGATTTTCGCCAAAAAGGTCTTTTGCGTATTCTGTCATTCTTACGGTGTTATTTCTGTTGGTTTGATTGGTGTAATTTGTGTTGTTGCCTTGTTGACCTCTATTACCGCGGTTTTGACCTCGATAGTTTCCTCGACCTCGGTTATTGTAGTTATTATTAATATTATTGTAGTTATTATAATTATTTTGGTAATATCCTCGGCCATAGCCTCTTCCTCTATAGTTTCCTCTATACTTATTACCACGGAAGTATTGATTTTTATTTGTATAAAATACATTGCTTGCTTTTCCTGTCATTTACGTGCTGCAATTAATATATTTTGTAACGGCTTCATTTATTGTTTTGAATGTGTCCAGAATGGTTAATTTTGTATTTTCACAATTTTTTATAGTTGTAAAAATGACTTCTTTTGTGCTGAACGTGGGTGCATGTTCTGCACTTAATCCTTCGTCAATGTAAGAAGCTTCCAATAATTTCCGTAGATTGTCTACTTCAGTTGTAAATTGCGTAGCCGTTTTTCCCTTTTGGTTTATGTTTAATAATTTAATAACTATAAGTTTTGTTTTGTACTTTGTACAATGTTGATCCAACTATTTTGGATTTGATTACCTCAACAGCTATGTTTTCGAATGGGCCCTTGGTAAGGTTGACCAATCTCAGTGCTGTTAAGAATCTTTGCAGGTGGATTTTTTTTCCATCGAACTCTGGAATGACCGAGCTGATTTCCTTCATGTATGCTCTATTGGCAATCGGGTCGTCCGTCATATTGATTATATTATTTTCCAAATTTTCGTATGATATATTTTCGTCGGAGTCCGAGTTTTCCTGATTTCACAGTTCGGTCAGCGTAAAAATCGCTGAAATAGTCAGGTTGTGTATGTACTCGGTTTTTTTCGGCTTCTGCGATTGTTTCGACTAACTCCTCTGTATCGGAGTCTTTATCTTCTGTTTCTTCTGATTTTAATTCCTCCTTAAATGTTAATGGTGTATTGAGGATAGATGGAATTGAAATGTCTAACTTATATTTTGGTTTTATTATTTATTTATTTATTTTTTCAAATTAAAACAAGAGAGAACGCTATAGTCGAGTGCTTCGACTAAAAGATACCCGTTACTCAGGTAAACAACTTTAGATTTTGCATTAACATAATGTGAATTAGAAAGACCACATGAAAAAAGGACAAAAAGTTCAAATTATCAATTTGAATTCGGCGATCTCTGTTCTTACTATTTAGTATAACAAAAATACCTTGTAGTATACATAGTATACGGCATGTAGTATACATTTCGTACTACTTCGTATAATACTTATACTAATTTCTAAGAGTTGTAGTATAAAAATTATACTATTTGGTTTCCTTGTAGTATACATATTTCTCCCAGTAATAATGCGCTGAATTTTTTGTTTACTTAGTATTTTATTATATATTTTTAATATTATATGTTATACTAATATTTACATGCCTTTTGAGGTGGGCTTTATATCTATGAAAACAAGAGTACTCTTGGTCGCAATTGCCTTCCGCACATTTATATAAGTCTATTTCCTTTAAGTAATGCTGATGCTAATGAAAGGATAAATTAAGAAGACTATAAAATTCCTTTAAACACTTAACACAACGCATTTTAATATATTGATAAAATCAAAACTAAAAAATTAATAACAAGAAAGGAAAGCTAATTTCAGGCGGAGCCGAAGTTGATATACCCTTGCAGAATATTCTGTAAATTATATTCTTCAAAATTTGAATTAAACATATCTACCTTTTTCAGCCACTTTTATAATGCAAGGGAGTAACGGTCATACAAATTACGACTGGGTTTACATGCTTTAGCTTACAACCCATTACTTTTTAGATAACAGAGACATTTTATTTAAAGAAATCCACGGGATTATCCCATTATAACCTGGTAAACAGGTAAAATTTGTCAAAGGTTCAATTGGTTCAATGAACACGTGCAAGGGGCAGGAATTGTACAAAGATCCTGAACTTTGCAACCGGTAACGCAGGTATGAGTGGCTTTCTAACTATACAATATCAGGTAATACCTTTTGTAGGACCAAAATTATTCATAACATTTAAATTGCACAACAGGTAGCACAGGTTCATAAAAAAACATGATTTTGATTGCCTTTATATAGAAACAATAAACAATACCCAAGCGACTCAGAGTCCGATAGCCAAGGGCAAGTCCCAATCTCAACCCCAATACGCAAGCCTCCAGCCGCGCCGATAGACATGGATCCCGACCAGCTCAGGACCGTGATACAGGCCGCCGTTAGTAATGCCCTTGCAGAATAGTCCGCCCCAATACCAGCTGAAAGAGCAAGATTTTAGTCGACAAATAGAAGAGTCAGTCCCAGCCCAGGCCCCTCAAATAAAAACATATGTGGCGAGTCTTTAGATGCCGTAAAATGCCGGGAAATGCCCGAATTTCACAAAAGAGTCATATGTGTCTTGGCGACAGGCGGCTGTGGCTGCTTCTCAGATATTTAGACTTATTGACGTACAAAGTCAACATGTCATACGAAGTAGCTATGGCAAAAGTATTATGCGATAAATTGCGTTAAGAGGCTCTCGCCTTGGCACAAGATGTCGAGTCAAACCATGAACGGTATATCTTCGCAACCACGTTTGCAAAAAGTCAAGAGGATAAGGATCGTAAAGCAAGTCAGAAAGGTGCCAGAGCGTCAGCAAGACAAGATCCACTCTCAACAAAATCAGCAATTTGGTGCTGGTAAAAACCCATATTTTAGTGCGCAACAAAAAGCGCAAGTCCATTCCGACCCGCGTAACAGTACGTCTCAAAACAATTCACAGGAGCCCATGGATGTTGGCCCATTCTTCTCCAAAATGTTACAGCACCCCCATCTCCTGCTTATCAGAATAGAAGACCAGCCACATGTGATCAATCAAACATTCAAAAAAAACAAAGGGTTAATCATGTCGCTCAGAGCGGTGAGCAGGCAGACAAAAATTACGCTAGCGCAGCCTCCAGTGAAGAATACGATTCGGATGCCATCAGTAGAAGAGTAGCGGGGATTGCTATGAAGTTCCTCATAGACACGGGCGCCTCTAAAAACTTCATAAGACCTTACAAAGAGCTAAGGGGCGCCCTTCCAGTAGAACCCCCTTTCAATATTCACTCAATCACAAATAACACTGAAATGCCTTGTCTCAGTATTCAATATAAAAGCAACATTCTTTATTTTATCGGACCTATCAACGTTCGATGGGATAATCGGCCTCGACCTGTTAACACAGGCCGGGGGATCGCTTTGTTTAAAATCTGGGAATCTTAAATGGAGCACGGAATTCGAGGAAATTTCCTTCCACACATGTGCTGATGTCAATTTCACGTCAACGTGTCCACGTGGATTGCTCTGATGCACCCCCTTTAATGAAAGGTGCCTTTATGAAAATGCTTAAAAGCAGAAGCAGGGCTTTTGCCGACCCAAACGAGGCTCTACCGTATACTACCTCGGTAGTAGCCACTATAAGAACAGTAGATGAAAAACCCATTTATGCAAAACTGTATCCGTACCCCATGGGGACGACCGATTTCGTTAACAAAGAAATTCAGAATCTATTGGGTAACGTCATAATCCCAAAATCGGTGTCTCCATACAACAACCCATCATGGGTAGTAGACAAGAAGGGCACCGATGAAATGGGCAACAAAAACATGCGACTAGTAATCGACTTTCTCAAGCTTAATGAAAGAACAGTATCTGACAAGTATCCCATGCCAAATATCTCCATGATATTGGGAAACTTGGGCAAGGCCAAATATTTTACAACATTGGACCTTAAGTCAGGATATCACCAGATGACGCTCGCAAAGCGCGATCGTAAAAAAACTTCCTTTTCGGTGAGCGGGGGAAAATATGAATTTCGCAGACTCCCTTTGGCCTCAAGAATGCTGCCAGCATTTTTCAAAGGACAATCGATAACATTTCGCGGGAACAAATCGGAAAATTTTGTTACGTATATGTAAATGATGTGATAATTTTTTCAGAAAATGATATTATACCAAGAAGGACGTCCAATCACAATGATCTCTAGGACATTGAAGGACAGGGAAATTAACTACGCTACAAATAAAAGGGAATTGTTTGCCATTATTTGAGCATTGGCCAAATTACGGCACTATCTATACGCGTTAAAAGACATAAATATTTTTACCGACCACCAACCCTTAACCTTTGCGGTCTTGGAGTCGAACCCGAACGCTAAAATCAAAAGGTGGAAAGCGCGCATCGATGAGCCAGGTGCGCGAATTTTCTATAAGCCTGGCAAAGAGAACTTGGTCCCGGACGCGTTGTCAAGATAGCAACTCAATGCCATGGAAGAGTAGGAAGCTGAATCATGCATAGCCACGATACACAGCGAGCTCTCCCATACCCACACCATTGATTCTACGGATAAACCGCTCAATTGCTTCCAAAACCAATTAGTTCTCGAAGAGGCGCGCTCCCCATTGAAACGCAGTTTCATACTGTTTGGAAACAAGAGGCGTTACTTAATTAGCTTCTCGTACAAAGAATCATTGCTTAGAGAACTCACAGGCATTATCGTTCCTAAATGCGTACACGCCATCCATTGTGACCTACACACGTTGGCCATGGTACAGGACGAGCTGGTTCGACAATTTCCTGCCACAAAGTTTTGACACTGTAAAAATCAAGTAACAGACATTTTTGCAGTCGCTGAGTGGCGAGAAATCCTCACGGCCGAGCCGGGCCCTATTGGCCCATAGATCGGCTGAGGAGAATGTGAAGCAAGTGCTCTCCGAGTATTATTTCCCAAAGATGGCCAAATTGGCCAGCGAAATCGTCGCCGAAAAAACCGGAGCTGGGCGAAACACCAATCACATAGACATCTACTCCACCGACAGGAAATATTTCCTCACTTGCATCGACAAATTAACGAAATTTCCCGTCGTGCAACATGTCCACTCAAGGACCATTGAGGATATTAAGCCAGCCTTACTCCAGCTAATGAATTATTTTCCAAAGGCTAAGGTTGTCTACTGCGACAATGAACCATTTATGAACTCGCACACAATCTCAACCTTGCTCAGTAACCATTTTGGCGTTAGCATTGCAAATGCAACTCCTCTTCATAGAGTTTTAAACGGGCAGGTAGAGCGGTTCTATAGTACCCAAAGTTACATTGCCACCGGCATAATTTTAATAGTTTAAGTCAAATTCTTTTGGTGGTGGGATACCTCTCTGTGAACAAAAAATAGCTAAAGCCCAATGCCATAGATTCAAGCAAAAGACAGGTAGAGATCAACAATATAATTCAGAGTCAAATCAATAAACTAACGGAAACTGTCAATCAAATTTGTTTGGATCGAGGACCCCACCGATACCCCTATAAAGATATATTGTCCGTTGCGTTCGTAAAAATGTTGCAGTCAGTTAACATCTTGCATTTTATAATAAAATTCCCCAAAGTTAAATTAGCGTGCAGAAAGATAACAATTTGTGGCGCATCATAACGTAATGTTAAGGATAGTGGATGACGTAGTGGCTGAATGTAACGGAGAAATCCATTTGACTAAAAGTTGCTCTGTAACACTAGTAGCCACTTTCGTGTGCCCTAGAACTCCACACTGGTGGAACGGCAAACTGCGAGTCCCAACCAAGGGGCTGCACCCAATCACGTATGTCGACGAGGGAATTATTATCATCAATGATCGCTCAGCACTGGTACGAGTGGACAACGGGAGCAGCGTTTGGATACACGGCACTTATCTTTTCCTTCAACGAGCGCGCGTCCATTAATGGAACCCTGCTCATTAACCACAACTCCGCTCAGCAGAGGACTCCTGGGGTGGCAAACTCACCCTCGCTGAACATCACAATCAACCAGGATGTCCTAAGTCTTCCTTACCTTCACCGTCTGAGTGAATATAACTTAAGATACATTCAGCAATTAGGAGCAAAATTTAACACCAACCAAGCACGCCAAGTGACGCTAATTTCTGGAGCAGTAATTTGCGCGTTGATTTGCGTCGGGCTCGTCTATCAGCGATTCACCAGGGCCAAGAGATCGGCGATACAACTAAGGGAGGTGATTGCCCAGATAGGGTCGGCCGAGGGGGTCCTAAATCTTGAGGGGGAGTGGTTAACTAAAGTTAACCGGATGGAGAGTCAATTACCAAATGTCCGAAGACTGAGCGCTGGCCAAATTGCTGACATAGCATTTGACTGGAAGCTCGTGCATAGCCGGCAAACACTGCACATTTGCGTGGCCGCTATGAAGTATCATTTCTTGTTAGCTTTAAGTCAGTTCTTTTGCATTTATTTAACAGCACATCGCTCCTAACTGAAACTCCGGCTACGCCGTCAACTTATTCATTGAATTAGGTTATCTCGCCTTAAGGGCCTGTAACAACGGAGGAAAGTTCCTTCCCACATAATCTTCTACAGAACGAAGACAACCCTGCAACAACCTGCCAGGTCCCCCGCTTGCCACGAAAGAATTCGTAGGCGAGCTTACATCTTCTACAGAAGAAAGACAACCCTGCAGCAACCTGCCAGGCTTTCCCCTTGCCACGAAAGAATTCGTAGGTAAGTTCAAACATCCTCCCTGCAGCTGACGTCACGGACGGCGGCGTGGGACTACCTGCATTAAATTAATTTCCACTTCCTTAGTTATTTCCTTTTTTTGACATCGGGTACATCATCTGTTACTCTTAATTTTAGCTTGTAGAAATTATTAGTAGACTAGCAGGGTGCCCGCAGCTTCGCTTGCGATGTCTTATGTTTGCATTATTTCTGTCTCCATACAGGAAGCTCTTAAATATTAAGACAATATTTTTTAAATAGTGCAATTTATGCAATGTTTATGTCGAATAATAAGATTAAAAACTACAAAAACGCAATTGTATATGTACAAAATGCAATTATGCTAATTGGTTTATCACAACTGCACATAATTAAAAAATAACCAAATATTAATTTTAATGTAAATCATTTATGACTTCACTAATTAAGAATAGTAAAAAACGAAACTAACTGGCATAACTCACCAAATTTTTAAGTTAACATCAGAGATATCAACAAATTTGCACATTCAATAGAAAAAATAAAAATTCTGAGAAAGGTGAACTAAAATAATAATATTATTGCTCACATACGGTTATACACCAAAACACACGGTTGTGCGGTTATTGTTAAGCTTTGCCTAATTAATAGGAAAATTATCACATAAAAACACAACTCGCGGCAAATTTTCTTGATACGACTCTGACCAAATTGAAAGTTTCCCCGTTAACTTCTTCTTTTGCGCACTTGATACACTTTTTCTTTTCTCTCTCTATCTACTGCGATCTCCCGCTCTTATGTTTCCTAACAGCGCGTGGCAAAACACTGTAAAAATAAACACCGCAAAAAACAATTTGAATGGCATATTATTACTACACTATCAAAATGCGGGCCAAATAGATTTTCGCCAAAAAGGTCTTTTGCGTATTCTGTCATTCTTACGGTGTTATTTTTGTTGGTTTGATTGGTGTAATTTGTGTTGTTGCCTTGTTGGCCTCTATTACCGCGGTTTTGACCTCGATAGTTTCCTCGACCTCGGTTATTGTAGTTATTATTAATATTATTGTAGTTATTATAATTATTTTGGTAATATCCTCGGCCATAGCCTCTTCCTCTATAGTTTCCTCTATACTTAAAACCACGGAAGTATTGATTTTTATTTGTATAAAATACATTGCTTGCTTTTCCTGTCATTTACGTGCTGCAATTAATATATTTTTAACGGCTTCATTTATTGTTTTGAATGTGTCCAGAATGGTTAATTTTGTATTTTCACAATTTTTTATAATTGTAAAAATGACTTCTTTTGTGCTGAACGTGGGTGCATGTTCTGCACTTAATCCTTCGTCAATGTAAGAAGCTTCCAATAATTTCCGAAGATTGTCTACTTCAGTTGTAAATTGCGTAGCCGTTTTTCCCTTTTGGTTTATGTTTAATAATTTCGCTTTTACAACGTCAGAAGAATCGCCCACTATAGTGGCCTGAAGTTTACTAATTATGTTATTAATAGTTGTTTTGTTTTGTACTTTGTACAATGTTGATCCAACTATTTTGGATTTGATTACCTCAACAGCTATGTTTTCGAATGGGCCCTTGGTAAGGTTGACCAATCTCAGTGCTGTTAAGAATCTTTGCAGGTGGATTTTTTTCCATCGAACTCTGGAATGACCGAGCTGATTTCCTTCATGTATGCTCTATTGGCAATCGGGTCGTCCGTCATATTGATTATAGTATTTTCCAAATTTTCGTATGATATATTTTCGTCGGAGTCCGAGTTTTCCTGATTTCACAGTTCGGTCAGCGTAAAAATCGCTGAAATAGTCAGGTTGTGTATGTACTCGGTTTTTTTCGGCTTCTGCGATTGTTTCGACTAACTCCTCTGTATCGGAGTCTTTATCTTCTGTTTCTTCTGATTTGAATTCCTCCTTAAATGTTAATGGTGTATTGAGGATAGATGGAATTGAAATGTCTAACTTATATTTTGGTTTTATTATTTATTTATTTATTTTTTCAAATTAAAACAAGAGAGAACGTTATAGTCGAGTGCTTCGACTAAAAGATACCCGTTACTCAGGTAAACAACTTTAGATTTTGCATTAACATAATGTGAATTAGAAAGACCACATGAAAAAAGGACAAAAAGTTCAAATTATCAATTTGAATTCGGCGATCTCTGTTCTTACTATTTAGTATAACAAAAATACCTTGTAGTATACATAGTATACGGCATGTAGTATACATTTCGTACTACTTCGTATAATACTTATACTAATTTCTAAGAGTTGTAGTATAAAAATTATACTATTTGGTTTCCTTGTAGTATACATATTTCTCCCAGTAAAAATGCGCTGAATTTTTTTTACTTAGTATTTTATTATATATTTTTAATATTATATATACTAATATACTATACTAATATTTACATGCCTTTTGAGGTGGGCTTTATATCTATGAAAACAAGAGTACTCTTGGACGCAATTGCCTTCCGCACTTTTATATAAGTCTATTTCCTTTAAGTAATGCTGATGCTAATGAAAGGATAAATTAAGAAGACTATAAAATTCCTTTAAACACTTAACACAACGCATTTTAATATATTGATAAAATCAAAACTAAAAAATTAATAACAAGAAAGGAAAGCTAATTTCAGGCGGAGCCGAAGTTGATATACCCTTGCAGAATATTCTGTAAATTATATTCTTCAAAATTTGAATTAAACATATCTACCTTTTTCAGCCACTTTTATAATGCAAGGGAGTAACGGTCATACAAATTACGACTGGGTTTACATGCTTTAGCTTACAACCCATTACTTTTTAGATAACAGAGACATTTTATTTAAAGAAATCCACGGGATTATCCCATTATAACCTGGTAAACAGGTAAAATTTGTCAAAGGTTCAATTGGTTCAATGAACACGTGCAAGGGGCAGGAATTGTACAAAGATCCTGAACTTTGCAACCGGTAACGCAGGTATGAGTGGCTTTCTAACTATACAATATCAGGTAATACCTTTTGTAGGACCAAAATTATTCATAACATTTAAATTGCACAACAGGTAGCACAGGTTCATAAAAAACATGATTTTGATTGCCTTTTTTAAAAGGGTCAAGCTAGGGAACCTTTAAAGGGTCTAGGGATAATTCTTTTTAATTTGGGATATTACATAACTTTGCTATATATTTAGAAATCCTATAATCGGTAGATCAGTCAATGAAAAAATTTATCAAGTGACGACATTACTCTGTCTGTTACAAAATTATTTTTTACAAGTGATAAAAATTATTTTTTACAAGTGATAAAAATTATTTTTTACAAGTGATAAAAATTATTTTTTACAAGTGATAAAAATTAAATGTAATAGCGTGCTATTCGAAACACAAACTTTGGTAAGTACATTTTACTAATAACTTTCAAATTCTCCTAAAATGGCATTCCATGCAGGCGATTTTATATATATATCATTTCATAATTTGTATTTTTTCATACAGCACTATAAAAAAAGCCACGCCACATCACATTTGTCACAGGAGCAACGTCGCCAAGCTGCTTTAAGTCGCAGTAGAGCCCGCTATGAACGGAATGCGTCCCAAATAAGAGCTCGAAACTCTCAACATATCGCCAATGTTCCTCTGCCCGCGCGCAGCGGAGAAGAAGTGAAAGGGTACGCAACCTTGAACGGATTCGGGACGCACAAGCGCATTCAAATCGACGGGAGGACTCTGAGGAGCGAAGACAAGAGCAGTTGCGAAACACTGCAGAGCATGTGTCTCGGAGGACTAACCCAGAAATGCGTTCTGCGGAGCGTATTCAGGATGCTGCAAGACATTCGAATCGTTGACAGGACTCTGAGGAGCGAAGACAAGAGCAGTTGCGAAACACTGCTGAGCATGCGTCTCGGAGGACTAACCCAGAAATCCGTTCTGCGGAGCGTATTCAGGATGCTGCAAGGCACTCGAATCGTCGACAGGACATGGACATGGATCGTGTCTCAGAGCGGACTCGGGATATGGAGGCACGCGCGACCCGTTGAACGGACTCCGAGGAGTGAAGACGAGAGCAGTTGCGAAACACTGCTGAGCACTCTACTCGCAGGGCTATTCCGGAGTTTCGAATTCCTAAACGGATTCGGGACATGGATGCACACTCGATCCGTCGAGAGGACCCCGAGGAGCGACGACGAGAGCAGTTGCGAAACACTGCTGAGCACTCTACTCGGAGGACTATTCCGGAGTACCGAAATCCTGAACGGGTTCGGGACGCCTCAGCGCGTACAATTCGTCGAGAAGACACCGAGCAGCGGCGACAAGAGCAGGTGCAAAATATTGCTGACCATGCCACTCGGAGGAACAATCCCGAATTTCGAATTTCAGAGCGGATTCGGGACGCCACAGCACGAGCTGCTCATCGCGAGGTTCCAGAGAAACGTGCAAGGGAACAAGAAAGGAACACTTAACCTGTGCGGTCTTGGAGTCGAACCCGAACGCTAAAATCAAAAGGTGGAAAGCGCGCATCGATGAGTCTGATGCGCGAATTTTCTATAAGCCTGGCAAAGAGAACTTGGTCCCGGACGCGTTGTCAAGATAGCAACTCAATGCCATGGAAGCTGAATCATGCATAGCCACGATACACAGCGAGCTCTCCCATACCCACACCATTGATTCTACGGATAAACCGCTCAATTGCTTCCAAAACCAATTAGTTCTCGAAGAGGCGCGCTCCCCATTGAAACGCAGTCTCATACTGTTTGGAAACAAGAGGCGTTACTTAATTAGCTTCTCGTACAAAGAATCATTGCTTAGAGAACTCACAGGCATTATCGTTCCTAAATGCGTACACGCCATCCATTGTGACCTACACACGTTGGCCATGGTACAGGACGAGCTGGTTCGACTATTTCCTGCCACAAAGTTTTGGCACTGTAAAAATCAAGTAACATACATTTTTGCAGTCGCTGAGTGGCGAGAAATCCTCACGGCCGAGCCGGGCCCTATTGGCCCATAGATCGGCTGAGGAGAATGTGAAGCAAGTGCTCTCCGAGTATTATTTCCCAAAGATGGCCAAATTGGCCAGCGAAATCGTCGCCGAAAAAAACCGGAGCAGGGCGAAACACCAATCACATAGACATCTACTCCACCGACAGGAAATATTTCCTCACTTGCATCGACAAATTAACGAAATTTCCCGTCGTGCAACATGTCCACTCAAGGACCATTGAGGATATTAAGCCAGCCTTACTCCAGCTAATGAATTATTTTCCAAAGGCTAAGGTTGTCTACTGCGACAATGAACCATTTATGAACTCGCACACAATCTCAACCTTGCTCAGTAACCATTTTGGCGTTAGCATTGCAAATGCAACTCCTCTTCATAGAGTTTTAAACGGGCAGGTAGAGCGGTTCTATAGTACCCAAAGTTACATTGCCACCGGCATAATTTTAATAGTTTAAGTCAAATTCTTTTGGTGGTGGGATACCTCTCTGTGAACAAAAAATAGCTAAAGCCCAATGCCATAGATTCAAGCAAAAGACAGGTAGAGATCAACAATATAATTCAGAGTCAAATCAATAAACTAACGGAAACTGTCAATCAAATTTTAAAAGCAGCCAAGAACACTCAAATAGATACAGGTCACCTATATGAGACCCTTCTTGCTCGTTATAGGATGATTATGATGGAGTTACAGAATTTGATGCTCGCTATAGCACTCGCTAAAATTAACGTAGTCAGCCCAAATATATTAGATCACGCAGACTAGGAAAATGTTTGGATCGAGGACCCCACCGATACCCCTATAAAGATATATTGTCCGTTGCGTTCGTAAAAATGTTGCAGTCCGTTAACATCTTGCATTTTATAATAAAATTCCCCAAAGTTAAATTAGCGTGCAGAAAGATAACAATTTGTGGCGCATCATAACGTAATGTTAAGGATAGTGGATGACGTAGTGGCTGAATGTAACGGAGAAATCCATTTGACTAAAAGTTGCTCTGTAACACTAGTAGCCACTTTCGTGTGCCCTAGAACTCCACACTGGTGGAACGGCAAACTGCGAATCCCAACCAAGGGGCTGCACCCAATCACGTATGTCGACGAGGGAATTATTATCATCAATGATCGCTCAGCACTGGTACGAGTGGACAACGGGAGCAGCGTTTGGATACACGGCACTTATCTTACCTTCAACGAGCGCGCGTCCATTAATGAAACCCTGCTCATTAACCACAACTCCGCTCAGCAGAGTACTCCTGGGGTGGCAAACTCACCCTCGCTGAACATCACAATCAACCAGGATGTCCTAAGTCTTCCTTACCTTCACCGTCTGAGTGAATATAACTTAAGATACATTCAGCAATTAGGAGCAAAATTTAACACCAACCAAGCACGCCAAGTGACGCTAATTTCTGGAGCAGTAATTTGCGCGTTGATTTGCGTCGGGCTCGTCTATCAGCGATTCACCAGGGCCAAGAGATCGGCGATACAACTAAGGGAGGTGATTGCCCAGATAGGGTCGGCCGAGGGGGTCCTAAATCTTGAGGGGGAGTGGTTAACTAAAGTTAACCGGATGGAGAGTCAATGACCAAATGTCCGAAGACTGAGCGCTGGCCAAATTGCTGACATAGCATTTGACTGGAAGCTCGTGCATAGCCGGCAAACACTGCACATTTGCGTGGCCGCTATGAAGTATCATTTCTTGTTAGCTTTAAGTCAGTTCTTTTGCATTTATTTAACAGCACATCGCTCCTAACTGAAACTCCGGCTACGCCGTCAACTTATTCATTGAATTAGGTTATCTCGCCTTAAGGGCCTGTAACAACGGAGGAAAGTTCCTTCCCACATTATCTTCTACAGAACGAAGACAACCCTGCAACAACCTGCCAGGTCCCCCGCTTGCCACGAAAGAATTCGTAGGCGAGCTTACATCTTCTACAGAAGAAAGACAGCCCTGCAGCAACCTGCCAGGCTTTCCCCTTGCCACGAAAGAATTCGTAGGCAAGTTCAAACATCCTCCCTGCAGCTGACGTCACGGACGGCGGCGTGGGACTACCTGCATTAAATTAATTTCCACTTCCTTAGTTATTTCCTTTTTTGACATTGTGGGCTTCTATAGTATTTTATATTCTCGGGAACATCATCTTTTACTCTTAATTTTAGCTTGTAGAAATTATTAGTAGACTAGCAGGGTGCCCGCAGCTTCGCTTGCGATGTCTTATGTTTGCATTATTTCTGTCTCCATACAGGAAGCTCTTAAATATTAAGACAATATTTTTTAAATAGTGCAATTTATGCAATGTTTATGTCGAATAATAAGATTAAAAACTACAAAAACGCATTTGTATATGTACAAAATGCAATTATGCTAATTGGTTTATCACAACTGCACATAATTAAAAAATAACCAAATATTAATTTTAATGTAAATCATTTATGACTTCACTAATTAAGAATAGTAAAAACGAAACTAACTGGCATAACTCACCAAATTTTTAAGTTAACATCAGAGATATCAACAAATTTGCACATTCAATAGAAAAAATTAAAATTCCGAGAAAGGCGAACTAAAATAATAATATTATTGCTCACATACGGTTATACACCAAAACACACGGTTGTGCGGTTATTGTTAAGCTTTGCCTAATTAATAGGAAAATTATCACATAAAAACACAACTCGCGGCAAATTTTCTTGATACGACTCTGACCAAATTGAAAGTTTCCCCGTTAACTTCTTCTTTTGCGCACTTGATACACTTTTTCTTTTCTCTCTCTATCTACTGCGATCTCCCGCTCTTATGTTTCCTAACAGCGCGTGGCAAAACACTGTAAAAATAAACACCGCAAAAAACAATTTGAATGGCATATTTTTACTACACTATCAAAATGCGGGCCAAATAGATTTTCGCCAAAAACGTCTTTTGCGTATTCTGTCATTCTTACGGTGTTATTTCTGTTGGTTTGATTGGTGTAATTTGTGTTGTTGCCTTCTATTACCGCGGTTTTGACCTCGATAGTTTCCTCGACCTCGGTTATTGTAGTTATTATTAATATTATTGTAGTTATTATAATTATTTTGGTAATATCCTCGGCCATAGCCTCTTCCTCTATAGTTTCCTCTATACTTATTACCACGGAAGTATTGATTTTTATTTGTATAAAATACATTGCTTGCTTTTCCTGTCATTTACGTGCTGCAATTAATATATTTTGTAACGGCTTCATTTATTGTTTTGAATGTGTCCAGAATGGTTAATTTTGTATTTTCACAATTTTTTATAATTGTAAAAATGACTTCTTTTGTGCTGAACGTGGGTGCAGGTTCTGCACTTAATCCTTCGTCAATGTAAGAAGCTTCCAATAATTTCCGTAGATTGTCTACTTCAGTTGTAAATTGCGTAGCCGTTTTTCCCTTTTGGTTTATGTTTAATAATTTCGCTTTTACAACGTCAGAAGAATCGCCCACTATAGTGGCCTGAAGTTTACTAATTATGTTATTAATAGTTTTTTTGTTTTGTACTTTGTACAATGTTGATCCAACTATTTTGGATTTGATTACCTCAACAGCTATGTTTTCGAATGGGCCCTTGGTAAGGTTGACCAATCTCAGTGCTGTTAAGAATCTTTGCAGGTGGATTTTTTTTCCATCGAACTCTGGAATGACCGAGCTGATTTCCTTCATGTATGCTCTATTGGCAATCGGGTCGTCCGTCATATTGATTATATTATTTTCCAAATTTTCGTATGATATATTTTCGTCGGAGTCCGAGTTTTCCTGATTTCACAGTTCGGTCAGCGTTAAAATCGCTGAAATAGTCAGGTTGTGTATGTCCTCGGTTTTTTTCGGCTTCTGCGATTGTTTCGACTAACTCCTCTGTATCGGAGTCTTTATCTTCTGTTTCTTCTGATTTTAATTCCTCCTTAAATGTTAATGGTGTATTGAGGATAGATGGAATTGAAATGTCTAACTTATATTTTGGTTTTATTATTTATTTATTAATTTTTTCAAATTAAAACAGGTAAACAACTTTAGATTTTGCATTAACATAAATTGAATTAGAAAGACCACATGAAAAAAGGACAAAAAGTTCAAATTATTAATTTGAATTCGGCGATCTCTATTCTTACAATTTAGTATAACAAAAATACCTGGCAGTATACATAGTATACGGCATGTAGTTTACATTTCGTACTACTTCGTATAATACTTATACTAATTTCTAAGAGTTGTAGTATAAAAATTATACTATTTGGTTTCCTTGTAGTATACATATTTCTCCCAGTAAAAATGCGCTGAATTTTTTGTTTACTTAGTATTTTATTATATATTTTTAATATTATATGTTATACTAATATTTACATGCCTTTTGAGGTGGGCTTTATATCTATGAAAACAAGAGTACTCTTGGTCGCAATTGCCTTCCGCACATTTATATAAGTCTATTTCCTTTAAGTAATGCTGATGCTTAAAATGAAAGGATAAATTAAGAAGACTATAAAATTCATTTAAACACTTAACACAACGCATTTTAATATATTGATAAAATCAAAACTAAAAAATTAATAACAAGAAAGGAAAGCTAATTTCGGGCGGAGCCGAAGTTGATATACCCTTGCAGAATATTCTGTAAATTATATTCTTCAGAATTTGAATTAAACATATCTACCTTTTTCAGCCACTTTTATAATGCAAGGGAGTAACGGTCATACAAATTACGACTGGGTTTACATGCTTTAGTTTACAACCCATTACTTTTTAGATAACAGAGACATTTTATTTAAAGAAATCCACGGGGTTATCCCATTATAACCTGGTAAACAGGTAAAATTTGTCAAAGGTTCAATTGGTTCAATGAACACGTGCAAGGGGCAGGAATTGTACAAAGATCCTGAACTTTGCAACCGGTAACGCAGGTATGAGTGGCTTTGTAACTGTACAATATCAGGTAATACCTTTTGTAGGACCAAAATTATTCATAATATTTAAATTGCACAACAGGTAGCACAGGTTCATAAAAAAACATGATTTTGATTGCCTTTTTTAAAAGGGTCAAACTAGGGAACCTTTAAAGGGTCTAGGGATAATTCTTTTTAATTTGGGATATTACATAACTTTGCTATATATTTAGAAATCCTATAATCCGTAGATCAGTCAATGAAAAAATTTATCGAGTGACGACATTACTCTGTCTGTTACAAAATTATTTTTTACAAGTGATAAAAATTAAATGTAATAGCGAGCTATTCGAAACACAAACTTTGGTATGTACATTTTACTAATAACTTTCAAATTCTCCTAAAATGGCATTCCATGCAGGCGATTTTTTATATATATCATTTCATAATTTGTATTTTTTCATACAGCACTATAAAAAATGCCACGTGTATCACATTTGTCACAGGAGCTACGTCACCAAGCTGCTTTAAGTCGCAGTAGAGCCCGCTATGAACGGAATGCGTCCCAAATAAGAGCTCGAAACTCTCAACATATCGCCAATGTTCGCGACAATAAACCTAACTTTCGGGAGGAAAGTCGTGCTCAGGATTCCACTGCCCGAGCGCAGCGGAGAAGAAGTGAAAGGGTACGCAACCTTGAACGGATTCGGGACGCACAAGCGCATTCAAATCGCCGGGAGGACTCTGAGGAGCGAAGACAAGAGCAGTTGCGAAACACTGCAGAGCATGTGTCTCGGAGGACTAACCCAGAAATGCGTTCTGCGGAGCGTATTCAGGATGCTGCAAGACATTCGAATCGTTGACAGGACTCTGAGGAGCGAAGACAAGAGCAGTTGCGAAACACTGCTGAGCATGCGTCTCGGAGGACTAACCCAGAAATCCGTTCTGCGGAGCGTATTCAGGATGCTGCAAGGCACTCGAATCGTCGACAGGACATGGACTATCGTGTCTCAGAGCGGACTCGGGATATGGAGGCACGCGCGACCCGTCGACAGGACTCTGAGGAGCGAAGACAAGAGCAGTTACGAAACACTGCTGAACACTCTACTCGCAGGGCTATTCCGGAGCTTCGAATTCCTGAACGGATTCGGGACATGGATGCACACTCGATCCGTCGAGAGGACTCCGAGGAGTGAAGACGGGAGCAGTTGCGAAACATTGCTGAGCACTCTACTCGCAGGGTTATTCCGGAGTTTCGAATTCCTAAACGGACTCGGGACATGGATGCACACTCGATCCGTCGAGAGGACCCCGAGGAGCGACGACGAGAGCAGTTGCGAAACACTGCTGAGCACTCAACTCGGAGGACTATTCCGGAGTACCGAAATCCTGAACGGGTTCGGGACGCCGCAGCGCGTACAATTCGTCGAGAAGACACCGAGCAGCGGCGACAAGAGCAGGTGCAAAATATTGCTGACCATGCCACTCGGAGGAACAATCCCGAATTTCGAATTTCAGAGTGGATTCGGGACTCCGCAGCACGAGGTGCTCATCGCGAGGTTCCAGAGGAACGTGCAAGGGAACAGGAAAGGAACACTGGGGAGCACCGACAGCGACGAAGGGATACGGAAGACAGGCAGCGAGAACGGGTAAGGGACGCCGATAACAGGAGAGCAACCAGGAGAAATCCCATCGCAAGATCACAGAAGCAACGGATAAACACATCACAGCGTCGGGAAACACGACAACAGCGGAGGATTCGGGAAGAACAAATTCGGCAAATGGCAGAGGATCGATTATTAATATTTATTATAGTATTATTATTATTGGATTCGCCTGGATGCCTCCCAAAGGCAGTCGCAACGAAACATGGACGCAAGAGCTCAACTTTCGGAGGATGAACTGGAACAGGAACGAGGACAACAGCGAAATAGGATTCGAGCATCAGCAAGGGATCTGTATCAGAGGAACATTAAGATAGGCCCAACTGCTATTTGTATTTGCTGTGGAGGAACATGGTTCCGTTCGCAGGTAAGTGGATTATACATCCTGGCTATCTCCTCTAAATTCCCTCTCCTAAACGTTGGCAACGCCTTTTATTTGTCAAGAAAATTTCCCAGTCCGTCCGGCAAATATAACTTTTGCCACACTTGTCGTCGTGCCATCTCTCTAGGCAAACTCCCATCACTCTGCCTTTCTAATGGGTTCGATTTCCCAGAAATCCCTGAGTGCTTAAATGGACTCACCTGCCTCGAAGAACGCCTTATTTCACCGAGAATCCCTTTTATGAGGATTATTTCCCTCGGCTATGAAAGGCAATGTGGAATCAGAGGGGCAGTGGTGAATGTTCCAATTTCAGTTCCCGATATTGTGACTGCCCTTCCACGCTCTTTTGACTCTACCCATGTCATCCATGTCCATTTAAAAAGGAGACTAGAGTACCCTCACAATTTCATGACTGAAACTAGTCGACCCGCTCGGGTCCTTGAAGCTGTACGGTACTTAGTAAATACCGAGATCTACAGAAAGCACAACATTTCACTAAACAAATCATGGCTAACAGAACTTCAAGGAATTAATGACATTCCTTTTATTGCGGACGAATCTGATCGCGAAGCAGCCAGGAGCACCGGGTGAAGGCCGTCGGCCAACAAGCTTAACGCTTGACGAAGACGCAGAGGAACTTTCCTTTCCAACTATTTCTTGCGGAGAAATATTTAAAGGAAATACAACCTATGCGAAAAAAGCCAGATCCCAAATCCTTTTTTACGACCGTCGTTGCGCTGTAGTTCCAAAAGTTTTATACATGTATAAATTTTACGAAATGCAGCGCATACAAAATTCAATTCCAATTGCTTTACGCAAAAAGTCAGGAGCGGTTACCGCTGGTAATCTGCGGGATGAATCATTTGTTGACCGTCTTGTGCAACATGATTATGGCTACCACATCCTGAAAGGCTTACGGTCTGCACCAGCTCATTGGGAGGCTGAATAAAAAAAAGTTATAGGCATGATTTGACAATTTGGGCTGCCAACGTTTTTTAAAACCCTTTCCTCTGCTGAAACTAAGTGGAATGAACTTTTAGTTATCCTGTCTCTTCTATTGGATAATAGGGCTATAAGTGAGGAAGAAGCGGCAGCTCTTTCCAGCTCCGAAAAGGCTCGGTTAATCCGATCCAATCCAGTGGCGTGCTCTCGATACTTCGATTACAGGTTGCGACAATTAATGAAATTGTTCAAAACAGATATTTTTGGGGAATTCAATCTTTCTCATTTTTATTGGAGAATCGAATTCCAGCACAGAGGATCTCCGCATTCTCATGGCATGTACTGGCTTGCTGGTGCTCCTAAGCTCGAAGACTCCGAAAATACCGAGCAAGTAATAAACTTCATTGATAGGATTATTACTACAAATGGAGACGATACGGAACTACAAGAAGTAATTCAGTATCAACGCCACAAGCATAGTGCTTCTTGCCTAAGAGAGTTACGCGGACAGGAGTTCTGCCGATTCAATATGCCATATCCTTCTATGCCCGAAACGCTTATTTTGCATCCAATAGAAGAAAACGAAGTCAATATTGAAGATTATAAAACTTTGTTTAAAAAAATTAAGGAAGCTTTAAGGACCATTTCAAATGAAGACGCAGCTTTATTTAACAATTTTGATCATTTTCTGTCCCACCTTGAAACTATTTTTGAAGCCTACAAGTAGCCTTGCGTTCCAGCTTAAAAAAGCCACAAATTTTTCTTCGCAGACAATTCTCCGACCGACTGCTCAATGCTTATAATAGAGATATACTAGGCTTACACAGAGCTAATATGGATACTCAATTTATCCTAGATGAGTACGCCTGTTGTACTTATATCATTAACTACATAAACAAATCAAACAGAGGCGTATCGCAGTTGCTCCGTGAAGCCATGGCAGAAATAAGCCATGGGAATATTTCCATTAAAAGGAAATTACAGCACTTAGGGAATAAGTTTATTAACGCTACAGAAATATAAGGCACAAGGTCATGAATAAGGGTGTAGGGCGAACCAGACCGCAAGGCAACACACCCAAAAAAAATAGTCATATAAACGAAACTATTGTTACATGAATTCTACACTATGCAGTATAAAAAATTTCTCAATAAGATGAGTATTACATAAATAACATCGATAGTATTAAAATACAACTTTCGATATTATCAATTTTATACTGCCGAGTATAAAATTTAAACTCACTCGGTATATTCCTACGGAATCTCCTAGCTTATTTTTTATACTATTTAGTATAACAAAAATACCTTGTAGTATACATAGTATACGGCATGTAGTATACATTTCGTACTACTTCGTATTATACTTATACTAATTTCTAAGAGTTGTAGTATCATTCGTCTTTGACTTTCAAAGTGAACGGTCGTGTTTTTTTTCTGCGCTTCGAATTTTGCATTTTGTTGTCGTTTATTCCCATCGGTGGGTTTTATCAAGGCAATTCTAATTCGCTTCCGGTTTATTTAAACATAAATTTAAACTCCGTTCGCTTCGCGAGTGCACTTTGTTTTTAATACTAATTAATTGTTTTAGTTTTTCGTAATTCTTATCTGTTTTCATTTCTTATATCCCCGCCGTTTTTTTTTTGTGCATGCACCTTAACTTATTTACGCTCCCGCTCTCTTGCTCTCTTTGCTTTTGAAAGTTCTAAGCGTGCAGTTTCTGCGCTCTTGCGGTACTTATAACTGCTCGCTTATAAATTTCAATTTCGCTTTCTTGGTACAGTGGTAAATAAATAAAATGAATAATAAAAATTTAGTCTGCTTCTGCAAAAAATGCAGCCTCGTAATCAGGGCTGACCAGTCTAATATGACTTGCTGGCTGTGTGAAAATATGGTGCACACCAAGTGCGCCGGTTTTACTGGCCGGACAAGTAATGACCTTTCAAAGGGTCCCAATTTGCAGTTTTGTTGTGACGCTTGTATCGAGGTTGCGAACGAGATGAAATCGTTCATGCGCCAAACTAAAGGCGGCCTGATGGGACTGATTAGGTGTTTCGGAGTGGCTAGAGATAGTTTTCGCCGAGCTGATGATCTCCTATCTGCGCTGGACTCGCAGTTTAATAGTCGTAAGCTATTAGAAGAGTCCCCTAAGCGCAAAAAGGCCGCTGGTGGTAAGGAGCAAAAGGGGAACACCCCGCAACCGAAATCAAAAGAACAACAGAGCATTCCGGCGGATCAGCAGCTGATTTCAGCAAACCCTCAAATGTTGCTAAGATCAGCAGCTAAAAAGATTCGGTATCCGAACAATCCGTTACAGAATGCATGCAACCAGGGACTTCTAAGAATTCCGATTTGTCCGGAGTGGTTTCACAATTAGTGGATCCACCTATCTCTCAGAATGTAGCATCACCACCACAAGGGACTACTGAGTCCGGACAACCGGCTCAAGTTGGTTTTGCAGAAACAATGTCTGCTCCACCAAAATCCCTTACAGTGGTTCCACTAAAGAAACTAATTTTCGTTTCTCGGCTTTCCCCTGATCAAACATATTCAGATGTATTGTCTTATATACAAGACAAGCTTTTTGAAGCTTTTTGAAGCCATATGCTCGGGCGACTTTTGGCCGGATAATATGGTTGTAAAAGAGTTCGAGGCTAAGATAAAGAAAAAGGGGCCCGTGTGAGTAAAACTTCCTAGTTCAGGCCAAACCTTCTTTCCTATCAGAATGCAAGAAATTTGCGTAGCAAACTCACTAAATTGTATTCTGATAGCCTTTCCTTTGCATCTCATATTATTGTGTTCACAGAAACCTGGTTAAAGCCGGAGATCTTTAGCTCCGAAGTTTTTCCAGGTAAGTACACAATATATACAGTGGCGTGCAAGTCTGAGTACATGTTTGGAACTATTGACTTTGGGCCCGCATAAAAAAGTTATTAGTAAAGTAAATGAATCCAAATTTTTTGTGTTTTTTCTTTGAATATTTATTAACAAATCCCTATACAAAAGATAACAAAATAAACTAATTGGTTTCCTTAAGAAATAAAAAACAAAATAAACTCGCATGTACTCAGTTATGCTCAATCAGCCACTGTAGGTATGACCGTCCCTCTAGACGGGGAGGTGGAGTCTTAATTGGAGTTGATTCAAACTTCCCGTCTGAGGAGTTATTTTTTGATGCATTCAATACCATTGAATTTATTTGTGTAAAGTTATCGCTTCCTGGTAACTTTATATACATAACTTGCTCATATATTCCGCCGTTGTCTGAACTTCCTGATTATTTAAATCACCTATCCGTTATTAAGTCCGTTGCAAATAAGCTTTCCGATAGGGATCAGTTGATAGTTCTAGGTGATTTTAATATACCTGGAGTTACTTGGTCCACCGAGGATGGATCGAATGTCTTACTACCTATAGCACAGCATGATTTTATTGATGGCCTGCTTGACATATCTCTATCTCAAGTAAACCATGTTCGAAATTCATTAGGTCGCCTACTTGATTTGTGTTTTGTATCAAATCCTGAAGGTGTGTTTCTGTCCAGAGTAGCACCACTCACGCAACCTGAAGATCCATATCATCCAACAATCGAACTTTCATTTGATACGGGTAGAGTTATAGAAGAAAAATCAGAAAAATCCAAACGAATGCATTGTTTTCGCAAGGCAGACTTTCTGAGGCTAAATAATTTTATTTCTGGCTTTAATTGGTCTTATCTTTACTTATGCATTAATATGTCCGATGCAGTTAATGTTTTTTACACTGCAATAAACTCATTTTTTAATTCCTGTGTTCCGTGGTACTATCCGTCAACTTCCAATAAATCACCTTGGTTTAGCAAAGAGTTGACACACTTAAGAAATGTAAAGTCCAGACTTTTTAGGAAATATAAAAATACCGGTTCTCAATCTGTTTTTACTAGATATTTAAGTGCTCGGTCAAGATTTACCGTGCTTAACGCTCAGTGTTATAATAGTTACTTAAACCGTTGTAAGGTCCAGTTCTCTCAGGACCCGAAACAGTTTTATAATTTCGTTAACACCAAGCGTAAATCTAATTCTTTTCCTTCCTCGCTGTCGTTCGAAAACATGACGGCAACCACAGATCAGGCAATAGCCGATTTATTTGCCCAATTTTTTCAAACGACTTACTCTACTTTAGATTATTCATCACAGCCTTATTCTTACACCATGTCCAAGTCAAACCTCATATTCTGTCCCACTTTAACAGAAAGCTCTCTTCTTTTGGATCCTCTTCGTATTAAGCCTGTTTATTCGCCAGGGCCCGATGGTATTCCTGGGTGCGTGCTTAGGTATTGCGCTAAGGCTCTGTGCAAACCTCTTCACAAGTTGTTTACCTTATCTCTAGAAACCTCCCAATTCCCAAATATTTGGAAGGAATCATTTGTTATTCCTCTTCTCAAAAAAGGTAACAAGTTAGAAGCCCGTAACTACAGAGGGATTTCTAAGTTGTCAGCTATTCCTAAGCTTTTTGAAAAAATTATTACTCCTCATTTGCAACACTTTTGCAGATCAATTATTTCTCCGTGTCAACACGGATTTATTAAACGTAGATCCACAATTACAAACCTTCTAGAGCTCACTACATTTGTGATAAAAGGCTTCAATAGTAGTTTTCAAACAGATGTCATTTACACTGACTTTAGTAAAGCATTTGACTCTGTAAATCACTTACTTCTTATTCATAAACTTGACCTTTTAGGTTTTCCAGTTGATCTGCTTAAATGGATTTCAAGTTATCTAAATGGCAGGTCACAAAGGGTCCTTTTTAAAAATTCAATTTCTGAAATTTTCCGTGTTACCTCCGGTGTCCCACAAGGGAGCCATCTGGGTCCGTTACTTTTTACATTATTTATTAACGATCTTCCCTCAATTATAAGTCATTCTCGCGTACTTATGTACGCAGATGATGTTAAGTTGTGCCTGCAGTATAAGGACATTTCCTGCCATTTAGACTTGCAATCCGATCTAGATAATTTTCAAAACTGGTGCCGAGATAATTTACTAAATTTAAACGGCTCCAAGTGCAAGCTGATGACTTTTTATCGGGCCAATCCGATATACGCGACTTACACGTTAAGTGGCAGCTCTTTGGATAGAATAACTCTTGTAAACGATCTTGGCGTTCTCTTGGACCCTAAACTAAAATTTTCTAATCACATTTCGTCCATGGTTAATAAAGCCAGAGGAGTGCTTGGATTTATTAAAAGGTGGTCAAAAGAATTCGATGATCCTTATTTGACTAAAACTTTATTTATTTCGCTAGTCCGTCCGATTCTGGAGTATGGGTCTCCCGTCTGGAGTCCACAATACGGAATACATATTGGTCGTATTAAATCTGTACAAAAAACTTCCTTATTTTTGCTTTACGGCGCCTAAACTGGGATGCAAACCTTATCTTACCTTCTTATTCTAGTAGACTTCTTTTGATTAATTTACCATCCCTAGCCAACCGTAGAACGATGCTTGGTACTATCTTTATTTATAACCTTATACATGGTGATATTGACTGCCCCGACTTGTTAAGTCGGCTAAACTTTTCTGTGCCAAGTAGATTAAGTAGAAATTATTTTCCCCTAATTTTAAATCATTGTAGATCTAACTTTGCCTTGCATGAGCCTTTCAGAGTATTATGTTCTGACTATAATAGACTATTTCCTGTAATATCAAATCTTGACTCTCTGCCGCTCCTAAAACGATTGATACTTGCTTCATTGGCATAAGATTGATCTAACTATTACTTTTTTCCCCGGACCTTTACCTTTATTTTCCTATCTCGCGTCTATCTTATCGCGAATCGTGCCGTGCGATACACGGCTGCGCCCCTCGGTCGGTTGGGCGGGTAAGTATGCCGTGGGACTCCGCGCAAAAAAAAAAAAATAAAAAATTAAACAAAAATTTGGTTTCCTTGTAGTATACATATTTCTCCCAGTAAAAATGCGCTGAATTTTTTTTTTACTTAGTATTTTATTATATATTTTTAATATTATATATTATACTAATATTTACATGCCTTTTGAGGTGGACTTTATATCTATGAAAACAGGAGTACTCTTGGTCGCAATTGCGTTCCGCACATTTATATAAGTCTATTTCCTTTAAGTAATGCTGATGCTTAAAATGAAAGGATAAATTAAGAAGACTATAAAATTCCTTTAAACACTTAACACAACGCATTTTAATATATTGATAAAATCAAAACTAAAAAATTAATAACAAGAAAGGAAAGCTAATTTCGGGCGGAGCCGAAGTTGATATACCCTTGCAGAATATTCTGTAAATTATATTCTTCAAAATTTGAATTAAACATATCTACCTTTTTCAGCCACTTTTATTATGCAAGGGAGTTTACATGCTTTAACTTACAACCCATTACTTTTTAGATAACAGAGACATTTTATTTAAAGAAATCCACGGGATTATCCCATTATAACCTGGTAAACAGATAAAATTTGTCAAAGGTTCAATTGGTTCAATGAACACGTGCAAGGGGCAGGAATTGTACAAAGATCCTGAACTTTGCAACCGGTAACGCAGGTATGAGTGGCTTTGTAACTGTACAATATCAGGTAATACCTTTTGTAGGACCAAAATTATTCATATTATTTAAATTGCACAACAGGTAGCACAGGTTCATAAAAAAACATGATTTTGATTGCCTTTTTTAAAAGGGTCAAACTAGGGAACCTTTAAAGGGTCTAGGGATAATTCTTTTTAATTTGGGATATTACATAACTTTGCTATATATTTAGAAATCCTATATAAGAATCCTATATAAGAAGTGAAAGGGTTCGCAACCTTGAACGGATTCGGGACGCACAAGCGCATTCAAATCGTCGGGAGGACTCTGAGGAGCGAAGACAAGAGCAGTTGCGAAACACTGCAGAGCATGTGTCTCGGAGGACTAACCCAGAAATGCGTTCTGCGGAGCGTATTCAGGATGCTGCAAGACATTCGAATCGTCGACAGGACTCTGAGGAGCGAAGACAAGAGCAGTTGCGAAACACTGCTGAGCATGCGTCTCGGAGGACTAACCCAGAAATCCGTTCTGCGGAGCGTATTCAGGATGCTGCAAGGCATTCGAATCGTCCACAGGACATGGACTATCGTGTCTCAGAGCGGACTCGGGATATGGAGGCACGCGCGACCCGTCGACAGGACTCTGAGGAGCGAAGACAAGAGCAGTGGCGAAACACTGCTGAACACTCTACTCGCAGAGCTATTCCGGAGCTTCGAATTCCTGAACGGATTCGGGACATGGATGCACACTCGATCCGTCGAGAGGACTCCGAGGAGTGAAGACGAGAGCAGTTGCGAAACACTGCTGAGCACTCTACTCGCAGGGCTATTCCGGAGTTTCGAATTCCTAAACGGATTCGGGACATGGATGCACACTCGATTCGTCGAGAGGACCCCGAGGAGCGACGACGAGAGCAGTTGCGAAACCCTGCTGAGCACTCTACTCGGAGGACTATTCCGGAGTACCGAATCCTGAACGGGTTCGGGACGCCGCAGCGCGTACAATTAGTCGAGAAGACACCGAGCAGCGGCGACAAGAGCAGGTGCAAAATATTGCTGACCATGCCACTCGGAGGAGAAATCCCGAATTTCGAATTTCAGAGTGGATTCGGGACTCCGCAGCACGAGCTGCTCATCGCGAGGTTCCAGAGGAACGTGCAAGGGAACAGGAAAGGAACACTGGGGAGCACCGACAGCGACGAAGGGATACGGAAGACAGGCAGCGAGAACGGGTAAGGGACGCCGATAACAGGAGAGCGACTAGGAGAAATCCCATCGCAAGATCACAGGAGCAACGGATAAACACATCACAGCGCCGGGAAACACCACTACAGCGGGAAGAACAAATTCGGCAAATGGCAGAGGATCGATTATTAATATTTATTATATTATTATTATTATTGGATTCGACTGGATGCCTCCCAAAGGTAGTCGCAACGAAACATGGACGCAAGAGCTCAACTTTCGGAGGATGAACTGGAACAGGAACGAGGACAACAGCGAAATAGGATTCGAGCATCAGCAAGGGATCTGTATCAAAGGAACATTAAGGAACGGCCAACTGCTATTTGTATTTTCTGTGGAGGAACATGGTTCCGTTCGCAGGTAAGTGGATTATACATCCTGGCTATCTCCTCTAAATTCCCTCTCCTAAACGTTGGCAACGCCTTTTATTTGTCAAGAAAATTTCCCAGTCCGTCCGGCAAATATAACTTTTGCCACACTTGTCGTCGTGCCATCTCTCTAGGCAAACTCCCATCACTCTGCCTTTCTAATGGGTTCGATTTCCCAGAAATCCCTGAGTGCTTAAATGGACTCACCTGCCTCGAAGAACGCCTTATTTCACCGAGAATCCCTTTTATGAGGATTATTTCCCTCGGCTATGAAAGGCAATGTGGAATCAGAGGGGCAGTGGTGAATGTTCCAATTTCAGTTCCCGATATTGTGACTGCCCTTCCACGCTCTTTTGACTCTACCCATGTCATCCATGTCCATTTAAAAAGGATACTAGAGTACGCTCACAATTTCATGACTGAAACTATTTGACCCGCTCGGGTCCTTGAAGCTGTACGATACTTAGTAAATACCGAGCTCTACAGAAAGCACAACATTTCACTAAACAAATCATGGCTAACAGAACTTCAAGGAATTAATGACATTCCTTTTATTGCGGACGAATCTGATCGCGAAGCAGCCAGGAGCACCACTCCCAAAATGCGGCAGAGCTCGAAGAAAATTTAAATCCCGGACGCCATGAAACATTATTGGAAAATTCAGCGCATTGCATTGGCACCGGGTGAAGGCCGTCGGCCAACCAGCTTAACGCTTGACGAAGACACAGAGGAACTTTCCTTTCCAATTATTTCTTGCGGAGAAATATTTAAAGGAAATACAACCTATGCGAAAAAAGCCAGATCCCAAATCCTTTTTTACGACCGTCGTTGCGCTGTAGTTCCAAAAGTTTTATACATGTATAAATTTTACGAAATGCACCGCATACAAAATTCAATTCCAATTGCTTTACGCAAAAAGTCAGGAGCGATTACCGCTGGTAATCTGCGGGATGAATCATTTGTTGACCGTCATGTGCAACATGATGATGGCTACCACATCCTGAAAGGCTTACGGTCTGCACCAGCTCATTGGGAGGCTGAGAAACAAAAAGTTATAGCCATGATTCGACAATTTGGGCTGCCAACGTTTATAACCTTTTCCGCTGCTAAAACTAAGTGGAATGAACTTTTAGTTATCCTGTCTCTTCTATTGGATAATAGGGCTATAAGTGAGGAAGAAGCGGCAGCTCTTTCCAGCTCCGAAAAGGCTCGGTTAATCCGATCCGATCCAGTGGCGTGCTCTCGATACTTCGATTACAGGTTGCGACAATTAATGAAATTGTTCAAAACAGATATTTTTGGGGAATTCAACCTTTCTCATTTTTATTGGAGAATCGAATTCCAGCACAGAGGATCTCCGCATTCTCATGGCATGTACTGGCTTGCTGGTGCTCCTAAGCTCGAAGACTCCGAAAATACCGAGCAAGTAATAAACTTCATTGATAGGTTTATTACTACAAATGGAGACTATACTGAACTACAAGAAGTAATTCAGTATCAACGCCACAAGCCTAAGAGAGTTACGCGGACAGGAGTTCTGCCGATTCAATATGCCATATCCTCCTATGCCCGAAACGCTTATTTTGCATCCGATAGAAGAAAACGAAGTCAATATTGAAGATTATAAAACTTTGTTTAAAAAAATTAAGGAAGCTTTAAGGACCATTTCAAATGAAGACGCAGCTTTATTTAACAATTTTGATAATTTTCTGTCCCACCTTGAAACTAATTTTGAAGCCTACAAGTAGCCTTACGTTCCAGCTTAAAAAAGCCCCAAATTTTTCTTCGCAGACAATTCTCCGACCGACTGCTCAATGCTTATAATAGAGATATTCTAGGCTTACACAGAGCTAATATGGATATTCAGTATATCCCAGATGCGTACGCCTGTTGTAGTTATATCATTAACTACATAAACAAATCAAACAGAGGCGTATCGGAGTTGCTCCGTGAAGCCATGGCAGAAATAAGCCATGGGAATATTTCCATTAAAAGGAAATTACAGCACTTAGGGAATAAGTTTATTAACGCTACAGAAATATCGGCCCAAGAAGCAGCTTACAATATTTTGGGTCTACATATGTCGGAGGCAAGTGAAGGTACTATTTTTGTAAACACTTGCCATCCAGACAAACGAGTTAGATTGGCTCGCTCAAATGAAGAATTAGAGCGACTTCCCAACAACTCGGTGGGTATTTTTGAGCGTAATATTCTTGACCGATATGTGCAAAGGCATGAGCAGTTGGAAGGAATTTGTTTAGCAGATTTCCCAGCTTGGTACAGATTTGTCAAGCGAAATGCACGATCTGCCGCTAATCATGAAAAGACTATGATGTAGCAAATGATGTGGAGGTAGATGACGAAGATGAAGTTGCTGAGCAAAGTTATCCACTGATGGATGGGTCTGGTTGCTTTAAGAAACGTAGGCATCCCCTGATTTTAAGGTGGGTTCGCTTTAGCATTAACTCTTCACCTTCCTATTATTTCCGAGAGCATTTAATACTTCTATCCTTGGCGAAATGAAGAAGCTGAACTTCTTTCCAACGACATTAAAAATATATTTCGAGTAAGCCATGAAGCCATTAAGATAATGAAAAGGAACTATGATGTGTTTGATGATATGGAGTTAAAAGGAGTTCTGAAAGATTTGCAAGAGGATAGGGGTGATAATGCTCCTGATGCGGAAGAACCTGCCTCCCAATTTTTAGACGAAGAGTTTAGAGCTTTGGCAGTACCAAATATAGAGCGGAACGTAAATATTCTTCAGGAGGACAATGCGATAAACAACCCTGAAGAAGACGGCGAACTTCAATTAATTAGACTCCCCCCGTTAGCTTCCAATGATGACCTTTGCTCGCTAACTCGGTCCCTCAACTACAAACAAAGACAATATTATGCACATGTGATGCATAATGTTGTATGTAAAAATATTTTTTACGAATATGTTGGTGGAGGGGCCGGTGTAGGAAAAAGCAGACTGATTTCTACCATCTGTCAGTCTGTGACTTGGCGAGCAAATAAGCTTCCTAGTGCTACGGATTCAGCAAAGGTTTTATTATGTGCTCCGACTGGAAAAGCTGCTTTCGGAATTGTAGGACTGACTCTACATTCAGTGTTTTCTCTTCCAATTAATCAGGCTTCAGGTCCCTTAAGACCTTTAAGCAATGATAGTTTAAATACAATTCATTGCAAGTTAATTGATCTCCAACTGATTATAATTGATGAAATTTCTATAGTTGGTTCTAAAATGCTTTCATATTTGGATCAACGGCTTCGTCAAATTTTCCGAAGCCCTGACTTGAGTTTTGGTGGAAAATCAATTATAGTTTTTGGAGATTTAAAGCAGCTTTCCCCAGTTGGAGACAGTTGGATATTTTCGGAGAGGACAGTTAATCCTTATAGCGTTTTAGTAGGAAATAGCTTATGGAGCAACTTTAAGTATTTTGAGCTCACAGAAATAATGCGCCAAAGAGGAGACCATGCATTTGCTCAAGCCCTAAATCAATTATCTGAGGCTTGCATGACAATTGCAGATATAGAGCTCCTTAAACAAAGAGTTGTTGCACCCAGCGAAGTTCCTGATGATGCCATTCATTTATTTTCTTCTAACGAAGAAGTTAACAATTACAATTCCCTAAAACTAGCGCGAATTGGGACGGAGGAATTGGTTTCCACTGCTGTTGATACAGTGAAAACTGCGAACATATCTACACAAAACAGAGAAAGAAACACGTTAAGATATGCTCAAAATATGAAAACCTCTGAAACACAGGGTTTGCCATATGTTCTTCATCTCAAAACAACTGCTAAACATATGGTCACCGTCAATATAGACACAAGTGACGGACTTGTAAATGGAGCAACTGGTCAGCTGATGCTAATTGACCATTGCTTAGTGAATGGCTCAAATTTAGAAGCGCGACTTTGAATTAAATTTTTTGAACCCACGGTTGGCGCTATCGCCAGATCAAAAGTTCGGAATAGTCCCGATCCCGAATGGACTCCAATAGTAAAAGCCTCTCGAGTTTTTCAATGTGGAAGATGGGAGCATGCTTCTGTTGACCGAAAACAATTTCCAATTGTTCCTGCTGAGGCTATTACCATCCACAAAACAAGGAGCAACATATAGCAAAGTCGCCGTGCATCTTAAAAGAGGCATCAAGCGAGCTTCGTTATATGTTGGATGCAGCAGAGCCACTAGCGCATCAGGACTTTTCCTTCTAGGCGACTTTGTTCCTCCAACAAGATTTGGAGCGCCAAATGTCCAAGACGAACTTCAAAAGTTAAGAGAGGAAAAGTTTTTGACTACACATTATGAGTTTGTGGTTAACAGAAACGAAGACATCTCCCTGTATTACAATAATGTTGAGTCTCTTCGAAGCCATCGCGAAGATATTTTTAACGACCCTATTATTTGTTCTGCAAATTTTCTTTGTTTTGTCGAAACTTGGACTCTTCCCAGCGAAGACTTTTCTTCACAAGGTTTCGACATAATAAGAAGAATTGATAGCAATCGATTGAATGGTATTGGCAAAAATGGAATTATGATTTATGCCAAGCAAAATATTGCCGAAAATGTAGTTTTCTTGTTTGAGACAAATAAGTCTTTGAGCTCAAGAACTATATACCAATCAATTGCCTTCAAATATCTTAATACATCCTCCATTGTTGTTTATAGGAATCCAACGTTTCCTATAGCACAATTTCGTAATGAAGTTATGTCGGACGTAGAAAGGATACGCAGCTTAGAAAATAATAGCAAATTGGTTATATTATGAGATTTCAATATTTGCAGATCCACAACCACTGATCGACTTGAGGAAGGTTTAAATCAATTTAATCTAATTGCAATCAATAATTATGCAACCACGAAACATTTGACGCAAATTGATTGGATTTTTGCTGAAAGTGAGCTGGGGAATGCTGTTGCTCTTACATACAAAACGAGCTATAGTCATCATGATGGAATTTTTTTTAAATATAGATATTAAGATTTGCTTATTAATTTATTTATCAATTAAATAACTTATTTATTTATTTGAATTGTATATATTTAAGTGAAATAGAAATAGATTATTTATTGTTTAAAGATTGTGATAAATTTTTTATTTATAAAGTGCAATATAGATTAAGCTATTATAATATTTCCCTCTTGGATTGAGACCTTGTCGTGGTGAGCGGGCTGAGTATGTGAGGTTTCATAATAAATATCACGGAAACCAGCATCAATCCATTGTTTTAACTAATTCATAAATAATAAATAAATAATAAATCTATTTCTCAAAAGTTGGCATTACCATTAAGAAAAAATTCAAGGGGGTTGAATTTTATTCATTGATTTTATTGATTTATTGATGATGATAGCTATGATAGCCACATTCTATGACATATTCTATGAGTAAGTAAAAATTTTATTATATGTACCAGTGCTCAATAACAATTCTAAAAGTTAAGACTGAAGAACACACCAAAGTTATCTCGTTTCTGATCGTTCAGGTATATGGCAGCTATACAATATAACCAGTCCCATCTTTCTAACTTAAGAAACACCAAAGCTATGGCATATCCGATCAATCAGTTATATGCCAGCTATAGGATATAGTCGCATCGGTTGCCCGAAAATAAAACCCATAGAAAATCCCAATTTCCTAACTTTACTAACACCAAAGTTATGGCATTTGCGATCATTCAGTTATATGGCAGCTATAGGATATAGTCGGCCTGATCCCGGCCGTTCCGACTTATATACTGTGTGCAAAGGAAAGAAGGGGGTGTGCAAAGTTTCAATTCCATATCTTTAAAACTGAGAGACTAGTTTGCGTAGAAACAGACAGACGGACAGACAGCCGGACAGACGTACAGACGGACTTTTGACCAAAATTATAATACCCTCTGCAAGGGTGTAAAAACTAAAGAGCTTAAAAAGTAATGAATAAAAATATTATTTATGAATATGAGTAAAGATATTTCAAACTTAACGAAAATAACAACTATACTAGACACACAAGAATATTTAACATCGTATGGAGTTTTTATATCAAAAAAAAAATCCTGTAAGAAAGTCCACATCTTGTTGGACTCCTTTGGGTAATTAAGGCCAAATACCTGATAGACTTTAAAACAAATATCTAAAGCTCCTATAAACGGACTAAATTTGTACAGGCTTTTCCCAAAGCTTAGATAAAACTCTGTCAAGTTTTGATATCTATACCCACAACAATTATAAATGGTTGAATAGGCGTATTATTCTCCACTTATTTCCTGTTAAGCTCTTCCAGTTTATTTTGCAAGTGCTGCTCACGCTGTTTTGAATTGTTGCCTTACGACAAAACTTCTCGCCGCCTTGTGTTACCGTATATCGGTAAGAGGGCTTTACAACAGCGTGCAAAAGCATAAATATTATGCAGTCTTTAAAGCCTACAATACCAACATAAAGTTATTAAATTTCAAACAGAAAAATATTATAAAAACTACTTACTTGGAGTAACAGAGTTAAAGACTTAACGAGGTAAATAGATTTGTGTAAAATTTGTCCTTGACGTAAATTGAGTAGTACGATATAAACTTCGGGACTATTTCCTCCCACTTTGTTGTTAAGCAATAGTTTCGGTTGGGGTACAGTATATTAAAATCGTGTTCCAACTAAAAGTAAAAGTAAAACGTTAATAAATAAAGAAGAATATAAATGGGATTAAACATATAACAAAACAAGAGAGAACGCTATAGTCGAGTGCCTCGACTATTAGATACCCGTTACCGTTAGCCAGGCTTAAGCGTTTAATGGGTTTTTGGGCATTAGAGTGGGCGTGGCAAACTTTTATTATCGATAGGTATTGACGAAACAAATACACATCAATTAAAATTTTCATAATAGCATCAAAACTGTGGCCACATGGCTTGTGGGCTTCAGAGGGGGCGTGGCACCATTTTGAAACAAACTTGCGCTGCGTAGGAACTCCTAAAATCTATAAGCAAAATGCCAATCTTCTAGCTTTTATAGTTTCCGAGATCTCAGCGTTCATACGGACGGACAGACAGACGGACAGACAGACAGACGGACATGGCTAGATCGACTCGGCTAGTGTTCCTGAACAAGAATATATATACTTTATAGGGTCGGAAACGCTTCCTTCTACCTGTTACATGCTTTTGCACGAATACAATATACCCTTTTACTCTACGAGTAACGGGTATAATTACGAAACATCACAAACAGTTAAAACCCCAAAACTGGGCATCATGCTTACAAATGGCGCTATCGCCAGATCAAAAGTTCGGAATAGTCCCGATCCCGAATGGACTCCAATAGTAAAAGCCTCTCGAGTTTTTCAATGTGGAAGATGGGAGCATGCTTCTGTTGACCGAAAACAATTTCCAATTGTTCCTGCTGAGGCTATTACCATCCACAAAAGCCAAGGAGCAACATATAGCAAAGTCACTAGCGCATCAGGACTTTTCCTTCTAGGCGACTTTGTTCCTCCAACAAGATTTGGAGCGCCAAATTTCCAAGACGAACTTCAAAAGTTAAGAGAGGAAAAGTTTTTGACTACACATTATGAGTTTGTGGTTAACAGAAACGAAGACATCTCCCTGTATTACAATAATGTTGAGTCTCTTCGAAGCCATCGCGAAGATATTTTTAACGACCCTATTATTTGTTCTGCAAATTTTCTTTGTTTTGTCGAAACTTGGACTCTTCCCAGCGAAGACTTTTCTTCACAAGGTTTCGACATAGTAAGAAGAATTGATAGCAATCGATTGAATGGTATTGGCAAAAATGGAATTATGATTTATGCCAAGCAAAATATTGCCGAAAATGTAGTTTTCTTGTTTGAGACAAATAAGTCTTTGAGCTCAAGAACTATATACCAATCAATTGCCTTCAAATATCTTAATACATCCTCCATTGTTGTTTATAGGAATCCAACGTTTCCTATAGCACAATTTCGTAATGAAGTTATGTCGGACGTAGAAAGGATACGCAGCTTAGAAAATAATAGCAAATTGGTTATATTATGAGATTTCAATATTTGCAGATCCACAACCACTGATCGACTTGAGGAAGGTTTAAATCAATTTAATCTAATTGCAATCAATAATTATGCAACCACGAAACATTTGACGCAAATTGATTGGATTTTTGCTGAAAGTGAGCTGGGGAATGCTGTTGCTCTTACATACAAAACGAGCTATAGTCATCATGATGGAATTTTTTTTAAATATAGATATTAAGATTTGTTTATTAATTTATTTATCAATTAAATAACTTATTTATTTATTTGAATTGTATATATTTAAGTGAAATAGAAATAGATTATTTATTGTTTAAAGATTGTGATAAATTTTTTATTTATAAAGTGCAATATAGATTAAGCTATTATAATATTTCCCTCTCGTGGATTGAGACCTTGTCGTGGTGAGCGGGCTGAGTATGTGAGGTTTCATAATAAATATCACGGAAACCAGCATCAATCCTTTGTTTTAACTAATTCATAAATAATAAATAAATAATAAATCTATTTCTCAAAAGTTGGCATTACCATTAAGAAAAAATTCAAGGGGGTTGAATTTTATTCATTGATTTTATTGATTTATTGATGATGATAGCTATGATAGCCACATTCTATGACATATTCTATGAGTAAGTAAAAATTTTATTATATGTACCAGTGCTCAATAACAATTCTAAAAGTTAAGACTGAAGAACACACCAAAGTTATCTCGTTTCTGATCGTTCAGGTATATGGCAGCTATACGATATAGCCAGTCCCATCTTTCTAACTTAAGAAACACCAAAGCTATGGCATATCCGATCAATCAGTTATATGCCAGCTATAGGATATAGTCGCATCGGTTGCCCGAAAATAAAACCCATAGAAAATCCCAATTTCCTAACTTTACTAACACCAAAGTTATGGCATTTGCGATCATTCAGTTATATGGCAGCTATAGGATATAGTCGGCCGATCCCGGCCGTTCCGACTTATATACTGCGTGCAAAGGAAAGAAGGGGGTGTGCAAAGTTTCAATTCCATATCTTTAAAACTGAGAGACTAGTTTGCGTAGAAACAGACAGACGGACAGACAGCCGGACAGACGTACAGACGGACTTTTGACCAAAATTATAATACCCTCTGCAAGGGTGTAAAAACTAAAGAGCTTAAAAAGTAATGAATAAAAATATTATTTATGAATATGAGTAAAGATATTTCAAACTTAACGAAAATAACAACTATACTAGACACACAAGAATATTTAACATCGTATGGAGTTTTTATATCAAAAAAAAATCCTGTAAGAAAGTCCACATCTTGTTGGACTCCTTTGGGTAATTAAGGCCAAATACCTGATAGACTTTAAAACAAATATCTAAAGCTCCTATAAACGGACTAAATTTGTACAGGCTTTTCCCAAAGCTTAGATAAAACTCTGTCAAGTTTTGATATCTATACCCACAACAATTAGAAATGGTTGAATAGGCGTATTATTCTCCACTTATTTCCTGTTAAGCTCTTCCAGTTTATTTTGCAAGTGCTGCTCACGCTGTTTTGAATTGTTGCCTTACGACAAAACTTCTCGCCGCCTTGTGTTACCGTATATCGGTAAGAGGGCTTTACAACAGCGTGCAAAAGCATAAATATTATGCAGTCTTTAAAGCCTACAATACCAACATAAAGTTATTAAATTTCAAACAGAAAAATATTATAAAAACTACTTACTTGGAGTAACAGAGTTAAAGACTTAACGAGGTAAATAGATTTGTGTAAAATTTGTCCTTGACGTAAATTGAGTAGTACGATATAAACTTCGGGACTATTTCCTCCCACTTTGTTGTTAAGCAATAGTTTCGGTTGGGGTACAGTATATTAAAATCGTGTTCCAACTAAAAGTAAAAGTAAAACGTTAATAAATAAAGAAGAATATAAATGGGATTAAACATATAACAAAACAAGAGAGAACGCTATAGTCGAGTGCCTCGACTATTAGATACCCGTTACCGTTAGCCAGGCTTAAGCGTTTAATGGGTTTTTGGGCGTTAGAGTGGGCGTGGCAAACTTTTATTATCGATAGGTATTGACGAAACAAATACACATCAATTAAAATTTTCATAATAGCATCAAAACTGTGGCCACAGCTTGTGGCTTGTGGGCTTCAGAGGGGGCGTGGCACCATTTTGAAACAAACTTGCGCTGCGTAGGAACTCCTAAAATCTATAAGCAAAATGCCAATCTTCTAGCTTTTATAGTTTCCGAGATCTCAGCGTTCATACGGACGGACAGACAGACGGACAGACAGACAGACGGACATGGCTAGATCGACTCGGCTAGTGTTCCTGAACAAGAATATATATACTTTATAGGGTCGGAAACGCTTCCTTCTACCTGTTACATGCTTTTGCACGAATACAATATACCCTTTTACTCTACGAGTAACGGGTATAATTACGAAACATCACAAACAGTTAAAACCCCAAAACTGGGCATCATGCTTACAAATGGCGCTATCGCCAGATCAAAAGTTCGGAATAGTCCCGATCCCGAATGGACTCCAATAGTAAAAGCCTCTCGAGTTTTTCAATGTGGAAGATGGGAGCATGCTTCTGTTGACCGAAAACAATTTCCAATTGTTCCTGCTGAGGCTATTACCATCCACAAAAGCCAAGGAGCAACATATAGCAAAGTCGCCGTGCATCTTAAAAGAGGCATCAAGCGAGCTTCGTTATATGTTGGATGCAGCAGAGCCACTAGCGCATCAGGACTTTTCCTTCTAGGCGACTTTGTTCCTCCAACAAGATTTGGAGCCCCAAATGTCCAAGACGAACTTCAAAAGTTAAGAGAGGAAAAGTTTTTGACTACACATTATGAGTTTGTGGTTAACAGAAACGAAGACATCTCCCTGTATTACAATAATGTTGAGTCTCTTCGAAGCCATCGCGAAGATATTTTTAACGACCCTATTATTTGTTCTGCAAATTTTCTTTGTTTTGTCGAAACTTGGACTCTTCCCAGCGAAGACTTTTCTTCACAAGGTTTCGACATAGTAAGAAGAATTGATAGCAATCGATTGAATGGTATTGGCAAAAATGGAATTATGATTTATGCCAAGCAAAATATTGCCGAAAATGTAGTTTTCTTGTTTGAGACAAATAAGTCTTTGAGCTCAAGAACTATATACCAATCAATTGCCTTCAAATATCTTAATACATCCTCCATTGTTGTTTATAGGAATCCAACGTTTCCTATAGCACAATTTCGTAATGAAGTTATGTCGGACGTAGAAAGGATACGCAGCTTAGAAAATAATAGCAAATTGGTTATATTATGAGATTTCAATATTTGCAGATCCACAACCACTGATCGACTTGAGGAAGGTTTAAATCAATTTAATCTAATTGCAATCAATAATTATGCAACCACGAAACATTTGACGCAAATTGATTGGATTTTTGCTGAAAGTGAGCTGGGGAATGCTGTTGCTCTTACATACAAAACGAGCTATAGTCATCATGATGGAATTTTTTTTAAATATAGATATTAAGATTTGTTTATTAATTTATTTATCAATTAAATAACTTATTTATTTATTTGAATTGTATATATTTAAGTGAAATAGAAATAGATTATTTATTGTTTAAAGATTGTGATAAATTTTTTATTTATAAAGTGCAATATAGATTAAGCTATTATAATATTTCCCTCTCGTGGATTGAGACCTTGTCGTGGTGAGCGGGCTGAGTATGTGAGGTTTCATAATAAATATCACGGAAACCAGCATCAATCCTTTGTTTTAACTAATTCATAAATAATAAATAAATAATAAATCTATTTCTCAAAAGTTGGCATTACCATTAAGAAAAAATTCAAGGGGTTGAATTTTATTCATTGATTTTATTGATTTATTGATGATGATAGCTATGATAGCCACATTCTATGACATATTCTATGAGTAAGTAAAAATTGTATTATATGTACCAGTGCTCAATAACAATTCTAAAAGTTAAGACTGAAGAACACACCAAAGTTATCTCGTTTCTGATCGTTCAGGTATATGGCAGCTATACGATATAGCCAGTCCCATCTTTCTAACTTAAGAAACACCAAAGCTATGGCATATCCGATCAATCAGTTATATGCCAGCTATAGGATATAGTCGCATCGGTTGCCCGAAAATAAAACCCATAGAAAATCCCAATTTCCTAACTTTACTAACACCAAAGTTATGGCATTTGCGATCATTCAGTTATATGGCAGCTATAGGATATAGTCGGCCGATCCCGGCCGTTCCGACTTATATACTGCGTGCAAAGGAAAGAAGGGGGTGTGCAAAGTTTCAATTCCATATCTTTAAAACTGAGAGACTAGTTTGCGTAGAAACAGACAGACGGACAGACAGCCGGACAGACGTACAGACGGACTTTTGACCAAAATACCCTCTGCAAGGGTGTAAAAACTAAAGAGCTTAAAAAGTAATGAATAAAAATATTATTTATGAATATGAGTAAAGATATTTCAAACTTAACGAAAATAACAACTAAACTAGACACACAAGAATATTTAACATCGTATGGAGTTTTTATATCAAAAAAAAAATCCTGTAAGAAAGTCCACATCTTGTTGGACTCCTTTGGGTAATTAAGGCCAAATACCTGATAGACTTTAAAACAAATATCTAAAGCTCCTATAAACGGACTAAATTTGTACAGGCTTTTCCCAAAGCTTAGATAAAACTCTGTCAAGTTTTGATATCTATACCCACAACAATTATAAATGGTTGAATAGGCGTATTATTCTCCACTTATTTCCTGTTAAGCTCTTCCAGTTTATTTTGCAAGTGCTGCTCACGCTGTTTTGAATTGTTGCCTTACGACAAAACTTCTCGCCGCCTTGTGTTACCGTATATCGGTAAGAGGGCTTTACAACAGCGTGCAAAAGCATAAATATTATGCAGTCTTTAAAGCCTACAATACCAACATAAAGTTATTAAATTTCAAACAGAAAAATATTATAAAAACTACTTACTTGGAGTAACAGAGTTAAAGACTTAACGAGGTAAATAGATTTGTGTAAAATTTGTCCTTGACGTAAATTGAGTAGTACGATATAAACTTCGGGACTATTTCCTCCCACTTTGTTGTTAAGCAATAGTTTCGGTTGGGGTACAGTATATTAAAATCGTGTTCCAACTAAAAGTAAAAGTAAAACGTTAATAAATAAAGAAGAATATAAATGGGATTAAACATATAACAAAACAAGAGAGAACGCTATAGTCGAGTGCCTCGACTATTAGATACCCGTTACCGTTAGCCAGGCTTAAGCGTTTAATGGGTTTTTGGGCGTTAGAGTGGGCGTGGCAAACTTTTATTATCGATAGGTATTGACGAAACAAATACACATCAATTAAAATTTTCATAATAGCATCAAAACTGTGGCCACAGCTTGTGGCTTGTGGGCTTCAGAGGGGGCGTGGCACCATTTTAAAACAAACTTGCGCTGCGTAGGAACTCCTAAAATCTATAAGCAAAATGCCAATCTTCTAGCTTTTATAGTTTCCGAGATCTCAGCGTTCATACGGACGGACAGACAGACGGACAGACAGACAGACGGACATGGCTAGATCGACTCGGCTAGTGTTCCTGAACAAGAATATATATACTTTATAGGGTCGGAAACGCTTCCTTCTACCTGTTACATGCTTTTGCACGAATACAATATACCCTTTTACTCTACGAGTAACGGGTATAATTACGAAACATCACAAACAGTTAAAACCCCAAAACTGGGCATCATGCTTACAAATTTATGTCCCATGGCCTGCTTAAACAAAGGAAACTTAACAATTGCATCCAAACTATTTTCTGAACTACAGATTATGTTTTTTTCGTAATTCATAGGTAGCGGCCCATAGCTCCATGGAATCCTCCTCGCTGCCAACGTAAAACTTTAATTTTTGGACGCAATCTAACATATCACTGCTTGCTATGAAGATTGTATTATCAGCTGGTTCTGGGCAAATGTTTTCTGTGGCTGCCGTCTTTCTTTTGAAATGGTTGTGAAGCCTATTAAATAGGATTCCACCAGGGCTACTCCTCCTAGTCTCTCTGCGTCCAATGTAGTATATTTCTTTTTTTTCTGACGGAAATAAATCGACTATTTCGTTGGCGAGCTTTTCTATTTCAGCCAACTTAACAGTGGCATATGTATTGGTAAGAGGGTTATAAAAATGGTCAGAAATTAAATGAACTATTTTTCGCCTATTTTGCTGCGATAAAACATTGATTAAATTATACTGTTCCATAATTTTTTTTCCGGTATTTGACGACAGGAGTATATCCATTGCACTCTTGATTAATTATGGATTAATAAATAAAAATATTATTAAAAAAATATATATATAATAACAAATTCGGGATTTAACACTTTGAAAAAATATATAATTTTTATTTATCAAAATAGTGTAAACGCGAACTGGGAGAGATAGGTCTGCTCCTTACAAGACTCAACTTAAAACTCAAACTTATAAACTAAGCTGGCGCTTATCAAACCTTCGATTGGGAGAAAGAACTTTATTGATAAATTGAGAGTGTCCAAAATGAGAGCACTGGGCATGAGAGCGATCTAGGTTTGAGCATGATACAATAACATAAGGTAGTCTCGTCGGCTGTCTAAACGTTCGGGTTTTGGTCAGTGCGAGTTCGTCTTTCGAAGGGAAAGGTTGTCTGCGGACGAATTTTTTAGAAAATTAACCCTTGAGCAACATGACATTTTGCAATGTGTGCCGCAAACACGTCGATGGCGTAAAGGCACCGAAATGTTTGGAAAAAAGAGCGCTGTGGGGGGAATCGCTGTGATACTTTTAAAATAACAAAGAATGTAAACGAAACTTTAATAATCGCAGCCGAAAATGTTAATATAAGTTTAGACATAAAAAAGTTTTATTTTAAGATTAGAATATATTTTAGAATTAAGAATCTTAACAAAAGACTCAGTATTCAGTATTTTATGTTATTGTATCATGGGTTTGAGCTGCGTCTGCAATTTTACAGTATTGGGGGATAAAAGCTTTTTGGAGTTTGGAGACATTTGTTTATAATGCAAGAGGATGTTTACATTAATTGGTCAGTCGTGGGAGCCGACAAATTGGTGTTCTTTCATTTGTTTATAACTCAAGAGGATGTTTATATTAATTGGCGACTCTTGGGAGCCAATGATTTTGGGTGTGACAAATGCGTAATGTAAATATGTTTATGTGGCAGATATGTGGGTGTGTATGTTACTTTATGTGGTAGATATGTGGGTGTGGGTATGTTACTTTCCCATCCATTAGAAAAGAGCCTGTCCTCAGGCGGATATATTAGGGTATATGTGAGTGGGTATATTAGTTTGTGTAGTATTTTCGTTTAATTGTAGGGTATTTTCATTTGGTGCAATATTGTTTAATTCTGTTAGATTTTCTGGGTTCTTAGTTTTGTTTTTGTTTTGATTTTTATATTTAATTACAATGTTTCTCGGGATACTCATAAATTTATAGATGAAGTAAAGAATTAAAATTATTATTATTACAATTAAAATAGTAAGTATTATAATTTGAAATGTGTTATTTTTTCTTGTATGTATTCTTATTATATCTTTTGCTTCAATTATTGACAGTGGTTCTATCTTTGTTACAATATTGTTTACATAAATAGTTTGTGTGCAATCCATTATAGTATTTGTTATTAAGATTTCTTCGATTTGTACAGAACAATTAAATGCTTTTACGATTTTATTTCCTTCGACAACTATTGCTTGATTTATACATGTTTGGTTTAAAATAGTTTTCGGTAAGTTCCAATTAATTATAATATTTGGCTCTATATAATTTGTTTAATATTTTTTATATGTGTATTTACATTCGCCATTGAAAATATTTGATTATTTTGAAAATAATATTTGTCTTCTAAAGGTTCTGTTAATATGTCATTAAATTCATTTGTGTAAGGAAAAATTTTGAATATTGAAGTTTTTATAATGTCTTTTGGGATATGAGAAATTATCAATATTTGATTAGTATTGGTTTGTAACCAAGTAGAGGTTTTTATTATTAATAATTTTTCTGAATTAACATGTGTTAAAGAATCATGCTTAAGTAAATTAGGGTTAAAAATGCCTAGTCTAGTAAGTTGCATTCCTAGTTCTATGTCCTCTATATATTCAGTAAATTCTTGTAGATTAAAAATAAGTAATGCAAGCCTTTCGTCTACATCATTGACCAAGTCTAAATGATTTATTGTTTCAATACCTTTGTTTAACGCATCTATTACTTTATTAAGTTCATTAACTTGAATTGTGTTTTGTTCTAAATTTTCAATTTTATTTATTAATTCTTCTTTATCTTGTTCATCTAATGTTCCAAATAGATATTTGTATGTTGTGCCTATAAAATTTATAAGACCTCTTTTGCTACGTTTTGCAATTCTAATTCCATTCATTTCTCTGTTTAATTTCTCTGTTAAGTATATAATTTGTTTTAAGCCTGAAAATTCTTCTGATTGTTTAATTAAATTAGTATACGTTAGTTCAGTTTTGGTTAAGTTGACGGTTAAACAATGATATTCGTAATTAGTTGGTAAGTCCAAGGTTCCTGTTTTAAATATTAAATAACCGTTTTTTGCTTGAATGGGATTGATTTCCAAATTTTGGCCATTGGTAAGTTTTGTAAAATGTATTAAAATTAATAATATGTTGATAGTGTTGATCAACAAGTTAGGTTTGGTTTTCATTTGGCGTGCATCTGGAATTATCGTATTTATTTTCGTTAATTTTCTTTGTTTTCTTATATTTAGACTTATAATGTATTATTTTTATTCCTCTGTTAACTTCTTCGTAATGATTATCATCTAATTTTGTGATTTTTCCTGTCTTTTTAAACGGATTAGTGGTTTTTGATTTTACTAGTGGAGCTTGTCGATATCTAGTATCAAATTCAAATTTATTTCGTGATTCATTTAGTTTTTCTATTTTATTGATTTTATTTGACTGTGTATTATATTTTGGAGTTCCAGCGAAAATAAAAATATCTGCAGGAGTTCTGCCTGACGTGTTATGTTTTGTTTTATCATTATAGACATAAAGAATAGTTTCAAATTTTGTTAGCTTATTTTCTATGTCTGTTTCACTGTTTATGATTCTTAACTTTTCATTTACCGTTTTATGAAATCTCTCAACGTCAGAAATTCCATTTTTGCTTGTTGTTATATCAATAACAACATCTTCCGATTTTAACCAAAGTTGCAATGCTGCACACATGCAAGCTGAATCTTTGTCTGCTTTAATTTGGCTTGGTATACCCATTTCATTGAAAACTTTATTTAATGCTCTTTTTGCTTCTAACCAATCCCGACTGTTGACTTCTATTAAGGTGGAAAATTTTGAATAAATGTCAATACAAGATAAAAATTGTTTATTATCTATCATATAAAAATCAATGACATATTTTTCTCTTGGATTAAAAATTTCTGGGGTTATTTCGAATTCCAATTTAGTATTTCTGTGTTCTGTTTTTGCGATGTTGCATACTTCGCATTCATTAATAACATTTTGAATTAATTTTTGGTGATCGGGAAAATAATATTTTTCTTTAAAAAGTGCTGTTTGTTTTTCTATTCCTGGATGTAATAGTTCTCTGTGTGTTTTAATAATAATTTCTTTGAATTCTGCGTAAGTGTTAATATCTATTAATTTACTATTAGTTTTCATTGTTTTAGTTAAGTTTTCTGGGGAAATAATTTCAACGTATGCCTTTTGAAAAGTTAAATTGGAAAATATATTACGCTTTTCTTAATAGAAAAGTATTCAATTATTAATTGTTTTGCGTATTCCATTGTCATCTCTTTATATGTTATTATGATTTTTGTTTTATGAAAATAACTTATTACTTCGACTTCATTAAAGTCTCCTCTTATAAATTCTAGTTGTCTGTTATAATAATTCAGTGGTCTTTCTGTTATTGAAATGTGGTTTTGGTTATCTTCTGTTGAACTAAGCACTGTTGCTACTGTTGCTATTGTATTTGAATTACTGGAAGTCTCTCCTAAATAGGCTTCCTCTGTTCTTATTCTAGATAAGGCGTCTGCCACTTGTAATTTCATATTAGGTTCTTTAATATTATTGACCCATACTAGAGGCCTGTGATCACTTAGGATCAGAAATTTTCTGCCAAAAAGATAGGATAGACAATAGCTAAAAGTTCTTTTTCTATTGCCGAATAATTAATTTCGTGTTCATTAAGAGTTCTGCTGGCATAACAGATTGGTTTAACAGATAGCAATATTACTTGCATCTGTTGTTAATGAAAATGGTTTTTCGAAATTTGGGTATATAACTATTGGATCGGACATTAGTAAAAGTTTAAGTTTTTCAAACGCTTGTACATAATCATTATCTTTTATATTTAAAGTTACGCTTTTTTTAAGCTTTGCTGTCATTGGTTTTGCTATTTTAAATCCACAAAGACCTAAAAAGGATTTTATTTGTTTTGGGGATTTGGGTTTAGGGAAATTTTGTATTGCCTCTATTTTGAGAGAATTTGTTTTTATACCAGTGGCTGTTATAATATGTCCAAGGAATTCTGTTTCCTTTTTCATAAACTCGCATTTGTCGAGTTGAAGCTTGAGATTAGCTTTTTCAAATACCTGTCGCAAAGATAATACATGTTCCTCCAATGAAGTGGAGTACACGATAATATCGTCCATGTAGACCAAACAATCCTTGTAGATCAAATCTTCTAAGAGATTGTTCATGCACCTTTGAAAGGTAGCAGGGGCATTTTTCAATCCAAAGGGCATTCGAGTATATTGATAATGGCCATTTTTGGTGGAAAAAGCTGTCTTTGGAATAGAATTTTCATCCATTTGTATTAGGTGAAAACCTTTTGCAAGGTCAATAGTGGTAAAATATTGGCATGTACCAAGTTTGTCCAATATTTCATCCATGACCGGGATAGGGTATTTGTCATCTACCGTAATTTCATTTAAATTACGATAGTCAATTACGATACGGAACTTTTTTGTTCCAGATGCATCTCCTTTCTTAGGTACTATCCAAATGGGTGAGCAATAAGGGGAATTTGACTTTCGAATTATTCCCTGTTTTATCATATCTCTCATTTGCGAATCGACTTCTTGGTCGTAAGCTTGAGGATATTTGTATGGTTTTTTGTAAACCGGTTGCTCATTTTTTGTATGAATGACATGCTTGATAGTACTAGTGAAAGTCAAATTGTCACTTTCTTTGTACTGTATGTTGCTAAATTCATATAAAATTTTCTTAAGATTATCTTTTTCCTCGTCATTAAGGTGTTCTAATCTAAGCTTATTGGTTTCTTGTAAGTTGAAGAGATGGGGCGTCGGGGATGATCGTCGCTTGGGGGCAGCTTCGTCGGACGTTGCGGCTGTCGCACGTAGCCGGGTAGCAAGCTGGAAGAGATGGTGAAGAGAAACACTCGATCGCGGTGCGCAAAGGAAGGAAAAAAAACTCGATGTGGTTTTCAGTAAAAGCGCGGACCGGCCGGGCGATGTATTTCACTAATGAGACAATGAAAGACTAACTTAAACCTAATTGAGCGCTGCGTTTCAAAGCGCAGTGGAGAGATTCCGGGAGCGGGAAGGCGGGAGAGCCTGGAATCGCAAGCGTCCAGTGCGGGAGAGCGGGAGAGCCTGGAGTCGCGAGCATCCAGTGCGGGCGAGTGGGCATTCGCTACGAGGGAAGCGCGGGCAGTTTAAAAGAGGGGAGAGCGGCGTAAACATTCCGCCCCCCTTGCAATCGCTAGCGTTGCAAAAGAAAAAACAAGCCCACTCCTGTCGTCTAGGCTTGACTGCAGGCGCCGGACAGGATCCACCCGAATGCCGTCTTCTGGGCCACTGGGAGTCCCTCGTCGACCAGATGGAAGCCCGGTCGGATGACCTTGGCGTAGACATCCGCACCCAGGACTACAGAGATGGTTGCCGGCAAGTAAAAGCGTTTGTCGGCCAACGGGAGGTCTCCGTATCTGCCGACCACGGTGTCCGAGAGCTCTCGGATGGGGGTGCGGATGCGGACGTTCGGCTCCACTTTCAAGACCACCTCTAGCTTGAAGCCGTTGTCGCACTTCGACCGAATTGTCGCCGTGCAGATGCTCTCGTCGCCGACGGTCGTAGTCGGCAAGCGGAATGCGGACGCCAATGATGCGTCGATGCAGCTCGTCGGCGTACACGGGTCGATGAGGGCGGCCGTGTCAAAGGTCTTCAGCCCGGTCTCCAAAGTGACCATGGCCGTCGGCAGGACATTCACGCTGTGCCGTTGAAGGATGGACGCAAGTGACGGAGCCGGTGCCGAGGAGGCTGAGCGCGGCGGAGAGGCAAGCGCTCTGCGAGTTGGCGGATCTTGCCGGCGCGAGCGCTGCTGAGAAGCGGCGGATGCCGAGCGCCTTGCCGGGGCTAGCGCTTGGCGAGTTGGCGGATTCTGCCGGCGCGAACGCTGTTGAGTAGCCGACGGCAGGGGACGCTCGTGCATATGGAGGAGCGTGTGGTGCTTCCCGTTGCACGTTTTGCATTTGTCGCCACTGCGACAACTCCCGTCGGAGTGCTCGTGGGCGAGACAATTTGAGCAGTACTTATTAATAAGCACTGCCCGAAGCCGCTTCTCTGCGCTCAGCTTTAGGAACCTCTGGCACTTTCGAAGCGGATGGATTCCACGGCAGACTCGGCATCGGTAGGAATGTATACCTCGAGTACGTCTGCTTTCCAATGCCTGAGCGCTGCGTGGACGAGGAACCATGATGTGATCTGGTAGGGAGTAATGGATAAAAAAAAGATGATTTGAAACTGCTTAGATGGCGAGGATTGTTGGGGAATTATGTGGAGGATGTTGGTTGAGGAAGACGGTTGGAGTGTTCTCCTGGCAGAAGAACCACCTTGGTCACGGGACGCTTGATAATCCTGCGTGCCGTGAGAATGCTGACGACACGGACATTGCCGTCAGCCCCCGGAAAGACAGAGTCGATTCTGCCAAGGCGCCACTCATTCGAGGGCAGATTGTCCTCCTTGACGACTACCATGTCGCCAACGCGGAGATTTGCGGTCGGGGACTGCCACTTGTTACGCTTGTGGAGCTCTTTGAGATACTCCTCTTTCCATCGAGCTTGGAATTGTTGATGGAGCGCCTTTAAGTGTTGCCACCGATTCACAATGGACTTGGATTCCCCTTTTAATTCGGGTTCCACTATGGACAGAAGAGGTCCGCCGACTAGAAAATGCCCTGGTGTCAATGCTAAGAGATCAGTGGGATCTTCAGACATAGGAGATAGCGGTCTGGAATTTAGACAAGCTTCAATTTTCGCTAGGAGGGTTGAAAGTTCTTCAAAAGTGTACTTTCGAGTAGCGGTGGACTTGTAAAACAAGGTTTTGAAGCTTTTGACACCCGCTTCCCACAGGCCTCCCATATGGGGTGCCCCGGAAGGAATGAATTGCCAGTTGAGCTGCTGATGACTATACGCATCAGTCACAGACTCTTTTACGGCTTGTAGAAAATCTCGGGAGAGCAGGGTGGCAGCGCCGACAAAGGTTTTCCCATTGTCGGACTGCACTTGACGGGGACAACCTCTTCTGGATACGAACCGAGCGAAAGCGGCGAGAAATTTCTCGGTCGTCAGATCGGATGTAGGCTCTAGATGGATGGCCTTTGTAGAGAAACACACGAAAACCAACACATACCCTTTTGTAATTAGGCAAGCTCTGCCTGTGTAATTTTTTATGTCGAAAGGGCCAGCGTAGTCCATCCCTGTGTACGTGAATGGCCGGGAAAAAGAGACTCGCTCTTTCGGAAAACTTCCCATCATCTGAACTTGCAATCGCTTCTTATGGATAACGCAGACCTTGCAGGAGTTAATAACGGCCTTTACCAAGTTCTTTATTTTCGGAACCCAATATCTTGACCGGGTGAGACGTACGACTAACTGGTTACCTCCGTGCAACGTTATGAGATGCGTAAAGTTTACCAGTAGTCGCGAGAGTGCACATTCGTACGGGAGGATTATAGGATGTCGTTCATCATATCGCAAATTTTCGGAGGCCGTTATTCGGCCGCACGCCCTTATAAGCCCTTTCTCATCTAGAAAGGGGTTCAAGGAGAGGATGGAACTTGTCGCGGACACAGGACGCTTTTGACTCAAGCAGCGATATTCATTAGCAAAATATCTGCGCTGAGTGCTAATGACCATGAGCCGTTCAGCGGCGACAAGTTCTTGGGCTTCTAGATGGACTTCCGGAATCGGCGACTGTTTCCTACATCGCTGGACAAAACGGTGGACATACGCAAAGACCCGTAAAGCTCTATTTAACTTGGAAAAGCGATCAAGGATGTCTTCTGTCGGAATGGACGCAACATGGGCCTTGACAGGACGCCTTTCCACTTCGGTCACCTGTAAGTCGGTGCTCTGGGCAGGCCACTGATCTCGTGGCTTTTGCAACCAAGTGGGCCCATGCCACCAAAGGGAGTTGTCGACCAGTTCTTGTAATGGCACGCCCCGACTGGCCAAGTCAGCTGGATTGTGTTCGGATTGAACATGCGACCAATTGGCTGCCTCTGTGGACTGGGTGATCTTTGATACCCGATTGGCAACGAACGTTGTCCACTGGCATGCTGGTTTGGCTAGCCATGCAAGCACAATCGTGGAATCGGTCCAACAATGGAGTTTCGAGGACAGCATCGGCATATGGGGGAGGATGGATTCGGCCATCTCGGATAGCAATAGAGCTCCACACAGCTCTAGTCTGGGAAGCGACACAGTTTTTACTGGCGCCACGCGCGTCTTGGCCGTGAGAAGATGCACTAGCGTCGTGTGCCCCATCTCGACGCGCACATAGATCGCAGCACCGTACGCCTTTTGAGAGGCATCACAGAATCCGTGATGTTCCACTCGGAATTCTGGGCGGAAGGAAACCCATCTGGGAATTCGGACTTGATCTAGGACTGAGTAGCTTTTAAGGAAATCACGCCACTTTTGGCACAGTTCAATTGGAAGTTCATCATCCCACCCTAGATCACGCAGCCAGATCTCCTGCATGAAAATCTTGGCACAGACCACGAAAGGAGCGAGCCAGCCTGCTGGATCAAACAGCTTCGCAATTTGGGAGAGAACATGCCGTTTTGTGAGTGTAGCTTCGGTGGATAGGTCGGGGAGGGCGAAGAAAAACTCATCGGATGTTGCTTTCCAACGGACTCCGAGAGTTTTCGCCGTGCTTTCCGTATCTATTTCGAGGAAATCGGCAGTTAAAAGATGATCAGTTCCGATATGAGCCAGAACTTCTTTGTGGTTGGAGGTCCATTTCCTCAATGGAAAACCAGCCGAATCGAGGGCACTCTGCAACTCGCGAATGGTGAGGTGAGCCTCTTCTGCAGAGTCAGCTCCCGAAAGGACATCATCGACATACATGCAACCACGAATAACTTTACTCGCCCTTGGATGGGTTAGTTGCACGTCGGTCGCCAGCTGTTGCAGAACCCGAATTGCCAGGAACGGCGCACAATTGACCCCAAACGTAACAGTTTTTAGCTCAAAATCTCGAATGTATCCTTCCCTATCGCGGAATAAGATACGTTGGAACGCTGTCTGCTTCGGATCTACCCAGATCTGCCGGTACATTTTCTCGATGTCAGCACTATACACAAATCGGAAATATCGCCACTTCAGGATCTGGATGGTTAGATCGGACTGTAGGACCGGGCCAGCATGAAGGATATCATTTAAGCTGACCCCATTGTCTGAAGGGCTGGAGGCGTTGAATACCACTCGAAGCTTGGTGGTCGTACTCTCCGGTTTTAACACTGCATGGTGTGGCAGGTAGTAACATGCTGAATCGTGGGTAGGAAGGACTTCTCTCATGTGATTGAGGTCGAGATATTCTTGAATAACTGAGTCGTACTTGGATTTTAACGTACTGTCCCTTTTTAGCCGCTGCTCGTTTCTTAAGAATTGAGCCAGCGCCTGGGATCTGGAATGTCCTAGGGAGCAATTAATGTTCTCAGGATCTCGAAAAGGAAGACTCACGACATACCTGCCGGTCTCGTCTTTTGTGGTGGTCCGAAGGAAATTGTCCTCACAAATCACGTCGGATTCTTTTGCCACTTTTACTGGCAGATCCTCCACCTCCCAGAATTTGGTGAGGAGTTTATCGAGAGACGCTTCATACGTGTGTGCAACTTGCGTGGAAAAGGATGATATTTGATCATGCCTCGGAGCGGGTACTGGTCCTGTTAGAATCCAGCCGAAAATGGTCTCTTGACCGAGAAGCGAGCCACAGATGTTCGCTCGGGTACCGCTTAGTAGAATGGATGGAAGTATATCGGCCCCGATTAGAATATCTATTTGTGCGCTCTCATAAAACTTTGGATCCGCTAGCGGAAGTTCGGGAAGGTCTCGCAGGAAATGTTGCGGAAGCGGACATGAAGGAAGATTTCCGGCTATTTGTGGAAGCACGTAGGCAGTGGTGTTTAACTGCAAGCTAGGCCGGGTCGGAGAACGGATCGTGAATTGACAGATCTTTTTGGTCTCAGCGGAGACCGTTTGATTAAGTCCTGAGACCTGTGCTCGGATAACCTGGAACGGCAGTTTAATCAGGTTGAAAAGGCGCTCAGTGATGAAGGTCGCCTCAGATCCGGAGTCTATTAAGGCTCGCGCTTGGAAATTGGAACCTCGATGGCATATATTAATTATAGCGGTGCCTAGGAGGACTGACCTAGTGCCTGCCGCAAAATAATTCTGAAGCGTTGACTGCGTGCCACTGGCAGCCGAGGGACCGAGAGTATTTGGTCTGGATCTGGGCGTTGGCATTGGATTTGCGCGCGCTGGGGATGGGCTGCCTCGGTGTAGGAGGGTGTGATGGCGGCCGCGGCACGTGAAGCAGTTATGTGCGCTTTCGCAGTCGCGCAACTGATGTGTCCGCGCAAAGCAGTTTAAACACAGCTGTTTTCTTTTTATATATGCGATGCGTTGGTCGACCGTCATCTGGAGAAATTTGGCGCATGTGCGTACAGGATGGTTCTCTCTATTACAGAGATCGCACCCTCTAGGTTGCCTAGGTGCTACCCTTGTCTCGTATGAATTTATTCTTCGAGACGCCGAGTTGGAAGTGGATGCCCTGGGCTGAGTCTGACTAGAACCTGATGGTCGAACATCATCTATGGCTTCTAGTGTCCTGTGACGCTCCGTTAGGAAAACGTTCAGCTCGTGCCACGTAGGGATCTCGGCTTTGTTATGGAGGGACTGCTCCCATAGGGAAAGCGTAAGCTTTGGGAGTTTGGACGAGCACATATACACCAAGAGGCAATCCCAAGTTTCGACCTGAATACCGGACATTTCTAGTGCAGTAAGGCAACCCTGGATGGTACTTTGAAGTTCTTTCAAAGCTGACCCAGACTCCTGTGTGACGGACGGTACATTGAAAAGTATCTTTAATTGACTGTTTACTAACAATCGCTTGTTTTCGAAACGCTCAGTGAGGTTATCCCACGCTGATCGAAAGCCATCATTAGTAAGGGGTGAATTTGAAACTATATTGTGAGCGTCGCCACTCGTTTTAGCATTAAGGTGAAATAATTTTTCGACAGGAGTGAGTCTGGGATTGTTGATATAAATTGCCGTGAATAGATCCCTAAAGGTTGGCCAACGAAGATAGTCGCCGGTAAAAACTTCGGTATCGCACGGCGGAAGCCGGCAGCCTGACGGAATGTATGTCTGAGAAGGATCAGCTGGCGTTGGGGAAGGTTGCGGAAGTTGCGGAGTTTGCGCTATCATATCTGCTATCTGGGCGCCGCACCTTTCGTACGCGCTGTAGCAATACCCGTACTTAGCCTTGAGGACTGGCAAGCTGTCAGCTGCACCTTCTCCGGCTGCTACAAGGCATGCGGTACAGGCATCGTATTCTTTTTTGATGCGGACCCATACCTCTCGGATTTCGTCTCGGCGAATATTGAGGACGGATAACGTAGGAGGGACCGCCGAGGGAATATTTATTCGCGATTCCAATTCGGACAGTCGATCCGAGACTTCAATAAACTGGCTCATAGCGAGGTCGGCAGCCGTTGCAACCATTTTTGTGCTGGCTCGCGTGGTTCTTTCGATGGAAGAAGGAGCCTTTTTGGGAGGTGGCGTCTTGACCTTTTTAGGTGTGGGCGTCCTCACCGTGATTTTTGGTATTTTCGGTGATGGAACAGGGGATAGTTTGTTGGAACTTTCCCTGGACATACCAAACTAGGATGCTGTTAGGATGGAATGTGCGCGCTGATATTTCGGACAAAAATCAGAGAAACAATTACGGACCCACTTATGGACCGGTGGAAATAGGGTATCGACAATAGTCGATATGCGTGGCTGAATTATTGTTAAAATATTCCCCCAGGCTTTTGGTGGAACGATGGAGCAAGAATGGAAAAAATACCAAAAAAATACCACAAAATAAAAATACTGAAAAAATACTGTATTTGATGAGGTATTTGTCGTTTAGTATTTTATCCAGGGGAGTTGGCCGATTACGGATGGGAAAAACTTGGATGTCCCCGGCAGTGTTTGGAGTTTATTGGTTTTGTTTTTCTTTATTTTAAAACATTCGGGACGTAAAAACAAAAAAATAGCTTGGGTTTGTTGACAAGCAGTTAAAATTCAAATATCGTATTTTGGGGAAAAAGCCTATTAAATGATATTATCAAATACCTTGGCAAGACAAGTCTGCCGCTGTACAAAGATATTAAAAAACAATACAATTTAAATTTAACAGTTGTTTTTTTTAATTTACTGATAATTATTTGCTAATTTAAAGTTCATAGCTGCACTTTTATTGTGTTTTTTCGTACATTCTGGACCTAAAAAACATTTTGCTCTGACAAGAGGACCCCAGATAGTATTAATGTTATTTTGTCCTCACATGTAAACACCTGCAATCGACTTTTGTGAGTTTTTTGAGTTTTTCACTCCATTTCTTATAATGTTCAGTGAGAAGCGCACGCCAAAAGATTAAATTTTTTAATCTTTTCGCTAGGGTTCACGTTTCCGCAGACTGGCAACGCTATGGAATTTTCTGGATTTTTTCGTCGATCAGGAGACCGACGTGAAAAAAGGCCACCAAAAGTGAACGCCAGCTGTTTGCCTCTCGCTCTCTCTCATGACTGGCGTACGGTTTTCGTAGATCAGGATACTAGGCTTTAGTATTTTATAGGGGGTAGGTGGCCGAATTATGATGGGATTGGATGTCCCCGGCAGTGTTTGGAGTTTATTGGTTTTGTTTTTCTTTATTTTAAAAATATTCGGAGACAAAAAAAACAAAAAATAATACCTTTCAGTGGTATGCGGGTGGTATTTTTTTCGAATTTTTCTTTTTTAAGCCTAGTATCCAGATCGACAAACGATTACGCTAGCGTAAAAACTTTAATCTTTCCAGTGTGACCAAAAGTTTGAGAGTTCATCAGAGTTAAGCGTGCTACGGTCGTACTGTCAATCAGCTGGGTTTGTTGACAAGCAGTTAAAATTCAAATATCGTATTTGCGGGAAAGAGCCTTTAAAAGATATTATCAAATACCTTGGCAAGACAAGTCTACCGCTGTACAAAGAAATTAAAAAACAATACAATTTAAAATTAACAGTTCTTTTTTTTAATTTACTGATAATTATTTGCTAATTTAAAGTTCATAGCTGCACTTTTATTGTGTTTTTTCGTACATTCTGGACCTAAAAAACATTTTGCTCTGACAAGAGGCACCCCAGATAGTATTAATGTTATTTTGTCCTCACATGTAAACACCTGCAATCGACTTTTTGGGAGTTTTTTGAGTTTTTCCCTCCATTTCTTATAATGTTCAGTGAGAAGCGCACGCCAAAAGATTAAATTTTTTAATCTTTTCGCTAGGGTTCACCCAAAGTTCATTTCCGCAGACTGGCAACGCTATGGAATTTTCTGGTATTTTTTTCGTCGATCAGGAGACCGAAGTGAAAAAGGGCCCGACGAAAAGTGAACGCCAGCTGTTTGCCTCTCGCTCCCTCTCCTGACTGGCGCACGGTTTACGTCGAAGTGGATACTAGGCTTTATCCCCAAAAGAAAAAATTGAGTATCGATATATATGCAGATTTACCAAGCTCAATAAATAAGAAAAAAAATACTGGAAAAGGGCTTTTTTTTTTTGGAAAAAAATGTGAAACCGAAGAAACAAATTAATAAATCAATAAATTAATAAATTGATTCCACTAGTTCCGCGATGGCAACAGTATTTTATATTTCTCCCCCTTTTTTTTTTCTTTTTTGGAACTGGCAGTAATTTTCAGTATTTGTTTAATTTTATTGGAGTTGAACTTGGTGTTTATTAATTTTGTTGGAATTTATTTATGGGATGATTGAGAAACAACTGCTCGAACTTTTGCGGGCTGTGTATTGGTGACGCTGGAATGCGCGGGATTATCGAGCTTTTTGCGGTACTGCAATTCGCGTGTATGTGTAGATGTATGGATGGATAGTGCCCAAAATATGTAACTAAGAAAAAACACACTGAGACACAAAAGTTATTTCACGTCGGCTTTAGGAATTTATTTAATATATATTTATTGGATGGCCGACGGAAATACTTGTTTTGGAATTGGGGTGTAGTTATGTAGAAAAATATGTATAAATGTATGTATGTATATATATATGGAATATGTAATATATGTAATATGGATGTAATATATGTAATATGGATGTAATATATGTAATATGGATGTAATATATGTAATATGGATGTAATATATGTAATATGGCGGAAAATCTTATTGTAAATTTTGCCGGCGGGTATGTGTTGTAAATTTTCGATTTATTGTGGACTGTATTTGGATTTTTAATAATGTAAGCAAATATTGTCACAGCGGATGTACAATAAAAAATTAATATCAAAAATATTTGTGGGCCGAAATTGGCGGAACACCTAATTTTTGTTTCACTTTTTTGTGGAAAATTAATTGGAACTCAATTTTGAAATTAATTTATTTTTCACTGTTCACTGAATTTTTTTGAAATTAATTTATTTTTCACTGTAAGCCTAGTATCCAGATCGACAAACGATTACGCTAGCGTAAAAACCTTAATCTTTCCAGTGTGACCAAAAGTTTGCGAGTTCATTAGAGTTAAGCGTGCTACGGTCGTACTGTCAATCAGCTGGGTTTGTTGACAAGCAGTTAAAATTCAAATATCGTATTTGCGGGAAAGAGCCTTTAAAAGATATTATCAAATACCTTGGCAAGAAAAGTCTACCGCTGTACAAAGAAATTAAAAAAACAATACAATTTAAAATTAACAGTTTTTTTTTTTAATTTACTGATAATTATTTGCTAATTTAAAGTTCATAGCTGCACTTTTATTGTGTTTTTTTGTACATTCTGGACCTAAAAAACATTTTGCTCTGACAAGAGGCACCCCAGATAGTATTAATGTTATTTTGTCCTCACATATAAACACCTGCAATCGACTTTTGTGAGTTTTTTGAGTTTTTCACTCCATTTCTTATAATGTTCAGTGAGAAGCGCACGCCAAAAGATTAAATTTTTTAATCTTTTCCGCTAGGGTTCACCTAAAGTTAATTTCCGCAGACTGGCAACGCTATGGAATTTTCTGGTATTGTTTCGTCGATCAGGAGACCGACGTGAAAAAAAGGCCCGACGAAAAGTGAACGCCAGCTGTTTGCCACTCGCTCTCTCTCATGACTGGCGTACGGTTTACGTCGAAGTGGATACTAGGCTGTACGCTTGACTTTTTATTTGCACACTTTAATTTGTATTTATATTTTTTATTTTCTTCGATTTGATGGTGGATGTATATTTAGTGGATGTACGGCCAAATGCGAATATGAATTTTGTACATCAATATGCACACGAAAAGGAATTAGAAAATAGGCAATATGGCCGCACGTTAAAAGAGAACGAAGAAATAAAAGACGGAATTGGAATTGTAATTTACTAACTGCCGTCGTCGGATTAATTTTGGACAAATCGTACAGAAAGTCAAACGAATTATGTTCTTCGAATGGCCGTTACTCAGGTAAAGGGAGTGCGAGGGAGATGGAGATAGAAACTTTGATCACGCATAACTTTTTAACGAATGGTCCGATTTGAAAAATTTCTTCTACATTTCGATAGGTATTGATAAACACAATAAAACTGCATTTTTACTTTTCCGAAATATTTACATTTTTAAAATCGTATATTAGCGATAGTGGGCGTTTAAGGGGGCGTGGCACCTTTTTGAAACAAACTTGCGCTGCGTAGGAACTTCTAAAATCTACATGCAAAATGCCAATCTCCTAGCTTTTATAGTTTCCGAGATCTCAGCGTTCATACGGACAGACAGACGGACAGACAGACGGACAGACAGACGGACAGACGGACAGACGGACATGGCTAGTTCGACTCGGCTAGTGATCCTGAACAAGAATATATATACTTTATAGGGTCGGAAACGCTTCCTTCTAGCTGTTACATACTTTTGCACGAATACAATATACCCTTTTACTCTACGAGTAACGGGTATAAAAACTCGATGTGGTTTTCAGTAAAAGCGCGGACCGGCCGGGCGATGTATTTCACTATTGAGACAATGAAAGACTAACTTAAACCTAATTGAGCGCTGCGTTTCAAAGCGCAGTGGAGAGATTCCGGGAGCGGGAAGGCGGGAGAGCCTGGAATCGCAAGCGTCCAGTGCGGGAGAGCGGGAGAGCCTGGAGTCGCGAGCATCCAGTGCGGGCGAGTGGGCATTCGCTACTAGGGAAGCGCGGGCAGTTTAAAAGAGGAGAGAGCGGTAAACATAAGTCGTTATTTATTGCAAAATTAAAAGGTGTATCTGTTGAAAATGGGGGATCGCAGCAATCAATTTCTGCTTCTCCTTGTTTATATTCGAAATCGTTATAATTAAATCTCATTCCGAATTGATAACCGTTTAAATTAACTGTTTTTGATTTATAATTAATAATTGCGTTACAAGCTTCGAGATATTCTCTTCCTATGAGCATATCATATCTATCGGAAAAATGATGGACCCAAAATGTTTGTTTGGTCTGACAAAGCTTACTTGCATGGTAGGACACGGATGTATTTAACTGAATATTACCATTTATGGTATGAACTTTAAGAGGTGTATTTTTAGTTGGAAAATGAAAGTAATTTTCTTTAATTAAATTAATAGAAGATCCTGTGTCTACAACACATCGGAACTCTTGCTTATTCATGATGATTCGTATGTAAGGGTTTCTATTTCCTGTTCGGTGTCCGAGGCTTGTTGATGAAAATTTTCGGTATCCATTTTCATATGGCCACTCGTACTTTCGCGATTTCTTTTTATTGGTCGATTAGGAGCATTAGCCCCATTTTGTTGTGATTGATAATTTATAGGATTCCTAATCTGATTATAATTTAATTTTTGTTGGAATTCTTGTTTTGTTGCTTGATATAATGGGTGGTTTTCATAAAAAGTTTCGCTGTTATTTTTATTATAATTAGGCTTATGTTGGCCTTGAGATGTACTAGCCTGTTGCTTATATTGATTTGGGGAAATATTATTCTGCTGTCTGTATTGGTTTTGGGAATTATAGTTTTGTTGTTTATTAGTATTTTGTTGGGGTTGATAATTTCTCTTATCTTGGTTTTGACTTTGTGAATTCTTTGTTCGATCTGAATAAAATGTTTCATAACAACCTTCTTGTTGTGCTACACATTTTAGTTTATTAGCATTAGTAATATCATACCTAGCCAATGTCATAAAAAGTCTGTCTGGCAATTTTTTCATAATAACATCTTTAACTGTATTATTAAGAGCATTTGTGTATAAAATTGTATTTGAAGCGTTATTTTCTAAGGCTAATTTATTTAATATTACAAAAGATTTGGACTCAATGTCCTCAACAAACTTACGTATACACCCAGGAAAGGGGTGTTATACAGACGTCTTAGTAGTTCTTCGCAGGGCGTCTGGGTTTTATATTTGTTGATGAGGGCGTTCCTTAAATCACTCCAGCATCTGGCTGTTGATAGTTGAGATATCCTCTGAAGAATAAGCTCGACTGGCGTATACATGTTGTGGGGTACAACTCCAGGATGAAATCTATCCTCCTGATGAACGGGCTGAGTTCGAGCGTGTTGCCTCCAAATTGGGGCACTTGCCTGATTTTGTTCAGGGCAGGTTTTTTGACAATAATAGCACTGGTTCTGCCATTTTTGGTTTTTTTATTTAGTTTTATAAATTTTTCACAATTTTAAAAGTTTTGTATTATGAATTTGAATTCAAATTGTTATACCTTGTCACTTACCACTGGTGGGAGAGAACTAAGGTGTTTTATTTTTTATTAACCCTTGTGTTACGAACAAAGGCACTAGCACTTTTACAATAAAACGGGTTTTTGCGAAAAATTTGTTTTTATTATTTTTTTTTTGTTTTAATTACTTGACAGTCACACGGGTCAAGATTTCCTCGCGAACTCGCATTTTTTGCCCAAATTGATAATAGGGCCCGCGCGTAACAAGCACGTGCTTGGTGTCGTTGGGCCACTTGTTTGTACTGCTCGAGTGCATCAACGTCCATCAGATTTGCTTGGTTGTGGGCCACCCTTGAAGTCGATGTCCCAGTCACTTTTGCTGAGCTCGAGTTCCTCGCAGCGTCGGTCTAAAAACTTGAGTAAATCATCCACAGACGGAGATTCAAGTTCCCGGCTTCCCTCAATCCATTTGCGTCGAGTTTCAGCGTCGATCTTGGCCAGAATGAAGTGTTTGATCCAGCAGTCCCTGTTAGTTTGCCCTGCTGCATCCAATCCTCGTACAATCTCCGTGGCCTTGGATGTCGAAGGGAGATTCACAAACGTTTCCAGCAGAGTGTTGACAATGTGACGTGGTCTGTTGTATCGATCAATTAGGCAACTCCAAGCAGCCTCGTAAGCAGCATCCGTCATTGGCATATGACGAATCAAATCAGATGCTTCTCCCGTAATATACGTTTTAAAGTAGTGGAACTTTTGAGTTGCTGTCAGATGCTGCTTGCTATGGATCGTACGCTCGAAGATGTTTTTAAAGGCTGGCCACTCCTTGTAGTCACCAGTGAACACTTTGATATGAATTTTTGGCAGTTCGTTGTGCATTACATTTGCTTCCGAATTTGCCCTCAAAAACGTTGATTGTTGCTCAGCTAAACGCTCATTCAGTTCCTGTTGTTGTTGTAGAAAACGAGCAAGGCTTTCGTTTCCCAATCCAGATGAAGTTGATGCGTCATCGCCAAGGTTGCCAGATTGCCTACCGTTTCTGCCTTCTCTGTCGCTCTCATTAGATGATTGACAGCGCCATTTGATGGTGTGAAACAATCTTAAAGTCTTAAACTCCTTCCAAACGTTGTTGAGCCTTTCCAATGAGACTGTCATATCATCAATTTCCCAGTTTGATCCCGCACGTGGATCTTGTGACGCCGTTAGCAAACGCGTAATACTTGCCTTCGCACGGCTTCTTGATGCCTTCAAAGGCTTTAATTGATCCATGTTAATCAATTGCTCGATCCGGCTCGAAGGACCATATATAAGGTGAAGGATAAACACGGTTTATTTCCGATTTAAGTGGACTGTATCTTAAGCTTTATTGAACCGACTTGTTCCGCTGTAGTCGTATTACTTATACATCTATAAAAAAAACAAAAATATGTCATAGAGAAACCTAAAACCTAAAATACTAATAAGAGCAAGTATATTATTTCAAATTAAAATTGTGGATGCATTCCGTTCATCAACAAATACATTAATAAAATATATGGTTTTTTCGGCTTTAGTCGGACTTTAAGTATTTATTCAGCAAAAGCTCTTCATTATATTCAATACAAAACTACAATAAGCTGGGCGAAAGCATAGACAGACAATCGCTGGTAGCCAGTGGAATCAGGGTGCAGCCTACAACAGCGCATATGCTGTGCCAGCGTCCAGAGTCTAGAAGGAATGCATTCGTTCCCGAATACTTTTATTTCCCTTATGGGTTAGTTGTTTGGTTGTGTGAGTGTTATTTTTCGCATGCTGGCGGCTTTGCTTCTGGCTTGTTGCTTGCTTGCAAGAATTCCTAGATCCTTCAGGCACAAATCAACTCATGGCCATTAAGGTATTTGGGTGAGCTTTTTCCCAGCCGCCTGGAGCTATCTAGGCTTGTACCTGGTGGCTCTCACAATCCCGCACATACTACTGTGGCGGTCCATGTCCGGCCAATGGTACCTTTCTGCAAACCTCGCGGTTATTTCACACTGCCCATGTGTCCGGCCATGCCGATGGCTGTTTTGTTCGGCTATTACCTGCTGCCTAGACCCGGTATTCACAGCTTTCATGAGCTCACAACCTCATTGCCCGCTATGTGGGGAATGTGGATATATAGCTGGTCGGCCTCTACTAAGTGAGCCGGATATGTCCTTTATCCAGCTACATTCGTCTTGCTCCATATGTTGCCCTGATGCCTTTGCGTTTATCCTTCGGCACATTTCTGATAGTGGCTGCCGTGGCAGGGCGTCTGCCATAATATTTAGCAGACCGTTCCTGGAATACTCTGTCCCTTCTGAAGGAATGGGCGTTCAGCGGATGCGCAAGCGTAACAAAGTCTGGCACAAAACGCGTGTACCACGACGCCACTCCCAAGTAGTGTCTCAGCTCCATGACGTTTGGCACTGGCTTTCCCTTGGTCTGTGAAGCGATTCCCCAAGTATTATGTTCCTTCCTGAAGAATTAGCAGTTATCTGAGATTACTTTCAACGCCCGCAATCTCCTGAATTTTTCTTTGAAGTTATAATTGTTCAAACGACCGCTGGAACGTAGCCAACGCGAAGTGCAGGCACCTTGCGATCCCTGGCCACCCCATCTAAGGCTACGGTCGCTGGGCGTTTCTAGATGCTGAATAGCACTGTACTTCTGAACTTGCGCAGGCTTGAGCCGGATTCTGGATTCCACTTCGATTAGTTGTTGTTCCCTCGGTCTGGGAAAACCGGGTTTGCTCTGCATATGATGTTTGTGGGGATTGTTCTCTAGCTTAAATTTCTCCGTTTGCTGATCGAATTGGTCAAACTCGTTCTAGCGCCATAGGGTTGTCCGGGTGCCGATACTCATGCGGACAAACAAACATTCGGAGGGCCAGCTTGCTGTTCTCCTATATCCTCTCCAGGACTTCTTTGGCAGAAGTATGTCCTTCAAGAAAACTACAATGCAAATCCTCAAGCTAAATCAAAACATTCTAATAAAATCGCATCTCTACAATCCAAATAATCGATTTCTTGCCTTCGAATACGCACGTGCAATGCCAATGGTGTTTCATGACACAAACTTGAAATAACTCAATTCCTCAATGAAAACCACATAGACGTAATGCTGCTGGCAGAAACGCATCTCATGTATTGCACAGATCATCCGAACGGTGAAGCCCACTTCTACCAGAGATTTGCAAAAAAATTATTTGCAAGCTACATCCATAAATTTACAATCAGGAAGCGGCATTATTATTTTGAAATAACTATAGAGCAATTCTTGGACATCTACAATTCACTCGGAGATCGCCTTATAGAAGGAGGATACTACAAGGTCAAGCACACGCACTGGAGATCACAACTTGTGACCCCCAAGTAAAGGCAACTGTATGAGCTACATACTGGCCAGCTGAACCCAGAGAACTTCCGGACTTCATTGACTTAGCTGTAACAAAGAACATCCCAAGAAATTTACTAATTCCGAATCACTATCGGACTTATCATCTGACCACTTGCCGGTCTTAATAACGCTTCTTCAAAGCCTCGAAGTAATCCAGCCCTACAGGCTGGCATCTCATAGAACTTACTGGCTAAAGTACAAGTTCTATTGATCTAACGCCTCAGCTCAACATTGATAATTACATTAGCTGCTGTTCTGATGCCCTCGTCCTTGTGGCAGCAGCCAAAATCTCAACACCGGAAGAGACAATTGTCCGCACCAACCAATAAAAAACTATTTTGCAAATCGAAATACTTGTTCGGGAAAAAATGTAGCAGATCGCCGCATTCATAGCTACTTTTTAACGAAACCACTTACCAAAATCCAGTCCTAGTCTGTCGTCCAGCAAGCAAAGTTAAAAAAATAAAAAAAGTGCAGTCTTAAATAATAGTTACAGTGATGTCATTAAACCCTAATATAACGCTGCAACAAGTAACAGCGACGACGACTTTGTGATCACAAAAAAGACTGAGCTCTTGCAAGGTATAGTGGCACTATATAACGATATTATATAGCTCGCAAAATTAAATCCCGCACAACTTAAACCCGCAAAACTAAAACCTGCACAATTAAAGCCGCTCAACCAAAACACGCCAAATTAAATTAATTAAATAAAATTATTGAACGATCTTCAAAGAAAATGCCAAAAGAGTTTTTATTTAAATTTTTATGATTTTATATAACCTGCAAAATTAAATCCCGCCCAATTAAATCCCGCAAAATTAAGCCCGCACAACCAAAACCTGCCAAAAAATTAAATAAAATAAAAAGAATTCAATTTATTAAAAGAAAAACACAAAAAGAGTTATTATTGTCAAAATTAAAGGAAAAATGGCATCCATCTCATCAGTCTCACACTCAAGTGATGAAGTGGTTTCAATTCCCTCTAGCCCTGAAATTATGCTGTCCCCCTTTTACCTAAATATATCAGCGCTTTCCCAAGGCCCAATTGATTCAGACGACGATGCCACCCTAAAGGCACTGGAAGAAAATGACAAGGATCCGCTCACACCGACGGCTAAGGATCTTATCCTTAATAAATACTTAAACAAAGCGGCAATTAAAGCTGCTGAAAATCTAGGCTCCCCAAAAAGAAAATCATCATCTAAATTTGACTTGGGAAGACGTTTTCAGTCTCCCCCATTATCCAAACCCTCTCTTACCAACACATGCGAAAACAAACCCGCTAGAAAATCACTCCCATACTACGGTGAAATCGAAAAAGTCTCCACTGCTCTCTCAAACCTCACACCCACCATGATCATAAACTCAGAAAAAAACTCTTTAAATTGTGGCGGCAATGGCAACGCTATAAATGCCCCACTGTGTTCTACTCCGAAAACAGAACCCACAGATCGCTCTCCCAATGCTACAAACAAGAGAGTTAAATCCAACACAAGTCCACAAAAAGTAGACAAAAACGGTGGGACCCAAACTGCTCATCCGCTCACAAACGAAAGGGAAAAACTCACCACTCTCTCTAACTCTCACTCTCCTCCTCTTTTGCCCTCTAACACAAACACAGCAATTTGTGGCGACAAAAGCCAAGCTGCAAACCCACAAACAAAATCAGCCCCAACAACGGAATCCACACCTCTCTCACACTCAAGCGCAAAAACTGCAGTTGCTTGCGCTCACCCATACGACTGCGATGAAATTAAACCCACCACTCTCTCTCAAATTGCTCCAAGTCTGCTCACTAACACTAATACATTAAGTCATGGTTACAAAATACAAACAGCACCAAAAACAGCTCATCACACCATGGCGATGCACACAAATTAGAATCCACTGCTCCCTCGCACACTAATATAACGAAGAGCACTGCTTGCAATCCTCATTCTCACCCACACACCAAAAATCTCCCTGCCGGCGAGGCTTACACTGGGGAAAATGGGAAGCCATCTCTGCTGCTCCAAAATTTGAAAAATGGCTCCATGGTAGACCCAGCCACTCTTACTCAAGCTTTACTAAATCAGGTTCTAATCAAAAGGCCAAGCTACGCAAAATTAACTTTGACTAATACCTATAAGACTACACTGCCGCCATCGGAGAAAAGGAAGGGATCCCCCCTCTCTGATTTTCCCTCTACCCCACAAGCCAAAAAACAAGATGTCCCCACTCAAACACGCAATAAAAGCACAGTAAGACGTAGCTTGTTTGATGCTAAAACCCCTGGCAAAAGGCGTATGGAAAAGGAAGAAGCCCCGTTTGGTGAAACTCCCTGTAAAAAACACAGGATTTCAGCAGCTCTTTTGGGAGCAGATTTTCCTCATGAAAACATTGTCCCCAGTATTCTCTAGTCTGGTAGCTGCAGAGCACTCTAGAAGAAACTCCTTAGAAACAGAAACTGAGCCAATGGAGACGACTCAGAAGCCCCCACAGCTAAACGATGATGTTGGCCTCCCCCCTTGGCAAATGGTTCCGTTTTTCAAAAAAGTGCCATCAATTTACATAAACAAAATACCCGACTTAATATCCTTACTGGAAAAATTTAATTATAGGGTAGGAGTCTCAAGCTACAGTACGAAAACGACAGTTGGGGAAGGGATTAGGCTTCAGGCTAAAAATATGGAGGTCTATAACATTATAAAGCAGATCCTCAGCGAAACAGGTACTCCAACCTTTTCGCACCAACCAAAAGCTGATAGGGGTTTTAGAGTTGTAATAAGGCACCTACATCCATCCACTCCAGGTGTTTGGATAGTTGGAGAACTGAGCAGGTTGGGTTTCCAAACGACGTATTTGCGAAACCTCAAAAATTTTTCAACAAGCCAGCCTATGAAAATTTTTGAAGCTGAAATTAGTACGAAGGGGGATGGCGAACACTTAAAAATCCTTGCCTTAAAACTACTGGGGGGTCAAAGGATAGAGGTAGAAAGGAAAAACAAATCTAAGGACCCAGTACAATGCTTCAACTGTCAAGGATTTAGACACACCACAAATTTCTGCCAATATCCCTCTAAGTGCATGAAATGCGCCGGCAACCACAAGTCAAGGCACTGCAATAAACCGCGAACAAGTCCACCAACCTGTCCAAACTGTTCCGGCAGCCACGTCAGCTCTTACAGAGGTTGCCCTGCTTTCAAAAAAGCCAAAAACGCCTTAGTTACCAATAAAATCAACATGAACGAAATAAGAAAAACATTAAACTCAGCTGCCAGGATAGACCCTCCTCAGCAAAGAAAAACACACCAACTTTTATATAGTGAAGCAGTTAAGAGTCACGCTAACTCTCACAGGAGGAGGGGGTTTCCCCGCAAAAAGCACCACCTCTTAACTCTGGAGCAAATTGGCACAACCCATTCAAAGTTTCCAAACAAACTGGGTCAATCCCTCCCCCCGATCTTCCTCACACGTATCAGCCATACATAAAAGGCTGAATCGTATGAGAAAAAATTCTGCTGTTGTTGCCCCCAAAAGTATGCCTAACAAAGTTAAAGGATATCCCAAAAAACCTCTCCAAAGGCAGCCTTTTAAACAAGGAAAAGACTCTGAAAGAAACCTTCAGGGCACTCAAGAGACAGGGGACAGCCCGCCAACTACCAGTCGGGCCGCCAGGGCAAACTTTAAACCAAGAATAATCCCCTCTCTCTGAACCGGGACTGGTGATGCGGGTTGAAATGATGGAAAAGAAAATTGACCTTCTTATGGAAAACTTTTCTAAATTCTTCAAGAACCAGGGAATTGAAATTCCGCTCGGAAAATCTATTTCAACAAACTCGCACAACGAACGCCAACCCATTTTTGTTTAAATAACCATTCTCCCGGCAGTGATACCCACAAATTATGAACTTAAATCAATTAAATTGCCAAAATGGAAATACCCTTAAGTTGGGGTATTGGAATGCAAGAGGAGTTGGACGAAAAAGGGACGAGCTTGAGGTTTTTATGGATAGGGAGGGAATACAGATTATGATGGTCATTGAAACAAAGGTGAAGAAGAAACCTCAAATCCTAGACTTCCCAGGTTTCTCTACGTATCATGCTCACAATCCTAGCCGAAACTGTAAAGGTGGCACTGCTATTTTGGTTAGGCATTACATTAGGCATTCCGCCTTAGAGCCAATAGAAACTGAGTCCTGCCAGTGTTCCCCGATCGTTATACTCCCTTCTAGTGGCCGCCGCGCCGATATGATTATAATTGCGCCAATTTACTGCCCACCGATTTTCACCTGGCTTCCGACTCACTTTGATAGACTTTCCAAACACTTTGATGACCTGTTAGGAGGCAGATCAAAATTTATTATAAATGGAGACTGGAATGCCAAACATAGAAGCTGGGGCAATTATCAATCGTGTGCTAGGGGAAGAAATCTACATGAAGCCTTATGTTCCAGAAGGGATTTGGAAATCCTGGCTACAGGACAAGCCACTCATTTCCCTTTTGACAAAAGAAAGCAGCCATCCGCAATTGATTTTTCGGTTTTTAAAGGCTTGCCCCGCAGAAATTTGAAGATCTCTTCATCCCCCGATCTCAGCTCGGACCACCTTCCCTTAAGCATACTTATAAACTTCAATGCTCAAAATTCCTTCTGCAGTATTTCAAACCACGAACCTATCATCTCAAAAGCCACAAACCTTAGCAAGTTTAAAAAACTGCTTGATGAGAAAATCCTGTTAAACACAGAAATCCACAGTGGTGACGATATTGAAGACTGCGTTGGTATTTTCTTAAAAAACATCAATGAGTCGGCTAAGGACGCTACCCCCCTTTTCGGCCCTCAAAATGGTTCAAACAATCGTCAACATAGCAGAAAGAATTTTATAACTCTGGACGAGAGCACAGCTAGACTTTTTAATGAGAAAAGGGAATTAAACAGAATTTTCAGGAGTACAGGAACTGAGGAAGCCAAAATCTGGTTTAAACATGCTCAAAATAAGCTGGCCAGGGAGATACAAAAAATTAAGGGAAAGAAATATAAACGAGATGGTTAAAGACATTGGCACTACTGACTGATATAGAATGCAAAAGTTATGGAAAATTACCAATAATGTCAAAAAACAGACGCAACCTTGCTGGTCTCTAAAACGTGAAGTCGACGCAAACTCCCCGGTCTATAGCAATACCTGGACAAGAACTTTAAATGAGAAAGCGGAAGCTTTTGTACACCATCTCGAAAGACGTTTTAAACCAAACTTGAGAAATGAGGAGTCGGATAGGATGGGGACGAGAGTGGAGTTGGAAAGATTACAAAAAGTTAAACCTGTTGATCGATTCCCTGGAAAATAATAAGGCTCCTGGGCAAGATAAAATTGATAACAAGCTTATCAAACAGCTAACAAAAAATTCCAGGCTTTATCTTCTCCTAATATTCAATACTATCCTCAAAACCGGCCATTTCCCATCAGAATGGAAACATGCTCAGATCACAATGATCCTTAAACCAGGGAAGAGCCCCTCCTGTGTAAAGTCCTACCGTCCCATCAGCCTTCTGTCGGGTCTCCCAAAAATGTTTGAAAAAGTACTCTTAACAAGGCTTTTTGAAGCCGAACCCTTCGCAAATGCCATCCCAAACCATCAATTTGGATTTTAGAAAGAACACGGGGCAGAGCACCAACTTGAAAGAGTCACAAACTTCATTCTACAGGCATATGAGGATAAAGAAGTTTTCTCTGCCACTTTTGTAGACATTTCAGAGGCCTTCGATAGGGTTTGGCATGAGGACCTACTTTTTAAACTTGCAAAACTGCTTTCAACCAGGCTCTACATCATCCTAAAAAACTACCTCAAGGACAGAACATTTACGGTGAAAGTCACAAGCGAGGCAATTTCCAGGGAGGGCAAAATCGAGGCAGGGGTTCCACAGGGTAGCATCCTGGGCTCAATTTTGTACTCAATCTACACCTCGGACATACCAATGCCCGTAAAATCCAGATCTAGTACATATTTCCCGTCCTATTTCTCGAAAAATGTAATGCTTGCCACATACGCAGACGACACCATCCTCATTGGCCGTGCCCAAACAGGAAATGCTGCGGTAAATCTTTGCCAAACCTACATCACCGAGTTCTGCAAATGGGCAAAAAGATGGGACATATCCATTAACGAAAAAAAGACGGGGCATGTTCTTTTCTCCCTTAAAGGGAATCTGGAAAGCGGCCATTCCCCTCCCATAGTTGATGGACAAAGGGCGACGAAAAGTACTAAGCAAAAATACTTAGGTATTCTGTTGGATAAAAGGCTCTCTCTAGGACCCCATGTCTTACAGCTAAAACAAAAGATAATTAGCGCTTACAATAAACTGGAATGGCTCCTTGGTAGTAAAAGCAAAATGCCAAACAACACAAAAGCCCTTCTCTTCAAGCAAATCATCTCTTCCATTTGGCACTACTCCATAGCAGTTTGGGGATCTATTATTTGCAACACAAATGCTGACAAAATCCAAGGTATTGAAAACAGACTGATTAGGAAATCCATAAATGCGTATAGATACACCAGTCAGGCTGCCAGCAGAGCCAAATTCAACATAAAGTCTTTACCGGAAGTTTATAATCAGGCCAGCCAGCGATTTGTGGACTCAGTGGAAAGCCACACAAATCCGCTGATCAGGGATCTTCTAATAAATCCCTTCATCCCAAAAAGATTGGCTCCAAGTAGACCGAGATACCTGGACCGATACAGAAAATTCTTTCTAACAAAACATCAAGCTCTTCCAAAACGACCAAAAGAGCCCACATATGATTGGATATATGGTTATACTGAGGAGGAGGAAATCAAGATCTGTTCCACACTAAGGCAATCATATCGAGAGAGTCTCCCGACCCTGCTTCGTTTGGAAGATGAGTTAGATGAGGTAAAAGAGAGGCATCACTGATATACTCCTCACTGCAGAGAATGCATGCCAGTCATATTTGCGGTCTGTCGTGCGGCAAACGACGGATTTGTGGCTGGTCTGACGGCGGCGCTAGAAATACCTTAACTGCGGCACAATAATGGCTATCTCTCTCCGCGAGTTTCCGCTTTTGGTGAAGATATTTATTCTGCAATTAATGAATGAATATACTTTCAATTATATCTGCTTTTGTTCGATACTTACACTGGATCTTTGATAGACGCTACTTAACAAGTGACAGGTGGGACCGGTTTGCGATCTCTGTTTTCAAACCAGCCGAGCTTATTCTGAGAGGTGGCGCGGCGAGTCAGCAAAAATCCTTGGAGATTGAGTTCTGGAACACACGTACGACAACGGACTCCAGCTGACGGCTGCTATGAGGCAGAAACTCTTCCACAGGCGACGGATGATGCTTTTCCCAGATGAGAGGCCGCTGCATTGTTTTCATGATGATATTGGGCGCTCAATCCTTAGGGACTACTTGCCAAATCTCCTGGCAGTTGATGAAGACAGCCATCCATACTGACAAACATTCGCAGCGCTTTTCCACCTGGTGCACAATACTTCCTCCTGCTGGACCTGTGTACATCATTTTTCTACGGCGGTGAATGCGACTGCTCTCTTTCCTGTTTCCCCGGAAATAGACGCATCATACCGGCCTCCTATGAAGGAAGCGGGAAAACCAGGCCCATGGCCTTAAGGATAAAGCTGGCTGTCCTGAACGAAGAGAATACCCTCACTCATGTAAGCATGCTGATGGTTGACTCCCTGTTTCCCGATGTCTGCAGAGAATTCAAAGAAATCACCACTCATTGGAACCGCATACTACCCGATGCATTCAAAAACAGTCTCCATGGATCTGCAAAGGATAAATATGGAACGCATTAAAGCTATTACAAGTTGGATGATTAAAACCTTGCACGTCGGATGCTTGATACAAGCGAACTGGAATTTGACAGCAGCGAGTAAATTCTCCGGGCCTCTTCTTGCCGTCGGTGAAAAATTCTCGTTGTACAAGTTCTCTCAGGATCTGCAGAAGCGCCACTTTTGGGAAAAGCCCATCGATGCGGGCCCTTCCGATTTTAGGATTACTTCCTGCTGCCCCGACTGACTTCACATATGCGCTGGCGGATGGCTTCTCTTCTTCTATCAAGATTTGCGGAGGACTTGAGTGTGATCGCCACGGACTGGGCACTTCATCCTATCTGGTGTTTCTGTTTGGAACTGCAAAGATTTAAATTGGTTACGGCTGGAAACTATAATTAAATAAACTGGAAATAATAAAACGGCTGAGGGATTTTTTCTCACCGTTTGCGATACAAAAACAAGAGAGAACGCTATAGTCGGGTGCCCCGACTATCAGATACCCGTTACTCAGGTAAAGGGAGTGCGAGGGAGATGGAGATAGAAACTTTGATCACGCATAACTTTTTAACGAATGGTCCGATTTGAAAAATTTCTTCTACATTTCGATAGGTATTGATAAACACAATAAAACTGCATTTTTTCCGAAATATTTAAATTTTTAAAATCGTATATTTGCGATAGTGGGCGTTAAAGGGGGCGTGGCACCTTTTTGAAACAAACTTGCGCTGCGTAGGAACTTCTAAAATCTACATGCAAAATGCCAATCTTCTAGCTTTTATAGTTTCCGAGATCTCAGCGTTCATACGGACAGACAGACGGACAGACAGACGGACAGACGGACAGACGGACATGGCTAGTTCGACTCGGCTAGTGATCCTGAACAAGAATATATATACTTTATAGGGTCGGAAACGCTTCCTTCTACCTGTTACATACTTTTGCACGAATACAATATAACCTTTTACTCTACGAGTAACGGGTATAATAAGGACGAGGCTCAGCATTTTTTCTGTGGCTTTCTAAAATGACCCTGTTGCAAGGAGATTGGTGTCCATTGCCATCTCATTGGTGACTGTAGTAGGATTTACGATGCGTGATTCTTCTTGGGCTCTAGCTGCTGATCACACACAGGACTCTTACTCACCCAAACACCATACATGGATGCCTCTGCAAAAAACTGAAAATGACGGCGCTCTCCTCTATCACACAGGTCGGAGGTATGAAAGCCATCAGCTGCTGTTGGTGGCTCTTGGCTGACGATGACCGACTTTTCTGGCGGGGTGGCGCTGTACGAAAAACAGATAGGAATCTGTGATGATTTAGTTGCTGTTTTGACGACTCAGACCTGCCGCTTTTTGGTGTTTTTGCTCTGTTTTCCCGGCGTGTTTTTGCTGCATCAACTCCGGACTGTTTTGTGGAAAAATAAAAGAGAAATGCTCATTAACTTTGCAACACGCTTTGTTTACCTTAGCAAAACCAATGTTTGCCGCCTATAACACAGTGGCCACGGAGTCGGCAAAAAATTCATTTAGAACGCAGTTAAAAGCTATTACAGTAGGATACCAGGCCTGTGCGGACTCTCTTGGGATCTGCAGAGGCGGCACTCCTGAAAGGGTCTACTGCCCTATCTTTTCCTGTAGATCAACTCCTGCTACTCAAAAGGACTCCAATTGGCGCACTTAAATCTCTTGGCAATCCGATGTACATAGACATGTCCTCTGTTTTTCAGTACGCGCCCCGGCTGTTGGTTTATTTTTGGCTGACGGGACCTCTGGACCTCCAAGACTTAAACCAAAACCGTGGCATACCACATTAAACCTATTGCACGGATTTTTGGATTGGATGGGTGCAGGTACCTGTAACAAGCTGCAGATGCCTCTAACAAATGGTTTTCACCCAATTCAACGTACACAACATTCATACGCTCCTGTTAGTGGCTATTCTCCGTCAAGTTTCTGCGGGAATTCTATAAACGACTACCACAAACTAGAGACTGGATCCTGTCTAACGATTTGACACGATTTAAAGCTATTACAAGTCGGTTTTGGCATAACTGAATATAGGTAGCGGGGCGGTTTCTTGGCAGCAGCGGTTGAACTTTATTTTGGCTGATGGAGACTTATCACATGTAAATATCGCTGCAAGAGCTTAGCTTTTGTTGTCGACGATGGCCCTTACAAATGGCCTTGCTGAACGGAATAATGATGCCCATTAGCTCTCGCGCTTTCCTGCTGCCAAAAATGATTCCAGTTGGCGTTCTTCAATTTTATTGGCAGCCGGCGCGCACAGGCCCACTCTCTGTCCAGTACACGCCCCGTCCGATGGTTTTTCTCCTGCGGATTTGGACGAAAATGGCCACCTTGAGCTGGAGACTGCATCCTGACCGGCGCCTCTTTTTGTAACTGCAAGGATAGAAATTGGCTACGATCAGAATCTATAAAATGGCTTAAGGAATTTTCCTACCGTATACAACACGAAAGTGGAAATGAAGCCCAGCTGTTTTCTCCGTTAGTGTCTGAGGATGGCTTTGCTACTTGGAGATTGCGGTGTTTTTTGGGGGCGGTCCTCACGGTGCGATGCTGCAAGCTGTCCGACTTCCTTAAAAAACAGTCGCCACGGTCCTGCAAATAAAATGGAGATTGCTGTCATCATGTGTGGCTACTGCGAGACGAGAATCTAAGGGAGCGCGGGATATTGAAGCTCCTTGCGCGTGGCTGAGGTGCGGCGAGGGATGGCGGTTGGGATGATTGGATTGTATCCCCTCCGGGACTGCTTGGATGTCTTTTTTCTGCTCAAATTATTTGTGGCTCCCACGAATTGTTTATGTACTAAAATTAATGTTACCAACTGTCGAGCTCATAGCTAAAGTTATCTAAGACATGTACCAGAATTGTGGTAGAATTTTTTACAATTTAAAAACTGTTATACTAAACCTAGCTTTAAGTACTAATCTGTCTCAAAGCCATGTAAATTTCTCTCTCTCTCATTAATCAGAGGCCAATAAAAGTAGCATGGGGCAACTAGGTACCATCCAGTCCTATTCTGTCGTCCAGCAAGCAAAGTTAAAAAGGAAGTTCGACGATGTAACGCCCCTTTGAGTCCCGAGAATATTTTTCACAAAGTGCTGTTCAACTTCGTCGTCCTCTGGTTTTCCATGAGATTCCTGGTTGACATCCTCCAGCTCCCAAAAGCGCCGAAGAGTTGAGTCAATGTCAATAGCCGTGTGCATTGTTGTTGTAGATGAACAGTCGGTAGTGATGATAGATGTTATGACCCATCCAAAAATGGTCGAAATGGCGATGATGTTGCCCTGAATGTCGAAAATCTTTTGACCGGTAAACACGGTCCAAACATAATCGCTGCCCAAGAGAATATCGACTGGCGCCAACGATTGATAGTCAGAATCCGCAAGCTCAAAGACAGCGAATAACTTGAGTGCTGAGGCATCGATATCGTGTCTTGCTAACGTGGAGGTAATTTTGCTGAGTACGTGTGCACGTACCTTCATTGTATGATCTGAGATACTTGACTGCATGTACAGTGTGCTGCGACCTCTAGTTGTCTCTGCCTTGATCGATGAAATTCCAGACACCAAAATGCGTGAGGGCGAGCGTGACAGACCAAGTGCCTGTACGCACCTCTCTGAGATGTACGACAGTTCCGAACCACTGTCCAAAAGTACCCGACATGTAGCGTGCGATCCTTGTGCGTTTTTAACAAACACCAGAGCTGTTGGCAATGCACTTTTCCTTAGCCCTTGGGGCCGTGTAGCCGTTGTTGATCCGTTGCACAAGGACTCAGCTGGGGGAGCCACTTGCGCACGAGCGATATGGCTGATGGTCCCCGTAGCATCTTCGGGAGCGCTTGAGATGTGCTTTTCATCAATGTGTGGCTGTGTCGTGGTCACAGCGGCTTGCGATCCAGAAATATCTACATGTAGGAGAGAGTGGTGGCGATTATGGCAAAACTTGCATGTAAATTTGGATTCACACTTGCGTGATACATGCCCATGCTTAAGGCAGTTGAAACACAATGATTTTGCCTTAACAAATGTGCGTCTCTGCTCGATGGATGCTTCAGCAAGCTTTGGGCAACCGTAGATTTTGTGCTCCTTAGAGTTACATTTCGCACAAGCATTTTCTTCCATCGATACTAAAGCGTGTGACGAACGCTTTGCATTGCTTGGTTGTGGGCCTCCCTTGAAGTCGATGTCCCAGTCACTTTTGCTGAGCTCGTGTTCCTCGCAGCGTCGGTCTAAAAACTTGAGTTAATCATGCACAGACGGAGATTCAAGTTCCCGGCTTCCCTCAATCCATTTGCGTCGAGTTTCAGCGTCGATCTTGGCCAGAATGAAGTGTTTGATCCAGCAGTCCCTGTTAGTTTGCCCTGCTGCATCCAATCCTCGTACAATCTCCGTGGCCTTGGATGTCGAAGGGAGAATCACAAACGTTTCCAGCAGAGTGTTGACAATGTGACGTGGTCTGTTGTATCGATCAATTAGGCAACTCCAAGCAGCCTCGTAAGCAGCATCCGTCATTGGCATATGACGAATCAAATCAGATGCTTCTCCCGTAATATACGTTTTAAAGTAGTGGAACTTTTGAGTTGCTGTCAGATGCTGCTTGCTATGGATCGTACGCTCGAAGATGTTTTTAAAGGCTGGCCACTCCTTGTAGTCACCAGTGAACACTTTGATATGAATTTTTGGCAGTTCGTTGTGCATTACATTTGCTTCCGAATTTGCCCTCAAAAACGTTGATTGTTGCTCAGCTAAACGCTCATTCAGTTCCTGTTGTTGTTGTAGAAAACGAGCAAGGCTTTCGTTTCCCAATCCAGATGAAGTTGATGCGTCATCGCCAAGGCTGCCAGATTGCCTACCGTTTCTGCCTTCTCTGTCGCTCTCATTAGATGATTGACAGCGCCATTTGATGGTGTGAAACAATCTTAAAGTCTTAAACTCCTTCCAAACGTTGTTGAGCCTTTCCAATGAGACTGTCATTTCATCAATTTCCCAGTTTGATCCCGCACGTGGATCTTGTGACGCCGTTAGCAAACGCGTAATACTTGCCTTCGCACGGCTTCTTGATGCCTTCAAAGGCTTTAATTGATCCATGTTAATCAATTGCTCGATCCGGCTCGAAGGACCAAATATATGGTGAAGAATAAACACGGTTTATTTCCGATTTGAGTGGACTGTATATTAAGCTTTATTGAACCGACATGTTCCGCTGTAGTCGTATTACTTATACATCTATAAAAAACAAAAATATCTCATAGTGAAACCTAAAACCTAAAATACTAAAAAGAGCAAGGATAATATTTCAAATTAAAATTGTGGATGCATTTTGTTCATCAACAAATACATTAATAAACAAGAGAGAACGCTATAGTCGGGTGCCCCGACCATCAGATACCCGTTACTCAGGTAAAGGGAGTGCGAGGGAGATGGAGATAGAAACTTTGATCACGCATAACTTTTTAACGAATGGTCCGATTTGAAAAATTTCTTCTACATTTCGATAGGTATTGATAAACACAATAAAACTGCATTTTTCCGAAATATTTAAATTTTTAAAATCGTATATTAGCGATTGTGGGCGTTAAAGGGGGCGTGGCACCTTTTTGAAACAAACTTGCGCTGCGTAGGAACTCCTAGAATCTGCATGCAAAATGCCAATCCTCTAGCTTTTATAGTTTCCGAGATCTCAGCGTTCATACGGACAGACAGACAGACAGACGGACAGACAGACGGACAGACGGACAGACAGACAGACGGACAGACAGACGGACAGACAGACGGACAGACAGACGGACGGACGGACATGGCTATATCGACTCGGCTAGTGACCCTGATCAAGAATATATATACTTTATAGGGTCGGAAACGCTTCCATCTAGCTGTTACATACTTTTGCACGAATACAATATACCCTTTTACTCTACGAGTAACGGGTATAAATATATGGTTTTTTTGGTTTAATTGGGACTTTAAGTATTTATTCAGCAAAAGCTCTTCATTATATTCAATACAAAACTACAATAAGCTGGGCGAAAGCATAGACAGACAATCGCTGGTAGCCAGTGGAATCAGGGTGCAGCCTACAACAGCGCATATGCTGTGCCAGCGTCCAGAGTCTAGAAGGAATGCATTCGTTCCCGAATACTTTTATTTCCCTTATGGGTTAGTTGTTTGGTTGTGTGAGTGTTATTTTTCGCATGCTGGCGGCTTTGCTTCTGGCTTGTTGCTTGCTTGCAAGAATTCCTAGATCCTTCAGGCACAAATCAACTCATGGCCATTAAGGTATTTGGGTGAGCTTTTTCCCAGCCGCCTGGAGCTATCTAGGCTTGTACCTGGTGGCTCTCACAATCCCGCACATACTACTGTGGCGGTCCATGTCCGGCCAATGGTACCTTTCTGCAAACCTCGCGGTTATTTCACACTGCCCATGTGTCCGGCCATGCCGATGGCTGTTGTGTTCGGCTATTACCTGCTGCCTAGACCCGGTATTCACAGCTTTCATGAGCTCACAACCTCATTGCCCGCTATGTGGGGAATGTGGATATATAGCTGGTCGGCCTCTACTAAGTGAGCCGGATATGTCCTTTATCCAGCTACATTCGTCTTGCTCCATATGTTGCCCTGATGCCTTTGCGTTTATCCTTCGGCACATTTCTGATAGTGGCTGCCGTGGCAGGGCGTCTGCCATAATATTTAGCAGACCGTTCCTGGAATACTCTGTCCCTTCTGAAGGAATGGGCGTTCAGCGGATGCGCAAGCGTAACAAAGTCTGGCACAAAACGCGTGTACCACGACGCCACTCCCAAGTAGTGTCTCAGCTCCATGACGTTTGGCACTGGCTTTCCCTTGGTCTGTGAAGCGATTCCCCAAGTATTATGTTCCTTCCTGAAGAATTAGCAGTTATCTGAGATTACTTTCAACGCCCGCAATCTCCTGAATTTTTCTTTGAAGTTATAATTGTTCAAACGACCGCTGGAACGTAGCCAACGCGAAGTGCAGGCACCTTGCGATCCCTGGCCACCCCATCTAAGGCTACGGTCGCTGGGCGTTTCCAGATGCTGAATAGCACTGTACTTCTGAACTTGCGCAGGCTTGAGCCGGATTCTGGATTCCACTTCGATTAGTTGTTGTTCCCTCGGTCTGGGAAAACCGGGTTTGCTCTGCATATGATGTTTGTGGGGATTGTTCTCTAGCTTAAATTTCTCCGTTTGCTGATCGAATTGGTCAAACTCGTTCTAGCGCCATAGGGTTGTCCGGGTGCCGATACTCATGCGGACAAACAAACATTCGGAGGGCCAGCTTGCTGTTCTCCTATATCCTCTCCAGGACTTCTTTGGCAGAAGTATGTCCTTCAAGAAAACTACAATGCAAATCCTCAAGCTAAATCAAAACATTCTAATAAAATCGCATCTCTACAATCCAAATAATCGATTTCTTGCCTTCGAATACGCACGTGCAATGCCAATGGTGTTTCATGACACAAACTTGAAATAACTCAATTTCTCAATGAAAACCACATAGACGTAATGCTGCTGGCAGAAACGCATCTCATGTATTGCACAGATCATCCGAACGGTGAAGCCCACTTCTACCAGAGATTTGCAAAAAAATTATTTGCAAGCTACATCCATAAATTTACAATCAGGAAGCGGCATTATTATTTTTTTTGAAATAACTATAGAGCAATTCTTGGACATCTACAATTCACTCGGAGATCGCCTTATAGAAGGAGGATACTACAAGGTCAAGCACACGCACTGGAGATCACAACTTGTGACCCCCAAGTAAAGGCAACTGTATAAAGCAATTATAAATTTGAGCAACAAACTCGACTATGTCTCTACCAGCAGCCCTACATACTGGCCATCTGAACCCAGAGAACTTCCGGACTTCATTGACTTAGCTGTAACAAAGAACATCCTAAGAAATTTACTAATTCCGAATCACTATCGGACTTATCATCTGACCACTTGCCGGTCTTAATAACGCTTCTTCAAAGCCTCGAAGTAATCCAGCCCTACAGGCTGGCATCTCATAGAACTTACTGGCTAAAGTATAAGTTCTATTGATCTAACGCCTCAGCTCAACATTGATAATTACATTGGTTGCTGTTCTGATGCCCTCGTCCTTGTGGCAGCAGCCAAAATCTCAACACCGGAAGAGACAATTGTCCGCACCAACCAATAAAAAACTATTTTGCAAATCGAAATACTTGTTCGGGAAAAAAGAAGCCTACAACGCGCTTGGCAATGTAGCAGATCGCCGCATTTAAAGCTACTTTTTAACGAAACCACTTACCAAAACCCTAAAGAATAAAGAAGAGCTTGCGCAGCGCCGTTACATCAAGAAATTATCGCCGACCAGTCCAAAGCATCCTTTGTGGAGAGCTCATCCAGATTTAAGCTCTCCGATAGAATCAGTCCGATTAGAAATTCCTCGGGTACTTGGGCCCTCAGCGACGAAGAGAGAGCAAAAACGTTTGCTTTACACCTACAAAATGTATTTCAGCCAAACGCCCTCACAAACTCTTTTGATCCACCGTCGCTCAAGTGAGCCGTTTGTGTTTAGAGCACTTGAAATTGTTAATGTCATTAGGAAGCAATTAAAACCAAAATCACAAAACTTGGGTATTACCCAAAAAAGATACCGAAGCCTGGGAAAGACCACACAATTCCCTCATCGTACAGCTGTCAAGAAGTCAAGTTTTACTGCCAGAAAACACTCATAAGTTACTTGAGTCGTACCTTTACCACAAAATCTTCGCGGTGATATGCAATGCAACAACATCAAAAAGGGTACAACATTGAAGCTGGAGTTCCACAAGATAGCGCATTGGGACCTACTTTATTTGTCCTATACACAGCAGACATTCCAACAAAGGAGAGGCTGCCTACGTCCACATCAATGAATAAAAGTGTAAACATATATAACGTTTACTCTTAACAGACAATCGTGCCCACCGCCTAATTTGGATAGTACGCATATCCCGCAAGACAGCGATGTAACATATCTCGGCGTCCACCTCGACAGACGCCAGATGAACAGAAGCCAAAACAAGCGGAGGCAATCACGTCCCTGGAGGACATTATTGCGAAAATAGGCCTGGCCGTAAATGGCCTCTCCCTTCTGTTTAAGGACCACAGGGTCGTCAAACAGCCGATGCGCGATCTTCTAACAGAGCTGGTAGAGCTGCATAAAACGGCAGTGGCCTCCGTCAAGCAGGAGGAAGCCACAGGAAAGGAGTGCAGGGAAAGTGCCACGCAAACCACACCGAGAGCCGAACAGCGTGATAACAAGCTGTGTGGAAAAGAAAGGATTGTAGCGACACCAAAAAGGGCAAGGGAGCCAGCAGCAGGCCAAAAATGTACGCCACCAATGTAGAGGGTACATCGGGAACGGATACATGAGAAGCGACACGAAGATTTCCAGCAAGTAGCCGACAGAAACCCTAAGGGAAATTCCAAAAGGCAGCTCAGGGCCAGACCAGACGCCATCGTGGTTGCAAGAGTCGGGGAGATTACCTACGCGGAACTTCTCAAGGCCGTTAAAGGAGACTCCACGTTAAAACACGCCAGTGGGGACGTACAGACCATCCGTAAGACGGCCAAGGGAGATCTTTTGCTGCAGCTGAAGAAGTCTCCAGACCACAGCGCGGAGGAGGTTAAAAAGGCAGTCGGAAACGCTCTCGGGGTTAAAGCAGTTGTAAGGGCCCTGACCGAGCAAACCAGACTTGAGGTCATGGACTTAGACGAAGTCACAACCAAGGAGGAGATAGTGGAGGCTATAAACAGTAAGCTAGGCGATACCCCTCTTTCGGAGGAGGCCGTAAAGTCGCTGAGAGCCACCGTTTCTGGTGGCCTGCAGATAGCCACACTAATGTTGCCAACACCCACAGCGAACAAGCTGGTAAACATGGGGAAAATAAGGATTGGATGGGTGATCTGCCGGATTAAACCCATTTTTTCGCCAAAACGCTGCTATAAGTGTCTCGCGTTCGGCCATATCTCGTCGAACTGCACGGAAAAAACGGATTTGCGCGGAGCATGTTTCAAGTGTGGTGGAAAAGACCACGAGGCCAGAAGCTGCAATAGGGACCCACATTGCCTACTCTGCGCGGGAGCTTTAAATGCCCAGCGTACGTCGAGGCGGTAAAAACTCAACAAAGATGCTAAGGGTCAGCTAAACCTCAACCACTGCAGGGTGGCCCAGGACCTTATCAACCAAACAACACGTGGGTCACGGATCAATTGGGAAAAGCAGCAATCTGGACATGTGGGCAACCGGCCCAACATCTAGCATGCGTGAAAGCATCAAAAGGCTACGTAAGGGCGAAGCTAAAAGACCTTTGGATTTTTAGCTGCTACTTTCCACCCAGCTGGACACTAGAGGAGTTTATCGAGACGATAGACAGCCTGGCAATCGACATAAGAGCACACTCGCCTGCGATTGTTGCCGGGGACTTCAATGCGTGGTCAACGGAGTGGGAGTCAGCCTCAACAAACGCCAGAGGAAGAGTGGTCACTGAGACGTTCGCATCGCTGGACGTTCTCCTACAAAACAGGGGTTCTACGAAAGACCAATATAAACACTAAGATGCGTAACGCCCATAAATTGGTTTTGCAATATGCAGCTCGTTTTTTGGTGGTGACGAAAATTCCGCTCTCTCCGCTCGCACAAAGTTGAGAGCGTAAAAATCTAAAAATAGAATTGCACGAATAAGGAAGTGCGTATGTGTGCGTATTTGTTCGAGAAGACGATTTTCGTCCAGAAATCATTTCTGGACTAAGAAACTAATTGTGTGTCAAAAGAACTTCTATGATTGAACAGGATGATTATTTAAATTGCATTTATGTATATATGGCAATGAAGCTTGATGTAAAACTTGTTTATATACCTTAAATATTAATATCTGCATATTTAATTCATAGTTTCGTTTTACATATTTAAATTAAAGCTAAAAACATAACTTTTAATACAAAACATATAAAACTGCTTGATTAAATTTAAAAATATTTCTATAAAGTTTAATATATTTGTATATACTATGATTGTTAAACAAAAACAAAGCGAAGTTTATTTAAATTGAATATATTTAAAGGATATTAAATTAAATATATTGTGAGGCACCGTAAAAGCTGCCCCACATTCCCACAAATATTGGTAGACAATAAGTTAATAATGATAAGATAGTAATTTAAGATGTACATATTGGTAGACAATAAGAAAAGAGCTAGTACTAAGATAGGATAGGCCACGGAGGCAGGCAAGAAGCCAAAAGAGCCGTTAAGTTCAAAAGAACTTCGGCCGTTAGCCGGTAGTTCAAACAGGCGTTATTTAATGTAGGATCTCAGCTGATCAGGCACTCTACTCAGCGAGTTAGGCGATCTACACACGATCGGATTAGGCGACCTGCGCACGGTTTCAGTGTTGAGAAGCGAGGACCCGGCTGGCTATATAAACCCGGCGGCTGCTAGCCCAGCTCTCTTTCATTCGCCACCAGTCAAGGAACAAGCATCGAAGCCAGAGGAAACCACGCAAAAGGACACGCAGGACACCAAGGACCCGCAGGACATCAAGGATCAGGACGAAGGACCCTAGTGAGTAGAGTGCGAGAGAGATAGGGAGAGACAGGGAAAGAAAATAGTGCGGCTAGGGAAAATATACAGATAGAAAAGAGGAAGAAAAGCCCACAAAGATAACCAAGCAAAAATAAAACGAAAGTACGGACAATAAGAACAGCGAACATACACCGAGTTGGATTTATTTCTTCCCGGACCCTCAGAGCCCTGATCCGCGTGTGCTAAAACAGTGGCCTAAACCGAGCTGGTTGCGTTTTCGAGAAGATTCCTCTGCGCAACTGGACCTTGGTGGCAGCCACGTGCACAGACGTGAAGGCGTGCAAGTACGGGTTTTCTCTCCGCTTGCATAGCTTTCCGTCGCGATTCCGGTCGACACACACAAGCCTCAAGTAACACGAACCCGACCCGCGTGTGCCAAACAGTGGCCCAGGCCAAGCCGGTTGCGTTTCCGAGAAGATTCCTCTGCGCAACTGGACTTTGGTGGCAACCACGTGCACAGACGTGAAGGCGTGCAAGTACGGGTTTTCTCTCCGGTTGCATAGCTTTCCGTCTCGGTTTCGACCGACGCACACCCATCCCGAGCAGTGGGAGCCTGTCCCAGAACTGGGAACGCTGACTTCTGTCCATGTTTAGAGACGATTCCTCTGCGTGGGCGTGAAACAGCACCCCAGGCGGCGGGAGTTGACACAGTGGTACGGGCCAATCCTCCCACTGTGCCTCCTCCGGCACGCACGTGACGGCTTTCACTCGTTCGCGTCCGGCCCAAATCTGAGTCCCAAACGCCTGCCGCCATAGTTTTGGTTGGGGCTCTCTCTCCTCTATTTGCAACGGGGGACTTTTATCGTTCCGTTTAAACGTGGCCGTCACCAACGACACCACTGATCCTCGCCAAACCTCGGTTCGGCCGCACAGCGCCGTCGCCTCGTTCCGACCATCGACGCCGGGAATCCGCGCCGTATTTGTGTCCAGGCCGCGGAGCGCCGCCACCAACGCATTCGAGAAGCATCATCGACGCAGTGTATCATCACTAGGCCTCGTTCCGGCCGCTTAAGGCCGCCGCTAACGTGACCGAGAGCAACCGCTCACGCAGCTCAGCTCCGCCAGCCCCGTTCCGGCCATCGAAGCCACTGATCCCTGCCGGATTTGTGGGCGAGGCGACTCAGCGCCACCCACGTGGTCAAGCATCGCCACCGAAGCAGCGCCGCCACCGACGCATAGCCATCACCTACGCAGCGCAGCTTTGTCAGCCCTCGTTTCGGCCAACGACGCCGCTGATCCCCACCGGATTCCGGCCAAGCCGCCCAGAGTCGCCGCCAACGTGGTCGCTGGCCATCAACGTCACTGAGCCGCACTGGATTTCAGATAGGCCGCTCAACGTCGCTCCAAGGTGGTCGTGGACCACCACCGACGCAGTGCAGCTTTGCTAGGCCTCGTTCCGGCCGCTTCGTGCCATCGCCACAACGTGGTCGCTGGCCACCAACGCCGTTCAACATCGCCACTAAGCCTCGTTTCGGCCACTCTACGTCGCCGCCAACGTGGTCGTTGGACACCGTTCGCTGGATCTCATATCGCCGAAAAGAGGAACTGGAGGGACTCCTCAAGGAGTTCGGATTAGAAACGGCAGGAACGGCAACCGAGCTGCGAACACGACTAGCCGACTTTATCGGGAAGACAGAGCATGGCCAGGCTACGCTGTCTCGACTCGCCCAGCTAGAAGCCCTCTATCCCGAGGCACCATCCGCGAAGGAAGTGCAATCACGGTCCACGTCCCCAATGCCGGAAGCAGGGGGCATGAAGCTGATCGTACCCGGGCGGTCATCCTCACTAGGACGCATGACCACCAGCGCGGAAGCCCAGAACGCAACCACGGCCTCCACTGACCGAGCACCGCGCGATGCCATATCCGCAGCAGTACTGACAGAGAAGCTACGGAGCTGGGGAATCCTCTTCGACGGACAAACGGACCCGGTCCATTTCGTGGAACGAGTCGAGGAAGGAGCAGCCGCCTACAACGTCCGGATCAGCGACGTACCCAGAGCCATCTCCGGATTACTATCTGGAAGAGCGGAAGGCTGGTACTGAGCCTATCGCATGCACTCCGCGCCATGGCTTCTATTTAAGACCGAGTTTTTGGAGTTCTTCCTGCCTCCGAGGTACTTTCAAAGGTTGGAGGACACGATCCGCACCCGGTATCAACAGCCGCAGGAGCCATTCAAGAACTTTCTTATGGACCTGAGACTCATGATGCAACGCGCGAAGTACACTCTGGCAGACGAGCTCGAAAGGATATATAAGAACTTGTTGCCAGAATATCAGCTCTTTATCCGTCGCCACGAGTTCTCCACCCTCGAAACGCTGACACAGCTCGCCACCGCATACGAGATCGCACGGGATCGGGACTCGATCCGGCACGCCGCCCTCGCCCTCTTCGGCACCATGGGGTCGGACCAAGCACATAGGTCACCATCATACCATAGGACTACGACTGCAAGAGAACCCAACGCCGTCCCCCTGCCCATCGGGGTTACGAATCACATGATCTCCGACGAGGACAGCCGGCCGGTGGACATTCAGCGTGCCTGCCGCCGCTGCGCAGAGGTAGGCCACTTCGCCAAAGAGTGCACTCGGCCGCCCCGCCTATTCTGTTGGGATTGCGGACGCAGAGGCGTGCGGACAGTAAACTGTTGTCGGCAGTCGGGAAACGGACAGCACCCCCGCTCGAATTGGGAGCGACCGGGGACAGCCAGCACACTTCCCAACCCGTAAAGCCACCACTTCGACTGAAGGACGGGCGGATAGTAGCGACGATTAGCATCAACGGACGACCATTCCTGGCCACGCTGGACACGGGAGCGTCGCGCAGCTTCGTAAGCGAGCGAGTGGCCCAAACTCTGGCCACCACCACTAACAGGAAGGCAGTGCGAACACGGATCTCCTTGGCTGACGGCTCCTCTCAAGAAGTCACCAAAGCCGTGTGGGCACGCGTCAAACTGGACCAGCAAGAGGCCGAGCTACCCCTCCTGGTGTTACCCACGATCCTGGACGACGTTATCCTAGGGATCGATTTCTTGTGCGTCATCAAGGCGTCCCTGATCTGTGGTCGCATTTGCTTGCGACTCCTTCCGGCGCCCCCTCGAGATGCAACGACGGCAACCGAGCCCGAGACACTGCCTGCAGACCCGACAGCCACGAACCCACCCCGAGCGTGTGTCGTAATCGGTGGACACCCACGGGATCCACTCCAGCAGTCAAGTGACGCCACAGCGTCAGCGGGCTCTCGAGCCATGTCATCGTCGTCCAGGGCCTCCACGGCCACCTCATCGCCATCGTCATCGTCGCCAAGGGCCACCACGGCCACATCGTCGTCACCGTCATCACCGCCAAGGGCCACCACGGCCACATCGTCGTCACCGTCATCACCGCCAAGGGCCACCACGGCCACATCATCGTCATCGTCATCATCGCCAAGGGCCACCACGGCCACATCATCGTCATCGCCGCCTCCTAGGACCAGACCAGTCACCTCAGCAGCGGGCTCTCGAGCCATGTCATCGTCGTCAAGGGGATCCCAGAAAACTGCCAGACTTGATAGATTTTGAAGTCACAAAAAACATTCCACACCACCTGATAAGCGCCAACTCTTTATCAGATCTATCGTCGATCACTCGCCTGTACTCCTTCAACTAAATCTACATCCAGTTACGGGAGATAAACCATTCAGACTAACAACGAATAAAACCAATTGGCTTAAGTACAAAAATATGTAAGTTTGAATATTGAGTTGAATCCACGTTTGAATGACGAATTTTTCTACAAACACTCTTGAATCCGTCGTGGTCGCAGCAGCTCGCAACACCACAAACGCATAGAACATCCTACAATCATAGATACACGAACGTCGAAATAGAACAGCTTGTTCTAGCAAAGCGACGCTCACGGCGAGAATGGCAATCCTACAGATAACCATCTGCAAAACAAAGGTTAAAAGACGCTATACGGAGGCTCTCAGCTGCATTACGTCATGAAAAAGAAAGGTCCCAAAAACATTACATAGAGCAGTTATCCCCAATGAGCTCCAAGTTCCCACTTTGGAGAGCACACTCATCACTCTGCGCACCATTAGAATCTGCAATGCCAATAAGGACATCCACAGGCAACTGGGCGCGCAGCGACGGAGAAAGAGCCGACAGATTAGCCGAACATGTTCAAAATGTATTTCAGCCCAATACATCATCAAACGGAATCTCACTGCCAGCAACACCAGATATCGACACATCTACTTATGAACCAATTGTATTTAGTCCACGTGAGTTACTCAAAATCATAAATGAACAACTCAACCCAAAAAATTCTCCAGGATGCGACCTAATATCACAAAAAATTATTATTAAACTTCCTTTCTGTGCAGTTCGAGCTATTTGCCAACTCTTCAATGCAATAACGAGACATGGACACTTCCCAGAGAAACGGAAAAAGTCGATCATCATAATGATACCAAAACCTGGCATCATATAGACCAATTAGTTTACTAACGTGTCTATCAAAACTCTTCAAAAAATGCTTCTTGGCACATATTACCCCATAGCTCAGAACACACAACAAAATCCCGACTCATCAATTCGGTTTTCGAGAAAAACATGGAACCATCGAGCAAGTCAACCGCATAACTTCAGAAATCCGAAATGCATTCGAACAAAGGGAGTATATTTCTGGACGTAGCTTTCGACAGAGTATGGTTAGAAGGTTTAATGCACAAAATAACAGAAATGCTCCCAACCAACACTCCCAAACTTCTGAAGTCATAAGTTTACAACAGGAAATTCTCAGTAAGATGTAATGCTGACATGTCCGATGACTACATAATCAGAGCCGGAGTTCCTCATGGGTACTAGGCTTAACGAAAAAAATGCAAACACGTAACGTTCACACTTAACAGGCAAGACTGCCCTCTACTTACTCTAAACAACACAGTGGTTCCGATACCAAATGAAGTAACATATCTTGGCGTACACCTCGATATACGTTTTACTTGGCGCAGCCACATGGAAGCCAAAAGAACACATTTAAATCTCAAAGCCAACAGCCTCCACTGGCTTATCGATAGCCGCTCGCCCCTTAGTACTTCTATACAACACCGTTTTGAAACCAATCTGGATGTACGGCTCTCAGTAGTGGGGGAATGCCAGTAACAGCAGATTGGATATAATGCAAAGAACTCAATCAAAAATTCTCAGAACCATCACCGGGGCACCGTGGTATGTAAACATTCACAGGGACCTTCACATATCACTCGTCGGAGAAGAGATAGCACAAATCATAACAAAGTGCTACAACAGTACATCCAAATCATCTCGCGAGAGCCCTCACGCGAATCCAGCGCTAATTATTAGTTAAAATTAAACTGTTAGATAATGTATTATTTTAAGATTTGCAAACTTATTGTTAGACTCATAAAGAGAAGATCCAATAAATAAAAATACCAAGCTTAGAAAAAAAAGGTATCCGCAAAATACGACGGGCCCTAAAAAGTCGTAAAGTTCTTGTCCCCGAACATAGTTCGACTACAGGAGCCAACAACTCGCCGACACCGTACCGCGAGTATCGACAACTTGAAACCATACCACCAAGACGGTGACGAAGACTGCGGCAACGATGTGGATCAGACAGGCCAGGCAGACAAGTCCGGCATCAACGAAAACCATGGTGTCAACGACGCCACGGCCCAGCAATAACAGCACTACCAAATTTTCAAAAATCTCAACGACCATCACGGTCAAGCACGATTAATCGATATCCATCGCCATCGAATGGATACTCGATCCCGCCTCCAAAAAAATACGTTAGAAAGGGCTGTGTAAATGGGTCCAGGATACAAAAGCTTCAAATTTCACAACGAGTGCACCTCAACCAAATCGACGCAAACCAAGGAGACATGGATGGGCAGGCCTCCATGACGATGGAGGAGCAGGAGGAGCCGGTGAGACAGGCCTCGGGCCGAACCCTACGTGGCGGCGAGACAGATAGGAGTTAGAGCTATGTTAGGACCGACTAAGAAAGGGGAAATAAACTACTTAACGAAACATTTATATTTTTAACAGCCAAGGCGGGAGCGGTAAGAGGGTTCTCGGGGACGCGAACTTTACGGCCGTGGAGACTACTTCTCCTCCCAAAGTTCCTCACCTGGCACGGCTGGGGACCCGGGTTCTCGGTGTCGCGAACGCCGCGGCCGTGAGACTACTTCCTCTCCTCCTCGAGGTCCTCACCTGGCTCGGTGGCCAAGGCGCGAGCGACACCCGGGTTCTCGTGGTCGCGAACGTTGCGGCCATGGAGGCCACTCCCGCCTCCTTCCGATCTTCCGAGCCAGGTCGGTGGTCCGCCCGACACCCGGCGCACGCGATCGGGCCCGTTTCGGCAACATCGCAGTCGGCACCCGGACTCACGGGACCGCCTCGACTGCACCCCGAAAGGATTCCACTCCCTGGCAGAGGCACACGCCACTGGGTGGCGGAGGCGTTGCTTCTCAGTCACACACGGTCATGGGCTCGGCTGGTATCCACTCCTGGGTGGCGGGACCAGTATTGGTCAACCCAGCGCCGCGGCAGGATTCTTAACGGGTCCGCAACCCTTTTTCACCTTCTAATTTCCCCATGCCCAACAACTCCGGCCGTTTGGCCACCCGTCCTGTCTGTCCCAGCAAATATATAAATATTTGTGTGGGAGGCCCTGGTACGATTTTGTATGTATCCTGCCCCGTGATTAGCATCTTTACACCGTCAACGGCAATAACTCCACTGCAACTACATTTTCCATCCGCAGCTTATTTTCAAAAACAATTGAACCAAAAAGATCAAGTTTTCTAAATTGCCATTTGCACACTTCACCGCTATTTCTCCTAAACAAATTCATTTTATAAAAGTCTTAGGATGCCTTAGTCTTAACGGAATTGGGTCAACGGCATAAGCTCATTGTATTTGGGCGTGGTTTTTGGTAAGCTTATTCATATTGCAACCTTACGAGAATATTATTAGTTGTGCCTGAAAAATTATATGTGCCGCTGGATCGTCGCCAGACGCTCAAAACGATCCCCTATTGTCAAAGTTGTTCGTCAAAAGTTACTTAATTTTCTTGACACTATCACCTTGTTGTGTCAGCACCCCCTTTTTTACGGTTTCTACCAACTCATGTTGAAATCTTTGATTACAATATAAGTTAATTGGGTATGATGTTGGTATAAGATAAGTGTTGATTAAAAATAAGTTAGTTTTAAATGGAGTTTGCAAGAAAAAAGGTCTGATCACAAAGTTCTACTTAAAAATATTGGTAAAATGAAATCGGAAAAATAAAATTAGTTTGATGTTCTTAATATCAGTTAATCTTCGAAAATTTGCGGAGTTGTTGTTACGCTCCTGACCTATGACTTTCTCTGTCTATCCTGCTCAGAGGTGTATAATATCGAAATTAATCGGTGTTACGCTCCCGCTCTCTCTCTCTTTTCGTTCTATCTCGTTTCGAGGTGTCTAACATCAAAGATAATCGGTGTATCGCTCCTGCTATGTCGCTCCTTATTCTCTCTCATCAAAAAGTTATTTGCTGTACAGGAGAGTATTCCCTGCTATACAAGTGATAAAATTCAACACGCAGGGCTATTGTGGCCTGGTTCGCGATGCCATCGATCAGATGCCTACGCTACTGATGAGTGCATGATATTTAAAAACCAAGCAATATCAATTCCCAAAAGCGCAAAAATGTGGCGCTCGGTGGGCATTCTATGGCAGGTGCCGTGCAACCTGCTGCCCGCAATTCGCTTTCAGCTCAGCTGTCAATCGCTCTCTCGCTCCTTCACCTTCTGAACACACGGCACCTCTCTCTCGCCGCTCTACAGTTACCACGGACGAATTCGCAGCATATCTGGCAACTGGCAGGCTTCCTCCTTGGTGATCTCGCACAACCCTTGCCTTATTTGTGCGGAGTTATTTAGCTCCTCACATTCTTCCCGTTCTTCGGGAACGAAATGAGCCTCGCACCTCTTCTTTGGCTGTTACCCTTGCAGATCGATCATCTGTTTAAGTTGCCAGATGATGGTCCTCCTTCCCTCGACGTCGCTTCTTCTCGTTCAACTCAGTTTCCGCCCCAAGACGTGTTCCCCGTAGTGGTTGCATCCCCGTCGCCATCGTCATCGTCGCCAAGGGCCACCACGGCCACATCATCGTCACCGTCATCATCGGCAAGGGCCACCACGGCCACATCATCGTCACCGTCGTCTCCAAGGACCAGACCGGTCGCCTCATCGTCATCGTCATCGTCGCCAAGGGCCACCACGGCCACATCGTCGTCGCCACCGTCCCCGAACTCTCGAGCGGTACCTGCCCCACCCTCCCGGCCTCCAGGACGACCGGGCCCAACTATGTCATCCGAGCTCCCGCCGCCTGCGGTTACCGGAGGGGCCAGCAAGTACGGGTTGACTCCACTAGCGGATGCAGGAGTGGCCCGTGAGAGGAACCCGTTCCGAAACCAGACGAGTCACGATAAGCTTACGGCAAATCTCGCCGCCATCGCCGAATGTCTGGAAGAACAGCAGCCACAGACACACACCGGCGAGCCTATGGAACCCCGAACCCTAGCGTTCCTTGAGGAAGAGCTGAAGCAATTCGACGGATTGGCCGGGGTGACCCACATCGCGGAGCACCAAATAGTCATGCGGGACGAAAAGCCACTGAAGCAGCGGTATTTCCCAAAGAACCCGGCCATGCAGCAGATTATCAGTGATCAAGTCGATGAACTACTCCGGGATGGGAGGATAGAACCATCACGGAGCCCGCATAGTGCTCCCATTGTCCTGGTGAGAAAGAAGACTGGGGAAATGCGAATGTGTGTCGATTTCCGGCAGTTAAACGCACACAGCGTGCCGGATGCGTACCCGCTTCCGCGCATCAACCACATCCTGGAGCGCCTGCGGAACGCGCGCTATATCTCGACGCTGGACCTGAAAAACGGCTACTGGCAGATCCCAGTGGCGCAGGAAAGTCGTGCTTGTACCGCATTCACCGTGCCGGGACGAGGATTGTTCCAGTGGCGAGTAATGCCGTTTGGATTACATTCGGCTCCAGCGACGTTTCAAAGGGCCCTGGATAGCGTCATCGGGCCGGACCTAGAGCCTCACGCTTTTGCCTACCTAGACGATATCATCGTCACAGGAGCTACGCGGGAGGAACATATGCAAAACCTCAAGGAGGTCTTCAAGCGGCTTCGGAATGCCAACCTACGGCTGAACCGGGCCAAGTGCAAGTTCTTCTGCCGAAGCCTAGTATACTTGGGGCATGTGATCAGTGAGGCTGGTATCCAGACCGATCCGGACAAGATCGCGGCCATAAAGGGGCTACAACCCCCACAAATTGCAAGGAGCTGCGGCGATGTCTGGGAGTCGCTTCATGGTATAGGCGATTCGTACCCAACTACGCCGCCATAGTGCAGCCGATGTCCACGTTGCTACGGAAGGGGAAACGATGGCTCTGGGAGGAACCACAGCAACTCGCGTTCGAAGATCTGAAGAACAAACTCACCGAAGCGCCGGTGTTGGCATGCCCGGATTTCACCCGGAAGTTCCAGTTGCAAACTGACGCCAGCGACTACGGGCTCGGAGCAGTCCTGACGCAGCAAGCCGAAGAAGGCGAACGAGTGGTGGCGTACGCTAGCCGGCGACTGGTGAAATCCGAGGAAAACTACTCGGCCACCGAGAAAGAATGCCTCGCCATCGTCTGGGCCATTCGGAAACTCCGGTGCTACCTGGAAGGGTATCGGTTCGATGTTATCACGGACCATTTAGCCCTGAAATGGCTGAATACCATTGAAAACCCGACCGGGCGTATTGCTCGCTGGGCGCTGGAACTCCAGCAGTTCCAATTCGACGTGCACTACAGGAAGGGCAACCAGAACGTGGTCGCTGATGCACTGTCGCGCCAACCACTGGACACGCTCCACCAGCTACAGGAAGCATTATCACCATGCAAGTGGATCCGAGCCAAACTGGAACAAATCGACGCCCAACCGGAAAAGTTTCCGGACTACGTCAGAAAGAACGGACAGCTGTACCGCCACCTCGGCGATCCAGCACCCGACGAAGGCATCAGCCCATGGAAGCTGTGCGTTCCCACGGAGCACCGACGACACGTGCTGGAAGAGTGCCACGACCACCCCTCGGCAGGGCATCTAGGGATCCGCAAGACGATCCGACGAGTTGGACAGCGCGATTTCTGGCCCGGAATGCATCGAGACGTTCGACGACACGTAAGGTGCTGCGAGACCTGCCAGCGGTTCAAGGTGAGTCAGCTCAAGCCCGCGGGGAAGATGCTCACCCATCGCCCAGAGGAACCCTTCACAATGGTCAGCGCAGACTTCTTTGGACCCCTACCCCGGTCTCGTCGCGGGAATACAATGCTGCTGGTCTTCCTGGACGTCTTCTCGAAATGTGTCGAGATCATACCGCTGCGGAAGGCGACGACGGCCCAGCTGGAACTGGCGTTCCGAGAGCGCATCCTCTCCCGATTCGGAACCCCACGCACGCTGATATGCGACAACGGCGCGCAATTCACGAGTCGAGGGTTCAAGGCACTCTGCAAACGGGCCGGCGTCCAGATTCAGTACACGGCTCCGTACTCGCCGCAACAGAACCCGACCGAGCGTGCGAACCGGACGATCAAAACGATGATCTCCCAATACACCGCGGCCGACCAGCGAGCCGGGGGCCAACTACTGCCAGAGATCTCGCTCGCAGTGAATTCCAGCATCTCGGACAGCACGGGATTCAGCCCCGCCTATTTAGTCCAGGGCCGCGAGCCACGCCTGCCGGGGGCCTGGTACGACAAGGTGACGCCGAGCTCAAGTACCACCCCACAGGCACCCGAAGACCGGGCTAAAGGATTACAGGAGGCATATGCCATCGCACGAGAGAACAACGAGCGGGCATCCCAGGAACAGCAACGGTACTACAATTTACGGCGGCGCGCTTGGCGACCGATGGTGGGATCATGGGTGCTGGTCCGTACCCATACCCTGTCCAAGGCCAGCGAGGGATTCAACGCCAAGTTGGCTCCGAAGTACACCGGACCATACAAAGTGGTGAAGTTCCTGTCACAGAACGTAGTACGCCTACAACTGCGGGGCTCTAGGAAACGGCGGACTGCCAGTCTCCCAGATCTCAAAGAGTACAGGACCGGAGAAGCCGACGACGAAGAAGATACAACGGACAACGAGATAGAGCCTTACACAGAAGCGTTCGCCTCCGAACCCCCGAACGTGGATTCAGAAGACTCCCAAGCTCTGGGCGACCAGCAGGAGACACTCGACCAGGAGAACAACCAGGATGTCCAAGTCACTGAGCAGCGTACCCAGCCCAAGAAAGCCACCCATCGACGAGTACACTTCGAATAAACCAACATCGAGCGGGGTCACGTGAGTCAAGAGGGGCACCCGCGCTGCCATAGTTAGGTTAAGCCGCCAAGTAAGCTAAGAACTCTGAACTTGTAATCTAGAACCATAAGTATCTCAGCCGCACTATAGGTAGGATTCACACACAAAACCTAAGCTAATACGTTACATTTACTAGCACGCCTTCGCCATGTCCGAAAACGAGGAGTATGAATACCGCCCAGGGAGCGACTCCACCCGCTCTCCCTCACCACCAGCTGCCACCAACAGCACCGACTCCGGGCTATCGGAGTACGCGGAGCGCATCGCGTCGCCGCCGTGCGACCCGGCCGGGACACCGCCGCCCCCACCTCTTGTCCGCGACGGAGATGCCGACTCCCAGTCCACAATCCCAGTCGACCCGTCGTACGAATGCGAGGTGAGCAGTGGATCAAACGGACCACCAAGGCAGGAGGAGGAGCCACCAGCTCGAGATGTTGAGCCCGACACCAGGGGGCTGACTACAGCGAGGCTGGCGCGGTTGAACGTCGCAGGATCCCCAGCAGTCGGGTACAGCACGTCCTACTACTTAATGACCGCTTGGCTGGAGAGCGTAGTGACGCCGGCGTTCGCTGAGGGGTTTGAGGAGAGATGCGTCCAGGAGAGTCAGACCTGTGTACCACACCCGGCACCGTCAACAGACGACTCGTCAGTCGGAGGGGATGGCCGCTTCGCGACTGGAGGCCCACCCGTGCCCCGCCAGTGCTCACTAGCGGAGGCCAACGACGCTTGGGCCGATTACGCAGCACGGCCACGCACCCCCACCGCCTCGACCGCCTCACGGGAAGCCGATGCCACCGGGGACTCGTTTATGGGTACCTCGGTGAGTGGATCCCTGAGCGACGACGCCGACGCGGAGGCCGTGGCTGCCGAGTCGCCCCAGATGGACGAAGGCGAGGAAGGGACGGATCCCACACCAGGTTGCCCGACGACGCGGGACACGCAGCAAGCAGAAGCCGAAGCCAGGACCCCGAGCCCCCAGACGACCGCAGCACAAAGCGAGCCACTTCCAGCTACCCCGGGAAGGGGAATCCCCGAGGTTGGAAGCTCGGGGGCTCAAGACCGGCACCCCGAGCGGGAGGGCAGGCAAGCAACGCCACTGCCCGCCTCCCCTGAGAGCCCTCGGACACCGAGTCCTAGAGAAGCTACCGTGGACGGACTAATCCCACTCACTCCAGGGAGCAGCATCCCGAGGGTAGAGATGATCAGCTGGCTCGATCTCCACCCGACGGTACCGGAACTGGGTAGAGACAGAGGTGTCTGCGACCCCATAGCGAGGCCCGACGACACGGAGGACGCCGACATCATTGACCTGGGTCTCTTCCCGGCCGGACCAGAGGAAGACGCACTCCTGCAGGCGTTACGGGAGCACCCGGGGGTGGAGCAAATCCTCGACGAGGATGATTGGGTCATTGCACCGGCAGCGTGGAGGGTGGACACGAACGGGCGCCGTCTCCCCCGCGCCATCGTGGAGTACGTGGAGACCCACGACCGCACGAACGTCCGTTTCCTGCGGCACCACCGGGAACACCGATTCCGCGTCACGATCACGGCCCGACGCGGCATCGCCATCTCGCTTCGCCACCCCGACGTAAGGGGGGTGTGAGGCACCGTAAAAGCTGCCCCACATTCCCACAAATATTGGTAGACAATAAGTTAATAATGATAAGATAGTAATTTAAGATGTACATATTGGTAGACAATAAGAAAAGAACTAGTACTAAGATAGGATAGGCCACGGAGGCAGGCAAGAAGCCAAAAGAGCCGTTAAGTTCAAAAGAACTTCGGCCGTTAGCCGGTAGTTCAAACAGGCGTTATTTAATGTAGGATCTCAGCTGATCAGGCACTCTACTCAGCGAGTTAGGCGATCTACACACGATCGGATTAGGCGACCTGCGCACGGTTTCAGTGTTGAGAAGCGAGGACCCGGCTGGCTATATAAACCCGGCGGCTGCTAGCCCAGCTCTCTTTCATTCGCCACCAGTCAAGGAACAAGCATCGAAGCCAGAGGAAACCACGCAAAAGGACACGCAGGACACCAAGGACCCGCAGGACATCAAGGATCAGGACGAAGGACCCTAGTGAGTAGAGTGCGAGAGAGATAGGGAGAGACAGGGAAAGAAAATAGTGCGGCTAGGGAAAATATACAGATAGAAAAGAGGAAGAAAAGCCCACAAAGATAACCAAGCAAAAATAAAACGAAAACACGGACAATAAGAACAGCGAACATACACCGAGTTGGATTTATTTCTTCCCGGACCCTCAGAGCCCTGATCCGCGTGTGCTAAAACAGTGGCCTAAACCGAGCTGGTTGCGTTTTCGAGAAGATTCCTCTGCGCAACTGGACCTTGGTGGCAGCCACGTGCACAGACGTGAAGGCGTGCAAGTACGGGGTTTCTCTCCGCTTGCATAGCTTTCCGTCGCGATTCCGGTCGACACACCCAAGCCTCAAGTAACCCGAACCCGACCCGCGTGTGCCAAACAGTGGCCCAGGCCAAACCGGTTGCGTTTCCGAGAAGATTCCTCTGCGCAACTGGACTTTGGTGGCAACCACGTGCACAGACGTGAAGGCGTGCAAGTACGGGTTTTCTCTCCACTTGCATAGCTTTCCGTCTCGGTTTCGACCGACGCACACCCATCCCGAACAGTGGGAGCCTGTCCCAGAACTGGGAACGCTGACTTCTGTCCATGTTTAGAGACGATTCCTCTGCGTGGGCGTGAAACAGCACCCCAGGCGGCGGGAGTTGACACAGTGGTACGGGCCAATGCCCCACTGTGCCTTCTCCGGAACGCACGTGACGGCTTTCACTCTTTCGCGTCCGGCCCAAATCCGAGTCCCAAACGCCTGATCTGACCCACCAATAAGGCTCACCGCGCGCATCGGCGACTGCGTCCAGATTACCCGCCTCAACTCGTCCCCGCTTATTTACAAATTCGATTGTAAAGGATCCTGGGGAGACTGAGCTCCATCCCAGCTGTAGAAACATCCTTACAATATGTCGCTTTATTTTTTATCCATGGCTGTTTTTGTTAACTTTAAAATGGAAATATTAAATTTAATTTTTATTCAAATATATTAAATTTTGATCTAATGACTTAAAATATTTAAAGTAAATACGAATAACATCATATCTAATATTATCAACCTGCACTTAAATCTATTCTTATTTACTCAAGCAGTTTTATATGTTTTGTGTTAAAAAGTATAATTAATTTAAATATATAAAACGAAAACTTTAATTTAATATTCAGATATTCATTTTCATTTATCCATCTTTTTTTTTTGTATACCTAATAAATATTTAAAGCTCATATTATTATTTTATAAAAAGTTAAACTATTTATATAATATAATATTATATAATACGTATAATATAAAAATACCACATTATTTTTTAATCCATATATTTAAAATTCAATAAATATAAAAATATTCATCCTGTTCAATCGCAAAATTTCTGAGGCTCCTAGAAATCGTTCACAAGTCGCATGCTGAATACCCTAATGACAATTATTCCAATGTGAAGTAATGTATGAAATAAATTATGTTATTTTTTTATACTTAGATATATTTGGTCATTACTAAAAAATATTATACATTCGAATAGTTAGTAAATAAAGTAAATATAAAGGCAATACAAAATAAGTATTTTTAATAATGTTATAATTTTAAAATAAAGAGTATATTTCGACAGCGCGCCGCAGCGAATTTCTTCGCTTGTGAATACATGGGCACACATACATTCGTCGACTGTCGCAGTATGCGTGCAAAGAGCGGCTGGCTTTTGAGCGCTCTCTCGCTGGCTTTTGGGCAGAGAGCGAAAAGCCAGTTGAAAAGCCAGCACAAAAAATTCGTGTGCAAAAAAATCGTATGGCGTTACGCATCTTGGTGTTTATATTGGTCTTTGGTTCTACCCCTACATTTAGGAGAGCGGGAGCGCAGTCCATAATCGACCTCACCTACTTAAGCGCAAGCTTGGCGGCGACGGCGACCTGGGAAATTAGCGAGACCTACACGGCGAGCGGCCATAGTGCAATTATAAGCACCATCCGCATGAGAAGAACCGCCACACCGACAATTACTCGAGGACACTACAAAGAAAATACGCTCGACATACCAGCATTTAGAGCGGCCCTGGAAGGGATGGAATTAGCGGAAAACGAACGGGCATTGATGGCAAAGGTCAAGGAAGCCTGCGACGCCAGCATGCAGCGCAGTAAAAGCTTCAAGGGGCGCAAGCCAGTCTACTGGTGGAACCAAGCGATTGAGGAGGCACGCCGCGAATGCATAAGCGCTAGGAGAGCCTACCATAGGGCCCGCGGAACCGAAGCTTTCCATATACTCAGGGAAGTTTTCACCCAAAAGAGGAAGATCCTAAAGCGGAAAATAAAAAGCAGCAAAAGGCGGTGCTTCCTGCAACTCTGCGATGAAGCAGAAAACGACTTGTGGGGAAAGGCCTACAAGGTGGTAATGAAAAAAACCAACGCCGTTAAAAACGTGACCCCAACAGGCTCCGAGAAACTGGGAGAGATTATAAGGCACCTTTTCCCAGCGCAGGAAACGAGGCAAGCGGAAGCGTTTGGTGTCCCGGACCACCAGATACCGCCGGTTACCCTTCAGGAGCTGGTCAACATAGCCCAGAAGGTACCAAACAACAAGGCACCAGGGCCAGATGGGATCCCAAATCGGGCACTCAAACTTGCCATCAGCATGTACCCGAGCACCTTTGCCAGTGCATACACTAAGTGCCTGGCCCAAGCCTGCTTCCCAGAACGGTAGAAACAGCAAAAGCTGGTGCTTATTCCAAAGCCAGGAAAAGACAAGGATGAACCGTCGGCTTATAGGCCCATTTGCCTTCTAGACACGGCCGGCAAAATATTGGAAAGTATTGTCAGTGCAAGACTCGGAGAGGCAATAGAGGTTGCCGGAGGGCTCTCAGAAAGTCAGTATGGCTTTAGAAAAGCGCGCTCAACCATAGATGCACTAGATGCCGTGGACCGCATAGCCAGGCAGGCCATAGAAGGCAAAAGGTGGCTGGGAGGAAACAAACAATACTGTTTGGTGGCAACTCTGGACATCAAAAACGCCTTCAACTCGGCATCCTGGAGCAGAATAATGGCCTCACTCGGCATGCTGAACATCCCAAAGTACTTGCAGGCGATTGTTAGCGACTACCTGAGTGACAGGTGGCTCCACTATGAAACGGACGAAGGACCTCAACGCTACAAAATCACAGGAGGAGTGCCACAAGGGTCCGTCTTAGGCCCATTATTGTGGAACACCATGTACGATGGTATCCTGCGACTAAACTTCCAGCAGGGAGTAAACGTTGTTGGCTTCGCGGACGACGTCGCGGTCATAGTGGTCAAAAAGTCCATAGCTGAGGTAGAAAGCTCTACAAACGCAGCAATCAGCATGATAAGTGAGTGGCTACAAATCGTAGGACTTGAACTGGCCGAGCAGAAAACCGAGGCGGTACTCATCAGCAGCAGGAAAAAAGTGGAAAGGGCACGAATCACTGTGGGCGGAGCCCAAGTGGAGACGAAAAGGGCTATAAAATACCTAGGTGTCATGCTGGACACCAGGCTGTCCTACAGGGAGCACCTGCAGGCGACTCATAAGAGGGCTCACGGAGTCACGATGGCAGTGTCCCGAATGATGCTCAACCATAGAGGCCCAAAATCCACGAGCAGGAAGCTACTGTTTAACGTAGCAAAGTCGTCCATCATGTATGCAGCACCAATATGGGCCGAGGCGACAACAAAAAAGAGCTACGTAAAGGGTATAGAGTCGGACTACAGAATAGGATCTCTTAGGGTAGCCTCCGCCTTCCGCACGGTCGCTACAGAGGCCATTCTGGTCATCAGTGGTATAACACCAGTCGAGCTCGCAGTTGTTGAGGCCAAGGAGAACTTTGAAGCGAGAAAATTAGCTGACACACAGGCGGACCACCGCTTGGCAAAACTAAGGTCAAGAACAAAGTCCCTTGAAAACTGGCAGCAAAGATGGGATAGGGCAGAAACCGGCCGGTGGACGCACCGACTCATCCCCAATATAGCGGCTTGGGTAAACAGACCACACGGCGAACTAACGTTCCATCTGACACAGGTGCTGAGCGGACATAGATGCTTTAAGGAGTATTTACATCGCTTCGGCCACGAGACAAGCCAAATCTGCGATACATGCGGAACAGTGGAAAATGCCGAACACGCACTAACCACATGTGTCAGGTTCGGAGAAGAGCGCCGAAGAGCTGAACAAATCCTGGGGACCCCGATCACAGTGGAGGGACTTGTTCCTAGTATGCTGGAGAGTCAGGATAACTGGACAGCTGTATGCAGTCTGGCTGCGGAAGTCACGACGGAACTGAGGCGGCTGGAACGCATACGGAACGAGAGGTCCTAAACAGGCCAGCCAGCCTTGCGAAGCAATGCTTCACGGCAGTCGCGCAAGCCTGGATATCATATGTATATTTATTTATTTTGTCTATGTATGTAATTTATGAATAAAAAAAAAAACCTCGACAGACGCCTTACCTAGCACATTGCAAAAAAATACATCTCAAACTTAGAGCTAGAAGCCTACATTATATTATAAATTCTCGTTCCCCACTGTGTCTGGACCACAAGGTCCTGCTCTACAATTCCAGCTTTGGGGAAACGCGAGCAACAGCAACGTTGACATTATACAGCGCTCACAATCAAAAATCTTGCGAACAATCACTTGGGTACCATGGTATGTTCGGAACGAAAACATCCACAGGGATCTTGGCATACTGCCGGCTAAAGATGAAATATCAAAGCAGAAAGCAGCCTACCAAAACAAACTTACACTGCACCTAAATAATATCGCACGGAGCCTAACACGGGTTTCGAACAGAACTCGCCCACATTGAAACGATCTGATTCGTTTGTATTCGTTAACAATGTCTATTGAGCTCTTAGGACCATAACTTGACCTTCTTGATTAGCGCGATGTGCTATTTAAAGGTTTTGAGGCGCTTAATATTTGGTTTTTGCTGCGGTTTCCCAATTATGTCAAGCCTGAAGCTCCTGTAATTATTCCGGAACGCGTGTTTAAATATAGATACCAACTCCCAGCGATTTACGAGTGATTTTTCCTTGCGAACAGGGTTCCCCAATAAAGAAATATCCTGGGGTTTTCTTTTTTTGCTGTATCGGTTGACTGAGTGGGATTTTTTTTTATTTAACTTTGCTTTTATTTATTGAATCTTCTCTTAATTTTGAGACTAACAATAAGTGTACGAATCTTGACATTAAAATTTAACTAACAGTATAATAAGACTGCATTCTGGTTGCGCGTCCCTCAAGTCGGTCGCTGGGTGGGTAAGTCATTGCGACGAAGGCGTGATTGGTTGATCAACCTTGTAAGACCTCTCGCCAGGGTGCAACGATAGCTTGGTAAAGTACTTTTCCTTCTGTTCTGTGATCACTTCTTTGACTGGTAGAATGTTTAAGTCGCGATGTATGTTTTCGTTGCGAACGTACCACGGTGCCCCGGTAATTGTTCTCAAGATCTTCGACTGAGCTCGCTGTATTATGTCAATATTGCTATTGCTGGCATTCCCCCATAACTGAGAGCCGTACATCCATATAGGTTTTAGTACCGAGTTATACAGCAAGACTTTATATTGAAGACTAAGGGGAGACTGAGCGTTGATAAGCTAATGAAGGCTACTGGCTTTTAGCTTTAGGTGTGTTCGTTTGGCTTCAATGTACCGGCGCCATGTGAGTCTTCTGTCGAGGGGTACTCCTAGATATGTCACTTCGTTTGCTTGCGGGAGTAGAGTATGGTTTAACATGAGCGGCGGGCAGTTTTGCCTGTTCAGGGTGAACGTAACGTGCTTGCATTTTTGTTCGTTCACTTTAATTCGCCAATCTGATAGGCACTTTTCAACATCGACCAGATGAAGAGCTAGCTGCGGAGTTGCTTGCATCGGGCATTTTGAGCGGCTGAGAATGGCTGTATCATAAGCAAACGTAGATGTTGTTAGTCGTGAGCTTGTTGGGATGTCTGCTGTATAGAGGACATATAATGTTGGCCCAAGCACGCTTCCTTGAAGAACTCCAGCTCCAATAGTGAAATCGTCAGTTATAGCAGTGTTGCATCGAACAGCAAATTTTCTGTCGTAGAGGTAAGATTCTAGAAGCTTATGGGTGTTGTAGGGGAGCATTGTCTTGATCTTGAACATTAGACCTTCTAGCCAAACTCTATCAAATGCTTGAGAGACGTCTAAAAATATGGCAGTACAGTACTCTCGTTTTTCAAACGCGTTCCGAATTTCTGATGTTATTCGGTTGACCTGCTCAATTGTTCCGTGCTTTTCACAAAACCCAAATTGATGTGACGGAATTCCTTCCTGGATTCTTAGGTATGTGTTTAGCCGAGTCAATACGCATTTTTCAAAGAGTTTAGATAAGCATGATAGTAGGCTTATAGGTCTATACGACGTGGGAATTGTGTGGTCTTTTCCCGGCTTTGCTATCATTATTATAATCGACTTTTTCCATCTCACTGGAAAGTGGCCAAGTCTTGCGATGGCATTAAAAAGCTGGGTGATAGTGCAAACGGCGCAATATGGGAGCTCAATGATCATTTTGGGAGTTATGAGGTCGCAGCTTAGAGTAGGGTGAGCTCTCCATAGTGAGTGTTTTGTACTAGATTTTGACAATTGCTCTATGTAGCGTCGGTGGACATGTGCTTCTTCTTGCTGTAAAGCTTTTGTGAGTTGACGTGAGGCATATTTTAAGCTTTGCCTAGCAGATGACGATCTGTGGAGTTGCCACTCTCGACGTAAGCGTCGCTTTTCGAGGACGAGCTCTTCTATTTGTAGATTTGTCTTCTTTTGGTTGCTTTGCGTACTTGTATTTTGGGGTGTTGAAACTCGAGCCTCAGAGACGAGTACAGACTCCAGTGTATTAACAAATCTGTCTACGTTGGCTTCATCGTTGAGATGAGGACTTAGCTCAATGTGTGAGCTAATGTATTTCTTGTACTTAACCCAATTGGTTTTCTGTGATGTCAATTTAATCGATTGCTCCAATGCGCCTGGATGTCGGAGTAGAATAAATGGGACAGGCGAGTGATCAGATGAAAGATCCGAGAGGTATTCGGAGCTTATCAGATTTTTAGGAATGTTTTTGGTAATTGCAAAGTCTATTAAATCGGGTAGTTTCCTTGGGTCTGCCGGCCAGTATGTTGGCCTGCCAGGAGAAACATAGTCTAGCTTGTTCTTGGCTTTTATAACTGCATTATAGAGCTGTTTTCCTTTTGGAGTCACGAGACGTGATCCCCAGTGTGTGTGCTTGGCGTTGTAGTCCCCTGCTGCTATGAAGTGGTCTCCTAGCGAGTTGAAAAACTGCATAAACTCATCTTCGGCTATAGTGAAGCGAGGGGGGCAGTATACGGCGGCTAGTGTAAGTTGGTTGCCAGTATTTATTTGTATATTTATAGATGTGGCCTGTAGGTAATTTTTAGCAAATTTGTTATGATAGTGGTGCTTAATACGGCTTCTGATTAGAATTCCAGTCCCACCATGTGCTTTACCATCTGGATGATTTGTTCCGTAGAATGAATAACCTCGTAGTTGAAAATTGTATTTGTTTGTAAGGTGTGTTTCTGAAAGCAGCATTACGATATGGTTGTCGAGTAGGAATTGAGCTAACTCAATTTTATGCTGTGAGACGACGTTAGCATTCCACGTAGATATCCTTAGGGAAGTCATTAATTGGATTGTTGTGAAACCAGCATTTGAATCAATAGATTTTGGTTTCGCATTAAATCTTGCATAGTTGTGCGCATAAACGACATAAACTCCGTAAGGCTTTGCTGCAGTCTGTTTATCAGACGTATTAATATTTGCGCTGCTAGCTGATGATGTCATTAAACGCGCAGTCGATACGGTTGCAGTTGTTGTTGTAGTTACAGTTGACGTTGTTAAAGAAATTGCGGTGCTAGTTACTACTGATGAGCTTAGGTTATTGCATACCTGCATTGAAGCACTTTCAGCGCTCTTTGGCCGCAGAGACGTCGATGGTAGCGAGGGGGAGCAAGAACGCGCTCTCTCGCACGCTACGTTTAAGAACTCGGTAAATTTGGGGGTAATTGCCCGCGCTTGATCAGAGCTTGCATTATTTTCGGTTGCTTTAAAAGAGAAGTACGCGTTATTTCTTTGTCCTGAGAGTCTCTCGTCTTGCTCACGTTGAGGTTGTGTGCGAACGTCGTTCAGACTCATTGTATTCGTGGTAAAATTAATTAGAGTTTTAAGTGTTAAGTTTTATATTAATTAAATGACCAATCAATATAAACATTCGCGATTTCATCGCAGAAAGCGTCTTTTCGCGTTATAGTAGATTTATTAAATCGGTCACAGCACTTTTGTGATTTTATTGAATACTTTTTCCCGGAGCACAATAAATACACGTCTGCATGCGACGACGGTTTAACACAAGGTGGGGTGGGATAGGTCGCAAATTTCCTCAGTTTTTACTACAACTCCTCATGTTTCAGCGATGATGTTGCCGTGGTTGAGGCAAGTAAACGTACAGTGGATTTCTCGGATATTTCTCATAGACTTCCAAATGATAGTGCTCTTGATGGGATAAATCTTAAATTAAATTAAATTAAATTTATCATTAAATTTTCAATCGCAGTGAATAGTTCACACGTACCGCGGCAGCCAAGGAATTTTTGCTTAGCGGCTAAAAAGCGTCTGTGGTTAAGTCGCTAATCAATTTCAGATGTACCGCCCTTGTGGAGAAACATCAACATTTTTTTCGGGATGATTCAACAAAAGGGACCATAGTACCATACGCCAGCATTAAAAATGTACGTGCTTGGGTGGCTCGCACCGCAGGGAACAACTCGTGATCGGTTCCATAAACCTAGAGTATTACTACTCATCACAGCTGATGATGTCTCTTTCTATAGTTTTATCGTTGAGATCCAAAATGGTTGCTCTTGGTAAAATGGTAAAAACCCTTAGTGCCTGAGCCCTGCAATGCATATTTCTTCGTAAATTTCCCAAAAAAAACATCCTTTTGCACCGTTATACGAAAGTAGTACCCGATTCTTTGTATTGTAAGGAAGCGCTGATTTTGATGGTCTGCTTCCGAATCTAGCTAATTAATCTTCACCCAGTGTAAGAGATAGTTTTGAGATATTACTTATCATTGTCTACCGTCTGAAAACGGTTAAACAGTTATATAACTCCCCACAAATAAAAGAGAAGCTAAGAGTCCTATTTAAGCGGGTTCAGCGCCGGAAAATGGATCAGTCGATCACAAGGAGTCAATCCATTAAGATCAGTAGACAAACAGCAAATCAGTGAACAACACAAGTCAAGTCAACATCAGAAGCAAGCAGAGCCGCGTCGAGTCAACAAGGAGCCAGATCGCTACATCAAGACGTTCGGGACTTAGAGTTGAAGTCTCCCAGCTGAGAAACAGGTAGCTGAGGTCCTTAAGGTATCACGCGGCTAAGTCCAGGCGCTTTGTTCCAATTCTCGTCGCGATTTGAGCTTGGCGTATTGCTCGGCGAGTCCGGCAGAATTGAACAAAAGAGTCCTTCGACAAAGAACCGTGGGCTCGGAAAGGAAGTTGTCCAGAACCAGCTGCCGTGCGAAAACAATTGCCTTGTCGAATTCCGGCGTACGCCTGAACCGTCAGCCGAAAATTGTGCAGGTCCTGGTGCGACTAGCCAAGAAGGACGAGCGTCCGAACCACGGGAGTCTCGAGAGGCGTATGCGTCGAGAGCACAGTAGTTCACCGCCAGAGTCCTAGAAAGGCAGCTGACCAAGTCCCGAGAGCCGAAGACCCGCTAAACCTAGTCTCACAAGAGCACGCAGACAACGGAGCCAGGATATCGCGCCGTGAGCAGAGCAATGACATCGAGGACACAAGGAACGACGAGTAGTCATCGCAGGCCCAGCAGCAAGCAAACCAAACTAACGTATTCAGTCTACGGCTAAGAGGCGAGGGCGGAAGCGTTCATCTTGAACCTAGCGTCCTGCCACAGGGACTGCATTGGCGGCCTTCCGGCGTATGCCTGAACCGTCAGGTAGAAACTGTGTAGGCGTCTGGTGTGACCGGCCGGGACAGATCCAGGGACAGGAGGCTGTGGCTACGAAAGGCGTATGCTTTGAGAGCCCAGTGCCTGTTCACCCAAGTCTGGGAACGAAAGCGCATCCCTAGACCTTCATAGCCCCGAGGCCAAAGACAATGGAGGCGTTCCGGATTAGCACGAAACAAGGCAGCGGAAAGCGATGGTGCAGCAACCAAAACTCATCGGAGAAGGCGTTGAGATACCAGCTTGTCACCAATAGTCCCGGGCCGATGGCCAAGTCGGCGAATAAAGATAATAGCAAACACATCCTAACATTCTGTGCGTTTTCACTAGACAATCGGGCGGTCACGTTTATATAAATTTGGTGGGACGAACCACACACATCTTCTGAGCTAGCCGCACGATACTCGAGAGCAGACCGTAAAAATCAGTTCGTTACACTATGTCTGGCTTGTGAGTGCCTGAATTTTAGCTATTCGATTCGCCACTAAGGTGTGGAGGTGTGTGCAGAGGCATTAATCAAGGTTAGTACGACTTTAGAATCACTCCAGAAATATCCTGCAACAGTAATAGCACTCATACGAAGATCCTTTCGAAGCAGTTTCTTCGAACCTTCTTGGGACTTCGAGCAGAGTAATCGAACTGAAACGTAAATTGCTCTGCCGTATGCTCGATTCGAGCCATTAACAAAGCTATGTAATTCCTGCGTTACTATAACCATTCCTTCGTAAATGTGACATGGAATCCTAACCCAATTTTAAGTTCATCATTACTATAATTGTTCCAACTTTTTTGGAGTTCGTTGTTAAATTTGCCATGCCCATCTAGTTTTGTTTTCCAGAGTTGCAGCAGAAAAAGTCTTGCTTTTTACACTCTAGTTCTTAAGGGCTTTATCATAGCAGACAGAGTCCTCCGCACCAATAAGTATATTTATTTTTCCAGCATAGGAAACTTTGGGTCTGCCAGCACGATGTCTTTTGAAAGTTTAAAGCATGACGAATTTAATGCCTTAGCTGGTTGATCGGGGAGCACAAAGGTTTCGATTTGTTGTGTCAATTTATTGTTTAGTGACTTCACGAGCGGCTTATTTTTGGATAGTGAATTAGTGATAGTATTGATGCCATCCTTCCCCAGCTCAAATATACCCCTGATCCTGAGTCAAGTAGAACTCTGAAGCTGGCACTGTGTCCATTGTTGGCTCGTACCACCTGCGCCTACAATTGGTCCTCGAGGCTCAATCGCTCCGGATACGGTTAAAAGACAATGTAGCCATTTCCCATTTAAATAAGCAAGTGAACTATCTTCTGGCACAAGATCTCATCCAACCCTCGCACTCCGCATGCACCTTGCTGGTCATGATCGTCGACAAGCAAAAAAAACAATTTAGTCTGTGTATTACAGGCAGTTGAATCAGAAAGAAATGCATTTCCTTTATATCTATAATCTACAACATCAGCTAGATTAAATAGATCAGAACCTATTGGCAGATTCCAATGGAGCAACGCAGTACACAGTTCCAGAACTGTTCCAGTGGAAGGTAATCTAATTCGGCCTGTATTCAGCAACCTTTCAAAGACCACTGGACTCGGGTTGGCGTTTAGCGATGGATTCGCAAGGCTTATCTCCAAATCAACACCGAAAAATGACACGTCTTTAAGAAATAACTTAATTTTTCAAGACATATAGTCATAACAAGAGGGATACACATAGACCCGCGATTACACACAAAAACAGCGATTCCAAACAAATATCGACAAGAACATATGATAATGTTGCCTTTTCTATACATACTTCGGAGGCAGCTGCTCGTTTCTCCATTTGTGGACTCATGCATTAATCCGAATGGTGCAAAGTCCATCCTAAACAGTAATACAGAATTTGGAGATATGGATTGTATCGATATTTTTGCAAGAACGTATAATCGTAATATTTGTGTACATAATCACTATGTCAACGCTCTGACCAAGAAAGAAGAAAAGCAATTTCTTTATTTCAGAGTTCAGGATTCGCACAGTTTCATCCACCTACATCTTTGGAACGAGCATTTCACACCATTAACTGAAGTTGATGACATAAGAGATGGTCAACCTATTGAAAATATTCCTGTTAAAATCAATCCACACAACAACATTGAAGATGAAAGAGTATGACAAGACTCATCCTCAGCAACAAGTTTATGTTGCACTCTCTCGAGTAACTAGCATCGAAGGTTTGTTCATTGTTACACCTTATTCAGATTTCATCATAATCATTTTACTGCTACCACTGATATGAATTTGTAAACCAAAATGAAATTTATGCTGAAATATTAAAAAATATACTATAACAAATAATATTCATATTTTTATCATTAACCCAATAGTGAATAGGCCCATATTGTTAGGGTACCAAGTCTGAAAAGTAGCAAAAGACAAAATATTCTTGCTGCATCGAAATGAAATGATCGCACACATGCACCCCTGTATGAGAATGCATGAATACGCATACATACAAAGCCCAATTCAAGCGCAAGGCAACCTTCTTCAAAATGCGCGTCTCTGCGACTGAACAACCGAACTCGTGCAACGAGCGCGCGAGCGTCAAAATGAGAATAATAATGAGAGCGAAAAAAACCCGAAGGCACACGAAGTGTCCGGGCCTACCGCTACCAGCTGTGGGGCCTGCCTGTTGCGACAGTAGCACACTTAATTCTGATGAACTCTCGAAAATGCAGTCACACTGGAAATATTCAAATTTGTACTCTAGCGAACTCGTTTTTCGATCTCGTTGTTTACTTTCAATGTACAAAGTCTTAAAAATCATTACACCGATTTAGATGACGCAGTTATTCTGAAGAGCAACATTTTATTGCTCAATAATGCTCAGCAATGTAACATACCACACTTTGATTAGCTGGGGCGTCGTAGAGTGCTCGTCTATTGAAGGCAGCTTCGTCGGGCGTTGCGGCTGTTGCAAGTAGCCGGGTGGCAAGCTGTGGAAGAGATTTTGAAACACTCGACGATCGCGAAGCGCGAGAGAAATGAAAAAGTTGGTGAAGTTTCGGGAATAGCGCGGACTGGCCGGGCGATGTATTTCATGCGGTTGACAATGAGAACTAACTTAAGCTTAGTTGAGCGCTGCGCTTCAAAGCGCAGCGGAGAGATTCCGGGAGCGGGAGAGCCTGGAAACGCAAGCGTCCAGTGCGGGAGAGCGGGAGAGCCTGGAATCGCGAGCATCCAGTGCGGGCGAGTAGGCATTCGCCACGAGGGAAGAGCGGGCAATTTAAGAGAGGGGAGAGCGGCGTAAGCATTCCGCCCCCTTGCAATCGCTAGCGTTGCAAAAGAAGACCCACTCTTGTCGTCTAGGCTTGACTGCAGGCGCCGGACAGGATCCACCCGAATGCCGTCCTCTTGGCCAATGGGAGTCCCTCGTCGACCAAATGGAAGCCAGGTCGGATGACCTTGGCGTAGACATCCGCTCCCAGGACTACGGAGATGGTTGCCGGCAAGTAGAAACGCTCGTCGGCCAACGGGAGGTCTCCGTATCTGCCGACCACGGTGTCAGAGAGCTCTCGGATGGGGGTGCGGATGCGGACGTTCGGCTCCACTTTTAGGACCACCTCTAGCTTGAAGCCGTTGTCGCGCTTTGACCGAATTGTCGCCGTGCAGATCCTCTCGTCGCCGACCGTAGTAGTCGGCAAGCGGAACGCGGACGCCAATGATGCGTCGATGCAGCTCGTCGGCGCACACGGATCGATGAGGGCGGCCGTGTCGAAGGTCTTCAGCCCGGTCTGAAGTAACCATGGCCGTCGGCAGGACATTCACGCTGTGCCGTTGGAGGATGGACGCAAGTGACGGAGCCGGTGCCGAGGAGGCTGAGCGCGGCGGACAGGCAAGCGCTCTGCGAGTTGGGCGAGACAATTTGAGCAGTACTTATTGATGAGCACTGCCCGAAGCCGCTTCTCTGCGCTCAGCTTTAGGAACCTCTGGCACTTCCGAAGCGGATGGATTCCACGGCAGACTCGGCATCGGTAGGAATGTAAGCCTCGAGTACGTCTGCTATCCAATGCCTGAGCGCTGCGAGGACGAGGAACCATGATGTGATCTGGTAGTGAGTAATGGATAAAAAGAAAAAAACATATGGAGATGATTTGAAACTGCTTAGATGGCAAGGATGGTTGGGGAATTATGTGGAGGATGTTGGTTGAGGAAGACGGTTGGAGTGTTCTCCTGGCAGAAGAACCACCTTGGTCACGGGACGCTTGATAATCCTGCGTGCCGTGAGAATGCTGACGGCACGGAAATTACCGTCAGCCCCCGGAAAGACAGAGTCGATTCGGCAAAGACGCCACTTATTCGAGGGCAGATTGTCCTCCTTGACGACTACCATGTCGCCAACGCGGAGATTTGCGGTCGGGGACTGCCACTTGTTACGCTTGTGGAGCTCTTTGAGATACTCCTCTTTCCATCGAGCTTGGAATTGTTGATGGAGCGCCTTTAAGTGTTGCCACCGATTCACAATGGACTTGGATTCCCCTTTTAATTCGGGTTCCACTATGGACAGAAGAGGTCCGCCGACTAGAAAATGCCCTGGTGTCAACGCTAAGAGATCAGTGGGATCTTCAGAAATAGGAGATAGTCTGGAATTTAGACAAGCTTCAATTTTCGCTAAGAGGGTGAAAGCTCTTCAAAAGTGTACTTTCGAGTAGCGGTGGACTTGTAAAACAAGGTTTTGAAGCTTTTGACACCCGCTTCCCACAGTACTCCCATATGGGGTGCCCCAGGAGGAATGAATTGCCAGTTCAGCTGCTGATGACTATACGCATCAATCACAGACTCTTTTACGGCTTGTAGAAAATCTCGGGAGAGCAGGGTGGCAGCGCCGACAAAGGTTTTCCCATTGTCGGACTGCACTTGACGGGGACAACCTCTTCTCGTCAGATCAGATGTAGGCTCTAGATGGATGGTCTTTGTAGAGAAACACACGAAAACCAACACATAGCCATTTGTAATTGGGCAAGCTCTGCCTGTGTAATTTTTTATGTCGAATTAGGATGTCGTTCATCATATCGCAAATTGTCGGAGGCCGTTATGCGGCCGCACGCCCTTATAAGCCCTTTCTCATCTAGAAAGGGGTTCAAGGAGAGGATGGAACTTGTCGCGGACACAGGACGCTTTTGATTCAATCAGCGATATTCATTAGCAAAATATCTGCGCTAATGACCATGAGCCGTTCAGCGGCGACAAGTTCTTGGGCTTCTAGACGGACTTCCGGAATCGGCGACTGTTTCCTACCTCGCTGGACAAAACGGTGGACATACGCAAGGACCCGTAAAGCTCTATTTAACTTGGAAAAGCGAACAAAGATGTCTTCTGTCGGAATGGACGCAACATGGGCCTTGACAGGACGCCTTTCCACTTCGGTCACCTGTAAGTTGGTGCTTTGGGCAGGCCACTGATCTCGTGGCTTTTGCAACCAAGTTGGCCCATGCCACCAAAGGGAGTTGTCGTCCAGTTCTTGTAGGGGCACTCCCCGACTGGCCAAGTCAGCTGGATTGTGTTCGGATTGAACATGCGACCAATTGGCTGCATCTGTGGACTGGGTGATCTTTGTTACCCGATTTTACCCACTGTTTACCCAATGGCATGCTGGTTTGGCTAGCCACGCAAGCACAATCGTGGAATCGGTCCAACAATGGAGATTCGAGGACAGCATCGGCATATGGGGGAGGATGGATTCGGCCATCTCGGATAGCAATAGAGCTCCACACAGCTGTAGTCTGGGAAGCGACACAGTTTTTACTGGCGCCACGCGCGTCTTGGCCGTGGGAAGATGCACTAGCGTCGTGCGCCCCAAAAACTCATCGGATGTTGCTTTCCAACGGACTCCGAGAGTTTTTGCCGTGCTTTCCGTATCTATTTCGAGGCATTTAAAAGATTTAAAAGATCGGTTTCGATATGAGCCAGAACTTCTTTGTGGTTGGAGGTCCATTTCCTCAATGGAAAACCAGCCGAATCGAGGGCACTCTGTAACTCGCGAATGGTGAGGTGAGCCTCTACTGCAGAGTCAGCTCCCGAAAGGACATCATCGACATACATGCAACCACGAATAACTTTACTCGCCCTCAGATGGGTTAGTTGCACGTCGGTCGCCAGCTGTTGCAGTACCCGAATTGCCAGGAACGGTGCACAATTGACCTCAAACGTAACAGTTTTTAGCTCAAAATCTCGAATGTATCCTTCTCTATCGCGGAATAAGATACGTTGGAACGCTGTCTGCTTCGGATCTACCCAGATCTGCCGGTACATTTTCTCGATATCAGCACTATACACAAATCGGAAATATCGCCACTTCAGGATCTGGATGGCTAGATCGGACTGTAGGACCGGGTCAGCATGAAGGATATCATTTAAGCTGACCCCATTGTCTGAAGGGCTGGAGGCGTTGAATACCACTCGAAGTTTGGTGGTCGTACTCTCCGGTTTTAACACTGCGTGGTGTGGCAGGTAGTAACACGCTGAATCGTGGGTAGGAAGGACTTCTCTCATGTGATTGAGGTCGAGATATTCTTAAATAACTGAGTCGTACTTGGATTTTTGCGTACTGTCCCTTTTTAGCCGCTGCTCGTTTCTTAAGAATTGAGCCAGCGCCTGGGATCTGGAATATCCTAGGGAGCATTTAATGTTCTCAGGATCTCGAAAAGGAAGACTCACGACATACCTGCCGGACTCGTCTTTGGTGGTGGTCCGAAGGAAATTGTCCTCACAAATCACGTCGCTTCTTACGTGTGTGCAACTTGCGGAGCGGGTACTGGTCCTGTTAGAATCCAGCCGAAAATGGTCTCTTGACCGAGAAGCGAGCCACAGATGTTCGCTCGGGTACCGCTTAGTAGAATGGATGGAAGTATATCGGCCCCGATTAGAAGATCTATTTGTGTGCTCTCATAAAACTTTGGATCCGCTAGCGGAAGTTCGGGAAGATCTCGCAGGAAATGTTGCGGAAGCGGACATGAAGGAAGATTTCTGGCTATTTGTGGAAGCACGTAGGCAGTGGTGTTTAACTGCTTTGGTCTCAGCGGAGACCGTTTGATTAAGTCCTGAGACCTGTGCTTGGATAACCTGGAACGGCAGTTTAATCAGGTTGAAAAGGCGTTCAGTGATGAAGGTCACCTCACATCCAGAGTCTATTAAGGCTCGCACTTGGAAATTGGAACCTCGATGGCATCTATTAATTATAGCGGTGCCTAGGAGGACTGACCTAGAGCCTGCCGCAAAATAATTCTGAAGCGTTGACTGCGTGACACTGGCAGCCGAGGGACCGAGAGTATTTGGTCTGGATCTGGTCGTTGGCTTTGGATGGGCTGCCTCGGTGTAGGAGGGTGTGATGGCGGCCGCGGCACGTGAAGCAGTTATGTGCGCTTTCGCAGACGCGCAACTGATGTGTCCGCGCCAAGCAGTTTAAACACAGCTGTTTTCTTTTTATATATGCGATTGGTCGACCGCCATCTGGAAAAATTTGGTGCATGTGCGTACAGGATGGTTCTCTCTATTACAGAGATCGCACCCTCTAGGTTGCCTAGGTGCCACCCTTGTCTCATATGAATTTATTCTTCGAGACGCCGAGTTGGAAGTGGATGCCCTGGCCTGAGTCTGACTAGAACCTGATGGTCGAACATCATCTATGGCTTCTAGTGTCCTGTGACGCTCCGTTAGGGAAATGTTCATTTCGTGCCACGTAGGGATCTCGGCTTTCTTATGAAGGGACTGCTCCCATAGGGAAAGTGTAAGCTTTGGGAGTTTGGACGAGCACATATACACCATGAGGCAATCCCAAGTTTCGACCTGAATGCCGGACATTTCTAATGCAGTAAGGCAACCCTGGATGGTACTTTGAAGTTCTTTCAAAGCTGACCCAGACTCGCCACTCGTTTTAGCATTAAGGTGGAATAATTTTTCGTCTGGAATGAGTCTGGGATTGTTGATATAAATTGCCGTGAATAGATCCCTAAAGGTTGGCCAACGAAGATAATCGCCGGTAAAAACCTCGGTATCGCACGGCGGAAGACGGCAGCCTGATCGCAGCCGAGGGAATATTCATGCGCGATTCCAATTCGGACAGTCGATCCGAGACTTAAATAAACTGGCTCATAGCGAGGTCGGCAGCCGTTGCAACCATTTTTGTGCTGGCTCGCGTTATTCTTTCGATGGGAGAAGGAGTCTTTTTGAGAGGTGGCAACTTTTTGGGCGGTGGCGTCTTTTCCTTCTTAGGTGTGGGCGTCCTTACAGTGATTTTTGGTATTTTCGGTGACGGAACAGGGGAAAGTTTGCTAGAACTTTCCCTGGACATACCAAACTAGGATGCTGTTAGGATGGAATGTGCGCGCTGATATTTCGGACAAAAATCAGAGAAACAATTACGGACCCACTTATTTTTAGAAACTTTGACAACGCATAACTTTTTAAGGAATGGTCCGATTTGAAAAATTTCTTCTACATTTCGATAGGTATTGATAAACACAATAAAACTGCATTTTTACTTTTCCGAAATATTTAAATTTTTAAAATCGTATATTAGCGATTGTGGGCGTTTAAGGGGGCGTGGCACCATTTTGAAACAAACTTGCGCTGCGTAGGAACTTCTAAAATCTACATGGAAAATGTCAATCTTCTAGCTTTTATAGTTTCCGAGACCTCAGCGTTCATACGGACAGACAGACAGACAGACAGACAGACAGACAGACGGACAGACAGACGGACAGACGGACATGGCTAGATCGACTCGGCTAGTGATCCTGATCAAGAATATATATACTTTATAGGGTCGGAAACGCTTCCTTCTAGCTGTTACATACTTTTGCACGAATACAATATACCCTTTTACTCTACGAGTAACGGGTATAAAAATTAATATCAAAAAATATTTGTGCGCCGAAATATGAAACTTGTACATTAATATGCACACGAAAAGGAATTGGAAAACAGGCAATGTGGCCGCACGTTAAAAGAGATCGAACTGCAGTCGTCGGATTAAATCGGACTTGAATTTTTGACAAATCGTACACAAAGTCCAACGAATTATGTTTTTCGGATGGCTGACTACTGTCGACTGGCAGTTAATAAAAAATTAATAAAATGACACTTATCTGGCTCGAATGGACCAAAAAATGATTAGCTTCGTCGGGCGTTGCGGCTGTTGCACGTAGCCGGATGGCAAGCTGTGGAAGAGATCTTGAAACACTCGACGATCGCGAAGCGCGAGAGAAATGAAAAACTCGGTGAACTTTCGGGAATAGCGCGGACCGGCCGGGCGATGTATTTCATGCGGTTGACAATGAGAACTAACTTAAGCCCAGTTGAGCGCTGCGCTTCAAAGCGCAGCGGAGAGATTTCGGGAGCGGGAAGGCGGGAGAGCCTGGAATAGCGATCATCCAGTGCGGGCGAGTAGGCATTCGCCACGGGGGAAGAACGGGCAATTTAAGAGAGGGGAGAGCGGCGTAAACACACTTCAATTGCATCGTTCAGTTCAAAGGTGATACCGTTCATGCAGGGGGTGTATCAATATATCAGAACATTAGAGATATAACTAGAATCGTAACGCCGAACATGGAGACGATTTCCAAAAACATTCAGGACTTTTCTGTTTGACATACAAGCGTTGCGGACCTTTGTGCGGCTCAGTGTGTAATGGAAAATGGTGGTCATGGCAGTCATCTACGTTTCACCGAATCAGAGTTCATTCACAGAGTACTGTTACTAAACTAAGGCTTGCTAGCTGTCGGCGCAGCGGCAGAGCAGCCGTTTTATATATTTTATATATATGTAAAGTAACAATATGTAAAATGTGAAGAGAGAGAGAGAGTTATGCATGCACATATGTATGTACATATATAAGCGGTCAGCGTGGGAACCATGCTGACTCGTCTCTAAGCGCTGAATGCAATGAGTTCATATCGTATTACGTTTGCACTTGAAATGTGTTTGGGCACTTGGCACGCTGTCGCTGAGTGACAAAGGCAATGCCCTATGTATATTATTTGTATAACAACAAAGCGCTGTGACTTCGGCTAACAAAGTGTTGCCGCTCAATATTTATGTTAAGTAATAAGAACTTATATGTGCATACACTACATCTCCCTCCTTATTATGTATAAAAATTTAAAAAAAATAAATTTTTTTTTGTAGGTGGGGTTTTTTTTTATATTTGTTATTTTTCTTAATAACGAAAGAGAAAATTAAATGATCAAAAATATTTATATGTCAAAAATATTTATATATATAAAATATTTATATATAATAACAAATTCGGGATTTAACACTTTGAAAAAAATATAATTTTTATTTATCAAAATAGTGTAAACGCGAACTGGGAGAGATAGGTCTGCTCCTTACAAGATTCAACTTAAAACTCAAACTTAAAAACTAAGCTGGCGCTTATCAAACCTTCGATTGGGAGAAAGAACTTTATTGATAAATTGAGAGTGTCCAAAATGAGAGCACTGAGCAAGAGAGCGATCTAGGTTTGAGCTGCGTCTGCAATTTTACAGTATTGGGGGATAAAAGCTTTTTGGAGTTTAGGGACATTTGTTTATACTGCAAGAGGATGTGTACATAAATTGGTCAGTCGTGGGAGCCGACAATTTCGGGTTCTTTCATTTGTTTATAACTCAAGAGGATGTTTATATTAATTGGCGACTCTTGGGAGCCGATGATTTTGGGTGTGACAAATGCGTAATGTAAATATGTTTATGTGGTAGATATGTGGGTGTGTGTATGTTACTTTATGTGGTAGATATGTGGGTGTGGGTATGTTACTTCCCCATCCATTAGAAAAAAGCCTGTCCTCAGGCGGATATATTAGGGTATATGTGAGTGGGTATATTAGTTTGTGTAGTATTTTCGTTTAATTGTAGGTTATTTTCATTTGGTGCAATATTGTTTAATTCTGTTATATTTTCTGGGTTCTTAGTATTGTTTTTGTTTTGATTTTTATATTTAATTACAATGTTTCTCGGAATACTCTTAAATTTATAGATGAAGTAAATAATTAAAATTATAATTATTACAATTAAACTAGTAAGTATTATAATTTGAAATGTGTTATTTTTTCTTGTATGTATTCTTATTATATCTTTTGCTTCAATTATTGACAGTGGTTCTATCATTGTTACATTATTGTTAACATAAATAGTTTGTGTGTAATCCATTATAGTATTTGTTATTAAGATTTCTTCAATTTGTACAGAACAATTAAATGCTTTTACGATTTTATTTCCATCGACAACTATTGCTTGACTTATACATGTTTGGTTTAAAATAGTTTTCGGTAAGTTCCAAGTAATTATAATATTTGGCTCTATATAATTTGTTTCATATTTTTTTATACATTTTTGTGTATTTACATTCGGCATTGGCTTGGTTTAATATTCCTATAATGCATTTATTTGTAACTCTTTCTTTTGTGTTAAATGAAAATATTTGATTATTTTGAAAATAATATTTGTCTTCTAAAGGTTCTGTTAATATGTCATTAAATTCATTTGGGTAAGGCAAAATTTTGAATATTGAAGTTTTTATAATGTCTTTTGGGATATGAGAAATTATCAATATTTGATTAGTATTGGTTTGTAAAATATATTAAAATTAATAAGATGTTGATAGTGTTGATCAACAAGTTAGGTTTGGTTTTCATTTGGCGTGCATCTGAAATTATCGTATTTATTTTCGTTAATTATACCCTTGCAGAGGGTATTATAATTTTGGTCAAAAGTGTGCAACGCAGTGAAGGAGACATCTCCGACTCTATAAAGTATATATATTCTTGATCAGGATCACCTCCTGAGTTGATATAGCCATGTCCGTCTGTCCGTCTGTCTGTCCGTCTGTCTGTCCGTCTGTCTGTCCGTCTGTCTGTTTCTACGCAAACTAGTCTCTCAGTTTTAGAGCTATCGAATTGAAACTTTGCACACACCCTTCTTTCCTTTGCACGCAGTATATAAGTCGGAACGGCCGGGATCGGCCGACTATATCCTATAGCTGCCATATAACTGATTGATCGGAAATGCCATAACTCTGCTGTTTGTTAAGTTAGGAAGTTGGGACTCTCTATGGGTATTATATTTGGCCAATCAATCCGACGTACCAAATTTCATAAGGATCGGCCGACTATATCCTATAGCTGCTATATAACTGATTGATCGGAAATGCCATAACTTTGGTGTTTGTAAAGTTAGGAAGCTGGGATTTTCTATGGGTTTTATTTTTGCCCAATCAATCCGACATATCAAATTTCATAAGGATCGGCCGACTATATTCTATAGCTGCCATATACATAACTGAACGATTGGAAATGCCATAACTTTGGTGTTTTTAAAGTTAGGAAGTTTGGATTTTTTATGAGTATTAAGAATGCATCATATGAATAATTTTGGAGAATATAATTTGCAGAATATTCTGCAAGGGTATTTCAACTTCGGCTCCGCCCGAAGTTAGCTTTCCTTTCTTGTTTTCTTTGTTTTCTTATATTTAGACTTATAATGTATTATTTTTCTTCCTCTGTTAACTTCTTCGTAATGATTATCATCTAATTTTGTGATTTTTCCTGTCTTTTTAAACGGATTAGTGGTTTTTGATTTTACTAGTGGAGCTTGTCGATATCTAGTATCAAATTCAAATTTACTTCGGGATTCATTTAGTTTTTCTATTTTATTGATTTTATTTAACTGTGTATTATTTTGGAGTTCCAGCGAAAATAAAAATATCTGCAGGAGTTCTGCCTGTCGTGTTATGTTTTGTTTTATGATTATAGACATAAAGAATAGTTTCAAATTTTGTTAGCTTATTTTCTATGTCTGTTTCACTGTTTATGATTCTTAACTTTTCATTTACCGTTTTATGAAATCTCTCAACGTCAGAAATTCCATTTTTGCTTGTTGTTATATCAATAACAACATCTTCCGATTTTAACCAAAGTTGCAATGCTGCACACATGCAAGCTGAATCTTTGTCTGCTTTAATTTGGTTTGGTTTACCCATTTCATTAAAAACTTTAGTTAATGCTCTTTTTGCTTCTAACCAATCTCGACTGTTGACTTCTATTAAGGTGGCAAATTTTGAATAAATATCTATACAAGATAAAAATTGTTTATTATCTATCATATAAAAATCAATGACATATTTTTCTCTTGGATTAAAAATTTCTGGGGTTATTTCGAATTCTAATTTAGTATTTCTGTGTTCTGTTTTTGCGATGTTGCATACTTCGCATTCATTAATAAAATTTTGAATTAATTTTTGGTGATCGGGAAAATAATATTTTTCTTTAAAAAGTGCTGTTTGTTTTTCTATTCCTGGATGTAATAGATCTCTGTGTGTTTTAATAATAATTTCTTTGAATTCTGAGTAAGTGTTAATATCTATTAATTTACTATTAGTTTTCATTGTTTTAGTTAAGTTATCTGGGGAAATAATTTCAACGTATGCCTTTTGAAAAATTAAAAAGTCTGTTTCAATTGGAAAATATATTACGCTTTTCTTATTAGAAAAGTATTCAATTATTTTATATGTTATTATGATTTTTGTTTTATGAAAATAATTAATTACTTCGACTTCATTTAAGTCTCCTCTTATAAATTCTAGTTGTCTGTTATAATAATTCAATGGTCTTTCTGTTATTGAAATGTGGTTTTGGTAATCTTCTGGTGCACTATGCACTGTAGCTACTGTTGTTATTGTATTTGAATTACTGGAAGTCTCTCCTAAATAGGCTTCCTCTATTCTTATTCTAGATAAGGCGTCTGCCACATGGTTTTCTTCACCGGGCAAATATTTTATTTCATAATCAAACTCATTTAGTTTTATTTTCCAGCGTTGTAATTTCATATTAGGTTATTTAATATTATTGAGCCATACTAGAGGCCTGTGATCACTTAGGATCAGAAATTTTCTGCCAAAAAGATAGGACCTGAAATATTTGTTGGCCCAGACAATAGCTAAAAGTTCTTTTTCTATTGCCGAATAATTAATTTCGTGTTCATTAAGAGTTCTGCTGGCACAACAGATTGGTTTATGATTTTGCGATAATACTGCTCCTATAGCAATATTACTTGCATCTGTTGTTAATGAAAATGGTTTTTCGAAATTTGGGTATATAAGTATTGGATCGGACATTATTAAAAGTTTAAGTTTTTCAAACGCTTGAACATAATCATTATCTTTTATATTTAAAGTTACGTCTTTTTTAAGCTTTGCTGTCATTGGTTTTGCTATTTTAGCAAAGTTTGGGATAAATTTCCTATAAAATCCACAAAGACCTAAAAGGATTTTATTTGTTTTGGGGATTTGGGTATAGGGAAATTTTGTATTGCCTCTATTTTGAGAGGATTTGGTTTTATACCAGTTGTTGTTATAATATGTCCAAGGAATTCTGTTTCCTTTTTCATAAACTCGCATTTGTCGAGTTGAAGCTTGAGATTAGCTTCTCGTAATTTTTCAAATACCTTTCGCAAAGATAATACATGTTCCTCCAATGAAGTGGAGTACACGATAATATCGTCCATGTAGACCAAACAATCCTTGTAGATCAAATCTTCTAAGAGATTGTTCATGCACCTTTGAAAGGTAGCAGGGGCATTTTTCAATCCAAAGGGCATACGAGTATATTCATAATGGCCATTTTTGGTGGTGAAAACCTTTTGCAAGGTCAATAGTGGTAAAATATTGGCATCTACCAAGTTTGTCCAATATTTCATCCATGACCGGGATAGGGTATTTGTCATCTACCCTAATTTCATTTAAATTACGATAGTCAATTACGATACGAAACTTTTTTGTTCCAGATGCATCACCTTTCTTAGGTACTATCCAAATGGGTGAGCAATAAGGGGAATTTGACTTTCGAATTATTCCCTGTTTTATCATATCTCTCATTTGCGAATCGACTTCTTGGTCGTTAGCTTGAGGATATTTGTAAGGTTTTTTGTAAACCGGTTGCTCATTTTTTGTATGAATGACATGCTTGATAGTACTAGTGAAAGTCAAATTGTCACTTTCTTTGTACTGTATGTCGCTAAATTCATATAAAATTTTCTTAAGATTATCTTTTTCCTCGTCATTAAGGTGTTCTTTGTGTTCTATTTTAAACCGTCGTCGCATGCAGACGTGTATTTATTGTGCTCCGGGAAAAAATATTCAATAAAATCACAAAAGTGCAGTGACCGTTTTAATAAATCTACTATAACGCGAAAAGACGCTTTCTGCGATGAAATCGCGAATGTTTATATTGATTGGTCATTTAATTAATATAAAACTTAACACTTAAAACTCTTATTAACTTTACCACGAATACAATGAGTCTGAACGACGTTCGCACACAACGTCAACGTGAGCAAGACGAGAGACGGCTCTCAGTACAAAGAAATAACGCGTACTTCTCTTTTAAAGCAACCGAAAATAATGCAAGCTCTGATCAAGCGCGGGCAATTACCCCCAACTTGACCGAGTTCTTAAACGTATCGAGCGAGAGAGCGCGTTCTTGCTCCCCCTCGCTACCATCGACGTCTCTGCGGCCAAAGAGCGCTGAATGTGCTCCAATGCAGGTATGCAATAACCTAAGCTCATCAGCAGTAACTAGCACCGCAATTTCTTTAACAACGTCAACTGTAACTACAACAACAACTGCAACCGTATCGACTGCTCGTTTAATGACATCATCAGCTAGCAGCGGAAATATTAATACGTCTGCGACTGCGCTGCCCGAAAAACAGAACAAAACCAATGAATGTACTAAGCCGGCTGTGCAGACTGGTATGGATCGCTACATCCAAATCAAAAGGAAGCTGAGCATTCTAAATTCTCAACGCAAAATAACCCGTAACAATGCTAGCCTAGCTGGAATAGAAACGCCCACGAACTCAAACCGATTTAAAATCTTGGAAGACGCCTATGACGTTGAGGCGGCCGAATCCACTGAAGTCGAGAAAAGGAAGCCAAAACCTCCGCCTATTTATATTCGAGAAAAAAGTTCCAATGTTCTTGTCAACAAAATTATCGAGCTTATTGGAAAGGATAACTTCCACATAATACCTCTAGTAAAGGGCAACATCCAGGAAACAAAGGTTCAAATGAAGTCTGAAGATAATTACAGAGTATTATCGAAATATCTTTCCGAGAATAAAAATAACTTTTACACGTATCAGCTAAAAAGTAGCAAGGGCCTGCAAGTCGTACTTAAGGGCATAGAGTCCGACGTAACGCCTGCAGAGATAACAAAGGCGCTTCAAGAGAAGGGATTTAACGCTAAGACAGTCTTCTACATCCTTAACAGGGATAGAAAGCCGCAGCCACTCTTTAAGGTTGAGCTCGAACCAGAAAATAAGCCCCTAAAGAAATACGAAGTGCACCCCATTTACAATCTTCAGTTCCTGCTGCACCGCAGAATTACAGTTGAGGAACCGCACAAACGCAATGGGCCGGTACAATGTGCAAACTGCCAAGAATATGGCCATACAAGGTCATACTGTAAACTGCGCCCGGTGTGTGTAGTTTGTGGAGATCTTCATGACTCCGCACACTGCCCAACGAGCAAAGATGACTGGAACTCGAAAAAGTGCGGCAACTGCGGTGGCAATCACACTGCTAACTACAGAGGCTGCCCTGTTTACAAGGAGCTGAAAAGTCGCATCCACCAGAGAGGAACTGCCGCCCGCACCCAAAATAAACAGATGACAGCTTCCAGAACAAACCCTGAAGTCTTCTTCTCGACTGCAGCCAGATCCTCACTAGGACCCTTAAACTCTGATAAAAATGTGACTTACGCAAGCGCTTTAAAATCAGGACTGGCTAACCCTGTCTCAAAAAGTTCATTTCTGCAATCAGCATACCTAGAACCGAACACGGCTCAGCAGCAACAATTCCCGGAGCAGTCAAAAAGCAACTTCGAAGATATGATATACAGCCTGCAGCAAAGCCTTACGGAGTTTATGTCGTTTATGCGCACAACTATGCAAGATTTAATGCGAAACCAAAATCTACTGATTCAAATGCTGGTTTCACAACAATCCAAATAATGACTTCCCTAAGGATATCTACGTGGAACGCTAACGGCGTCTCACAGCATAAACTTGAGTTAGCTCAATTCCTACTCGACAACCATATCGACGTAATGCTGCTTTCAGAAACACACCTTACAAATAAATACAATTTTCTACTACGAGGTTATTCATTTTACGGAACAAATCATCCAGATGGTAAAGCACATGGTGGGACTGGAATTCTAATCAGAAGCCGTATTAAGCACCACTATCATAACAAATTTGCTAAAAATTATCTACAGGCCACATCTATAAATATACAAACAAACACTGGCAACCAACTTACACTAGCCGCCGTATACTGCCCCCCTCGCTTCACCATAGCTGAAGATGAGTTTATGCAGTTTTTCAACTCACTAGGAGACCACTTCATAGCAGCAGGGGACTACAACGCCAAGCACACACACTGGGGATCACGTCTCGTGACTCCAAAAGGAAAACAGCTCTATAATGCAGTTATAAAAGCCAAGAACAAGCTGGACTATGTTTCTCCTGGCAGACCAACATACTGGCCGGCAGACCCAAGGAAACTACCCGATTTAATAGACTTTGCAATTACCAAAAACATTTCTTTCATCGGATCACTCGCCTGTCCTGTTTATTCTTCTCCGACATCCAGGCGCATTGGAGCAATCGTTTAAATTGACATCTCAGAAAACCAATTGGGTTAAGTACAAGAAATACATTAGCTCACACATTGAGCTAAGTCCTCATCTCAACGATGAAGCCAACGTAGACAGATTTGTTAATACACTGGAGTCTGTACTCGTCTCTGCAGCTCGAGTTTCAACACCTCAAACTACAAGTACACAAAGCAACCAAAAGAAGACAAATCTACAAATAGAACAGCTCGTCCTCGAAAAGCGACGCTTACGTCGAGAGTGGCAACTCCACAGATCACCATCTGCTAGGCAAAGCTTAAAATATGCCTCACGTCAACTCACAAAAGCTTTACAGCAAGAAGAAGCACAGGTCCACCGACGCTACATAGAGCAATTGTCAACATCTAGTACAAAACACTCACTATGGAGAGCTCACCCTACTCTAAGCTCACCGAAAGTAACCGTGATGCCTATTAGAAATCCCACAGGCGGCTGGGCGCGCAGCGATGCAGACAGAGCCAGCACGTTTGCCAACCACCTTAAAAATGTCTTCCAACCAAATCCTGCCACTAGTGCGTTCACCTTGCCGACTTTACCACATGAGCCTCAGCTTCAACATGAACCAATTGAGTTTCGCCCAAACGAAATCGTTAACATCATCAAAAATCAGCTGAATCCGAAAAAATCCCCGGGCTGCGACCTCATAACTCCCAAAATGATCATTGAGCTCCCATATTGCGCCGTTTGCACTATCACCCAGCTTTCTAATGCCATCGCAAAACTTGGCCACTTTCCAATGAGATGGAAAAAGTCGATTATAATAATGATAGCAAAGCCAGGAAAAGACCACACAATTCCCACGTCGTATAGACCTATAAGCCTACTCTCATGCTTATCTAAACTCTTTGAAAAATGCGTATTGATTCGGATAAACACATACCTAAGAATACAGGAAGGAATTCCGTCACATCAATTTGGGTTTCGTGAAAAGCACGGAACAATTGAGCAGGTCAACCGGATAACATCAGAAATTCGGAACGCGTTCGAAAAACGAGAGTACTGTACTGCCATATTTTTAGACGTCTCTCAAGCATTTGATAGAGTTTGGCTAGAAGGTCTAATGTTCAAGATCAAGACAATGCTCCCCTACAACACCCATAAGCTTCTAGAGTCTTACCTCTACGACAGAAAATTTGCTGTTCGATGCAACACTGCTATAACTGACGATTTCACTATTGGAGCTGGAGTTCCTCAAGGAAGCGTGCTTGGGCCAACATTATATGTCCTCTACACAGCAGACATCCCAACAAGCACACGACTAACAACATCTACGTTTGCTGATGATACAGCCATTCTCAGCCGCTCAAAATGCCCGATGCAAGCAACTGCGCAGCTCGCTCTTCATCTGGTCGATGTAGAAAAGTGGCTATCAGATTGGCGAATTAAAGTGAACGAACAAAAATGCAAGCACGTTACGTTCACCCTGAACAGGCAAAACTGCCCGCCGCTCATGTTAAACCATACTCTACTCCCGCAAGCAAACGAAGTGACATATCTAGGAGTACACCTCGACAGAAGACTCACATGGCGCCGGCACATTGAAGCCAAAAGAACACACCTAAAGCTAAAAGCCAGTAGCCTTCATTGGCTTATCAACGCTCGGTCTCCCCTTAGTCTTGAATATAAAGTCCTGCTGTATAACTCGGTACTAAAACCTATATGGATGTACGGCTCTCAGTTATGGGGGAATGCCAGCAATAGCAATATTGACATAATGCAGCGAGCTCAGTCGAAGATCTTGAGAACAATCACCGGGGCACCGTGGTACGTTCGCAACGAAACCATACATCGCGACTTAAACATTCTACCAGTCAAAGAAGTGATCGCAGAACAGAAGGAAAAGTACTTTACCAAGCTATCGTTGCACCCTAACCACCTGGCGAGAGGTCTTACAAGGTTGATCAACCAATCACGCCTTCGTCGCAATGACTTACCCACCCAGCGACCGACTTGAGGCACGCGCAACCAGAATGCAGTCTTATTATACTGTTAGTTAAATTTTAATGTTAAGATTCGTAAACTTATTGTTAGTCTCAAAATTAAGAGAAGATTCAATAAATAAAAGCAAAGTTAAATAAATAAAATAAAAAATTAAGGTGTTCTAATCTAAACTTATTGGTTTCTTGCAAGTCGTTATTTATTGCAAAATTAAAAGGTGTATCTGTTGAAAATGGGGGATCGCAGCAATCAATTTCTGCTTCTCCTTGTTTATATTCGAAATCGTTATAATTAAATCTCATTCCGAATTGATAACCGTTTAAATTAACTGTTTTTGATTTATAATTAATAATTGCATTACAAGCTTCGAGATATTCTCTTCCTATGAGCATATCATATCTATCGGAAAAATTATGGACCCAAAATGTTTGTTTGGTCGGACAAAGCTTACTTGCATGGTAGGACACGGATGTATTTAACTGAATATTACCATTTATGGTATGAACTTTAAGAGGTGTATTTTTGGTTGAAAAATTAAAGTAATTTTCTTTAATTAAATTAATAGAAGAGCCTGTGTCTACAACACATCGGAACTCTTGGTTATTCATGATGATTCGTATGTAAGGGTTTCTATTTCCTGTTCGGTGTCCGAGGCTTGTTGATGAAAATTTTCGGTATCCATTTTCATATGGCCACTCGTACTTTCGCGATTTCTTTTTATTGGTCGATTAGGAGCATTAGCCCCATTTTGTTGTGGTTGATAATTTATAGGGTTCCTAACCCGATTATAATTTAATTTTTGTTGGAATTCTTGCTTTGTTGCTTGATATAATGGGTGGTTTTCATAAAAAGTTTCGTTGTTATTTTTATTATAATTAGGCTTATGTGGGCCTTGAGATGTACTAGCCTGTTGCTTATATTGATTTGGGGAAATATTATTCTGCTGTCTGTATTGGTTTTGGGAATTATAGTTTTGTTGTTTATTAGTATTTTGTTGGGGTTGATAATTTCTCTTATCTTGGTTTTGACTTTGTGAATTCTTTGTTCGATCTGAATAAAATGTTTCATAACAACCTTCTTGTTGTGCTACACATTTTAGTTTATTAGCATTAGTAATATCATACCTAGCCAATGTCATAAAAAGTCTGTCTGGCAATTTTTTCATAATAACATCTTTAACTGTATTATTAAGAGCATTTGTGTATAAAATTGTGTTTGAAGCGTTATTTTCTAAGGCTAATTTATTTAATATTACAAAAGATTTGGACTCAATGTCCTCAACGAACTTACGTATACACCCAGGAAAGGGGGTGTTATACAGACGTCTTAGTAGTTCTTCGCAGGGCGTCTGGGTTTTATATTCGTTGATGAGGGCGTTCCTTAAATCCCTCCAGCATCTGGCTGTTGATAGTTGAGATATCCTCTGGGCATCTCCGTGAAGCTGCATTTCAATCGCACTGAAGAATACGCTCGACTGGCGTATACATGTTGTGGGGTACAACTCCAGGATGAAGTCTATCCTCCTGATGAACGGGCTGAGTTCGAGCGTGTTGCCTCCAAATTGCGGCACTTGCCTGATTTGGTTCAGGGCTTGATTTAGATGGTTTTCTGACAATAATAGCACTGGTTCTGCCATTTTTGGTTTTTTTTTTATTTAGTTTTATAAATTTTTTCACAATTTTAAAAGTTTTGTATTATGAATTTGATTTAAAATTGTTTTACCTTGTCTCTTACCACTAGTGGGGGAGAACTAAGGTGTTTTATTTTTTAGTAACCCTTGTGTTACGAACAAAGGCACTAACTTTTACAATAAAACGGGATTTTGCAAAAATTTGTTTGAATTATTTTGTTTTAGTTACTTGACAGTCACACGGGTCAAGATTTATGTTTTGTTAAAAAAACCTCGCAACCTGAGCTTCGATAGCGTGTTGCAAAATTGAGGTTTCCGTTCGTATATTAGCGACACAAACCGACACTGCGATAGCTGGTTTATAATTGCACTGGGACGAACGACGTTTGGGTTCTTTAAGGATATAACCGTATAAAAAGTTAATTTTTATTTATCAAAATAGTGTAAACGCGAACTGGGAGAGATAGGTCTGCTCCTTACAAGATTCAACTTAAAACTCAAACTTAAAAACTAAGCTGGCGCTTATCAAACCTTCGATTGGGAGAAAGAACTTTATTGATAAATTGAGAGTGTCCAAAATGAGAGCACTGAGCAAGAGAGCGATCTAGGTTTGAGCTGCGTCTGCAATTTTACAGTATTGGGGGATAAAAGCTTTTTGGAGTTTGGGGACATTTGTTTATAATGCAAGAGGATGTTTACATAAATTGGTCAGTCGTGGGAGCCGACAATTTCGGGTTCTTTCATTTGTTTATAACTCAAGAGGATGTTTATATTAATTGGCGACTCTTGGGAGCCGATGATTTTGGGTGTGACAAATGCGTAATGTAAATATGTTTATGTGGTAGATATGTGGGTGTGTGTATGTTACTTTATGTGGTAGATATGTGGGTGTGGGTATGTTACTATATGTATGTTATTACCTATGTATGGCCATACTAAGTGTGATTATGAAATAAAAAGTTTAAGTCTATCCTTATGAACTATCTGTTTTTTGTTTTTGTCATTAACTATTATAATATTATTTCTATCTCCTATTAACTTTACTTTATACGGACCAGTATATTTATAATCTAACTTATGACCTTTTTCATTTCTTAATAACACTTTATCTTTTACTGATATATCTATATTGTTTACTTTCTGATCATATAGTACTTTATTTTTATTCTTATGCTCTTCTATCATTATCCTAGCTCTTTTATATGCTACTTCTAATCTGTATTTACTTTCTTTAGCATAATCATCTATATTATATATTGTTTCTATGCTATCTTTGGCAAATTACTTGTTTTACCAAATTCTAGCTCATATGGACAATAATTATGTGCCATAGAGGGGGTCGTGTTGAAACAAAAGACAAAGTATTGAAGCCATACGTCCCAATCAGTTTTATCAACCGATATATAAGATCGTATGTATTCATTAAAGGTTCTATGACTTCTTTCTATTGTTCCAACGGTCTGGTGGTGGTGTGCTGTAGATGTAATATTTTTAATATTTAAATATTTGCACAAATTGCATATAATTGAATTCTTGTATTCTGTTCCCATGTCCGTAATGAAAGTCTTTATTGGACCGTACTTCAGAATAAAAGATTCAAATATTGCTTTAGCGACAGTATCAGCATTCTTATTTGGAACAGGTATGGCAACTAAATACTTAGTTAAGTCACATATTAAAGTGACTGCATACTCGTTGCCATTTTCTGATTTTGGTAGTGGACCTATAATGTCCACTATCACTCTGTCGAAAACATTTGTAGGTGTGTCTGTTATTGTTAGTGGGGTCTTGCTATGTTTAGTTATTTTAGCTTTCTGGCATTTTTGACATTTTCGTATGTACTCAGTGATATCACGAGTCATATTCTTCCAAAAATAATGTCTTTTGATTTTTGCTAAAGTCTTTGAAATGCCAGTATGACCTATTTGTATGGGATCGTCATGGAAGTTAGACAGAATGGCTTCTTTATCTTTTTGTTTATCTATTAGGGTCACCGGGTTGAGTAGCGCTACCCTTAATGTTTTCAATATTTTATTGCCCATTAATTTGAAATTATCTATTGAAGTATATTCAAGATATTTTCCCAGGTTGCCACTTTGAGTTGGCTGATTTTATTTATACCGGCTTGCTTTTCAAGCCTTTGGAAAAATGGAGCTAAGTCTAGGATAATTTTTCTGCCATGTTTAAAAAAACATAACATATCTTTTACATGCAATGTCACTACTTTACGTACTTCGTCATTGTTTATGACTTCATATACGTTGAGCCTAGAGGCTGTATCCAGGCTGTATCTCCTTTAGTGAAAGATCTAGATGCATAAGCAATGGGAAGTTGGAGTCCATCATTGTTTTGAGTTAAAACCGCTCCACATGATTGTTTGCTTGCATCCATAGTTATACAGAATTCTTTATTAAAATCGGTTCCATTAGTTTTGTTTTTTAAATATTGGAATGCGTTTTGGCATTCAAATGCCCATTCAAAGGGAACATTCTTTTTGCATAATCTTGTTATGTGCCGGGAATATTCGGCGAAGTTTTCAATGAATCGTCTATAATAATTGCAAAAAGCTACAAAATGTCAAGCGCTATCCGAATTGTGCGGCACTGGATAATTCATGATGACGTCATATTTCTTGTCATCTGGAAGAATTCCTTTATCTGTGCATTTATAACCAAGAAAAGTCACTTCTTGCATAAAAAATGAACATTTTTCTGGATGTAACATTAGATTGTATTCCCTGCATTTCTCAAAAACATCTGTTAAGTTTTTAAGCATATGTTTTTCGGAACAACCTATAACTATTAAGTCATCCATATAAAGGAATGCTTGTGAAGGTTCTATAGTCATCATCCTCTGAAATGAATTAGGCGCCATTTTTAAACCGAAAGGTAATCGCGTGAAAGTTAAGTTATATAAGTTATATCTCGTGAACTTTTTTCGAGTTCAATTTGGTGGAATCCCGACATAAGGTCAAGACACGAAAAATATTTTGCTCGTCCTAGTTGATCTAAAATGTCATCAATTCTAGGGAGTGGAAATTTGTCGGACAATAATTTTTTGTAGTCAATAACTAATCGCCATTTCTTTGAATCTGAAGCGAGAGATGATTTTTTGGGGACAAGTAATAATGGGCTATTATATTCAGATACAGAAGGTTCGACTATTCCGTCGGTGATCAATTTTCCGACTTGCTTCTGTATCTCGTTCACCTGACTGTGTGGGCTTCTATAATTTTTGACGTATACTGGTTCATCATCCTTTAATCTCAGTTTCTGTTTGTAGAAATGATTTGTACTTATTGGTTCCGTTTCCAATCCGAATATATCACTTGAGAGCTGTGACTTAAATTGTGAAGGAAAGTTCTTTGATAGTTGAGATAATACAGACTTTTCTCTATTTTCAGTATTAGTTTTGACTACTTCGTAGTTCGAAAGTGTTTCATTTGCCAAGTTACTTGTACTGACTACTTGATCTTTATTTGTAGTATTAAGTAGTCTTATGAATGCATTTTTTGTTGTTGCAATGGTACTAGCTATGTAAATACTATGTTTAATTTCTTGGTTTGGAATCAATACACTGTCTTCTTTGGAATATAATTGAATTTTTCTAATAACTTGGGATCTTGCTGGCAGAAGTATTGAGTTGTTGCCAGAACTATATGTTATTGGCAATTAAATTGGAAATTTAAGGTTATCGAGTCTGATTATAAGCCAATCTTCAGATGGCTTGAAGTCTAATTGACAGTTGTATTTCTTTATGAAGTCGATTCCTAATATGCCATCGCATGGAATAGCAAACTGTAAATCCACGATATGAAAGTCGTGTGGGATTATATATTTAGTTGTCTGTATCTCAATAGAGGTTAACCCTTTTGATTTTGTAACCTCCTGTTTTATTCCTTTTATATCTATTATATAGTTAACGTTTATGTCTGATAGACATCAGAATTTTCTTTGACTATTGAAATGTCTGCACCCGTGTCTTCTAGAAACACCAGCTCATTTCCTGTGGATTCGTTAGTGAAAGTTACAAATATATTCTGACTGAGATTAATTGCATGAACCATTACATTCTCTACAGTTTTCCGATGTATTTTGGGCTACTCTCACATTGTTATTGTTGTTATTGTTATTGTGGCCTCGAGTTGAGTTACCACGTCCTCGAGTGTTTTCTCTGTATTGATCTCTCTCATTATTATTATAATTGGAACTGTTGTAGTTGTTGTAATTAATCTATCGACCACGAAAGTTTCCTCTGAAATTTCCACGTCCGCGGTTTCCACCACGCTGTGGATAATTTTTATAATAAAGGACAGTATTTGGTTGTCCATTTATGGCATCATTCATTGTGTTGAAGGTGCCAGCCTGCATGATAAGTTTTACCTTATCAATTGCGCAATTCCTTTTCATTGCCTTAACTGCAGACTGTGTAGAATAATTTCTGGCTAACGCAAGGGTAGGCCGTCCGTTATGTACGCACTTTCTGGAGCTTTTGTCATCTGCTCAACCTCTGATGTATATTGGTTAGCAGTTTTGTTGCGTTGCTGTAGATTCATCAGCTTAGCTGATAATACTTCTACAGTTTCGCCTTTGACATTGCTTTCTAGTCCGGAAATGACTTCTGATATGGTTGTTTCATTTCCGACTAGGTTTCTGGCGACGCCTTTTAGCTTTGTTTTTATTATTGAAATAGCTAATTGTTCGTGTTCGCCTTTTATTGATTCTATAATTACCAATCCATCGAGAAAACTTGCTACGTTTTCTGCTTTACCATCAAATACTGGTATAAGCTTAGATGCAATGTTGATAAAATTAGTATTTGACTGTGCCATTGTTATGCGAGCATAGATAGATCTGAATCTGCAAAATTGTCCAATTCAGACATTAATATAGCTGGGATAGTGAGATTATTTATTTCTTCCTCTTTCAAATCCTGTTGGTCAATATTAATAACTTCTTTTGATTCTGGTTCTTCACCAGTTTCAATTATTACTGAAGTATTAAGAATATTAGGTATTGATATATCGAGCTTGAACTTTTCTCTAATAGTTGTTAAGTTGGATCTTAGTCTGATCAAAAACTTTGATGCTTGAGACCAATGATCTTGCTTTATTAAAGCATTTAACTAATATTTGTACTTGTTTCCTAACCGTGGTTTTCTGTATTGGTCTATTTTGGGTTAGTGACTTATATGATTTGTCAAATTCTGCTTTAATGTTTGATACTTCCTTTGTTAATTCATCCCATTCCATTATATTATGGATATGAATTATTTCTTAGATACCATCATAACAATTGCTCTACCTAAGATTGGGTGTTCATCTATTCTAGATCGTCTTTGACTTTCAAAGTGAACGGTCGTGTTTTTTTTTTTCTGCGCTTCGAATTTTGTATTTTGTTTTCGTTTATTCCCATCGGTGGGTCTTATCCAAACAATTTTAATTTTCTTCCAGTTATTCAAACATAAATTTAAACTCCGTTCGCTTCGCGAGTGCACTTTGTATTAATAAATTGTTTTAGTTTTCGTAATTCTTATCTGTGTTTTCTTTTCTTAAATCCCCGCCGTTTCTGTTTTGTGCATGCACTTTAACTTATTTACGCTCCCGCTCTCTTGCTCTCTTTGCTTTGAAAGTTCTAAGCGTGCAGTTTCTGCGCTCTTGCGGTACTTATAACTGCTCGCTTATAAATTTCAATTCGCTTTCTTGGTACAGTGGTCCCAATAAATAAAATGAATAATAAAAATTTAGTCTGCTTCTGCAAAAAATGCAGCCTCGTAATCAGGGCTGACCAGTCTAATATGATTTGCTGGCTGTGTGAAAATATGGTGCACACCAAGTGCGCCTGTTTTACTGGCCGGACAAGTGATGACCTTTCAAAGGGGCCCAATAGTTTTCGCCGAGCTGATGATCTCCTCTCTGCGTTGGTCGTAATAGTCGTAAGCTATTAGAAGAGTCCCCTAAACGCAAAAAGGCCGCTGGTGGTAAGGAGCAAAAGGGGAACACCCCGCAAAGAACAACAGAGCATTCCGGCGGATCAGCAGCTGATTTCAGCAAACCCTCAAATGTTGCTAAGATCAGCAGCTAAAAAAGATTCGGTATCCGAACAATCCGTTACGGAATGCATGCAACCAGGGACTTCTAAGAATTCCGATTTGTCCGTAGTGGTTTCACAATTAGTGGATCCACCTATCTCTCAGAATGTAGCATCACCACCACAAGGGACTACTGAGTCCAGACAACCGGCTCAAGTTGGTTTTGCAGAAAAAAAGTCTGTTCCACCAAAATCCCTTTCAGTGGTTCCACTAAAGAAACAAATTTTCGTTTCTCGGCTTTGCCCTGATCAAACATCTTCAGATGTATTGTCTTATATACAAGACAAAACTAAAGCCGATTGTAATAGTGTAAAGGTGGAAAAGTTTAAGTTTTCTTATGCTAGAGACATTTCATCTTTCAAGATAACTGTCCCTAACGAGCTTTTTGAAGCCATATGCTCGGGCGACTTTTGGCCGGATAATATGGTTGTAAAAGAGTTCGAGGCTAAGATAAAGAAGAAGGGGCCCGTGGGAGTAAAACTTCCTAGTCGAGGCCTAACTTCTAACCTCCTTCTTTCCTATCAGAATGAAAGAGGTTTGCGTAGCAAACTCACTAAATTGTATTCCGATAGCCTTTCCTTTGCATCTCATATTATTGTGTTCACAGAAACCTGGTTAAAGCCGGAGATCTTTAGCTTCGAAGTTTTCCAGGTAAGTACACAATATATAGGTATGACCGTCCCTCTAGACGGGGAGGTGGAGTTGATTCAAACCTCCCGTCTGAGGAGTTATTTTTTGATGAATTCAATACCATTGAATTTATTTGTGTAAAGTTATCGCTTCCTGGTAACTTTATATACATAACTTGCTCATATATTCTGCCGTTGTCTGAACTTCCTGATTATTTAAATCACCTATCCGTTATTAAGTCCGTTGCAAATTATATTTGATGTGTGTCCACACGTTGTCCCTCGCCGCTGTCCGTGAGGGTAGGGGGTCATACTCCAGTTGCCACCGTGGCTGGTTCCGGGGGAGGGGGTGATGACGCAATCGCCACCGTGGCTGGTTGTTCTTATGGGTGAGACGGGCGGTTGCCACTGGCTCTCTTCTCTTCTTTTAGGAAGACTACGTTAGGAGTAACTGACTCCGTTGCTAACGGCCCTTAAGGCACGATAACCAATTTTAATTAATAAGATAAGTGTTAACGGCCAATGCCGGAGTTTTATATTCAAGCCAGTGCTCTTTATTGATGTTGAGAAATAGATCGGTCATTTAATATTTGCCTATAATAGCACCTAGTTAAACGCTCTTCATTGTTTTGTTTTCTACATAAAAGCTTTAAGCTCACACGCATAGCCGAATAGGATATACACGCAGTGCAACGGTAAGCATCACACGCTAGTCCACCCGGAAGAGTCAAGATCGATTCCATTGGCTCCTGCCCACATGTCTGCCGCTAAAGTAAATATAGTTCCTTCGTCTGATCATGCTGCTGAGTTGAATATTGCCGCTGCCAGCCATCATACTGTGGAGAGGGCTAACAAGCAAGCTCTACTTCCAACTATTCTTGCCAATGTAATTGACACATGTGGCAACAAGACTACATGTAGGTTATTGCTCGATACTGAATCAACAATAACCATGGTAGCTGAATCCTTTATCCAAAGGATAGGAATTCCACGCACGCACGCTCGCATCTCAGTTGTTGGTTTAGGTGCTAACCCAACTGGAGTTAGCCGAGGTCGCGCTAGCTTCACATTGCTTTCAAGAACCACGACTGCATCATTGGAAGTCTCTGCTTTAATTATGTGTTCTCTGAGTTCTTTGATTCCCGCTCAGCAGGTCAAATCCAGCGCTCCTATCTGGAACAAGATTCGCAGCTTACCATTAGCTGACCCGACGTTTGGAGCACCGGGAAAAATCGACGTGATTTTAGGCGCTGATCAACTGTGGAACATATATACTGGACATCACCGAGAGAGAGTACCCTATCGCACTGCATACTAATTTTGGTTGGGTTATTACAGGCAGCTATAATGATTGTAGCAACGCATTTACGCACGCACAAGTCCATCACGCTTACGAAGATTTGGATTCCTTAGTTCGATCATTCATGGACATGGAGCAGGTGCATCCGAGCAAAGCAACGATTGACGCCAGTGATCCTGCAGAACAACATTTTCGGACAACGCATGCTCGCCGAGAAGATGGTGTATACATTGTCCAGTACCTATTCAAGGAACCCATCAGGCCACTTGGTTTTACGTTGCCACAAGCTTTAAATCGCTTCGCCGCCTTAGAGCGGAAATTCCGCAGTTTCCCTGCACTCAAACAAGAGTATGTTACTTTCATGGAGGATTACTTGAAAAGAGGACACATGGAATTGATAACTGCTGCGGACGCGTCTGAGGATCCAGCACGCTTCAACTATTTGGCACACCACGCAGTGTTTAAACCGGATAGTACTACCACACGCTGCCGAGTTGTATTTGACGGCTCAGGAAAGGATTCCAAGGGCCATTCGCTTAATTCAAGACTACACATAGGACCACCTATTCAAGGGATTTAATTGGAGTATGTCTTCGCTTCCGTCAACATCTGTATGTATTTTGCGCTGACATCGAGAAGATGTTTAGAGGTATTTTGGTGTTATAGTTTGGAGAAAAGAGGAGAGCGCAACCCTGGATCATTATCGACTGCTGACTGTAACATAGGGTTTAGCCTCATCGCCGTTCCTCGCCGTTAGAGTTCTCAAGCAGCTCGCGAACGACTATGCCGAAATGTATCCGAGCGCTGCTGTCGTTCTTAACAGAGATGCGTACGTCGATGATATTCCCACTGGATGCGACAAAATTAAGGATCTCATTGCACTCAAAGATGAATTAATTTCGCTTCTAAGCAAAGCTCAATTCAACCTTCGAAAGTGGAAAAACTGTCACGCCCTATTGAAGTCTTTGCCAAACGAGATTTGTGAGTATCCACTTGAAGCTTTAGAGAAAGACAGCTCCTTTCGATTTGTTAAAGTGCTGGGATTGTGTTGGGAACCAAAAAATGACTATATTTTCTTCAAGCTAGAAATCCCCGGAATTACAACCGCTCTTACCAAACGCATTCTGCTTTCGGAACTAGCCAAGATCTACGATCCGCTGGGTTTGCTTGCGCCCACAACTGTTTTTCTAAAGATTCTCTTTCAAGATAGTTGGCTGAGTTCTGTCGAATGGAATGAGGTATTACCTCCCCAATTATGCACACGGTGGCAACAGTCTCAGTATCTCAAATGCATTTTTTGGAAACTTGCCGAGTTCCTCGCTACATATTAGCACCGCGTCAAACAATGGAACTGCATGGATTTGCAGATGCATCATCTCAGGCATATGCTGCCGTCATCTATAGTCGCGTCGAAGTCTACAATGGATATGCTGTTAAACTTATAATGGCAAAAACTCGCGTTGCACCTATTAAGACTGTCTCCATTCCGCGACTTGAGTTAAACGCAGCCCATTTACTCTCTAAATTGATTTCCCTGGTCAAGCAATCATTAACTATACCTATTTCCAGAATCAATTGTTGGTCAGACTCTGAAATAGTCTTGCATTGGCTCTCATCTCCTCCCCGGACCTGGAACACATATGTTTGCAACCGAACTGCAGAAATTTTAGAGGCGTGTCCACGTAGCTGCTGGCAACATATTCGAAGTGGCGATAACCCTGCAGACTGTGCATCCCGAGGAATTCTTCCAAAGGATCTCATGGAGCATCCAATCTGGTGGAATGGACCAGCTTGGCTATCTCAGCCACGCTCATCTTGGCCACCCGTTAAGGCTAAATTTGTTCTGTCGACAGAAGAAGAAGCTTGCCTGGAGGTGAATGCCGAACCAAAGGTTAATTTACAAATTTCCGACGACGGCAATTCACTAACCCGTATGATCAACAAAACCTCTTCATGGTCTCGTTTGTTGAGGATACTTAGCTACTGTTTTCGTCCCCTTCATCGTATTCGTGGAAGGAATCAACTTTTACCATTTCTGTCGGCGTGGGAGCTACAATATGCCCGATACAGGATATTCACTCACGTTCAGAAGGAGTTCTTCAAAGTGGAATACAAGCAGTTAAACACCGGACAGCCATTAAAAAAGAACTCAAAGTTGATCCGCTACACCCCTTTTTTGGACGAGCAGAGAGTAATACGTGTTGGTGGTCGCATCGACAATGCTACGGCTAATTATGACGCAAAACATCCCATAATCTTGCCTAAGAAATCTCCTGTAGCTGTTTTATTAGTTCAATATCAACATGCCGCATCGCTACATGCTGGAGTCGAATACACGTTCCATGGTCTACGACAAAGATATTGGATTCTAGGAGCCCGAAACCTTGTCCGCAAAACCGTATTTAATTGCAGGACTTGCTTCTTGCAACGACGACATACGAGTTCTCAACATATGGCTGATTTACCCGAGTTTCGAGTTCAACCTGCCCGTTGCTTTCTTCACACTGGATTGGATTATGCTGGACCTGTGACGATCAAGGCCTCCACAGGTCGGACACCAAAATTTGGCAAAGCTTGGATTGCCATCTTTGTTTATCTCTCTACCAAAGCGATACATATTGAACTGGTCAGCGATTTGACAACATCCGCTTTTATTGCCGCTTTCAAACGTTTTTGGTCCCGACGAGGGCCCATATCGGATTTATATTCGGACAACGGCACAACTTTTCATGGAGCCAAACGAGACTTAGTTGAAATGCAACGGATCGCCATTACCCAAACTCATAGCGATGAGATTTCGAGCTTCTTGTCGAGTCACGAAATTAATTGGCATTTCATTCCGCCCTCAGCGCCCCATTTTGGAGGTATTTGGGAGGCTGGTGTGCGATCTATAAAGTTGCACCTAAAACGAGTTATTGGCAGCAGTGCGCTAACATTCGAGGAATATTCGACCCTGTTAATTCAAATTGAAGGGCTTCTGAACTCTCGACTTTTGTGCGCACCCAGCGATCACAGCCTTGACCCGCTAACCCCTTCTCATTTTCTAACAGGTCAGCCTCTTACTTCGGTACCAGAGCCATCTTTCCTGGATGTAAACATCAACAGACTGCAGCGCTGGAGACAATTGCAGGCCAAGGTTCAAGGGTTCTGGAAACGCTGGAACTTAGAGTATCTCAATACACTTCAAGTTCGCACGAAATGGCAACAAGATGTTCAGAATGTTGCCATGGACACCCTGGTTGTCCTGAAGGAGCCGAACCAACCGCCTAGCAAGTGGCTGTTGGGACGAGTCATACAACTTCATCCTGGCCAAGATCAGAGGGTCCGTGTGGTCACAGTTAAAACGGCCAGAGGAATCTACAAGCGGCCCATTACGAAAATAGCTGTGCTTCCTTTAAACTGAACCGTCGTTCAGGGGGGCCGGTATGTTGAGAAATAGATCGGTCATTTAATATTTGCCTATAATAGCACCTAGTTAAACGCTCATCATTGTTCCGTTTTCTACATAAAAGCTTTAAGCTCACACGCATAGCCGAAATTGCAGTAGATCTGCATTAGTATTGTTGACTTCACCGCAACCGCTCGCTTATCGCAAAACATATTGTAAAACCGCTTAACATTAATAAAAATCTAAAAACCTATATATAAAATAATACAGTCCATTTCATTCATAATCAATTGAATATCAAGATAAAAACTGAAAACATATATTACTTTACGTAAGCTATGCGCGGCCGGCAAGCCGACCGCTCGTGCAGCGAAGTGCTGACACTAGTAAAATCAACATAACTCACCATACCGTGTACCTATAGGAACCAGGCTCGGCCCCTAAAGGCGTTTATACTGATTTTGCAACTAAACGCTAGGGTGGTCCTAATGATCACCCAAGATCTGTGTCAACTTATGACTACTTCTAACAGTGTTAACGTATACAGCCGGTATAAACAAGATCAGCCAACTTAAAATAACACTGTGTGAAGAAATCTTTAAAAATATTTCAGTTGATTTGTTTAAAAAAATAGGGCAATAAAATATTTAAACAAGAACAAGAAGCTAACATCGGGCTTTGATATACCCTTGCAGAATATTCTGTAAATTATATTCTCCAAAACAATTCATATGTTGCATTCTTAATACTCATAAAAAATCCCAACTTCCTAACTTTAAAAACACCGAAGATATGGCATTTCCAATTGTTCAGTTATATGGCAGCTGTAGGATATAATCGGCCGATCCTTATGAAATTTGGTATGTCAAATTGATTGGCGAAAAATAAAACCCATATAAATACCAACTTCCTAACATTACAAACACCAAAGTTATGGCATTTCCGATCGTTCAGTTATATAGCGGCTATAGGATATAGTCGGCCGATCCTTATGAAATTTAGTAGGTCGGATTGATTGGCCAAAAACAAAACCCATAGAAAATCCCAACTTCCTAACTTTACAAACACCAAAGTTATGGCATTTTCGATCGTTCAGTTAAATGGCAGCTATAGGATATCTTTATGAAATTTGGTAAGTCGACTGATTGGACTGATTGGTCAAAAATAAAACGCATAGTTGGGATTTTACTTCCTAACTTTACAAACAACAAAGTTATGGCATATCTGATCAATCAGTTGTATAGCAGCTATAGGATTTAGTCGGCCGATCCCGGCCGTTCCGACTTATTTACTGCGTGCAAAGGAAAGAAGGGTGTGTGCAAAGTTTCAATTCGATAGCTTTAAAACTGAGAGACTGCGTAGAAACAGACAGACGGACAGACGGACATGCTTATATCAACTCAGGAGGAGATGCTGATCAAGAATACCAGTGACCATAATAAAAGATAAAGAAGCTTTATTGTCTGAAAACCATTTTTTCAAATATGCGCGCGCAATGGCGATCGTGCTGTAAAGCGCAAGCGAACCCCCGTGGATCACCGATCGGATAATCTGTTACTCGCAAATTGGGCTGTAAAGCGCAAACTCCGTGCTGTAAAGCGCAAGCCGAACTCACGTGGAACAGCGATCGAAGAAGCTCGGACACATTATTTTCCGGCAGCGAAGGTGGACGGACCTCACGTACAAAGAGAGGAAGGACACGGCGAAAGGGCAAGACGGTAGGATCCCCGAAGTAAGCTAAGTTATTGGAATAGCCAACCTGAGTGCGAAGGTTAGGTAATCCAAGTGAAATAAAGAAAGCATTTGTGAAAGGATCACGTTCGATCACTCTCTCTATCTCTCGGGTGCTTGTGGGTTTACAATGCGTTAATTCGTATCGGCTTTCTCTGCGCAATACGACCGCCTAACCGACAACTCGAAAACACCATCCAAGTTACAGTGTTGCGCCTCCAACAGTCCCCTCCCGGCAAGTTTTTCCCTTCGCGTAATAACGTTGCGTCTCCGAGCTGCCTACTCCACGTAAACGTGGAAACCCGAGGCCCGAAACCTCTGGTCGGGCTTTAACGTGGCGCCTCCGTGTCGCTTTCTCTACGCCGCTTTAAAACTCCGGATTACCCTCCTCGAGTAATTACGATGCGTCTCCGAGGTGCCTACTCTACGAAAACGTGGATACCCGAGGCCCGGCTACACTCAGTCCCCGTGTCGTCTCCTGTGTTTCTGCCAATTTAACTATGGATATACCCCAGCCTATGAAAAAAGTCCTTACAATGTGTAAGGGCACCACACAATTTCAGCGAAATAGCACTGAACTATGTGCACTATGTGAACTATGAATATGGCGACGCACACAAAGCGGAAACGGATGAAAAATTTGATCGAATCGTTGGATTATAAATTTCTTCTATTTGCGAAGTATTAGCGACGAAAGCGACGAAAGGGAGTGCGATCTTGATCGGATTCGATTTAACACTGATTTTAATTTCAATAATGATCTCTTTGTCGCGAACGTGAATTTTGGCGCGAACGTCGGCGAGTGCAGACGTGTTTTTCTTGTCTTCTTATCGTCATCGAAAATTTAAATAAAACAAAGCATAGTGCAGTGCAAGCTCTAAACAACAATACACAGTGAGCGAAAAGACGCTTAGTGCTATGAACTTCATACTTTTTGTGTAAATAAACAAGAAGAAAATCTAAAACATTAAGCTATAAGTGAATTCGACAGCGTCAGCAAGACGAGCGACGGCTCTCTCTGCAACATAACAACGCATATCATTCAATCGTGTAAATGCAAGACAACGCGACCGCAAGCCCAACAAAAACGAACCAACCGCGATCAATAACCCCAAGCCCGAGTAATGAACTCAATCCAACATCGCAAGGCAGGGCGCGCTCTTGCTCTCCACCGCTCTAGTTGGACAAAACCCCATACCCTTCCCTCATGCCAACCTGCTTAGCCACGGTCACCAGTACAGTGACGTCATTATCAACTGCAACGGCAACTTCTACAAAAACTAAAATAGTATCGACTGCTCGCGCAACACCATCTACTGTAACAACGAAATCTGCTGTGCAAGTAAATAATGCAGCACATTACACCAGCGCGCTCTCTACAAAACAATGTTCGCCCGTATAGACTGGTATGGATTGGTACATATAAATAAAACGTAAGCTCAGGCCGCAGACCTCTAGACTTGGTAATTCTGCTAAAATTACTCGCGGCACCTTAAAACAATCTATAATAGAGAAGCCCATAGAAGCAAACAGATTTGCTATTTTGGCAGATAAATCCGATGATATACCTCCTGAATACATCGTAGGGGACAACAAAAACCATAAGCCGCCGCCGATTTACATTCGAGAGAAATGCTCTCGTAAACTCGATACTGAATCTAATCGTACCAGACAATTTCTACATAATTCCATTAACAAAGGGAAATATTCACGAAAAAAAAGTTCAGACTAATACGGAAGTAAACTACAAAATTATGTCGAAGTATTTAAGCGACAATAATAAAAACTTCTACAGGTACCAATTAACTGTAGAAGAGCCACATAAAAGAAATGGGCCGGTGCAGTGTTATAATTGTCCGGAATATGGCCACACAAGGTCTTATTGTACGCTTCATCCAGTATGCGTTGCTTGTGGAGACCTTCATGACTCCCACAAATGCCCAAAAAATAAAGAGGATCCCAGCAGCAAAAAGTGTGGAACCTGTGGAGGTAACCATACAGCTAACTGCAAGGGCTACTAACCATCGAGCAAGTCAACCGCATAACTTCAGAAATCCGAAATGCATTCGAGCAAAGGGAGTACTGCACTGCGATATTTCTGGACGTATCACAAGCTTTCGACAGAGTATGGTTAGAAGGTTTAATGCACAAAATAACAGAAATGCTCCAAACCAACACGCACAAACTTCTAAAGGCATACCTTTACAACAGGAAATTCTCAGTGAGATGTAATGCTGCCATGTCCGATGACTACATCATCAGAGCCGGAGTTCCCCAAGGCAGCGTGCTCGGACCAACACTTTACCTTATCTACACTGCGGACATCCCAACGAGCAGGCAACTAACCACATCCACTTATGATGATGACACAGCGATCCTAAGCCGCTCGAGATGCCCCAAGCAAGCAACGGCGCAACTTGCTAAACACCTGGTGGCAGGTTCGTGGTAGCGTTCGGAATGTAATTCACAGGGACCTTCACATATCACTCGTCAGAGAAAAGATAGCACAAATCATAACAAAGTACTACAACAGGCTATCAGTACATCAAAATCATCTCGCGAAAGCCCTCACGCGAGTTTCCAGCAGTTCTCGTCTTCGCCGCAACGACGTTCTAATCCAGCGCTAATTACTATGACCATGTAGTCTCTATTCAGTTAAAATTAAACTGTTAGATAATGTATTATTTTATTTGCAACCTTATTATTAGTTTCATAAAGAGAAGATCCAATAAATAAAAAACAAGCTTAAAAAAAAAATAAAAAAAAAATAATGATCTCTTAGAGCTAGGCTTATCTAAGGGGGGCGAGAGACGGGGCGAATTCGCGAGAGCGAACGAAAGCTTTATTGGCTCCCTCTCTCGCCTTAAAACTAGAGAGAATTTAGAAGTCCCCTCTGAAGGGACGACGTCCTTCAGCCCAACGCCGGCAATTCCGCCAGGCGATGTATCGCTCTCCGGTATAGTTCTTCCGGATTCCGAACGTCCGCCACCCGAACCTTTTTATCGGCGCCGGCGTGGACCTCTTCTCTCGCCCGATCCTCCACTGCTGGGGTGGAAGGTTGTCCTCTGCGACGACGACCATTTTTCCCGCGACGAGGTTTGGATCCTCCTTGTGCCATTTGGACCTCTGCTGTAGGCTGCAGATGTACTCCCGGGACCATCGCTGCCAAAACCTGTGCTTGAGCGACAAGACACCTCGCCATCGACGCAAGCAGGTCAGGTTGATCTGGTCCGGGAGTGCTTCCGACGGTGGGGCCAACAGGGGGCCACCGATGAGCAGATGTCCGGGCGTCAGGGCTTCGCCGTCGTTTGGGTCGTTGCTGAGGGTTCCCAGAGGTCTTGAGTTGAGCACGGCCTCCACGATGGTGAGGAGAGTTCCGAGCTCCTCCGCGGTCAAGAGGTTTTGGCCGACCGTCCGAAGGAACAGGTGCTTTGCAGACTTCACACCTGCCTTCCAAAGTCCGCCGAAGTGCGGAGCTCTGGGCGGTATGAACGCAAACTCGCATCCCCCTGCTCCTCCAGACGGGCTCGGAACTCCCTCGTGTGCCGGTCGGCTCCGACGAAGTGGCGTTGTCGCACCACACCTTCTCCACGTACGACTTGTACGGTGGCTTACCACGGATACGATACGTTGTGCTAAAGGGGCCACAAAAATCAACGCCACAGACAAGTTCCCCATGATTTGCGTCAAGAGTTGCGGCCTACAGCGAAAGCAGCGGATGCACGATCGAACTGTTCGTTGGCAGACCTCTTGCGCATTCACTAGCCATACCTTTTCGCGCGTGACATTTTGTAACGTGCAGGTATGACACGTATGATCTGATGAATTGTGAGCTTTTAGACAGCAACAACGGGAATTTGGCCCTCAACTCGTAGCAATGTCGAGGAAGTCCAATTTAATTTATTCTCCTGAATAAAGGGGCTTAGCTTTTGAATATTCGTTGCTACCGGTTTATTTTTCCGAATTTTACTAATATCGTCACTGAATTATAGCTTTAACAATTTTCTCAAAAGCGAAACACAGTTCTCTTGGCAAAGTACTTTTTTCAAAGGTCTTCGTCCCTTTTCTGCACCTTTCAAGAAAGCGGAGAACCCATACGAAAACTCTCAGAAGCTTCAGGTGCGACGAAAAGTTTTCTATTTTCTGAAGCAGATAATTTGGCTCTGGGCTGACTACAAGAGCTAATGCCGATTTGCGTAATTCCATCGACACTACTGCGGCCGGCAGTTCGAAATGTTGATTTACAGGCCAATTAATTTCTGAGTCCAGCAACAACAGAGGCCCGCCGAACCAGATGGACGTTGTATCCACGGGATACTATGTCTGCTGGGTTAACTTTCGTGGGAACGTGTCTCCAAGTTATGGCGATACCTTAATTTTCGGCAGCTGCAGAAGTGTTGCTTCCCATGAAGTAAGCAACTGCATTGGTAGCGACTCGTCCCAATCTAACTTTCGAAGCCACAGCTCCTGCAACAACATCTTTGCCCTTGTGACTAAAGGACACAAGAGGCCAAGTGGATCGAAAAGTTGAGCAGTCACCGACAAAATATTTCGCTCGAAGATCCAGGAAAGAGTCATCCAACCGAAATTGGAAGTAATCTTTAACCGGTAACCAAATCACGCCAAGGGTCTTAGTTACGTCTGAGCCTGCCATAAGTGGCATTGCAGCGCTATCAGATGCGGATAACTCTGGGCAGTTTGAAAACCACTTTGCCAGTTCAAATCCTGCCTCTTGCTAAACCTGAGAAACTTCGTATCGAAGGCCTTGCAGGTCCTCAACGCATCCGGCGCCAGTCAACAAATCGTCAACATAAAAATCTTTTTGAATAATCTGTGCGGCTTTTGGATAATTTGCTTGCGCCATCTCTTCTAGCCGCATTAAACACCTGATCGCCAAAAAGGGTGCTGGCGAAGTTCCATATGTAAAGGTATTTAACTTGAAGATTTTCAGAGACTCAGAAGGATATCGTCCCCATACTATGAGCTGAAAGTTTCGTTCAGATTCGTCCACCATTACTTGGCGATACATATTTTTATGTCTGTCGCAAGGGCAAACTTATGCAATCTAAACCGAAGCAGTGTCGAGTACAGCTGCTCTTGAATGGTTGGGCCTACCATCAAGATGTCATTCAACGATACCTACGTCGATGTACTGCACGATGCATCAAAAACTACTCTCAACTTGGTTGAAGTACTTTGTGGCCGTAGAACGCACTGGTGCGGAATGAAATAGTGCGGAGTGTTTGGAATTTTGTCATTGGTGGAAGACATGTGGCCCATGAGAACATATTCCTCCATGATTTCAATATACATCTTCCTCAACGAATGGTCCTTTGACAATTTCCTTTTTAGCGACAAAAAATCTACGTTTCGAAACTTCGTATGATGAACCAAGATAATTTGGGTCAGATTTGAACGGCAAACGAACCGAAAATCTACCGGACGACAGTCTTTGAGTATTTTTCTGAAAGTGTTGTTCACAAAGATGCTGCCCAGGAGTATGGACTTTAGCCTTGGGCGGCAGGTCCTCCACAGACCAAAACTTCTGCAGGGTTGTGTCAATTGACTCCAACGCTTCCTCCTGGCAGCTGAGATGTACCATTTTGTTAGCCTTTATTTTATCTTCAGAGGCACATCTCCCAGAAACTATCCAGCCGAGAACTGTTTTTTGTAGGACGGGACTTTCAGGACCCTGCTTGATCTGGCCAACAGATAAAAGTTCAAAGAACGTATCTGCACCGATAAGCATATCTATTTTTTGGGGCTTGAAGAAGGATGGATCTGCCAACTGAATATTTTCAGGCACTCTCCACCCGCTGGTGTTCACCGCTTGATCCGGATGATAACCAGAAATATTTTTTAGGATCCAAAAATATATATATATATATTTATTTTATATATATTTTTTTTTATTTATACTTTGTATTTGTAAAATAATACTTAAAACGACTAACAAGAAATATGCCGAACGCACGCAGTGTAGGGGAGCTAAGTGCCGAGAGAAGTTCAAAAAAATCTTAATTAGAGTTTTTAGAAGTTTATATGACACGCCAACGCTCAAGCGTACCGAAAACCAACGAACAAGCGTTAAAGCAGCCAACAATTGCACTGCTGCGGAGATCGAGAACGAAAACGACTAGGACAACTCGCAATCGCGGCAGTGGTGTCGGTGTGCGTGTGTATGTGAACGCGGCTAGCGGCTCAACTCCTAGACAAAGGCAAATGCAAACGGAGAATGATGCTCTGACCGATATCTAAGGGCAACGAATATATAAGCCTGATGCTGAAAGGCGCGGGAAAATAATGAAAAGCGCGGAAAAAATTATGAAAAACGCGGGTTTTTCGCTGCAATTTTTAAAAAAATGCAATATTTCTCGGAAAAATTTAAGAAGTATTTCTGTGATTAACTCTCCCTCCTTAAAAACCTGCTTGTCCTCAAGAGGTGTTAGAAATAGGAAATATTATTAAATTCTGGTATTAGGAATTGATATAATATTATATTAGTTTTGTTGTTTAAAATTTGTGGAGGCGGTTCTTGGATATGTAGGATTACTTTTTCTTTTCTGTGAATACAGTTTTTTAATACGATCAAAGCAAGAACAATGGCGCAAATTAATGTAACTGTGGTAATTTGGTTTATTATAGAATCATTCTGTAAGGTTTGTAAGTGCTCTCTATTTTTTATATGTAGAGCTTCCAATACTTCTAATGACAGAATTTGTATGCGTTGTGCTTGCAATCCATTTATATTTATAGTTTCGCTTAAAAATGTAATCATGAAAGTTCCTATGAGTTGATGTGAAATATTTTTTGAATTTAGGCTGCCGTTAAAGTCATTTAAGAGAAGTATTCCATCGTCTATTTCCTCTATTGGTTTAATGTGGTCCGAGTTACTATAATCACACAGCGATTCCTTTCCCTGAGCTAGTTTTGAAATACATTTTGAATTACCTAAATTAACAATTTTCCTTTTTTACAAATTGAAATTTGAAGTTGTACAATCATGGGGTAGGCCTAGCATTCCATTGTTTGATACAAAAAGTTCATTAGTTTCTAAATGTATTATTATTTGGTTTCTGATGACAGACTTTAAAAGAAGATTTTTATAATTAGCTGGTTCAGTTCAGGTATTTTTATTAAGTAAATTATGGTTGTTTTATTATGTAAGACAGACACATCAACAAGTTCCAGCGTTTCCTCAATTGAAAACGATGTAATGTTATTTTTCTGAGATATTTGATTTATTTCGTTAAGTTCAGGTTCGTTTAATAAAAGAGTATGAATTACGTTAATTTTAGCCCATTGTATTGCAAATTTAATGTTTCCAATTTCTTCTTCATAAGTCTAACCTGGGGTTTTGCAAGCTCGACGCAATGTCATTGTTAAAAAATCTGTCTTTTTGAATTGAATTTGCTAGCATATTGGAAGTGGTTGTTAAATTATTTATTCTGCCTTGAAGCTGATTATTGATAATAATGTGGTCGTTGTTATTTTTAATCAAATTATTGAGGTTACTTTCTATCATAATTAAATCTTCGTGATCTGGGTTACCTGCGATATATTTCCAAGCTGAGACAATCATATTTTTTGATCTAGCTTGACGGCTTTTTGTTGTTAAGGTAAGTGTGCTTAGAGCAGAAAGTGATTGAATTATTTCGTGTGTCAGAGAGTGATTGTTGAGGGTTTACCTGAGCTTGTGGAGTTAATATCCGATCGAAAGACCAAATTTAAAATGTGCGTCTCAGATTTGTACGTCGTTCACATAGACACTTTATTTCGCAAGTGTTTTAAAGGGGCTAAATTATAAATGTATTCTTTAACCCTGATCTGTTATATATTTAAATTTAAACTAAAAATATATAAATGTTCAACATTCTCCTCCCAAGTATTGCATTATAATTAAGTTGGCAATACTTAAGCTCTTACATTGTTTTCTTAACATCTAATTTAATTAACTTAACAAAGGGTCTCTTGTAGATGTTTCCTTTTATCTTTTCGTCTACAATTCGAACAATGTTATCTTTGGCAGGATAAGTTTTTACAATAATACCTTTTGGCCAAACGTTTCTTGGTAAATCTGCATCCATAACCAGCACAATATCTCCTTCCTTTAAATTATCAAATTTTTTAACCCATTTACGGCTATACAGGATATATTGCCTGTATTCTTTTCTCCACTTGACCCAAAAAATATCAGCCAGTCTCTGAGAAGCCTTCCACATATTTAACAATTTTAGGTCTCCATCCGACACATCAGAATGGAAAGATTCTCGGAAATTTGGACCAATTAATATATTATTTGGTGTAAAAGGTTCTTCATCTGGTAAATCAGATGAAACAAACAAGAGTGGACGACTGTTCATCATGAATTCAATTTCGCAAAACAAAGTTTTAAGTGTGTACTCTTTTGGGAACCGTTCTTTAAATAAAAACATAAATATTTTTTAATAGATTGAATTAATCTCTCCCAGGCTCCTCCCATATGAGGCGACAATGGGGGATTAAACGACCATGTGCAATTTTTTTGTGCCAAGAACTGTGTCATTTCGTCATTTGACCAATTGTCAATTACTATCTTAAGATCCTTACTTGCTCGTTTAAAATTAGTCCCATTGTCTGAGTATAGTTCTATTGGAAAGCCACGACGGCCACCAAACTGACGAAAGACATGCATAAATGCATTACAAGACAAGTCCTCTGCTATTTCTAAATGAACTGCACGAGTGGTCATACAAGTAAAAATTACACCATACCTTTTTACATGACTTGTGTTTACCAATACCTCGATGGGACCAAAGTAATCTATTCCAACTTTTAGGAAAGCTCTTTCTGTTGGTTCAATTCTGCATTTAGGAAGCTGTCCAATTAGAGCTGTCTGTAGTTTAGCACGTCTATTCTTACAAATTTGACACTCACGAATTATTTTCTTCACCGTAATTCTACATCTAATTATCCAATATTTCATTCTAAGATTAGAAATTACCGTTTCAGTAAAAATATGACAATTTTGTTTTTGGAAAAAAAAGATCAGCAGCGCAGTGATTGGATGGTCGTTACTAAGAAGTATCGGATTCTTTGCGTTCATGTTAAAGTCCACGTCATTCAAATTGTCCAATCTACCTTTTAATCTAAGTAGTCCGTCGGTTGTAAAATCTAATGGCAAAGCTTTTAAGCGACTTGAGTTCCCTATTGACTCTCCTTTTTGTAGACTTTGAATTTCAACATTGAAAGGAATCCGATTGAATTTTCTGTGAATTACATTTTCGGCATCAACTAACTCATTAGCTGTAAGTTCGCCATAAAGGCGAAGTTCTTTGCTGCTCCTGAGATTTTTCACAAATCGAAGTAGCCAAGCGGTTGTTCGTAAAAACCTTGTCCAACTGGAGAATCTGCTTACATCAGGTAAAACAAATGTACGTTTTGCTTCAGATATTGAATTTACGTATTCGTTTGTGTCGTCATCTTCAAAGGTTATTTGACTTGTTGGCCACTTTTTAATATTGGTATACAAGAATTCTAGGCCTTTTATCCACGAATTGTTCTTTTCCAAATCTACCTTTGCGACCCTTGTGGCTTCATCAGCGGGATTAATTTTTGAAGGAACATATCTCCAATCACGAACGTTGGTTAGTTCTTTAATTTCACCTAACCGCTGGGATACGAAGGTTTTAAATCTCTTACTGCTTTGCTCATTCTTGCACCTAATAAAGCACCCTGTAATTCCAATCTTGGGGTCGACATAGGCTTAAGAGGAGCGACTCGTGACTTCGCTGTTATAATTCGATTGTCTCATTTTTTTCAAATCGAATTTAAGCGCATGCTGCATATTCATATTTCGATGCGTCAGTAAATATGTGCAACTGAATATCGCATTCTGTGATTGGCAATGTTGTCATAAGTCCGGGAATTGCAAAGTTTCAGATTTTTCGAAAAGAATCGCAGAGTGTTTTCCAAATCGTGTTTTTCAATACCGCTATCCCATATAGCTTGCAAAAGTATTTTGTTAGTTATGAGAATATTTGAGACGAAACCCAATGGATCAAAAATCGACATTGTAATCTTTAGAATCTCTCGCTTGGTGGGTCGCCTGGACATATTAATTATTTCATGATGTGATTTTGTAAATTAAAGATTATAGGTGAATGAGTCGGTTTCGTAATGCCACATTAGCCCTAGCACACGTTCTTCTGTAAGTGTTTTGATTTTATGAGAAGCCTGAGCCTTATTTTGACCATTGACAGTATTTATTTGATTCAGAACCTCTGCTGAATTTGATATCCAATTACACATTTGGAAGCCACCTTTTTGATGTACAAATGAAATGTCTTTGATCAGTTGAACAGCACTGTCAATGTCATCTGCTCCGCCTAAGTAATCGTCCATATAATGCTTGGTTATAATGTCTTGACAGGCCTTGGGATACTTCTGTTGGAAATCATTCGCGTTGTAATTTCTTACTTGTTGAGCTATACTCGGACTGCATTTGGCTCCGAAAAAGATAACTTGGATTTCATGAACGTCTGGAGGGCCCTCAGGTACTTGGATTTGCAGAAACATTTCTCCTACGAAAACTATTTTCTTTTCTCTTAAGTTCATAAGAACGGAAAATAATTGATTATAAAGGTCAAGTCCAGGTAGTAAAAAATCATTCAAGCAATAGTTGTGGCTTTTAGAAGCGGCATCAAACACTATTCGCAGTTTTCCTGGTTTGTTGATGTTTTGTACACCAAAATGCGGAAGATAGTAAGTCAGTGGTGTTTTAATGTTAGCTTCTGTCGAGTTTAGCTTTTTCAAATACCCTTTTGAAATATAAGATTTCATTACTTCGGAATATTTCAGGCTGTGTTAAACCAACCTAACCATGTGCTGCTAGCAACCGAACCGTTAAAGGATTCGTACTTCAACTTGCGTGATACAATAAGAGACCAGTTGTCTTGTCCTATTAGAATTCTAGGATGTGCCCGATGGGTAAAGTTCTTTAAAAACTGAAAGTTGTCTGTCATGTCGTCTATGTTTAAGGTTTGCAGCGGAAAATTGAGACTAGAAACAGTCCTTACCCTTCTCATCGTGTGTGTCTTAGTATTAGAACCACTGTCTTTGATGCGTACGCTGACTACCTTAGAGTTATCTTGTTCATATGTTTCATTGTTAGTCCATTGTATTTTCAAAGGCTTTGTTGTACCGTCAAGACCTAAATCGTTAGCTAACTTTTCATCAACTAAGGAAATGGTGGACCCTTCATCAAGAAGAGCATATGTTTCAATCGTATTTTGTGGTCCCATAAGAGTGACATGTACCACTTTTAACAAAACTTTGTTTGTATTCCAGTTAACGTTGCAATTCTTTTCTGTGTTACTCGAGACTGTCTGTTCACTACCCTCAGACTTGCATGATTGTATGTTTTGAGAATTGTCTTTATGTTGTCTTTATGTATTATGACTGTAACTACAATTATTTCTGTTACATTGCCTTTTACGTTTGCAGTCTTTACCAAGGCACGAAATACACAGGTTATTTTGAGTTACGTGCTCCCAGCGTTTGTCAACATTTAAATCTTTAAATTTAGTGCAAGTATTCACGTAGTGATCAGTCAGTTTGCAAAAATTGCAAAAACCTTTCACCTGAGCTTTGCCTGTGCCATCCCGAATACCCGAAACCGTCAAAGTGGTGTCTCTAGACTTGCTGATAATGTGGCCAAATCCTAAAGTGGTGGTGGTGGTGATAGTCTCACCTAGCCACGAATGAAAAATAATTATTTTTGGGTCAATTTTTTCTTTTAACTTTTGATAGTATTTTACGAAGGCAATACGTTGATGCATGGGAAGCTTGTCTAAAATCTCATCGAAAATTAAAGGGTTTCTTATTTGATCTATATCACCGATATTCAGCAAAGTGTAAACCAGATTGTTGATTATGTCATAGAATGCAAAAAGTTTGTCGTATTTGTCGTATCTAATAACTGGGAACTGTTTGATTTTGTCAAGGAGCAATCTTATTATGTAACATGGGTCTCCAAAACGCTCTTTAAGGATTTTAATAATGGTGTCGACATTTTCTGGTAAAATTAAAAGTGCCTGAACACATTCTTTGGCACGTCCTCCTAAAGCTTTTCTGAGTCTACATAAGTTTTCATAGTCATTGAAATTACAAGTTTTAGTACTATTTTCAAACTCTACATAGAATATGGGCCACTCTAATGGGTCCCCTGAAAACGATGGAAGATCTTGTTTAATCGTCTGCCTGGCCATGAATGTTTCGATATCGTTATGATTAGATAATTTGTTTTCAGACATAGTATCGTTTTGAAACTTAAGCTTACGTTGAGCTCCATTGACCCACTCACGCGTACGGACATCTTTGTTGTCGTCGTCATATTGTTCCAGATTGTCCAGATTGTTGTCATCTATTTGTCTGCCTGCATCGGATCCCAATTGGGCCAAATATAATTGCTGCTCTAGATTCAATTGTTCCTGTTGAAATTGTAGCCGTGCTCGCTCTTTTTCCTGTTTTGCCAGTTGATCCCGTAGCTCTTGTTGTTTCTTAGAGTACTCAAGCTGTACCTGAAGTCGTTGCACCTTGGCTGAACTGCGGGAGGATTGACTTCCTCCGAACTGTATGCGTTTTCCATGCGGATGTACGGATTCATTCACTGCGTTTATAATCGCCGGTGTAGATGCAACCAGTGTTTGGTTGCGATTTTCTAGAACTGTGTCGAAAGATCGGGTCGCGGTGTGTCGTCAGGTCTATCCGCTTTAATTTGTTTTGTGTTTGAAGTTTTTTGTTGTTGATTTCCTTGCGATTTATTTTTATGTCCTGTTGGTGCCATGATTGCTGTCTGCGTCTTGTTCCCACCTCACAGAGATCGTAGAGAAATCATTTATTGCGTCGTAGATTCCGAATTTCGCAATATTCAATATATTGCAAACTTTCGCGAATACACACACACAACTCAAGTCGTCGCTATGTGAGCGTGTATGTGAAGTTCTGAGTAAAAGCGAAAACTATTTTTCAATCCATTTGCTGTTCAGTTGACATCGAAGGACCATGTTGAGGGTTTACCTGAGGTTGTAGAGTTAATATCCGATCGTAAGACCATGTTGAGGGTTTACACGAGGTTGTAAAGTTAATATCCGGCTCGAAGGACCATGTTGAGGGCTTACCTGAGGTTGTAGAGTTAATATCCGATCGAAAGACCAAATTTAAAATGCGCGTCTCAGATTTGTACGTCGTTCACATAGACACTTTATTTCGCAAGTGGTCGCCTCTTCTGTCAGCGTTGCCAATTCGGTTTTAACAAAATTTCTTATTTTAAAAGGGCTAAATTATAAATGTATTCTTCAAAACTGATCGTCTGTTATATATTTAAATTTAAACTAAAAATATATAAATGTTCAACAGTGATAATGTAAACTATTTTTTAATCTGTTTATTGTGTGTTCTCTTATTTGTAATATTTCCGTTTCAATCTGTTTTAAATTTATTTCGTGAATTAACTTTATTGTTGATATCTGTAATTTTCCTATACCCTTATGAATTGTTATGGTATGTGCATCGGTATAATTTGTTATGTCGGTGGTCGCGATTGCCATTGGTATCAGCGTTATTAAAAACAACATCCTGTAAATACAAAAATGTCTCATTAAACAACGGTATTGTAGGGTTATGGGCCGATCACTCACGAACGGACTGATAGCCCCAAGCGGACAACAGCTGTAAACGTTATAGGTAATCTTATTTATTATTATATATTTTTTTTTTATTTTTAAGTTTTTAGTTTCGGACTGACGTGGACAAAAATTTCCTAAGGAGTTTCGGACTTAGTTACCTTTAATATTACGTTTATGCACTACCCTCCCTGCTTCTGTTAAAATAGTTGTATTCCTATTTTCTTTGACAATTTGTTTTTAAAACGTGGGGATAATTTAGAGCCTAGTCTGGTCTTTTGTTTTACAAATATTTCTTGTCCTGGTAGATATGATTTTATAGGTTTCCTTTCTTTGTTGTGGTTTTCTAAATCTATCAATTGTTTTTGTTTTTTATGTTATCCTGCCTGTTTTTTTCATATTGTTCTGGGTGGGTATTAATATTTCTGCCAAAAAAAATTTCTTATGGTCTTTTCTTTGTTACTGAATGTATTGTGTAATTGTATTCGTGAATGGCTCTGTTTAATAATTCTTCAAAGGTGTTGTATATTTGTTTGGTTTTAAGGCACCTCATTATTTTCGAAAGGGTCGAATGAAATCGTTCAATCTGTCCGTTAACTGAGCTTTTGTAGGGAGGAGCTTTAAAAATGGTTATATTTAATTGATCTCTCATCATAAAGATAATAGATGCTGAATTAAAATCGTTTTCATTATACATTACTAAAAATTTGGGTACTCCATAGTGGAATATTAGTGTAACTGTTTTTTAATGTCTTCGGTGGATTTGGAATTTATAATTTTTTCCTGTGCTTGGTGTTTGGAAAATTTATCTATTGCGGTCAATACTAATTTCTTTTCTGTTGAGAAGATGTCAATGTGGATTATGTGTCCAGGGTATTCAGGAATTGGGGTTTCTTTAATTTTTGGATTGGGGGCACGCATATCATATTTCCCTTCTGTTCAAGAAGAACACTAATTATCATAAATATAAGATTTTACGAGCTCTGGTTCTGTCAATATGAATATCTATCTTGAGCCGTAAATAACGATCTGTAACTTAAAACCTACAAGGGTGCATTGCCGAACAATTGTAATCTTAAGTACAGGCCACTTGAGCCTGACCATAAATATAGTTCTCACACTGCACAAAAGGTCGCCTTGCGGGAGACCGTTGATAAGGCTCCCGCTCAGGCTTACAGCACATCTCTGTGTAGACCATAGATAAGAATATTATACGAATTTCATGTTAGTTACGTAAGCGAAGACTTAGAAAAATAAAGTCAGTTTTTATACAGAACTCAAACGTGAAGGTTGTTTTCCTTAATTCCTCACACCTTCTTTACATACCCTGCATTGTTGGACTAACTTTGTTATTATACCCGTTACTCGTAGAGTAAAAGGGTATATTGTATTCGTGCAAAAGTATGTAACAGGTAGAAGGAAGCGTTTCCGACCCAATAAAGTATATATATTCTTGTTCGGGATCAATAGCCGAGTCGATCTAGCCATGTCCGTCTGTCCGTCTGTCTGTCCGTCTGTCTGTCCGTCTGTCCGTCTGTCTGTCCGTCTGTCTGTCCGTCTGTCTGTCTGTCCGTCTGTCTGTCCGTCTGTCTGTCCGTCTGTCTGTCCGTCTGTCTGTCCGTCTGTCTATCCGTCTGTCTGTCCGTCTGTCTGTCCGTCTGTCTGTCCGTCTGTCTGTCTGTCCGTATGAACGCTGAGATCTCGGAAACTATAAAAGCTAGAAGATTGGCATTTTGCATGTAGATTTTAGAAGTTCCTACGCAGCGCAAGTTTGTTTCAAAATGGTGCCACGCCCTCTCTGACGCCCACAAGCCACAAGCTGTGGCCACAGTTTTGATGATATTATGAAAATTTTAATTGATATGTATTTGTTTCGTCAATAAATATCGATTGGCCTAATAAAAGTTTGCCATGCCCACTCTAACGCCCAAAAACCCATTAAACACTTAAGCCTGGCTAGCGCCTACATTTCCGCCTTTCATGGCGCCATCTAACGGATTACTTTGGAACAGCTGGCCAAGGTGCTCAACAGAGTCAACGTTAATTCTCGATAAGGATTTCTATTAAAGGAATTTGCGATGATTTTCATTTGTCAATACCGAACTATATCCCAAGAACTATGCAAATCAAATCAAGTTAGCCAAATTGGAGGTCTGAGTCAAACAATGGCGTATGTGTGTATTAATGTAAGCATATACATATGTATGTATTTACATTGTACACAGTTGCAATTGCCCGGCAAAGATAACTCCTTTCAAAGAAAGCTATTCGCTATACCCGTTACTCGTGTTGTGCAAACATTTCGACTTTAATATACATAATACTATATAAGAATGTATGTGTTTAGCCAATATAAGTATGTATGTTTAATATTTGTAGTCAATTTATTACAAGAAGGCATATTTATATTAAGTTGTTTAGCTGAGTAACGGGTATCTAATAGTCGAGGCAGGCGACTATAGCGTTCTCTCTTGTTTTATGTTTCATTTTGGGGAAATATTATTTTTCTGCAAACTGGTTTTTGTTTTCTTCTGCATTGAGTTTCTAATATTAATTCTTCCTGCTTAGTTTCTTCTGTCAAATCATCTAATTTATTTTTTGTGAACCTGATTTTAATGCATCCGAAATGTTCCGGATAAATTCTCTGTATTTCTCCCATTATCTCTTTTCCTTTACGGGTTTATAAAGTAATTCTTTATTATATTCGTCAAGATACGATTTCCATGTCTTGATCGCTATCCCTCTCTTCCAATTACAATCGTGTGTAAGTGGTTCGTGGTCAGTATAGAATTTAACCCTCCTGTAGTATGTTCACATATCGAATGCACACTGTACTCAGTGTTACGCATCGATTTAAGTACAGACACCTTATTTGGCATTTTGCATTTGGCCACAATAACAAAACACAAATATATAAATCTAGCAGTTCCCGAGTGCCCGGTTATATGACCGCCCTCGAATGCGTGGGAACTGCAGTGTAAGCATATTTGATATGTGCGACCGCTCCGACGGCCAAGTGAACATAGTATCTCTCTCTCTCTCATATATAAAGACAATTATACATAAGCGTCGACCGCCGCTCTGCCGGCGTCTCTACCGACATAGCCGGCCGATCTTAGCCAATCAGAATTGAAAATAAAAAGCTTGGGAGCGTACCTATGAGTCGCTCCCAATGCAACAGAAATTATTTAACAAAGCCTCATAAAGAAAATATAACACATGGCGACAGTGACAAAGGTTGTAATTGAAAAATACAAAAAACATATTGTTCAAGAACGAACAAACTAACTAAAAATAAAATATCAGAATACTTCTGTAAATTATATTCATGTCAGAAATTGTTCAAATCAGCATTCTTAGTACTCATAAAATATGCATCTGCCTAATTTTAGAACCAACAAAGTTATGGCAGCCAATGTTCAGTTATATGGCCACTATAGATGTAATCTGCATAAGTGCAATTGGCCGGACTTGATTGCCCAAAAATAAAACCCAGAAGATAATCCCAACTTGAGATGCTTTTCAACACCCAAGTTAAGGGATTTCCGATCAAAGATGGCGTCAAATGATATAGTCGTCCGATCCGGCTCGTCCGACTTATATACTACCTGCATAGAAAGCCACATTGGGAAATTTCAAGACCAGAATAAAAATTTCATGTTAGTTTCCGTAGAAACAGACGGACTTACGAAAGATAAAATTCAGTTTTAATACAGAACTCAACTGAAAAGGTATGTTTTATTGTGAAATGTCATCCCATCCAAATTTACAAATTATAATCTCTGCAATGTGAAAAATGTGCGTGTGAGTGCGAGTGACGTAAATAAAATGCACAAAAAGAATTTGAAAAATGCGAAAACAGTGCAAATATAATACAGACAGCACAAAAAATTATAACAAGAAACAACCAAATGTACGAGAAACATAAACTTTTGAAGCAACCAACAACTATAACAACCAACGACACCTGTGCGATGACCGGCACCGGTACCGCCTGAGCCCAGAGGCCCCGGACAACGAAAATTCAACAAGTGTGGAAGGAATGGCAAATCCTTCTACACCAACGCTGGAAATATATGAGTGCGGAAGGCAATCCGCCTTCTTCACCTTCGTGGGCGGCACCTGCTCCTATTGAGCAAAGGGATGCACAGAGACTAGAAGTGTATCCCACCGATAGATGAAATAGCCTGTGCAGCCAGCACCGGTCCCGTTCGGCGCGCCAAGCCGGACCACGGAAAAGTGAACCGACAGCGCTTCCAAGAGCGCCCAACATTACTTTTTTTTATATAAATTTAAGCATCTGCGATGCAAAAATAATATTAATAATATTGTACAGACCAGGCAGTTTCTAGGTGCGGGTCTTCATTTTTTTTTACCTAGGTAGGGATACCTGTAAAATAAATAAATACCTCCTTAATACAAAAAGAAAAACTATAAATGCCTAAATCAAGAAAAATAAGTAAAAAAAAAACGCAAGCGGGCCCCGACTATAGATACCGTACTAAAAAAAAAAAAAGAAAGAAAAAGGAAAAAAAAACTTTGACAAAACTTTTAACGAATGGTCCGATTTGAAAAATTTCTTCACATTTCGATAGGTATTTATAAACACAAAAACCATTTTTACTTTTCAAATATTTAAATTTTTAAAATCGTATATTAGCGATTGTGGGCGTAAAGAGGCGTTCACTTTTTGAAACAAACTTGCGCTGCGTAGAACTCCTAAATCTGCATGCAAAAGCCAATCTTCTAGCTTTTATAGTTTCCGAGATCTCAGCGTTCATACCGGAAGACGGACATGGCTATATCGACTCGGCTAGTGACCCTGATCAAGAATAGGGTCGGAAACGCTTCCTTCTAGCTGTTACATATTTTAAAACTATAAATACCCTTTTACTCAAAAAAATAACGGGTATAAAAAAAGAGGAGGACAGAAAAATTTCCTAAATAGGCAACTTTATGATACAAAATCAACCCCAGTACTATGGGAAGAGAACTTAAAAATTAAACAAGAATTAGAAAACACATATAGGGAATTACAAGCTTATAAAAATAAGCAGGACATGAAAGAAGCGAGGAAGCCTAAGTGCCCTCCTGATTGTAAAGGTCCTTTCGAAAACCCTAATTGTGAATATACATGTTTAAAAAAATGATATACTAATGTAATGTACTGTAAAATTTTATATATATGAAAGTCTCATTTAAAAGCAATTCAATATCCAAAACAGACCCCACAAACGAGACAGAAAAAATACCCAATATGGGATTAGTAGACGTTAAGTCAGTGGATTCCACTGCTAACGTAATAAATAAAATTGAATCACAAAATATTGATTTCAAATTAACGAATATTCTACTATCAATAATTGTTTTCTTTATGAGCGCATATATTTTATATAAGGCCTATATGTTCCACAACAAATGTTTATCAAAGAGAGCCATTAACAGAAGCCAGGCTAATGATCTGGATAAAATCTAATTTAACAAGCGCCAAACAATTATTAATAATAAAATACAAAAACAAAATAAATTAAAACAGAAAGTTAAATTTTAAACAAAAATTGTATATGTCAGAGAAAAAATTGTAAACAAAGAAAATTATTAAAATGAATACAACAGAGTGCCTTAGAGTTACATTGGCTAACGAGCCAAATTTTGAGAATAGGGTATTAGCCTTAATTAGGATCAGAGCAGGACCTCTATTAATAGCAGATTTTGAGTACGAATATATGAATAGGTACGATCTTGAATTCTCTCCAATTATTCATTGCAGCAGAACGCAAAAGGCCATAGTACTGTCTACCGTGAGAAACTGTAAAGTATTCTCCGAAATCGACATACACCCAGTCTTAGGACATATTAACGTGCTAAAAATAATGCACAAGTAAAAATAAAAAAAAAATGACTAAAAATTAAATATGGAATGGGAGCAGTTAATACTCCATATCCGAGAATTAAAAGAAACATTTGAAAAGTCTTACAAATGTGTAAGCCAAAAAAGGCAAACACAAAAAGAAACAGTAGATAAACATGCAAAAATTCTTGTAGACTCTTACAATCAGGCAAGAACCCTAGTGCATGAAAATAGGGAAATAATTAACAAAACAAACTTATCAAAAATTATCCAAAATATTGATAAGGTTGCGGGCAAACCTAATAACTGTCAAGGATAAGTATGATTTAAAAATATATATCCCGACAATTTTGAATACGCCTTTAACATTAGACCAACAAAAAGCCCTAGCAGAAAAGAAGATTCAGATACAAGCAAAGATATCGAAATAAAGAAAAAGATCTACAGATCTCCAATCCCGCATTTATTACAGCAGTAGAGTCAGAAACAGAAGAGACGAAAATATAGATTCAGATACAAATATAGTAGAAACAAAAGAAAACATAATGGCAGATCCAGCTGCCCAACGGGCATATATTAAAGAAATATCAAGTGCCATTCCGGAATTTAACGGACAAAAACTACACTTGCATAGATTTGTAACAGCTTTGAAGCTGGTTGACCTGACAAAGGGAACGTTTGAAGATTTGGCTGTAGAAGTCGTCAAATCAAAAATTGTAGGATCTACACTATATAAGGTTCAAAATGAACTAACGATAAAATCAATAATCCAAAAACTGCAAGACACTATTGTCGGTGAAACATCTGACGTTGTCAAAGCAAAAATGGCTAAAACAAGCCAAAAAGGCAAAACAGCAGAAAAATTTACAAATGAAATAGACAACCTACGAAAGCTCCTTGAAGCTTCATACATTGACGAAGGACTACCGGCTGAACATGCCGACAAGTTCAGCACAAAGGAAGCTATAACCACAATGATCAAAAATTGTGAGCATGGCCGACTTAAGACTATCCTAGAAGCTGGCAACTTTTCAACAATGAATGAAGCCGTCACGAAGTACATACAGTGTAGTACTGAGATGACAGGCAACGCCAACTCGATCCTATACACACAAAAAGGAAACAACTATCGTGGTAATAACTTCAGAAATAATTATCGCGGTAGGGGTAACAACAGAGGTAATTATCAAAATAATGGATATTACCAAAACAATGGTTATAACCAAAATAACGGTTATAACCGAAACTATAATAACCAGACCAACAATAACTACAGAGGTCGTGGTAATTATAGAGGAAACAACCGTGGTGGAAACAATAATGGATATAACTCCAATAACAACGCCAATGGTAATAACAATACCAATACAAACGCAAACAGACAAAATAACAACAATAATGTCCGACAAGTACAAACAACTTCGGAAAACCAATAAAGACCCTTAAGATAAAAAACCCAGTAAAGAATATGGTTCACACTATCAATCTTAACTTCAATCTTTTCATTTCACTTAAAAATGAAAACACAAATAAATTATATACATTACTAGTTGATACAGGTGCAGACATCTCTTTAATCAAAGAATCCTCAGACTCATTTAACAATGTTGACTATAAAAATATTACGCAAATATCAGGCGTTGGTGAAGGAACAACAAATTCAAAAGGTTTAGCAGCAATAGAACTTCTATCAGGCAACTATGCTATACCACATAATTTCCATATAGTAACGTCCAACTTTCCTATTCCATGTGATGGAAATATGGGAATAGATTTTATGAAAAAATACAATTGTCAAATAGACTTAAAACCAGAAAATGATTGGCTTATACTGAGACCAGATAATCTCAATAATCCGATTAATATTCCGATAAATCATACACTCGAAAATAATTCGACAATTTTACCAGCTAGATCTGAAGTCGTGCGAAAAATAACTATAAGTTCAGCAACCAGGTATATAGTAATACCAAACCAAGAAATCCAAAATGGAGTATTCATTGGAAATTCGATTGCAGATTCTAAAAACACCTTTGTCCGAATTCTAAATACAACAAATAAAACAGCAATTCTTCAATTAAATACACTTAAAGTCGAACCATTGGATAATTACGATATAATTAAATCTAATAAAAATACAAATAAAGAAAAAATCTTAGAAAGACCTAACAAAAATTTCCCGCCTCAATTTAAAGAAATACTTAAAGAATTATGCACCAAATACACAGATATATTCGGGATAGAAACCGAACCGATATCAACTAATAATGTCTATAAACAAAAAATAAGAATGAAAGATGATGAACCAGTATACATAAAGAATTACAGAATCCCCCACAGTCAAAAAGAAGAAGTAGAAAAACAAGTAGAAAAACTAATTAAAGATAAAATAATAGAACCATCAGTTTCAGAATACAACAGTCCATTATTAATAGTCCCGAAAAAATCATTACCAAATTGCAATACAAAAAGATGGCGTTTAGTAATTGATTACCGCCAAATTAACAAAAAAATTTTATCAGATAAATTTCCACTACCAAGAATAGACGATATTCTTGACCAATTAGGTAGAGCTAAATACTTTTCATGTCTAGATCTAATGTCAGGATTTCATCAAATAGAACTCGAAGATACGTCTAGAAATATAACGTCCTTTTCCACGAGCAATGGCTCCTATAGTTTTACACGATTACCTTATGGTTTAAAAATAGCGCCAAATTCTTTCCAAAGAATGATGACAATTGCATTTTCAGGTATCGAACCTTGTCAGGCATTCTTGTATATGGATGACCTAATTGTCTTCGGTTGTTTGGAAAATACATGATTAAAAATCTTACAAACGTTGTTGATCTATGTAGAAAAAACAACCTTAAACTGCACCCAAAGAAGTGCACATTTTTCAGACACGAAGTGACCTTTCTTGGACACAAGTATACTGACAAAGGTATTTTACCAGATAGTAAAAAATACGAAGTAATAGAAAAATACCCAGTCCCAACGGACGCAGACAGCGCTAGAAGATTCGTTGCATTTTGCAATTACTACAGACGTTTTATTAAAAATTTTTACGATTACTCACGTCACATAACTAGATTATGTAAAAAGAATGTTAAGGCAGTCTTGCATCTTGTTGGCGCCCAAAACCTGATTTTTTTCTGGAATTTATTTCTTGGAAAGTATGGTAGGTATGGGAATAAAATTTTAGCAAGACTGTAGGGTACAGTTTACTGACAGCTACGGACAGAGACTTTTTTGAGTGCGATTCAAGCGAAGGGGGAGGGGAGTACCATCAACAATGGCGGCAAGGTCCGCGAAAAACTCGTCCGCATGGCGGATTTTTTTTGGAATTTTAAGAAATAATCTGAAACGCAAAAAACGAATATATTCTTAAATCTGTACAAACGTTTTTGCATGGCTATGAACTAGGAAAATTGAAAAAACATGAAAAATGCAAAAATTATGAGCTTTTTTCAAACAAAATCTGCTTTTTTACTCAATTTTTTCGTTACTCATTATTTTTTTAAATAGAACAATTTTTAATATTAATAAAAAATATCCTAGTTTCAGACACGCAGACACTTCTGAGGAAGATCGTATAAAAATTTCATGTCGATTGCTCAGACTTTTTTAAGACTTGTACGACTTCCGCCTTCGTACATTCAAGAGATTATCTAAAAAGACTGTTAAATTTTAAGGAGAGATAAATTGAAACATGTATTTATCCTAAAAACTGCAAATGAAAAAACCCACATTTTTGCAACCTCCCAATTTTAATAAAGCCTTCCTTGCATAACAACAGATGCAAACAAACAAGCATGTGGAGCTATTCTTGCTCAAGATTACAATAACACTCAGCTACCAGTAGCCTATGCATCAAGATCCTTTACGAAAGGAGAAAGTAATAAAAATACAACAGAACAAGATTTAGCATCTATCCACTGGGCAATAAACCATTTTCGACCATATATTTATGGAAAACATTTCACAGTCAAAACAGACCATAGGCCATTAACCTATATATTTTCAATGACAAATCCAAGTTCGAAATTAACACGAATGAGATTAGACTTGGAAGAATATGATTTTACTGTGGAATATCTTAAGGGAAAAGACAACCATATAGACAACGCGCTATCAAGAATAACAATAACGGATTTAAAAAATATCCAGACAAATAATAAAATTCTGAAAGTCACTACCAGAAATCAAAGTAAACAGAAAAATTCCTGCGCAGGAACAGAAAAAGAAAAAATTGATTTGCCTAGGCATATTCTAAATAAAGCTTCTCAGCCCAACGTATACGAAGTCATTGTTAATGACGAGGTACGAAAAGTAGTGACCTTGCGAATAACTTACAAAAGCATGGAAGAAAGGTTATAGCAAGAATTGATGTTAGCGATTTGTACACCAATGAAATTCTCGACTTAGGTCAGTTCTTTCAAAGGCTTGAAAAAGAAGCCGGTATACTTAATATCAGCCAACTCAACTTTGAAACCATTTCAATGGAATCTTTTAAAATTATGGGCAATAAAAAATAACAATCCTTAAGAGTAGCGCTACTCAAGCCGGTGGCCCAATTATCAAATAATGATAAAGAGAAAGAAACATTACTGTTTACATTCCATGATGATCCAATACAAGGAGGTCATACAGGCATAGCTAGAACATTAGTAAACATAAAAAAGCATTATTATTGGAAAAACATGACCAAAGATATAACAAAATATATAATAAAATGTCCTAAATGCCAAAAAGCAAAGACAACAAAACATACAAAGACCCTATTAACTATTACCGAAACGCCACAAACGGCTTTCGACAGGGTAATTGTGGATACGATCGGTCCACTTCCTAAATCTGAACAAGGAAATGAATACATAGTAACGCTAATTTGCGATTTAACTAAGTACCTTGTAGCAATACCAATTCAGAACAAAAGTGCAAAAACAGTAGCAAAAGCTATATTCGAAGATTTTATTCTGAAGTACGGTCCAATGAAGACGTTCATCACGGACATGGGAACAGAATACAAATATTCGATAATTGAAGATTTATGTAAAAACTTAAATATCAAAAACATAACTTCAACAGCACATCATCACCAGACTGTAGGAACCGTGGAGCGAAGCCACAGAACATTTAATGAGTTCATCCGCTCATACATCTCAGTTGATAAAACAGATTGGGATGTATGGTTGCAATACTTCGTATATTGTTTCAACACAACACCCTCTATGGCACATGACTATTGTCCATATGAGTTAGTTTTTGGTAAAACTTCAAATTTACCTCAACATTTTAATAGCATAGATAAAATAAAACCTCTATATAAAGTAGATGACTACGCTAAAGAATCTAAGTTGAGTCTAGAACAAGCATTTAAGAGAGCTAGATTAATGTTAGAATCTCATAAAAAGAAACAAAAAATTAGATATGACAAAAATACCTTAGATTTGGATTTAAAAATAGGAGATCAAGTTTTATTGAAAAATGAAACAGGGCATAAGCTAGACTTTAAATATACTGGACCTTATAAGGTTGAAAGTATAGAAGAAAACGATAACATAGTAATTTCAACTAACAAAAATAAAAAACAAACGGTACATAAGGATAGGTTAAAAATTTTTATTTCATAATCACTTTAATTCTCTTATATATATATTATGTATGACCATACACAAAAAGAACCATACGCAATAAGAACCATACACAAAAAAAACCATAATTAGATTGAAAAAAAAATAAAAATAAAATAAATTATATATAAGTATCACTTATGATTCAAAACAATACCTTCTGATTCAAAAAGATTTTTAATAAATTAAACTACATATAAAAAAAAAAAAAAATATTTTCATTTATATTAAATATACACCTAGAAAATAACTCCATATAATTACGTTATTTTTCAAAAGGAGGGAGATGTAGTATGTTCACATATCGAATGCACACTGTACTCAGCGTTACGCATCGATTTATGTACACCTTATTTGGCATTTTGCATTTGGCCACAATAACAAAACACAAATATATAAATATAGCAGTTCCCGAGTGCCCGGCTATATGACCGCCCTCAAATGCGTGGGAACTGCAGTGTAAGCATATTTGATATGCATTTGAACATAGTATCTCTCTCTCTCATATATAAAGACAATTATACATAAGCGTCGACCGCCGCTCTGCCGGCGTCTCTGCCGACATAGCCGGCCGATCTTAGCTTTATGCAAACATGTAATAGAATTAAGAAATGAGAAAATGAAAATAAAAAGCTTGGGAGCGTACCTCTGAGTCGCTCCCAATTCAACAGAAATTATTTAACAAAGCCTCATAAAGAAAATATAACACACTCCACCGTAGAGATATCCTATAAGTGTTTTTACTGCCCATGAAATGGCTAACATTTCTTTCTTTGCCGTTTCGTAGTTTTCTTCGGTTTGAGATAGTGTTCTAGATATGAAAGTTATAGGTCTGTCCTTTTGTGAAAGTACTGCTCCGATTGCGGGATCGGAGGCGTCTGTTGTCAACACAAATTCCTCGTTAAAATTTGGATATTGTAATATTACGTCTTTTAATTTATTAAAGGCTTGAAGTGAATAGATTTCTTCGATGAAGCTTTCTTCGAAATTCTGCCATCCTCGCCTCTAAGTAATGTGGTGAGTGGTTTTGCTAGTGCAGCGAAGCTAATAATAAATCGTCTGTAATACCCTGACAGTCAAAGGAAAGATCTTAATTCATTACCGTTTTTGGGAATGGGGTAGTTAGCAATGGCCTCTACCTTTGTTGGATTGGTTTCTATTCTGTACGGATGTGAAACCTCAGCGGTGCCAGAGCTGTTCCCCACAGAACAATTTATGAAAAGAATGGGGGGACCCTGGTGACTCTTGGGCGGTGGGCGACGGGTGTTCGACGACGGGGCGTTAACGGGGCTAACTGGGAACGGAGACGGGCTATGGATACAGCCATCGAATAGGGACGTTGGACGCGGCCAGCGGGCACGACAGGCGGGCACGCCCGGTAGGCACGACCAACGGGCATGGACGGTGGGCATTGAGAGCGGGTGGGCGGTGTAGCCCATAGCCATAAAGCAATCGAGAGAGAGGTGGGTGAAGATACCCAATTGCTCCTCCACCGTAGACGTGGTCAAAATTCCAATCGCACGGGCGGCTGGCGGCGGATAGCGAAAGCCTGTGAAGGGGAAGGGCGGCAAGGCCCGGTTGCCTCCAGCCGGGGTAGAAGACATGTGGTCAAAATTCCAAGCAGTCTTCTACCAGGGCGGTGACGAAAGAGGGATCGTGGCAATCAGCAGTCGCCCGCGTGGTCACTTGCAACGGAGGGGGGGAGGGGCATGCTGATGGAGAGTTTGAGTGCCCGGTTTGGGATCCCATCTGGGCCTGGTACCTTGTTGTTTGGTACCTTGGGTCACGTTTTTAACGGCGTGGTTTTTTTCATGACCACCTTGTAGGCCTTTCCCCACAAGTCGTTTTTTGCTTCATCGCAAAGTTGCATGAAGCAGCCTCTGGCGTTTGTTGAGGCTGACTCCCACTCCGTTGACCTCCCATTGAAGTCCAGCAATAATCGCAGGCGTTGCTGTTGTTGTTGTGTACTCGTTGCTTTGTTTCACTTTGTTGATTAGTTTTTATCTTGTTGTTTCGCCGTGTGTCCTTGCTGCTGTTTTATTTCGTTGTTTTCGCATTGCACTGCACCCAGTCTCTTTGTTTTGTTTCGCGACAGCTGACGATTAATATTTTTAAAATTTCTCCACTCCTCAGTTTGCATTTAAAATATAGCAATGAGGAGTTTATTAGTCTAAAAAATGAAGGTAGGTATTATAATATTGGTATTCTTGGTCGGCTTGGTTTATGGATTCAGAGTATTCTGTTAGGGATTCAGGATATTCAGATTGTGATTCGTCATGTGATTTTATGGTTTCGTTATATTCGTCAAGGGATGGTGTTTTATCTTCCACTTCTTAAGAAGTGTAAGGGGCTGCTTGAATATTAAAATGTCTAGATATTTTTACGGCTTCGTTTAGAGGCATTGGTGGTCTTTTACCAGCTTCAAAGCGTATGGCTTTGTTCATATAATTAATTAATTGTTTCGATTGCATGGTTCTGTCGATGTCCATGGGTTCTGGTCGTGGTTGTGGCTTTACAGCCAAAGGTCGAGTCGAAGGAAAGTTTCCTGAAGGTCGTACTGCAATATATTGTGTTACTGGTAGAATTTGATTGTTATTGTAGAACTGGGGTCGTGGTTGATTAAACATATTATTATTTTGTCTGGGTGGAACTAGAGGATTTTGATACTGGTTATTAATGGGAAATGACCACTGTGGCCTGCTTGGCTGTGGTCTGGTTGGTTGTGAATGTGGTATGTTTTGGGAAGGCACGTTTCTAAATCCGGATTGTTGCCCTCTAACTGCATGGCTTACACGGAACGCTTGGTTCTCTAAATTTAGACAAAATTGTAAAGCTGAAGGAAGATCGGTTGGTTCCTTCATACCGAGAAGACGAGATAAATCTCCGCGAAGTCCGCGCACAAAAGTGTCTAAGGCTTTGTCCCTATACATTTTCGTCATGAGTTGTTCTGCTTCCATTCCTAATTCCATACATCCAACCTTATTAAGAATAAGCGAAAGGTGTTTGTAGACTGACTGATGAAATTCCTCTACCTACTGGTGAGCACCCTGACATAGAGTTGTCATTTGGTATTGAAGAGTGCCCAAATCCCGCTTATCTGCGTAGTGCATAGTTAGACATTTAGAAATGGTATTCCTGTTTAGTGGAGTATTATAAGATTCTAACGCAGTGTCAGCGTTTCCCGTGATTTTATTACTTATGGTATAATACTTAGATGTGCCTACAGTGTGTTCATAGGTTTAAAGAACTCTATCGACACCCTTTTTCCAAGAACTGAATTCTGTTGCGTTGCCAGAAAATAACCTTAAGCTTTTTACGATGTCTGGTACCCTATCCAAACCTTCGATGTTACCTGGATTTTTATAGGAAATTTCCTGATTTGGAACCTGTGCAAAATCATATCCTGTGTTTTGAGCTTGTTGTAATAGGATCGGTAATTGCTCAGCAATTATTTGTCTGACTGCTTCGTGTAACTCTAGTGCTGCCATATTGTCTGTATGTTCCTAATGTAATTCCTGTCTATGAATTTATGAATGTTGTTCTACCTGATTTAACTGATTATTTTGAAGTTGGTCTGGCTGAGGTTGAGCTTGTTCTTGAGGTTGTAAATCAATGACGGGTGGTCATATAAAATTATGCCGATTGGCCATAGGGGATATATTTCATGGGTCTGTCTTACAATAGAAATGGTTGTTAAGAATAATTCTTATGAATATTAAGTTTCAAAATTAATTATTTTTTTTTTAAGATAAGGAATGAATGTTTCATATACTTAAATTAATTTTGTAAATTGAATTCGAATTTTAATTACTTAGTAATAAAAACGTTTAATAAAATTTAAATAAATTAAAATACTTTTATAATTTTAATTCAATTTTTATTAAACCGTCAATACCGTGTTAAACCGTCGTCGCATGCAGACGTGTATTTATTGTGCTCCGGGAAAAAGTATTCAATAAAATCACAAAAGTGCAGTGACCGATTTAATAAATCTACTATAACGCGAAAAGACGCTTTCTGCGATGAAATCGCGAATGTTTATATTGATTGGTCATTTAATTAATATAAAACTTAACACTTAAAACTCTAATTAACTTTACCACGAATACAATGAGTCTGAACGACGTTCGCACACAACGTCAACGTGAGCAAGACGAGAGACGGCTCTCAGTACAAAGAAATAACGCGTACTTCTCTTTTAAAGCAACCGAAAATAATGCAAGCTCTGATCAAGCGCGGGCAATTACCCCCAACTTGACCGAGTTCTTAAACGTAGCGTGCGAGAGAGCGCGTTCTTGCTCCCCCTCGCTACCATCGACGTCTCTGCGGCCAAAGAGCGCTGAAAGTGCTCCAATGCAGGTATGCAATAACCTAAGCTCATCAGCAGTAACTAGCACCGCAATTTCTTTAACAACGTCAACTGTAACTACAACAACAACTGCAACCGTATCGACTGCGCGTTTAATGACATCATCAGCTAGCAGCGCAAATATTAATACGTCTGCCGCTGCGCTGCCCGAAAAACAGAACAAAACCAATGAATGTGCTAAGCCGGCTGTGCAGACTGGTATGGATCGCTACATCCAAATCAAAAGGAAGCTAAGCCCTCTAAATTCTCAACGCAAAATAACCCGTAGCAATGCTAGCCTAGCTGGAATATAAATGCCCACGAACTCAAACCGATTTAAAATCTTGGCAGACGCCTATGACATTGAGGCGGCCGAATCTACTGAAGTCAAGAAAAGGAACCCAAAGCCTCCGCCTATTTATATTCGAGAAAAAATTCCAATGTTCTTGTCAACAAAATTATCGAGGTTATTGGAAAGGATAACTTCCACATAATACCTCTTGTAAAGGCAACATCCAAGAGACAAAGGTTCAAATGAAGTCTGAAGATAATTACAGAGTATTATCGAAATATCTTACCGAGAATAAAAAGAACTTTTACACGTATCAGCTAAAAAGTAGCAAGGGCCTGCAAGTCGTACTTAAGGGCATAGAGTCCGACGTAACGCCTGCAGAGATAACAAAGGCGCTTCAAGAGAAGGGATTTAACGCTAAGACAGTCTTCTACATCCTTAACAGGGATAGAAAGCCGCAGCCACTCTTTAAGGTTGAGCTCGAACCAGAAAATAAGCCCCTAAAGAAATACGAAGTGCACCCCATTTACAATCTTCAGTTCCTGCTGCACCGCAGAATTACAGTTGAGGAACCGCACAAACGCAATGGACCGGTACAATGTGCGAACTGCCAAGAATATAGCCATACAAGGTCATACTGTAAACTGCGCCCGGTGTGTGTAGTTTGTGGAGATCTTCATGACTCCGCACACTGCCCAGCGAGCAAAGATGACTGCAACTCGAAAAAGTGCAACTGCGGTGGCAATCACACTGCTAACTACAGAGGCTGCTCTGTTTATAAGGAGCTGAAAAGTCGCATCCACCAGAGAGGAACTGCCGCCCGCACCCAAAATAAACAGATGACAGCTTCCAGATCAAAGCCTGAAGTCTTCTTCTCGACTGCAGCCAGATCCTCACTAGGACCCTTAAACTCTGATAAAAATGTGACTTACGCAAGCGCTTTAAAATCAGGACTGGCTAACCCTGTCTCAAAAAGTTCATTTCTGCAATCAGCATACCAAGAACCGAACACGGCTCAGCTCAAATTGACATCACAGAAAACCAATTGGGTTAAGTACAAGAAATACATTAGCTCACACATTGAGCTAAGTCCTCATCTCAACGATGAAGCCAACGTAGACAGATTTGTTAATACACTGGAGTCTGTACTCGTCTCTGCAGCTCGAGTTTCAACACCCCAAACTACAAGTACACAAAGCAACCAAAAGAAGACAAATCTACAAATAGAACAGCTCGTCCTCGAAAAGCGTCGCTTACGTCGAGAGGGGCAACTCCACAGATCACCATCTGCTAGGCAAAGCTTAAAATATGCCTCACGTCAACTCACAAAAGCTTTACAGCAAGAAGAAGCATAGGTCCACCGACGCTACATAGAGCAATTGTCAACATCTAGTACAAAACACTCACTATGGAGAGCTCACCCTACTCTAAGCTCACCGAAAGTAACCGTGATGCCTATTAGAAATCCCACAGGCGGCTGGGCGCTCAGCGATGCAGACAGAGCCAGCACGTTTGCCAACCACCTTAAAAATGTCTTCCAACCAAATCCTGCCACTAGTGCGTTCACCTTGCCGACTTTACCACATGAGCCTCAGCTTCAACATGAACCAATTGAGTTTCGCCCAAACGAAATCGTTAACATCATCAAAAATCAGCTGAATCCAAAAAAATCCCCGGGCTGCGACCTCATAACTCCCAAAATGATTATTGAGCTCCCATATTGCGCCGTTTGCACTATCACCCAGCTTTTTAATGCCATCGCAAAACTTTCCAGTGAGATGGAAAAAGTCGATTATAATAATGATAGCAAAGCCAGGAAAAGACCACACAATTCCCACGTCGTATAGACCTATAAGCCTACTCTCATGCTTATCTAAACTCTTTGAAAAATGCGTATTGACTCGGATAAACACATACCTAAGAATCCAGGAAGGAATTCCGTCACATCAATTTGGGTTTCGTGAAAAGCACGGAACAATTGAGCAGGTAAACCGGATAACATCAGAAATTCGGAATGCGTTCGAAAAACGAGAGTACTGTACTGCCATATTTTTAGACGTCTCTCAAGCATTTGATAGAGTTTGGCTAGAAGGTCTAATGTACAAGATCAAGACAATGCTCCCCTCAACACCCATAAGCTTTTAGAGTCTTACCTCTACGACAGAAAATTTGCTGTTCGATGCAACACTGCTATAACTAACGATTTCACTATTGAAGCTGGAGTTCCTCAAGGAAGCGTGCTCGGGCCAACATTATATGTCCTCTACCCAGCAGACATCCCAACAAGCACACGACTAACAACATCTACGTTTGCTGATGATACAGCCATTCTCAGCCGCTCAAAATGCCCGATGCAAGCAACTGCGCAGCTCGCACTTCATCTGGTCGATGTAGAAAAGTGGCTTTCAGATTGGCGAATTAAAGTGAACGAACAAAAATGCAAGCACGTTACGTTCACCCTGAATAGGCAAAACTGCCCGCCGCTCATGTTAAACCATACTCTACTCCCGCAAGCAAACGAAGTGACATATCTAGGAGTACACCTCGACAGAAGACTCACAGGGCGCCGGCACATTGAAGCCAAAAGAACACACCTAAAGCTAAATGCCAGTAGCCTTCATTGGCTTATCAACGCCCGGTCTCCCCTTAGTCTTGAATATAAAGTCCTGCTGTATAACTCGGTACTAAAACCTATATGGATGTACGGCTCCCAGTTATGGGGGAATGCCAGCAATAGCAATATTGACATAGTCCAGCGAGCTCAGTCGAAGATCTTGAGAACTATCACCGGGGCACCGTGGTACGTTCGCAACGAAAACATACATCGCGACTTAAACATTCAACCAGTCAAAGATGTGATCTCAGAACAGAAGGAAAAGTACTTTACCAAGCTATCGTTGCACCCTAACCACCTGGCGAGAGGTCTTACAAGGTTGATCAACCAATCACGCCTCCGTCGCAATGACTTACCCACCCAGCGACCGACTTGAGGCACGCGCAACCAGAATGCAGTCTTATTATACTGTTAGTTAAATTTTAATGTTAAGATTCGTAAACTTATTGTTAGTCTCAAAATTAAGAGAAGATTCAATAAATAAAAGCAAAGTTAAATAAAAAAAAAAAATTGTATTTAGAAATGGTTATTAATTAAAAAATTGTATATGAATAAAATGCTAATAACTCAAAATAATTACATTTTATTTTAAATTTTAGATTCAATTTAAATTTAAATGGAATATTAATTTTAGAACTTTAACTTTAAAATTTTATTTTAAAATTTTGAACTTTTGATTTTTTTTAAAACTTTTCTTTTAGTGTAGAGGTTGTCCTGCGGGCGTACCTAACAGTACTTGTAGTCCACCGATGGATCAGTAAACTTGTTTTTCACCGACCGGTTACCGTCTTCAGCTTTCAAAATTAATTGCAAAGGAGTCTCTCTGATTTCAGGTTTATGTTTGGGCCAACGGAGTCGCACAAATCATATTTTATTTATTTGCACTAAATGGTACTTAATCGATTTTCCTCGCGTTGGTCCCTGTTCGGGCGCCAGTTTTTCATGATTTTATGATTTTATTCATTTAAAAATACCCTGATCTAAGCTGTGGGTTGGGGCAGCGACGTTGCCGTCGCGGAAGAGACCGCGGCGGTGGCCTAGAATCGGCATTTTGGTATTGCGCTGTGGCTGTTAACTGTTATTGAACTTGGGGGTTCTTGGTGTGTTTATGTTATTGAACTTGCGGGCTCTTGACCGTTGTATTAAAATGTTGCAATGTTGCCATCGACAATGTTGCAATATTTCTCATGGCTTACGCCACTTACGCAGGTTTTTCGGTGGGTATTATAGGAAAAACAAAGAACTTAAATTTTATTACAATAACAAAAGGTTTTATAATTATTCAACTAAAAAGAAAACGAGTAACGGGTATAAATACTGCAGTTTTCTATGTCACTGCTTATTTGACCCATTGCATTTAATGCTCAGCTTCTCTTCCAAGAAGTGTAATTTAACGGTTCCTTTTTTGGTTACTCTTTGCTCAATGTATTCGCAAATATAATTCGATTTCGTTAAGAAAGCACGGAATTAACCATGGGAAAACGCACAACCATCGAACAACGTGATTTGGTCCTTAAACACCATAAAAACGATGTTTCCCGGCGAGAAATCGCTAAAATGGTGAACATACCAGATGGTACTGTTAAAGCCATCATCCACAGATTCGTTTATGAAAACCGCGTGGAAGACAAGGGCAGAAAAGCGCCAAATAAGATTTTCAGCGAAACGCATGAACGCGAAATTATCAAGAAAATCAAAAAGGATCCAAGGATTTCAGGGCCCAAATTAGCCACTGAAATGCAGGACATAACCGGCCAAAAATTTAGCACGGAAACAGTCCGACGTGTTTTAAGAGAACATGATTTTAATGGCCGAGTTGCTCGCAAAAAGCCGTTTATAAATAAAAAAATAGAGCCAGCCGCTTAAAGTTCGCAAAGGAACACATTGGAATAGGAATAGGATATAGGATTCTGGAACGACGTAATTTTTTCTGATGAGTCCAAATTCAACATTTTTGGCTCCGATGGACGAACTAATGTGTGGAGAAAGCCCAATACAGAGCTTGAAGACAAACACCTGAAGGCGACGGTAAAGCATGGCGGTGGCCATGTAATGGTGTGGGCCTGTATGTCGGCTGCAGGTGTTGGAAGGCTACGGTTTATTAACTGAAGGATAATTTGATCCAAAGCGCCGAGGATTTGGGTATAGAGGAATCATTTCGCTTTTACCAAGTCAACGATCCCAAGCATACCTCGGGGATCGTTCAAACTTGGCTCATATATAAGTGCCCCTACGTGAATGGGATGAGTCGATTCCTATTCATTTGGAAACATCGTGGAATATGATAAAAATTACATTGTCTAAATTAGAGGAAATATCTATTCCCCGGTTTGTGCATACCGATCCGATGTCACCGGTCCAATTACATGCCTTTGCCGACGAATCCTTAAGAGCTAATGGAGCTTGCGTCTACATTCGTAGCAAAACTGCAGAAGGTTATAAAGTATCGTTGTTGACTTCAAAGTCTAAAGTAGCGCCGCTTAAGACTAACACACTCCCAAGGCTTGAGTTATGTGCCACAGAATCAAGCCCCTATCAAAGGCACCTATCGAACGAATTGTTTATTGGTCGGATTCTGAAGTTACCCTTCATTGGATCCGGTCTCATCCATGTTCATTATCCACATTCGTATCGAATAGAGTTGCGGAGATTCAAGAGTGGTCATGTGAAGCTACATGGCGGCATGTTCCAACGAAACCGAAACCAGCAGATATCGTATCAAGAGGTTGTGACGTCGACGAAATCATACAGTCAATATGTTTTACTGGACCTTCGTTTTTAAAAGGGGTAGATGCAAACTGGCCCCAGAATGCACACTTTGACCTAGATGAAGAAGTCCTACTACAAGAATCGAGTGGTCGAACTGACCGCTGCTGTAAGAAATTTGGATTTGGTAGATGTCATCGAGGGATTTTCGTCACACCTTAAAATGCTTCGGGTATTCGTTTATATGTTCCGCTTCGTAAGAAAATGCAAAGACAAAAGTATGGTGTTTGAAAAAACTTTGTCGCCGACTGAATATAATGAAGCTTTTCTAAAAATTTTCGAGATATTACAGAAGCACGAGTATCATGAAGAAAAGGAAAAATTCGTAAAGGATCCAGAGTTGGCCTAAGTATTCAGCGATCCATTCATCCATGAAGACAAGGGGACTTGGTGTCACTTTTCTTTGTTACGAGTTGGAGGACGACTAGCTAATGCTCCTATATCATACGAAGCCAAGTTTCCATTGTTGTTAACAAAACGCTCCCAATTTGTGCAAAGCTATGTTCGGCATCTTCACCATTCCAATTTTCATGTTGGTTTACGAGCCCTTGTGAGTCTCCTTCGACAGCGTATTTGGATCGTAAACGCTCAGGAGGTCTGCAGTCAGATAGTTCGATCATGCATACGCTGCTTTAATGACACATATTATTGGAAATTTACCCGCAGATCGTCTCCGTGCTCTCCGCCCATTTGCTATATGTGGCGTTGATTTTTGTGGCCCTGTCTATACGACATTGAAAATTCGTGGTAGGCCTCCGTATAATTCCTAAATTGTGATCTTCGTTTGTTTTGCGTCCAAAGCGGTTCATCTAGAAGCTGTTTCAGATTTAACCACAGATACCTTTTTATTGGCTTTTTAAAGGTTCGTTGGGCGCCGAAGATGTCCCCAATTCGTCCATTGTGACAACGGGACAAACTTCGTCGGAGCGAGTCGCCACTTCCGGGCACTTCGAGAGAGGATAGAGGACGAAGAAGACGCGATCCGCGAATTCGCATCAAAATGCGGATGCGAATTTGTGTTCACACCACCGCGGGCTCCGCACATGGGCGGACTATGGGTGGCAGGTGTCAAAATTGCCAAGAGCCTACACCTACGGGCGGTGGGCGGCGCGCTTCTAAGCGCAGAACAGCTGGGGACAGTCCTCGTGGGAATCGAGGCAGTGATGAACTCCCGGCTGCTCTGAGCGATCAGCAACAACCAAAGCGACGGAGAGGCGCTGACTCCCGGGCCGCTACTCGCCACACCATCATTTCGGACACCGGTCCAGGAGGCTCTCAGCTGCTTGCGGCGATGGCGGCTTGTCTCGTCAGTCAGGCAAATGTTCTGGCGGCGATGGTCCCGGGAATATGTCATGGGCCTACAAATTCGGGGCAAGTGCCACCAGCAGCAGCCCAACATCAGCGAGGTAGATATCATCCTCGTAGCCGAGGACAACCTGCCGCCCCAAAATGGCTCCTCGGCAGAATAGTCGCCAGGCACGCAGGGGAGGACGGCATGGTCAGGGTCGTCGACGTCCGGACTAGTGGAGGAGGCCTTTTTCAGCGGGCCATTCATAAGTTGGCGCCGCTTCCATTATGTTGAAGCCCGATTGATGTTCAACGGGACCGGTGTTGGCTCAAATTTGAATTTTTATGAAATTGTTAAAAATTTGAAGTTTAGTGAGCACAGTAAATCTCTCTCTCGCTCTCGGCGAAGTCGCCCCGTCTTCGCCAACCTTCGTTAAGCTAGGCTCTAAGTACTTTGTCGAAGTATGGAATATCTGAGTTTTCAGGTTTTATAATTAGTCAACTAAAAAGAAAAATACTGCAGTTTTCTATATCACTGCTTATTTGACCCATTTCTTAAAATAATTAAAATTAAAAAAATAACGAAAGATTATACATATTTTAATATTTTGCCCCCCTTCTGGTCTATGACCATTTTGAGGCGTTTTTGCATAGACTCGACTAGCTTTTTGGTGGTTTCTGGAGGTATTTTGGCCCACTTCTCCATCAAGGCAATTTTGAGATCGTTTTTGTTCTATATCTGCCTTTTATACTTAAATAGACCACAGGTTTTCCATGAGGTGTATGTCTGGTGATTGTGCTGGTTGTTTCATCACGTAGGGGCACTTATATATGAGCCAAGTTTGAACGATTCCCGAGGTATGCTTGGGATCGTTGTCTTGGTAAAAGCGAAATGATTCCTTTATACCCAAATCCTCGGGGCTTTGGATCAAATTATCCTTCAGTATATTGAGGTAAACCATTTTGTCCATTGTTGACTCAATAAACTGTAGCCTTCCAACACCTGCAGCCGACATACAGGCTCACACCATTACATGGCCACCGCCATGCTTTACCGTCGCCTTCAGGTATTTGTCTTCAAGCTCTGTATTGGGCTTTCTCCAAAATGTTGAATTTGGACTCATCAGAAAAAATTACGTCGTTCCAGAATCCTATATCCTTTCCAATGTGTTCCTTTGCGAATTTCAAGCGGCTGGCTCTATTTTTTTTATTTATGAACGGCTTTTTGCGAGCAACTCGGCCATTAAAATCATGTTCTCTTAAAACACGTCGGACTGTTTCCGTGCTAAATTTTTGGCCGGTTATGTCCTGCATTTCAGTGGCTAATTTTGGCGCCGAAATCCTTGGATCCTTTTTGATTTTTTTGATAAATTTCGCGTTCATCCGTTTCGGTGAAAATCTTATTTGGCGCTTTTCTGCCCTTGTCTTCCACGCGGTTTTCAAAAACGAATCTGTGGATGATGGCTTTAACAGTACCATCTGGTATGTTCACAATTTTAGCGATTTCTCGCCGGGAAACACCGTTTTTATGGTGTTTAAGGACCAATTAACGTTCTTCGATGGTTGTGCGATTTCCCCTGGTTAATTCCGTGCTTTCTTAACGAAATCGAATCATAAGTAAAAATTCTATTTGCGAATACATTGAGCAAAGAGTAACCAAAAAAAGGAACCGTTAAATTACACTTCTTGGAAGAGAAGCTGAGCATTAAATGCAATGGGTCAAATAAGCTGTGACATAGAAAACTGCAGTATTTTTCTTTTTAGTTGAATAATTATAAAACCTTTTTTATTTTAATAAAATTTAAGTTCTTTGTTATTCCTATAATACCCTCCGAAAAACCTGCGTTTTTATTTTTTTAATATCTGCTTTAGTTAAAAAGTTATTCTCATTTAAATTTGAATATACAAGCTGTGAGCCACTGTTAGTATGTACATGCAAAGTTTTATTTTCTTGGTTAGAATGCTCACCATCTACCGATTTTTACACGAATGCAAAAAGTTGAAAGATGGGCCAAACACAATTAAAAAACGCCACTGATAAGCTTTTAACTTTTCGCACTCTTTACCTGCTTGGCCAATTCGGGGCTTGAAACTTCCTTTGATTCCATCTCAACAGCAGCAACAGAGGGAGGGGTCGGCAGACTTCCAACGTGGAAATTAGTTGCCGTACCGACGCGAGTTTGTTGTTTTTGAAAATTACTTTTCACAATCGCGAACTCTATCCAATCAATCACGTCGGGGTCACCATGAAAGTTTAATACTAATTTGTATTAACAAAAACTACGCGACTTTGATTGGAGAGCGACGATTTTTTTTATTTGCGAAGTATTAGCGACGAAAGGAAGTGCGATCTTGATCGGATTCGATTTAACACTGATTTTAATTTCAATAATGATCTCCTAGAGCTAGGCTTATATTAGAGACGGGGCGAATTCGCGAGAGCGAACGAAAGCTTGTTCCCGCTCTCGCCTTAAAACTAGAGAGAATTTAGAATTTTAAATAAACGCGCCAAGTGCCCTGCCGTTGTGTCGGGAAAACGTGGAGTTGACATGAAAAAATTAATCTTGCAGCAGTGTGAACGAAATTTAATGTTCGAACCACTGCTGAAGACCGACAGCGAGAGGGAGACGTACTTATCTTTTAGCGGAAAAATCACCGGAACTGCTGGTTGAATGACGGAAGGATATTTTTATCCGGCTCGATGGAACAAATGTTGTGGGGGGCGATACTGCCACTAAAAAACTCCTTGTAGTGCACCACAAAAAAATCCCACGGCGCGAACGCAAAAGTGAACAAAAATGAAGAAGTCGGGGGCGTCGTGGTAAGTTCTTGGTGGTCAGTTTTATTACTTTGTATACATGAGACCATGATACAAAAACCCAAGATAGTCTTGTCGGCCAAAACTGGTACCTCTACAATCATAACAATAAGTGCGAGTGAAAAGGGAACTGTTTAGTAACTGCGAGCAGAGCGACAATAGAATGCGTGGATTAACCCTTAGATGGTTCAGGGTTTCTTTGCCTTTCACAATAAAAGAGGTTTAATTTTTTTCCATAATATAATTTTTAATAGTTTTGAATTTGAAATTGGGCTTCCTTTTTGTTTTTGAGTGTTCAATCTTTTGTTAAGATTCTGAATTCTAAAATATATTCTAATCTTAAAATAACACTTTTATATGTCAAAGAGTCATGTTGCACAAGGGTTAATTCTTTAAAAATTTTGTCCGCAGACAACCTTTCTACTAGACTACCTTATGTTATTGTATCATGCATGAGACAAAACTTAACTTAAACATAAAACCGCGCTCCCGCACAAAAATATACTGAAGTCAAGATATACAAACAAGCAGATAAGCCTAATAAAATAATTAAGTGGATCAGAATTCTCGAGGACAACATTAAGTTTTAGGCAAAATTATTATTATTTTGTTTAACTTAGAGAAATTTGTGAGGAGTTAAATAACTCCCCACAAACGAAAAGAGAGTTTGGAGAATACAGCTGGAGAGAGTTTGAAGAGAACAAGGAGAGAGAGAGTTTGGAGAGAAGGAGTAACGGTAGAAGACGGCGGACTTTGGAATCTAGTATAGTGCCGTGCGCGAAGACGAAAAAGGAGAAGCAGGCCGAGCGCAGGAAGCGGGATCCGTCGATCGCAAGGAGTAAATCCATCGAGATCAGTGAAATTACGAAAGTCAAAGAATTAAGTCAACTAGCAACGGCATCAGCAAGACAGCGACAGCAGATATCACCGTCGGAAGCAGCGCCGTGGGAAGCCTACCAGGAGCAAGATAAATCCGTACTATCCCTTCTTTCTAACAGAGACCTTTTGATTGTTTTGGGTGACTTTAATCTACCTGATATTTCTTGGTTTCCTCCCACTGACTCACTTGTCGCTATACTTTTATCCGCCCATGATTTTGTGGATGGCCTTTTAGAATTATTGTTACAGCAAGTAAGCTTTATACGAAATTCCTTAAATAGACAATTAGATCTTGTGTTTGTTTCAGACCCGTCTGAGGTCACGGTATGTAGAATTGACGCTCTTGTTGTACGTGAAGACCGATTTCATCCAACAATGGAATTGAAAATTTGCAACCCCTGCTCTGATACCCTCTCTCCTTTAGTGTCGCCAACTAAAATGAGATGTTTTCGTAAATGTGACTATAATAAACTTAACGATATGATTTCTCATTATAATTGGACAGACTTGTACAATTGAACAGACATTGAATGTGCACAGAACTGTTCTAAATAGCGTTAAATACTTTTTTAAAGAATGCGTTCCTGATAGGTTTCCTTAAAAACCTTAAAGCAAACACTTATAAAAAGTATAAAAAATCAGTGTTCTCAACAGTCAATGCTGTTCTATGTATCTAAATCGATGTAAATTTGAATTTTCCAATGATCCGAAACAGTTTTTCAACTTCGTTAATGCCAAGCGTAAGTCATCGGCATTGCCTTCATCGGTACGTCTAAACTCAACGGAGGCATCGACGGATTCTGACATTGCTGATTTATTTGCTGAGTTTTTCCAAACCACTTATAGTTCGACTGCTTGGTCAAATTCTAACTACCCTAATCCCTTAAACAGGGCAAATTGTATTTTTTCCCCTTTAATTACTAAAAACTCTCTCTTAATAGATTTAGAAACAACAACGCCGACTTATTCTCCCGGTCCAGATGGACTTCCTGGATGTGTGCTCAAGTTTTGAGCGTCAACCATTTGTAAACCGATTCTTAAACTTTTTAATTTGTCTATTTCATCATCAGTTTTTCCTACTATCTGGAAGGACTATATTATTATTCCACTTCATAAAAAGGGTGCGAAGGCTGATGACAAGAATTATAGAGGTATTTCCAAATTGTCGGCAATTGCTAAAGCATTTGAACGTATTATCACTTCTCATTTGCAACATTTATGTTCCTCGCTTATATCACCGTGTCAGCATGGTTTTGTTAAGCGAAGATCGACCACCACCAACATTCTTGAATTGTCATCTATTGTAATAAATTAGAAAAAAAAATGCAAACTGACGTTATATATACAGATTTTAGTAAGGACTTTGACTCCGTCAACTACTCTCTTCTTTTATTCAAATTAGATCTGCTTGGGTTTCCTGGTAATCTATTAACTTGGATTTCAAGTTACTTGAATGGTAGGACTCAGAGGGTTATATTCAAGAATTCTATTACAAAATTGATCTAAGTGTCATCTGGAGTCCCTCAGGGAAGTCATCTGGGCCCTTTGCTGTTTACTTTGTTTATCAACGATCTTCTCTCTATCATAACACATTCTCGTGTACTAATGTATGCTGATGATGTTAAGCTTTGTTTATCATATAATGATATAGAGTCGGGATTTAACTTACAGTCAGATATTGATTGTTTTTATGAATGGTGTGAGTACAACCTTTTAAAGTTGAACTACCTTAAATGCAACGTTATGACTTTTAATCCTACGTAATCCTACGTTTATTAGTTACTTTCTTGAAAATACGCCACTCTTCCGTATACACTCAGTTAACAATTTAGGTGTTCTTCTGGACCCTAAACTCCACTGACCCTCCACTGTTAACAAGGCCATGAGTGTTCTTGGCTTTATAAAGCGTTGGTCAAAAGAATTTGATGACCCTTATACGACCAAATTATTATTTACCTCCCTTGTCCGTTCTATTTTGGAATATTGTTCGTCGGTTTGGAGTCCACAATATCAAGTGCACATTGACCGTATTGAGTCGCTACAAAAAAAATTTCTTCTATTTGCCCTTCTTAGTTTGAACTGGGATCAAAACGTAAGGCTACCTTCCTGCCAGAATAGATTACTGTTGCTTAATTTACCTACACTTGTAAATCGTAGAACAATGCTTGGTACTTTTTTTAAGCAAAATCTTATAAGAGGTGATATTGATTCTGCAGAACTTGTAAACCGCCTAACTTTCAATGTTCCTGTTAGACTAACACGAAATTTTATCCCTCTAAATTTGCCACGATGTTCATCAAATTTTTGTCTGCACGAGCCCTTTCGCGTTCTATGTAATAATTATAACAACCTTTAACATCTAATTTGCATTTCAACTTCTATCCCGTTATTAAAAACTAATATCTGAACTCATTTGCTTTACTCTTAATTGTGCATTTTATTTTCACTTGTGTCTTGTCTCTATTTAATTTATGTATTTTCCTCGTGAACTCGCATTTTTTGCCCAAACTGATAATAGGGCCCTCGCGTAACAAGCACGTGCTTGGTGTCGTTGGGCCACTTGTTTGTACTGCTTGTAGAGCATCAACGTCCATCAGAATAAGAATAAGATCGCTACATCGAGAATTTCGGGATTGGGACTCCAGGAATCTCCGAATTGAGACACAGGTAGCTCAGGTCTGAAAGGCTTCACACGGCTAAGTCAAGGCGATTTGCTTTCAACCTTGACACGATCACACCCTGGCGTATTGCCCGGCGGGTCCGTCAGAGTGGAGTCCTGCGACTAGAAAACGTGAGCTCGGGGAGGAAGGTAGCTTTAGACCCAGTGTACCGTGCTCGACTGTGCAGGACCTGGAGCGAAGGACGAGCGGTCGATCGAATAGAGGTTTCAAGAGGCGTTGTCCTGGAGAGCCCTGCAGTTACCGACGAAGTCCTGAAGACAACTACCTACCAACACCGCGAGTGCCGGAGTACCTCACTACCAGCCGGGAAGGGCGAGCATCCGACCGTTGAGGCATTCAAGTGGCGTTTGTCCTGGAGGATCCCAACGGTTCAGAAAGTCCCGGAACGGCGGTCGTCACAGAAACGAGGCAGAGGACATCGACATTAAAGATAGTAAACGTCAAAGGCAGCCCCGACACGGTCGCGGAACTAATTAGGGGAGCGCAGGAACGTCGCGGACGATAAGCAATAGGGTGAGGCCGTGTGGAACGTTCGTCCACGCTAGGCGTAAAGCGAAGAGAACTGCTAGGTAGTCTCCTGGCGTTAGCCCGGACTGTCAGCGCGTACTGAGCGAAATCCTAGTGGGAGCATCCGGGACAGAGCAAGGGACAGGCGACATTGTTTCGAAAGGCGTAGTCCTGGAGAGCAAGGCCTGTTCACCTAGTCTAAGAACGGTGACCCTTCCCTAAGCCCGCAGGGCTGATCTCTCTGCGACTCCAAGGCACTACAAGCGACCTCGAGTGAACGCATCGACAAGCAAGCGGAGGCGAATCGCGACGAGTATTCCCGAGGCCAAGGAAGAGTCCGTGGTCACCAGGTCAACGCGTCGGCAGTCCAGGAAAAACGATACAAGTGGCCAGTAAAATCAACGCGGGACAAAGCCAAGACCAACCCGAACCCACATACCCGTTGTACAAACTAGCATAAGAATAAACCAACGGTTACCATTTGAATCCTATGTTTTCTTATTGGTCTGCGGGCAGTCACGTCATATAAATTTGGTGGGACGAACACACAATCTTCTGAGCTAGCCGCACGAAGCAGACAAAGCAAATCAGTTCGTTAAAAAATGCATTCCTTATTTGCAGGTCAGAAATTATTGATTACTTGATTCACAAATTTTTCTGTTCAAGGCTAACAAGGATGTTCTTACTTATGAATAATATGCTTATTTATTCCACGAAACTAATTAACGTTTGTATAAGGAAATAATAATATTAAATACTGTTTGGAAATTGTTAGCTGAAACTCCACACCACGATGATTTCCGCCGTGGAGGAGGCGTTTCCGATCCCATAAAGTTTATATATTCTTGATCAGGATCAATAGGGGAGTCGATATAGCCATGTCCGTCTGTCTGTCTGTTTCAATACCGTTTGCGAGCTCAGTTTAAAAGCTGGCGATCTGAAACTTTAACAGTCTTCCTAAAACATGTGTAGATCAAGTTTGAAAAGCGGATCGGACGTCTGTATCATATAGCTCCCATAGGAACAATCGGATATAACTTGCAAGAATTGAATATATTTCGCGCAGTGTAAAAGCTATTGACATGCTTCTTTCCAAATCTTTTTTTTTATATGCATACCTTGATCAGGTTAAAAGCCCTTGCCTATCGGACGTCTATATCCTATAGCTCCCATAGGAATAATAGAGTGAAATCGGTTAAAATTTGATGTTTTTCAGGATATTTCGCGCAATATATAAGCTATTGACATAAATATTTCCAAATCGTATTTACATACCATCTTTCTATAAAAGTTATACATTTAAATACATTATCCATCTAACAAGGATGGACCGAAAAGTTAAAAATAAACAAGAAAGGAAAGCTAACTTCGGGCGGAGCCGAAGTTGATATACCCTTGCAGAATTCTCTATAATAATATTCTCCAAAATTATTCCTATGATGCATTCTTAATACTCATAAATAATCCAAACTTCCTAACTTTAAAAACACCAAAGTTATGGCATTTCCAATCGTTCAGTTATATGGCAGCTATAGGATATAGTCGGCCGATCCTTATGAAATTTGGTAGGTCGGATTGATTGGCCAAATATAAAACCCATAGAAAATCCCAACTTTCTAACTTTACAAACACCAAAGTTATGGCATTTCCGATCAATCAGTTATATGGCAGCTATAGGATATAGTCGGCCGATCCTTATGAAATTTGGTACGTCGGATTGATTGGACAAATATAATACCCATAGAGAGTCCCAACTTCCTAACTTAACAAACAGCAGAGTTATGGCATTTCCGATCAATCAGTTATATGGCAGCTATAGGATATAGTCGGCCGATCCCGGCCGTTCCGACTTATATACTGCGTGCAAAGGAAAGAAGGGTGTGTGCAAAGTTTCAATTCGATAGCTTTATAACTGAGAGACTAGTTTGCGTAGAAACAGACAGACGGACAGACAGACGGACAGACGGACATGGCTATATCAACTCAGGAGGTGATCCTGATCAAGAATATATATACTTTATAGGGTCGGAGATGCCTCCTTCACTGCGTTGCACACTTTTGACCAAAATTATAATACCCTCTGCAAGGGTATAAAAATAGGAAAGGACAATTACGATGCTGATGCGTTATCTAGAATAACCATCAAAGAACTAAAAAACATACAAAAGCAAATTTTACAAGTCGCTACAAGAAATCAGTACAGACAGAATAAACCCTGCGCAGGAACCCACATACTGAGTGCGAAGGTTAGGAAGAATAAAAGAGTGAATAAAAGGAAGACAATGTTGTGAAATTAAACCCCCAAGCCTGGCTACAAAAATTTAGTGAACTTCGCTGAGTGTTTTCGGGTCGGCTAGGTTACCGTATTGCATTTCCGAGGTTTGCCTTCTCTACGCAACGCGGGCACCAAAGCAACCCACGTGCTACCCCAGGTCGGGCAAGTTCTCGCGTTTCCGAGGTTTATTTTCTCTACGCAATACGAACGCTTACCAGACTGGAGAAAAGCGCGGGAAACTATCGTCAGCCTTTTTCTACTCACGCTCAGGTTAGGAGGAAAAATCAGAATTAGAATAAAGGGAAGCAAACTTCGTGAAAATCTAAAACCCCAAGCCTGGCTAATAAGATTCAGTGAATTTCGCGGAGGGGCTTTTCGGCTCAGTGAGGCCTCTGAGTTGCGTTTCCGAGGTTCCTATTGCCCGCGCTCCTATTCATGTCGGACAAGTAACCGTATTGCGTTTCCGAGGCTTACTCTGCGCAAAACGAACGCTTGTCGGACGGGAAAATTTCCGTCGATTTCCCCGCGTTCCCCCCGATCGCCCACGCTCAGGCCCAGTCGAAATCCCCGCGAGTTAATTTGTGGCGGCCCCGTTTTCGTGTTGCGTTTCCGAGCTTTGTTTTCTCTACGCAACACGGACGACGGGGCTGTCCGCGTGCTCGTTCGCGTCGGACAAGTTTCCGTATTGCGCTTCCTAGGCTAACTCTGGGCAATACGAACGCTTGCCGGACCGGAAAAGCTATCGCCGATCGCCCACGCTCAGGCCCAGTCAAAATCCCCGCGAGTTAATTTGTGGCGGCCCCGTTTTCGTGTTGCGTTTCCGAGCTTTGTTTTCTCTACGCAACACGGACGACGAGGCTGTCCGCGTGCTCGTTCGCGTCGGACAAGTTCCCGTATTGCGCTTCCGAGGCTTACTCTGGGCAATACGGACGCTTGCCTGACCGGAAAAGCTATCGCCGATCGCCCACGCTCAGGCCCAGTCGGAAATCCCTCTCGAGTTAATTTGTGGCGGCCCCGTTTTCGTGTTCCGTTTCCGAGGTTTGTTTTCTCTACGCAACACGGACGACGAGGCTGTCCGCGTGCTCGTTCGCGTCGGACAAGTTCCCGTATTGCGCTTCCGAGGCTTTCTCTGTGCAATACGGACGCTTGCCTGACCAGGGACGACTCAGGGACGACCTAGGTATCCTGTAACGGTTGGGTTTTTCGGTATCAACCGCATGGCTTAAAGACACATGTCCAGCCGGGGCGCAAGCCGGGCGGCGAAGCTGGCCTCCGGGGTGCTCCTGAGGTGAGCGGGCTTGGTAAGCGCTCGGGGTGCGGAGCTGCTGAGCTCTGGGATCGCTCCTGATGTGAGCGCTCTCGGTAAGCGGCGCAGCGTGTATTCCGGGGGGTCCCTCAGTAGGAGGCGCTCAGGCGGCGGCGCGGCTGGACTCCGGAGTGCTCCTGATGTGAGCCGGCTGGGTAAGCGCTCGGGGTGCGGCGCAGTTGGTCGCTGGGATGCTCATGGTAAGCGGCGCAGTTGCGGAGTAGATTGCCGTTGTCGTAGGTGCCAGTACAGATTCCCCTATTTACTTTTTAACTAGGCTTTTAAATCTTGGGTGCTCCTAATCAAAAAATCCCACGGCTGGAAATGTGTCTTTAAGCCATGCGGTTGATAATGAAAAACCCAACTCCTACAGGATACCTAGGTCGTCCCTGAGTCGTCCTTTTCGGGCGCCAAACTGTAAGGACTTTTTCATAGGCTGGGATAGACTTCAGTCCGGCCAGAGTCCTCTACAGTTAAATTTGTAGAAACACAGGAGACGAAACGGGACTGGGAGTTGCCGCCGGGATTTTGTTTTCGGGATCACGTGGCCTGGGTCTCCGCCACTACGTAGAGTAGATCGCTCGGAGGCGTAATGTCAACTGGGCCGACACCAATTAGCACCCGGGGTCTCAGTTGGGAGTAAATACGTGGGCGATCGGCGATAGCTTTTCCGGTCAGGCAAGCGTCCGTATTGCACAGAGAAAGCCTCGGAAGCGCAATACGGGAACTTGTCCGACGCGAACGAGCACGTGGACAGCCTCGTCGTCCGTGTTGCGTAGAGAAAACAAAGCTCGGAAACGCAACACGAAAACGGGGCCGCCACAAATTAACTCGCGGGGATTTCGACTGGGCCTGAGCGTGGGCGATCGGGGGAACGCGGGGAAATCGACGGAAATTTTCCCGTCCGACAAGCGTTCGTTTTGCGCAGAGTAAGCCTCGGAAACGCAATACGGTTACTTGTCCGACATGAATAGGAGCGCGGGCAGCTTTGGCGTCCGCGTTGCGTAGAGAAAACAAACCTCGGAAACGCAACTCAGAAGCCTCACTGAGCTGAAAAGCCCCTCCGCGAAATTCACTGAATCTTATTAGCCAGGCTTGGGGTTTTAGATTTTCACGAAGTTTGCTTCCCTTTATTCTAATTCTGATTTTTCCTCCTAACCTGAGCGTGAGTAGAAAAAGGCTGACGATAGTTTCCCGCGCTTTTCTCCAGTCTGGTAAGCGTTCGTATTGCGTAGAGAAAATAAACCTCGGAAACGCGAGAACTTGCCCGACCTGGGGTAGCACGTGGGTAGCACGTGGGTAGCACGTGGGTAGCTTTGGTGCCCGCGTTGCGTAGAGAAGGCAAACCTCGGAAATGCAATACGGTAACCTAGCCGACCCGAAAACACTCAGCGAAGTTCACTAAATTTTTGTAGCCAGGCTTGGGGGTTTAATTTCACAACATTGTCTTCCTTTTATTCACTCTTTTATTCTTCCTAACCTTCGCACTCAGTATGTGGGTTCCTGCGCAGGGTTTATTCTGTCTGTACTGATTTCTTGTAGTGACTTGTAAAATTTGCTTTTGTATGTTTTTTAGTTCTTTGATGGTTATTCTAGATAACGCATCAGTATCGTAATTGTCCTTTCCTATTTTTTATTTTTAACTTTTCGGTCCATCCTTGTTAGATGGATAATGTATTTAAATGTATAACTTTTATAGAAAGATGGTATGTAAATACGATTTGGAAATATTTATGTCAATAGCTTATATATTGCGCGAAATATCCTGAAAAACATCAAATTTTAACCGATTTCACTCTATTATTCCTATGGGAGCTATAGGATATAGACGTCCGATAGGCAAGGGCTTTTAACCTGATCAAGGTATGCATATAAAAAAAAGATTTGGAAAGAAGCATGTCAATAGCTTTTACACTGCGCGAAATATATTCAATTCTTGCAAGTTATATCCGATTGTTCCTATGGGAGCTATATGATACAGACGTCCGATCCGCTTTTCAAACTTGATCTACACATGTTTTAGGAAGACTGTTAAAGTTTCAGATCGCCAGCTTTTAAACTGAGCTCGCAAACGGTATTGAAACAGACAGACAGACGGACATGGCTATATCGACTCCCCTATTGATCCTGATCAAGAATATATAAACTTTATGGGATCGGAAACGCCTCCTCCACGGCGGAAATCATCGTGGTGTGGAGTTTCAGCTAACAATTTCCAAACAGTATTTAATATTATTATTTCCTTATACAAACGTTAATTAGTTTCGTGGAATAAATAAGCATATTATTCATAAGTAAGAACATCCTTGTTAGCCTTGAACAGAAAAATTTGTGAATCAAGTAATCAATAATTTCTGACCTGCCAATAAGGAATGCATTTTTTAACGAACTGATTTGCTTTGTCTGCTTCGTGCGGCTAGCTCAGAAGATTGTGTGTTCGTCCCACCAAATTTATATGACGTGACTGCCCGCAGACCAATAAGAAAACATAGGATTCAAATGATAACCGTTGGTTTATTCTTATGCTAGTTTGTACAACGGGTATGTGGGTTCGGGTTGGTCTTGGCTTTGTCCCGCGTTGATTTTACTGGCCACTTGTATCGTTTTTCCTGGACTGCCGACGCGTTGACCTGGTGACCACAGACTCTTCCTTGGCCTCGGGAATACTCGTCGCGATTCGCCTCCGCTTGCTTGTCGATGCGTTCACTCGAGGTCGCTTGTAGTGCCTTGAAGTCGCAGAGAGATCAGCCCTGCGGGCTTAGGGAAGGGTCACCGTTCTCAGACTAGGTGAACAGGCCTTGCTCTCCAGGACTACGCCTTTCGAAACAATGTCGCCTGTCCCTTGCTCTGTCCCGGATGCTCCCACTAGGATTTCGCTCAGTACGCGCTGACAGTCCGGGCTAACGCCAGGAGACTACCTAGCAGTTCTCTTCGCTTTACGCCTAGCGTGGACGAACGTTCCACACGGCCTCACCCTATTGCTTATCGTCCGCGACGTTCCTGCGCTCCCCCTAATTAGTTCCGCGACCGTGTCGGGGCTGCCTTTGACGTTTACTATCCTTAATGTCGATGTCCTCTGCCTCGTTTCTGTGACGACCGCCGTTCCGGGACTTTCTGAACCTTTGGGATCCTCCAGGACAAACGCCTCTTGAATGCCTCAACGGTCGGTAATCGCCCTTCCCGGCTGGTAGTGAGGTACTCCGGCACTCGGTGAAACCTGTATTCGATCGACCGCTCGTCCTTCGCTCCAGGTCCTGCACAGTCGAGCACGGCACACTGGGTCTCAAGCAACCTTCCTCCCCGAGCTCCCGGTTTCTAGTCGCAGGACTCCACTCTGACGGACCCGTCGGGCAATACGCCAGGGTGTGATCGTGTCATGGTTGAAAGCAAATCGGCTTGACTTAGCCGTGTGATGCCTTTCAGACCTGAGCTACCTGTGTCTCAATTCGGAGATTCCTGGAGTCCCAATCCCGAAATTCTCGATGTAGCGATCTTATTCTTATTCTGATGGACGTTGATGCTCTACAAGCAGTACAAACAAGTGGCCCAACGACACCAAACACGTGCTTGTTACGCGGGGGCCCTATTATCAGTTTGGGCAAAAAATGCGAGTTCGCGAGGAAAATACATAAATTAAATAGAGACAAGACACAAATGAAAATAAAAGGCACAATTAAGAGTAAAGCAAATGAGTTGAAATATTTGTTTTTAATAACGGGATAGAAGTTGAAATGCAAATTATATGTTAAAGGTTGTTATAATTATTACATAGAACGCGAAAGGGCTCGTGCAGACAAAAATTTGATGAACATCGTGGCAAATTTAGAGGGATATAATTTCGTGTTAGTCTAACAGGAACATTGAAAGTTAGGCGGTTTACAAGTTCTGCAGAGCACGGTTTTATGTTTAAGTTATGATACAATAACATAAGGTAGTCTCGTCGGCAGTCTAAACGTTCGGGTTTTGGTCAGTAGGTGTTCGTTTTTTGAAGAGAAAGGTTGTCTGCGGACAAAATTTTTAAAGAATTAACCCTTGTGCAACATGACTCTTTGACATATAAAAGTTTTATTTTAAGATTAGAATATATTTTAGAATTCAGAATCTTAACAAAAGATTGAACACTCAAAAACAAAAAGGAAGCCCAATTTCAAATTCGAAACTATTAAAAATTATATTATGAAAAAAAATTAAACCTCTTTTATTGTGAAAGGCAAAGAAACCCTGAACCATCTAAGGGTTAATCCACGCATTCTATTGTCGCTCTGCTCGCACTTACTAAACAGTGCCCATTTCACTCGCACTCATTGTTATGATTGTAGAGGTACCAGTTTTTGCCGACAAGACTATCTTAGGCTTTTGTATCATGGTCTCATGTATACAAAGTAATAAAACTGACCACCAAGAACTTACCACGACGCCCCCGACTACTTCATTTTTGTTCACTTTTGCGTTCGCGCCGTGGGATTTTTTTGTGGTGCACTACAAGGAGTTTTTTAGTGGCAGTATCGCCCCCCACAACATTTGTTCCATCGAGCCGGATAAAAATATCCTTCCGTCATTCAACCAGCAGTTCCGGTGATTTTTCCGCTTAAATATAAGTACGTCTCCCTCTCGCTGTCGGTCTTCAGCAGTGGTTCGAACATTAAATTTCGTTCACACTGCTGCAAGATTAATTTTTCATGTCAACTCCACGTTTTCCCGACACAACGGCAAGGCACTTGGCGCGTTTATTTAAAATTCTAAATTCTCTCCAGTTTTAAGGCGAGAGCGGGAACAAGCTTTCGTTCGCTCTCGCGAATTCGCCCCGTCTCTAATATAAGCCTAGCTCTAAGAGATCATTATAGAAATTAAAATTAGTGTTAAATCGAATCCGATCAAGATCGCACTTCCTTTCGTCGCTAATACTTCGCAAATAAAAAAAATCGTCGCTCTCCAATCAAAGTCGCGTAGTTTTTGTTAATACAAATTAGTATTAAACTTTCATGGTGACCCCGACGTGATTGATTGGATAGAGTTCGCGATTGTGAAAAGTAATTTTCAAAAACAACAAACTCGCGTCGGTACGGCAACTAATTTCCACGTTGGAAGTCTGCCGACCCCTCCCTCTGTTGCTGCTGTTGAGATGGAATCAAAGGAAGTTTCAAGTCCCGAATTGGCCAAGCAGGTAAAGAGTGCGAAAAGTTAAAAGCTTATCAGTGGCGTTTTTTAATTGTGTTTGGCCCATCTTTCAACTTTTTGCATTCGTGTAAAAATCGGTAGATGGTGAGCATTCTAACCAAGAAAATAAAACTTTGCATGTACATACTAACAGTGGCTCACAGCTTGTATATTCAAATTTAAATGAGAATAACTTTTTAACTAAAGCAGATATTAAAAAAATAAAAACGCAGGTTTTTCGGAGGGTATTATAGGAATAACAAAGAACTTAAATTTTATTAAAATAAAAAGGTTTTATAATTATTCAACTAAAAAGAAAAATACTGCAGTTTTCTATGTCACAGCTTATTTGACCCATTGCATTTAATGCTCAGCTTCTCTTCCAAGAAGTGTAATTTAACGGTTCCTTTTTTGGTTACTCTTTGCTCAATGTATTCGCAAATAGAATTTTTACTTATGATTCGATTTCGTTAAGAAAGCACGGAATTAACCAGGGGAAATCGCACAACCATCGAAGAACGTTAATTGGTCCTTAAACACCATAAAAACGGTGTTTCCCGGCGAGAAATCGCTAAAATTGTGAACATACCAGATGGTACTGTTAAAGCCATCATCCACAGATTCGTTTTTGAAAACCGCGTGGAAGACAAGGGCAGAAAAGCGCCAAATAAGATTTTCACCGAAACGGATGAACGCGAAATTTATCAAAAAAATCAAAAAGGATCCAAGGATTTCGGCGCCAAAATTAGCCACTGAAATGCAGGACATAACCGGCCAAAAATTTAGCACGGAAACAGTCCGACGTGTTTTAAGAGAACATGATTTTAATGGCCGAGTTGCTCGCAAAAAGCCGTTCATAAATAAAAAAAATAGAGCCAGCCGCTTAAAGTTCCCAAAGGAACACATTGGAAAGGATATAGGATTCTGGTACGACGTAATTTTTTCTGATGAGTCCAAATTCAACATTTTTGGCTCCGATGGACGAACTAATGTGTGGAGAAAGCCCAATACAGAGCTTGAAGACAAACACCTGAAAAAAACGGTAAAGCATGGCGGTGGCCATGTAATGGTGTGGGCCTGTATGTCGGCTGCAGGTGTTGGAAGGCCACAGTTTATTGAGTCAACAATGGACAAAATGGTTTACCTCAATATACTGAAGGATAATTTGATCCAAAGCCCCGAGGATTTGGGTATAAAGGAATCATTTCGCTTTTACCAAGACAACGATCCCAAGCATACCCCGGGAATCGTTCAAACTTGGCTCATACATAAGTGCCCCTACGTGATGAAACCACCAGCACAATCACCAGACATAAACCTCATGGAAAACCTGTGGTCTATTTAAGTATAAAAGGCAGATATAGAACAAAAACGATCTCAAAATTGCCTTGATGGAGGAGTGGAGCCAAAATACCTCCAGAAACCACCAAAAAGCTAGTCGAGTCTATGCAAAAACGCCTCAAAATGGTCATAGACCAGAAGGGGGGCAAAATATTAAAATATGTATAATCTTTCGTTATTTTTTTAATTTTAATTAATTTAAGAAATGGGTCAAATAAGCAGTGACATAGAAAACTGCAGTATTTTTCTTTTTAGTTGAATAATTATAAAACCTGAAAACTCAGATATTCTATACTTCGACAAAGTACTTGTTCGCTCGAAATTGAAATTTGAAATATGTATATTGAAAAAAATAAAAACTTGAAGTTTAGTGTAAGTTAGTTTAGGGCGAAGGCGGGAGCACAATAAAGTTTTCTCTCGCTCTCGGCGAAGTCGCCCCGTCTTCGCCAACCTTCGTTAAGCTAGGCTCTAAGTACTTTGTCGAAAAATATATAAGTATTCGTTGAAATTGATTTGAGCCGTCGACACCTTTTCTTTTCGTTTTCGTTTCTCGCAATTAATAATTTTAGCCACCGCCAAGTTTTTTTCGGAAATTGAAAATTAGAAAACTCTCTAATTTTTCATGGCGCCCCCGGGTGGACGTTAAAGTTATTAATTTTTAATTATTAATTTGGAAACTAGTGACAGTGACACATAAACCAAAAATATAAAGTGCAAGTGCAAGTGGAGTTCAAAGCACTCAATTACATATATACATAGTGTTTTTTTGTTGCCCGCGGCGTGTCGGTGTGGACAGAAAATACACAGCAGCTCCTGCTTAAAATATCGTGCCGGTCGCGAAATACCCTGTTCGCCACAAAAGAACTGCTGCCAGAGGGATGCCCTGCGACTGCTCAATGTGCAAAAGGAAAGTGGCAGCTGGATTGAAAGACCCTAAAGCAGAACCTGAGGTATTTGTGCAAAAAATTGAAGGCTTGAGTTTATAAGAAAAACAATTTAATTGTTTATTGTCTTGTGCTGAAAAATTGCACCTCGCTTTCAATTCTTGGCACAGACGTATCGATATAGTAGAGCTAGTTGTGCATGCATTTATTTATAATAAATAAAAATAAAAAAATATATTAAAATTTATTATATACACATACATATACACATACACATTATAACCTATTTGAACCTCCGTTGGACGCAACATTTACATAATTGTGTTATATTATTGCAATCACTGTCGCCCCCAATTTATTTATTGAAACTCGAAAATTAAAAGTTGGTAAAATTATCCCAGCCGCTATATATAACCAATACATAAGTCCTCATATACAAGCAGCTGCAGCGGTTAACTTTTTCGTTTTCCTTTTTCGCTTCGCTTGTCTGCCGTTAGCATCGTTGTAATTGTTGTTGGACTTTTGGTTTGGCGCGCTGAAGATCAAAGTGACGCGCTACCCTGCATTCGGACGGGTATACTGATTTTTGCCGTCATTTGCAACCACTGTTAATTTTGATACCTCGTGGCTCGATATTCAATTTAATATTTTTTTCGTCGTTTTCGTTGTGGATAATTAGTAAAATAATTTTTTCGAACAAATTTAATAATTAAATTAAATTGTTATTTACTCTTAGTATTTTGTTTCGAAAATTTATTTAACATTTTGTCGTCGTTCTAATTGAACAATTATCCTCTTTTAAAACTTATTTATTTTATTAATTATTATTCTTGGATAAATAATTTATTTATATATATATATTTATTTATTTTCGTGGTTTATATATAAAAAAAAAAAATAATTTAAAATGAGTCCAGATAAGCCAAAATCTCTTGAACTTCTTGCGGATCTTAAAAATAAGCTCAAAAAACCAGTGATGAGCATCCGCCGATTAAATGATCGAATAGAAGCCGGCCAGATTCCGATCCAAGAAGTAGAACTAACTTGACGGCTAGAGATTTTAAATGCTTCTATTATTAAGGCAACTCAAATACAAGAACAGATCGAAGATTTAGATGATGGCGATGAGTTCGGAGAAGAGTTGGAAGAGCTTTCAATAATAACCAAGGCAAAAATAATGTCGCTTATCTCAGCCTTGAAGGCGGCAAGCGAAACCAAAATAATTGGATCAGCTTCTGTAGCCCCAACTCGAGCTCGACTTCCGAATTTGGCATTGCCGAAATTCAGCGGCAAATATTCGGAGTTTAAGAATTTCATTAGCCTTTTCGAAACTCTTGTTCATCAAGACGACAGCATTCCCGTCATAGAAAAATTCAATCACTTAATTTCTTGTCTTTCTGGTGAAGCTTTGGGAACTATTAAGGCCTACCAAGTCACCGAGAGCAATTATGAAAAGGCTATGATCAGCCTGAAAAAAGTGTATGATAACGAATGTTTAATTTTTATGAATAATATTTTAACATTGTTTAGTCTTCCGAAAATAACGCAACAGTCAGCTTCGTCTTTAAGAAATATTATCGACACCGTATCATCTATAAACGGTTCATTGTTATCGATAGGAGACGGCACCAAGATTTCAAATGCAATGTTGATCTATCTTGTTTTGAACAGAGTAGACCCAGTGACCAAACAAAAATGGGAAGAACAATTAGATTATGAAAGGTTACCGCTTTGGTCCGATTTTGAAAAATGTTAAACCGCCGATACCAGCATTTATCCGCTGAAGAATCGACAAAACCAAAGCAAGATAAAGTCATGTCGAACAAGCCACATAATCGTAGCTCATTTTCTTGTTTTTCGTCCAACAGTAAATCCCAGCAAAGTTGTAACTATTGCAATGCAGGATACCATATCCAAGCGAACTGTGGTCCTTTTGGTCGCCTTTCGGTAATGCAAAGGTTTGACTTTGTAAAATCTGCTTCCTTATGCATCAATTGTATGCGAAAGGGTCACACTGTTTCAAAATGCAAATTTAATAAATGTCGAGTTTGTGGCCGCTCGCATCACGTTTTACTGCATAGATATACAGTGTCCGAAAATAGTTTAGCGTTGCCACCACCTCAAGAGATTCTTTCTCCCTCTTTAAATCAAGATCAGCCTTCCACGTCACATGTTATGCATGCGACATCATTGGACAGAGTGATTTTAGCCACGTCGATCGTAAGTGTAAGAACTAAAAACGGTGAATATATTTGGGCCCGAGCACTTCTTGACTCTGGGTCCCAAACGAATTTTATAACAGAGGACCTTGTTCACCGCTTACAGATCCGTAAAGAGGAGTCGTGTATAAACTTACTTGGTATTGGCGAGTCCAATTCTCAAGTTAAGAAAAAGGTACACACAATGGTGAAGTCGCGTATAAATGGTAGTGAGTTCTCCTTCGATTTTTGGATTTTGAAATCAATATCAGGATATCATCCTGACCAGTCGGTCAATATCAATGACTGGAAAATTCCAAAGAACCTACCACTAGCAGACCCCTATTTCTACAAGCCACAAAGAATAGATATGTTAATAGGAGCAGAATCATTTTTCGAATTATTAGCTGTTGGACAAATTAGACAAGGCCTGACTTTCCAACTCTGCAGAAAACCCTATTCGGCTGGGTTGTATCGGGTAGATATAAGGCATCTTCCCCTACAGAAGTTGTGAAAAGTTTCAGTTGTAGTGAAGAGATTTTAGTGTCTATTGACAGCACACTACAGAAGTTTTGGTCACTGGAAGAAATGCCATCTCTAAAGAAAATTCTGTCACCTGAGCAAAAGTTATGTAAAGAATACTACCGGAAGACTACTCAGGTTTTGCCATCAGGTCGGTTTGAAGTAAGACTGCCGTTTAAATCGGATCCAAATGAGTTAGGCAACTCTTTTGAAGTTGCAAAACGGCGTTTTTTGTCGCTTGAAAGAAGGCTGTCTCGAGACCCTGAGATGAAGGAAATGTACCTAGAATTTATGGAGGAGTACCTTTCCTTAGGTCATATGTCTCTTACAGATAAACTTCCTTCTGCTCCACATTATGTTATCCCACATCAATGTGTTCTGAGACCCCAAAGTACGTCAACCAAGTTACGTGTCGTTTTCGATGCGTCTTGTAAATCGTCAACTCAGAAGTCTCTAAATGACATTTTGATGGTTGGGCCGACAATCCAAGATGAGTTGTACTCAACGTTACTGCGCTTCCGGCTGCATAGGTTTGCCCTGACCGCCGATGTAAAGAAAATGTATCGCCAAGTGATGGTGAATGAAGCAGATAGGCAGTTTCAACTTATAGTGTGGAGAAGAGACCCCTCTGAGTCCTTGAGATTATACAAGCTCAACACCGTAACATATGGTACTGGACCAGCCCCGTTTTTGGCTATTCGGTGTTTAAAAAGGTTAAGTGAGTCTGCCAAAGTTTCTTTTCCTAGAGCTGCTAAGGTTATTGGATCCGACTTTTATGTCGATGATATGTTGACTGGTGCTGCATGCGTAGAGGAGTTAAAGACTATTAAGTGACGCGCTACCCTGCATTCGGACGGGTATACTGATTTTTGCCGTCATTTGCAACCACTGTTAATTTTGATACCTCGTGGCTCGATATTCAATTTAATATTTTTTTTTCGTCGTTTTCGTTGTAGATAATTAGTAAAATAATTTTTTCGAACAAATTTAATAATTAAATTAAATTGTTATTTACTCTTAGTATTTTGTTTCGAAAATTTATTTAACATTTTGTCGTCGTTCTAATTGAACAATTATCCTCTTTTAAAACTTATTTATTTTATTAATTATTATTCTTGGATAAATAATTTATTTATATATATATATTTATTTATTTTCGTGGTTTATATATAAAAAAAAAAATAATTTAAAATGAGTCCAGATAAGCCAAAATCTCTTGAACTTCTTGCGGATCTTAAAAATAAGCTCAAAAAACCAGTGATGAGCATCCGCCGATTAAATGATCGAATAGAAGCCGGCCAGATTCCGATCCAAGAAGTAGAACTAACTTGACGGCTAGAGATTTTAAATGCTTCTATTATTAAGGCAACTCAAATACAAGAACAGATCGAAGATTTAGATGATGGCGATGAGTTCGGAGAAGAGTTGGAAGAGCTTTCAATAATAACCAAGGCAAAAATAATGTCGCTTATCTCAGCCTTGAAGGCGGCAAGCGAAACCAAAATAATTGGATCAGCTTCTGTAGCCCCAACTCGAGCTCGACTTCCGAATTTGGCATTGCCGAAATTCAGCGGCAAATATTCGGAGTTTAAGAATTTCATTAGCCTTTTCGAAACTCTTGTTCATCAAGACGACAGCATTCCCGTCATAGAAAAATTCAATCACTTAATTTCTTGTCTTTCTGGTGAAGCTTTGGGAACTATTAAGGCCTACCAAGTCACCGAGAGCAATTATGAAAAGGCTATGATCAGCCTGAAAAAAGTGTATGATAACGAATGTTTAATTTTTATGAATAATATTTTAACATTGTTTAGTCTTCCGAAAATAACGCAACAGTCAGCTTCGTCTTTAAGAAATATTATCGACACCGTATCATCTATAAACGGTTCTTTGTTATCGATAGGAGACGGCACCAAGATTTCAAATGCAATGTTGATCTATCTTGTTTTGAACAGAGTAGACCCAGTGACCAAACAAAAATGGGAAGAACAATTAGATTATGAAAGGTTACCGCTTTGGTCCGATTTTGAAAAATGTTAAACCGCCGATACCAGCATTTATCCGCTGAAGAATCGACAAAACCAAAGCAAGATAAAGTCATGTCGAACAAGCCACATAATCGTAGCTCATTTTCTTGTTCTTCGTCCAACAGTAAATCCCAGCAAAGTTGTAACTATTGCAATGCAGGATACCATATCCTAGCGAACTGTGGTCCTTTTGGTCGCCTTTCGGTAATGCAAAGGTTTGACTTTGTAAAATCTGCTTCCTTATGCATCAATTGTATGCGAAAGGGTCACACTGTTTCAAAATGCAAATTTAATAAATGTCGAGTTTGTGGCCGCTCGCATCACGTTTTACTGCATAGATATACAGTGTCCGAAAATAGTTTAGCGTTGCCACCACCCCAAGAGATTCTTTCTCCCTCTTTAAATCAAGATCAGCCTTCCACGTCACATGTTATGCATGCGACATCATTGGACAGAGTGATTTTAGCCACGTCGATCGTAAGTGTAAGAACTAAAAACGGTGAATATATTTGGGCCCGAGCACTTCTTGACTCTGGGTCCCAAACGAATTTTATAACAGAGGACCTTGTTCACCGCTTACAGATCCGTAAAGAGGAGTCGTGTATAAACTTACTTGGTATTGGCGAGTCCAATTCTCAAGTTAAGAAAAAGGTACACACAATGGTGAAGTCGCGTATAAATGGTAGTGAGTTCTCCTTCGATTTTTGGATTTTGAAATCAATATCAGGATATCATCCTGACCAGTCGGTCAATATCAATGACTGGAAAATTCCAAAGAACCTACCACTAGCAGACCCCTATTTCTACAAGCCACAAAGAATAGATATGTTAATAGGAGCAGAATCATTTTTCGAATTATTAGCTGTTGGACAAATTAGACAAGGCCTGACTTTCCAACTCTGCAGAAAACCCTATTCGGCTGGGTTGTATCGGGTAGATATAAGGCATCTTCCCCTACAGAAGTTGTGAAAAGTTTCAGTTGTAGTGAAGAGATTTTAGTGTCTATTGACAGCACACTACAGAAGTTTTGGTCACTGGAAGAAATGCCATCTCTAAAGAAAATTCTGTCACCTGAGCAAAAGTTATGTAAAGAATTCTACCGGAAGACTACTCAGGTTTTGCCATCAGGTCGGTTTGAAGTAAGACTGCCGTTTAAATCGGATCCAAATGAGTTAGGCAACTCTTTTGAAGTTGCAAAACGGCGTTTTTTGTCGCTTGAAAGAAGGCTGTCTCGAGACCCTGAGATGAAGGAAATGTACCTAGAATTTATGGAGGAGTACCTTTCCTTAGGTCATATGTCTCTTACAGATAAACTTCCTTCTGCTCCACATTATGTTATCCCACATCAATGTGTTCTGAGACCCCAAAGTACGTCAACCAAGTTACGTGTCGTTTTCGATGCGTCTTGTAAATCGTCAACTCAGAAGTCTCTAAATGACATTTTGATGGTTGGGCCGACAATCCAAGATGAGTTGTACTCAACGTTACTGCGCTTCCGGCTGCATAGGTTTGCCCTGACCGCCGATGTAAAGAAAATGTATCGCCAAGTGATGGTGAATGAAGCAGATAGGCAGTTTCAACTTATAGTGTGGAGAAGAGACCCCTCCTGAGTCCTTGAGATTATACAAGCTCAACACCGTAACATATGGTACTGGACCAGCCCCGTTTTTGGCTATTCGGTGTTTAAAAAGGTTAAGTGAGTCTGCCAAAGTTTCTTTTCCTAGAGCTGCTAAGGTTATTGGATCCGACTTTTATGTCGATGATATGTTGACTGGTGCTGCATGCGTAGAGGAGTTAAAGACTATTAAGTGACGCGCTACCCTGCATTCGGACGGGTATACTGATTTTTGCCGTCATTTGCAACCACTGTTAATTTTGATACCTCGTGGCTCGATATTCAATTTAATATTTTTTTTCGTCGTTTTCGTTGTAGATAATTAGTAAAATAATTTTTTCGAACAAATTTAATAATTAAATTAAATTGTTATTTACTCTTAGTATTTTGTTTCGAAAATTTATTTAACATTTTGTCGTCATTCTAATTGAACAATTATCCTCTTTTAAAAATTATTTATTTTATTAATTATTATTCTTGGATAAATAATTTATTTATATATATATATTTATTTATTTTCGTGGTTTATATATAAAAAAAATAATAATTTAAAATGAGTCCAGATAAGCCAAAATCTCTTGAACTTCTTGCGGATCTTAAAAATAAGCTCAAAAAACCAGTGATGAGCATCCGCCGATTAAATGATCGAATAGAAGCCGGCCAGATTCCGATCCAAGAAGTAGAACTAACTTGACGGCTAGAGATTTTAAATGCTTCTATTATTAAGGCAACTCAAATACAAGAACAGATCGAAGATTTAGATGATGGCGATGAGTTCGGAGAAGAGTTGGAAGAGCTTTCAATAATAACCAAGGCAAAAATAATGTCGCTTATCTCAGCCTTGAAGGCGGCAAGCGAAACCAAAATAATTGGATCAGCTTCTGTAGCCCCAACTCGAGCTCGACTTCCGAATTTGGCATTGCCGAAATTCAGCGGCAAATATTCGGAGTTTAAGAATTTCATTAGCCTTTTCGAAACTCTTGTTCATCAAGACGACAGCATTCCCGTCATAGAAAAATTCAATCACTTAATTTCTTGTCTTTCTGGTGAAGCTTTGGGAACTATTAAGGCCTACCAAGTCACCGAGAGCAATTATGAAAAGGCTATGATCAGCCTGAAAAAGTGTATGATAACGAATGTTTAATTTTTATGAATAATATTTTAACATTGTTTAGTCTTCCGAAAATAACGCAACAGTCAGCTTCGTCTTTAAGAAATATTATCGACACCGTATCATCTATAAACGGTTCATTGTTATCGATAGGAGACGGCACCAAGATTTCAAATGCAATGTTGATCTATCTTGTTTTGAACAGAGTAGACCCAGTGACCAAACAAAAATGGGAAGAACAATTAGATTATGAAAGGTTACCGCTTTGGTCCGATTTTGAAAAATGTTAAACCGCCGATACCAGCATTTATCCGCTGAAGAATCGACAAAACCAAAGCAAGATAAAGTCATGTCGAACAAGCCACATAATCGTAGCTCATTTTCTTGTTTTTCGTCCAACAGTAAATCCCAGCAAAGTTGTAACTATTGCAATGCAGGATACCATATCCAAGCGAACTGTGGTCCTTTTGGTCGCCTTTCGGTAATGCAAAGGTTTGACTTTGTAAAATCTGCTTCCTTATGCATCAATTGTATGCGAAAGGGTCACACTGTTTCAAAATGCAAATTTAATAAATGTCGAGTTTGTGGCCGCTCGCATCACGTTTTACTGCATAGATATACAGTGTCCGAAAATAGTTTAGCGTTGCCACCACCTCAAGAGATTCTTTCTCCCTCTTTAAATCAAGATCAGCCTTCCACGTCACATGTTATGCATGCGACATCATTGGACAGAGTGATTTTAGCCACGTCGATCGTAAGTGTAAGAACTAAAAACGGTGAATATATTTGGGCCCGAGCACTTCTTGACTCTGGGTCCCAAACGAATTTTATAACAGAGGACCTTGTTCACCGCTTACAGATCCGTAAAGAGGAGTCGTGTATAAACTTACTTGGTATTGGCGAGTCCAATTCTCAAGTTAAGAAGAAGGTACACACAATGGTGAAGTCGCGTATAAATGGTAGTGAGTTCTCCTTCGATTTTTGGATTTTGAAATCAATATCAGGATATCATCCTGACCAGTCGGTCAATATCAATGACTGGAAAATTCCAAAGAACCTACCACTAGCAGACCCCTATTTCTACAAGCCACAAAGAATAGATATGTTAATAGGAGCAGAATCATTTTTCGAATTATTAGCTGTTGGACAAATTAGACAAGGCCTGACTTTCCAACTCTGCAGAAAACCCTATTCGGCTGGGTTGTATCGGGTAGATATAAGGCATCTTCCCCTACAGAAGTTGTGAAAAGTTTCAGTTGTAGTGAAGAGATTTTAGTGTCTATTGACAGCACACTACAGAAGTTTTGGTCACTGGAAGAAATGCCATCTCTAAAGAAAATTCTGTCACCTGAGCAAAAGTTATGTAAAGAATTCTACCGGAAGACTACTCAGGTTTTGCCATCAGGTCGGTTTGAAGTAAGACTGCCGTTTAAATCGGATCCAAATGAGTTAGGCAACTCTTTTGAAGTTGCAAAACGGCGTTTTTTGTCGCTTGAAAGAAGGCTGTCTCGAGACCCTAAGATGAAGGAAATGTACCTAGAATTTATGGAGGAGAACCTTTCCTTAGGTCATATGTCTCTTACAGATAAACTTCCTTCTGCTCCACATTATGTTATCCCACATCAATGTGTTCTGAGACCCCAAAGTACGTCAACCAAGTTACGTGTCGTTTTCGATGCGTCTTGTAAATCGTCAACTCAGAAGTCTCTAAATGACATTTTGATGGTTGGGCCGACAATCCAAGATGAGTTGTACTCAACGTTACTGCGCTTCCGGCTGCATAGGTTTGCCCTGACCGCCGATGTAAAGAAAATGTATCGCCAAGTGATGGTGAATGAAGCAGATAGGCAGTTTCAACTTATAGTGTGGAGAAGAGACCCCTCTGAGTCCTTGAGATTATACAAGCTCAACACCGTAACATATGGTACTGGACCAGCCCCGTTTTTGGCTATTCGGTGTTTAAAAAGGTTAAGTGAGTCTGCCAAAGTTTCTTTTCCTAGAGCTGCTAAGGTTATTGGATCCGACTTTTATGTCGATGATATGTTGACTGGTGCTGCATGCGTAGAGAAGTTAAAGACTATTAAGTCTGAAGTATCTCAGGTTCTTCAAACTGCAGGTTTTGAATTGACAAAGTGGTTTTCAAACTCACCTGACGTTACCGCATCTGAGAGCACAGTTAAATCCATACCCATCTCGGACTCAGAGTCAACTAAGGCGTTAGGAATATCGTGGTTGCCTAACGAAGATGCCTTCAAATTTCAAATTGACACTGCTGTCATGGGTCTCCGAGCGACAAAACGGAACATACTATCGGTGACATCGAAGCTTTTTGACCCCCTCGGCTTATTAAGTCCTATTGTAATTAGAGGAAAGATCCTATTGCAGGAACTTTGGCTTAATAAGTTAGATTGGGATGAGTCGATTCCTATTCATTTGGAAACAGCTTGGAATATGATAAAAATTACATTGTCTAAATTAGAGGAAATATCTATTCCCCGTTTTGTGCATACCGATCCGATGTCACCGGTCCAATTACATGCCTTTGCTGACGCATCCTTAAGAGCTTATGGAGCATGCGTCTACATTCGTAGCAAAACTGCAGAAGGTTATAAAATATCGCTGTTGACTTCAAAGTCTAAAGTAGCGCCGCTCAAGACTAAAACACTCCCAAGGCTTGAGTTATGTGCCGCTCACCTTCTCGCAGATCTCTGCCACAGAATCAAGCCCCTATTGAAGGTACATATCGAACGGATTGTTTATTGGTCGGATTCTGAAGTTACGCTTCATTGGATCCGGTCTCATCCATCTTCATTATCCACATCGAATAGAGTAGCGGAGATTCAAGAGTGGTCAGGTGAAGCTACGTGGCGGCATGTTCCAACGAAACAAAACCCAGCAGATATTGTATCAAGAGGTTGTGACGTCGACTAAAAACAGGAAGATGCAAACTGGACCCAGAATGCACACTTTGAACTAGATGAAGAAGTCCTACTACAAGAATCGAGGAAGACTGCGGTTGTACTGACCGCTGCTGTAAGAAATTTGGATTTGGTAGATGTCATCGAGGGATTTTCGTCACACCTTAAACTGCTTCGGGTATTTGTTTATATGTTTCGCTTCATAAGAAAATGCAAGGACAAAAGTATGGTATTTGAAAAAACTTTGTCGCCGACTGAATATAATGAAGCTTTTCTAAAAATTGTCGAGATATTACAGAAGCACGAGTATCATGAAGAAAGAGAAAAAGTTCGTAAAGGATCCAGAGTTGGCTCAAGTCTTCAGCGATTGAATCCATTCATTAATGAAGACAAGGGGACTTGGTGTCACTTTTCTTTGTTGCGAGTTGGGGGGCGACTAGCTAATGCTCCTATATCATACGATGCCAAGTTTCCATTGTTGTTGACAAAACGCTCCCAATTTGTGCAGAGCTATGTTCGGCATCTTCACCATTCCAATTTTCATGTTGGTCCACGAGCCCTTGTGAGTCTCCTTCGACAGCGTATTTGGATCGTAAATGCTCAGGAGGTCTGCAGTCAGATAGTTCGATCATGCATACGCTGCTTTAAGTGTAAGCCTCGACTAATGACACAAATTATGGGAAATTTACCCATTTGCTATATGTGGCGTCGATTTTTGTGGCCCTGTCTATACGACATTGAAAATTCGTGGTAGGCCTCCGTACAAGTCCTACATTGCGCTCTTCGTTTGTTTTGCGTCCAAAGCGGTTCATCTAGAAGTTGTTTCAGATTTAACCACAGATTCCTTTTTATTGGCTTTTCAAAAGTTCGTTGGGCGCCGAGGATGTCCCCAAGTCGTCCATTGCGACAACGGGACGAACTTCGTCGGAGCGAGTCGCCACTTCCAGGCCCTTCGAGAGAGGATAGAGGACGAAGCCGACGCGATACGCGAATTCGCATCAAAAAGCGGATGCGAATTTGTCGTCACACCACCGCGGGCTCCGCACATGGGCGGACTATGGGAGGCAGGTGTCAAAACTGCCAAGAACCTACTCCTACGGGCGGTGGGCAGCGCGCTCCTAAGCGCAGAAGAGCTGGGGACAGTCCTCGTGGGAATCGAGGCGGTGATGAACTCCCGGCCGCTCGGAGCAATCAGCAGCGACCCAAGCGACGGAGAGGCGCTGACACCCGGGCACCTACTGACGGGCGGGCCGCTACTCGCCACACCAGCACTCCCGACCCCGGACCAGGAGGGGCTCAACTGCTTGCGGCGATGGCGGCTTGTCTCGTCAGTCAGGCAAATGTTCTGGCGGCGATGGTCCCGGGAATATGTCCTGGGCCTCCAAATTCGGGGCAAGTGGCACCAGCAGCAGCCCAACATCAGCGAGGGAGATCTCGTCCTCGTAGCCGAGGACAACCTGCCGCCCCAACAATGGCTCCTCGGCAGAATAGTCGCCAGGCACGCAGGGGCGGACGGCATGGTCAGGGTCGTCGACGTCCGGACTAGTGGAGGAGGCCTTTTTCGGCGGGCCATTAATAAGTTGGCGCCGCTTCCATTGTGTTGAAGCCCGATGGGTGTTCAACGGGTTGAAAAAAATAAAAACTTGAAGTTTAGTGTAAGTTAGTTTAGGGCGAAGGCGGGAGCACAATAAAGTTTTCTCTCGCTCTCGGCGAAGTCGCCCCGTCTTCGCCAACCTTCGTTAAGCTAGGCTCTAAGTACTTTGTCGAAAAATATATAAGTATTCGTTGAAATTGATTTGAGCCGTCGACACCTTTTCTTTTCGTTTTCGTTTCTCGCAATTAATAATTTTAGCCACCGCCAAGTTTTTTTCGGAAATTAATAATTAGAAAACTCTCTAATTTTTCAGCCTAGCTTAAGGGGTTATCCGGGTCTTGGAGCACGAAAAAAAGCCTATTTTCGTGAAATTTTTTTAAAGATCTTATGACAATTTCACAAATTTCATTTATTGTACATTAATGTTTATGGTTTGAACAACATGGTGTAAAAATTTGAACCAAATATTTTTAAAATTGAGCCGTTGAGGCAGGCTTGAACTTGACCTTATAAAAAATTGTGTCCTTGCGGTAGGCAAAATATCTCCGTCAATTTTTATCTGAAATCAAAAAACCAAAATTATTCTGATAGTGTATGTGTCTCGCTTGTCCTCTACGAGCCATTTTACATTTTTAAAAAATTAAAAATTGAATTTTTTGTAGCGCTTTTCATAAAAAGTGTCATTTTTTACGTAAATTTTGGCCATATTTTGGCTTATAAAATGAGTTGTAATTAAAAATTAAAAAAATTCCTCCGTTAAGGACAAGAGAATTATGTCTAAAAGAAGTGTGCAAAAGCAGAAGTTGATCGGTGCAATAGTTTTTGAGAAATCGTGACTACCGACTTTAAAAAAGTGGTTTTGAGAAAAACGCGTTTAAAGTGCCGCATCTGTCCGACGCCAGAGCCCGAATGGCCCGTTGTGACGTTCGACGCGCTGGGCTTTAAATTTCTCCTATTCCTACAGTTTTGCTTCGATCGACTTGAAATTTTCAGACAACATTCCTGAAACTTTGTACTATTATATAAAAAAGTTTGAAAAAAATGAATTTTTTGAAGTGTCAAGACCCGGATAACCCCTTAACGAAGGTTGGCGAAGACGGGGCGACTTCGCCGAGAGCGAGAGAGAGATGTACTGTGCTCACTAAACTTCAAATTTTTAACAATTTCATAAAAATTCAAATTTGAGCCTACACCGGCCCCGTTTGAACATCAATCGGGATTCAACATAATGGAAGCGGAGCCAACTTATGAATGGCCCACTGAAAAAGGCCTCCTCCACTAGTCCGGACGTCGACGACCCTGACCATGCCGTCCTCCCCTGCGTGCCTGGCGACTATTCTGCCGAGGAGCGGCAGGTTGTCCTCGGCTACGAGGATGAGATCTCCCTCGCTGATGTTGGGCTGCTGCTGGTGCCACTTGCCCCGAATTTGGAGACCCAGGACATATTCCCGGGACCATCGCCGCCAGAACATTTGCCTGACTGACGAGACAAGCCGCCATCGCCGCAAGCAGCTGAGACCCTCCTGATCCGGGGTCCGGAGTGATGGTGTGGCGAGTAGCGGCCCGCCCGGGAGTCAGCGCCTCTCCGTCGCTTTGGTCGTTGCTGATCGCTCAGAGCAGCCGGGAGTTCATCACTGCCTCGATTCCCACGAGGACTGTCCCCAGCTGTTCTGCGCTTAGAAGCGCGCCGCCCACCGCCCGTAGGAGTAGGCTCTTGGCAGTTTTGACACCTGCCACCCATAGTCCGCCCATGTGCGGAGCCCGCGGTGGTGTGAACACAAATTCGCATCCGCATTGTGATGCGAATTCGCTGATCGCGTCTTCTTCGTCCTCTATCCTCTCTCGAATGGCCCGGAAGTGGCGACTCGCTCCGACGAAGTTCGTCCCGTTGTCGCAATGGACGAATTGGGGACATCCTCGGTGCCCAACGAACCTTTAAAAAGCCAATAAAAAGGTATCTGTGGTTAAATCGGAAACAGCTTCTAGATGAACCGCTTTGGACGCAAAACAAACGAAGATCGCAATGTAGGACTTATACGGAGGCCTACCACGATTTTTCAATGTCGTATAGACAGGGCCACAAAAATCGACGCCACATATAGCAAATGGGCGGAGAGCACGGAGACGATCTGCGGGTAAATTTCCCATAATTTGTGTCATTAGTCGAGGCTTACACTTAAAGCAGCGTATGCATGATCGAACTATCTGACTGCAGACCTCCTGAGCATTTACGATCCAAATACGCTGTCGAAGGAGACTCACAAGGGCTCGTGGACCAACATGAAAATTGGAATGGTGAAGATGCCGAACTTAGCTCTGCACAAATTGGGAGCGTTTTGTCAACAACAATGGAAACTTGGCATCGTATGATATAGAAGCATTAGCTAGTCGCCCCCCAACTCGCAACAAAGAAAAGTGACACCAAGTCCCCTTGTCTTCATGGATGAATGGATTCAATCGCTGAAGACTTGGGCCAACTCTGGATCCTTTACGAACTTTTTCTCTTTCTTCATGATACTCGTGCTTCTGTAATATCTCGACAATTTTTAGAAAAGCTTCATTATATTCAGTCGGCGACAAAGTTTTTTCAAATACCATACTTTTGTCTTTGCATTTTCTTACGAAGCGGAACATATAAACGAATACCCGAAGCATTTTAAGGTGTGACGAAAATCCCTCGATGACATCTACCAAATCCAAATTTCTTACAGCAGCGGTCAGTTCGACCACTCGATTCTTGTAGTAGGACTTCTTCATCTAGGTCAAAGTGTGCAAAAACGAAGGTCCAGTAAAACATATTGACTGTATGATTTCGTCGACGTCACAACCTCTTGATACGATATCTGCTGGTTTCGGTTTCGTTGGAACATGCCGCCATGTAGCTTCACATGACCACTCTTGAATCTCCGCAACTCTATTCAATACGAATGTGGATAATGAAGATGGATGAGACCGGATCCAATGAAGGGTAACTTCAGAATCCGACCAATAAACAATTCGTTCGAAAGGTGCCTTTAATAGGGGCTTGATTCTGTGACACATAACTCAAGCCTTGGGAGTGTCTTTCTTAAGCGGCGCTACTTTAGACTTTGAAGTCAACAACGATACTTTATAACCTTCTGCAGTTTTGCTACGAATGTAGACGCAAGCTCTATTAGCTCTTAAGGATTCGTCGGCAAAGGCATGTAATTGGACCGGTGACATCGGATCGGTATGCACAAACCGGGGAATAGATATTTCCTCTAATTTAGACAATGTAATTTTTATCATATTCCACGATGTTTCCAAATGAATAGGAATCGACTTATCCCATTCACGTAGGGGCACTTATATATGAGCCAAGTTTGAACGATCCCCAAGGTATGCTTGGGATCGTTGTCTTGGTAAAAGCGAAATGATTCCTCTATACACAAATCCTCGGCGCTTTGGATCAAATTATCCTTCAGTATATTGAGGTAAACCATTTTGTCCATTGTTGACTTAATAAACCGTAGCCTTCCAACACCTGCAGCCGACATACAGGCCCACACCATTACATGGCCACCGCCATGCTTTACCGTCGCCTTCAGGTGTTTGTCTTCAAGCTCTGTATTGGGCTTTCTCCACACATTAGTTCGTCCATCGGAGCCAAAAATGTTGAATTTGGACTCATCAGAAAAAATTACGTCGTACCAGAATCCTATATCCTTTCCAATGTGTTCCTTTGCGAACTTTAAGCGGCTGGCTCTATTTTTTTATTTATGAACGGCTTTTTGCGAGCAACTCGGCCATTAAAACCATGTTCTCTTAAAACACGTCGGACTTTTTCCGTGCTAAATTTTTGGCCGGTTATGTCCTGCATTTCAGTGGCTAATTTGGGCCCTGAAATCCTTGGATCCTTTTTGATTTTCTTGATAATTTCGCGTTCATGCGTTTCGCTGAAAATCTTATTTGGCGCTTTTCTGCCCTTGTCTTCCACGCGGTTTTCAAAAACGAATCTGTGGATGATGGCTTTAACAGTACCATCTGGTATGTTCACCATTTTAGCGATTTCTCGCCGGGAAACACCGTTTTTATGGTGTTTAAGGACCAAATCACGTTGTTTGATGGTTGTGCGTTTTCCCATGGTTAATTCCGTGCTTTCTTAACGAAATCGAATCAAAAGTGAAAATTTTATTTGCGAATACATTGAGCAAAGAGTAACCAAAAAAAGAAACCGTTAAATTACACTTCTTGGAAGAGAAGCTGAGCATTAAATGGAATGGGACAAATAAGCAGTGACATAGAAAACTGCAGTATTTTTCTTTTTAGTTGAATAATTATAAAACCTTTTGTTATATTAATAAAATTGAAGTTCTTTGTTATTCCTATAATACCCACCGAAAAACCTGCGTAAGTGGCGTAAGCCACGAGAAATATTGCAACATTGTCGATGGCAACATTGCTACATTTCAATACAACGGTCAAGAGCCCGCAAGTTCAATAACATAAACACACCAAGAACCCCCAAGTTCAATAACAGTTAACAGTCACAGCGCAATACCAAAATGCCGATTCTGCAAACCTTGCCGCTCCATCAGAACTAGGCCACCGCCGCGGTCTTTTCCGCGACGGCAACGTAGATGCCCCAACCCACAGCTCAGATCAGGGTATTTTTTAATTAATAAAATCATAAAATCATGAATAACTGGCGCCCGAACAGGGACCAACGCGAGGAAAATCGATTAAGTACCATTTAGTGCAAATAAATAAAGTATGATTTGTGCGACTCCGTTGGCCCAAACATAAAACCTGAAATCAGAGAGACTCCTTTGCAATTAATTTTGAAAGCTGAAGACGGTAACCGGTCGGTGAAAAACAAGTTTACTGATCCATCGGTGGACTACAAGTACTGTCAGGTACGCCCGGAGGACAACCTCTACACTAAAAGAAAAGTTTTAAAAAAAATCAAAAGTTCAAAATTTTTAAATAAAATTTTAAAGTTAAAGTTCTAAAATTAAAATTCCATTTAAATTTAAATTGAATCTAAAATTTAAAATAAAATGTAATTATTTTGAGTTATTAGCATTTTATTCATATACAATTTTTTAATTAATAACCATTTCTAAATACAAATTGAATTAAAATTATAAAAGTCTTTTAAGTGATTTAAATTTTATTAAACATTTTTACTACTAATTAATTAAAATTCGAATTCAATTTACAAAATTAATTTAAGTATATGAAACACTCATTCCTTATCTTAAAAAAAAATAATTAATTTTGAAACTTAATATTCATAAGAATTATTCTTAACAACCATTTCTATTGTAAGACAGACCCATGAAATATATCTCCTATGGCCAATCGGCATAATTTTATATGACCACCCGTCATTGACTTACAACCTCAAGAACAAGCTCAACCTCAGCCAGACCAACTTCAAAATAATCAGTTAAATCAGGTAGAACAACATTCATAAATTCATAGACAGGAATTACATTAGGAACATACAGACAATATGGCAGCACTAGAGTTACACGAAGCAGTCAGACAAATAATTGCTGAGCAATTACCGATCCTATTACAACAAGCTCAAAACACAGGATATGATTTTGCACAGGTTCCAAATCAGGAAATTTCCTATGAAAATCGAGCTGACCTCGAAGGTTTGGATAGGGTACAAGACATAAAATGCTTAAGGTTATTTTCTGGCAACGCAACAGAATTCAGTTCTTGGAAAAAGGGTGTCGATAGAGTTCTTAAAACATATGAACACACTGTAGGCACATTTAAGTATTATACCATAAGTAATAAAATCACGGGAAACGCTGACACTGCGTTAGAATCTTATAATACTCCACTAAACTGGAATACCATTTCTAAATGTCTAACTTTGCACTACGCAGATAAGCGGGATTTAGGCACTCTTGAATACCAAATGACAACTCTATGTCAGGGTGCTCACCAGTAGGTAGAGGAATTTCATCAGTCAGTCTACAAACACTTTTCGCTTATTCTTAATAAGGTTGGATGTATGGAATTAGGAATGGAAGCAGAACAGCTCATGACGAAAATGTGTAGGGACAAAGCCTTAGACACTTTTGTGCACGGACTTCGCGGAGATTTATCTCGTCTTCTCGGTATGAAGGAACCAACCGATCTTCCTTCAGCTTTACAATTTTGTCTAAATTTAGAGAACCAAGCGTTCCGTGTAAGCCATGCAGTTAATAGAGGGCAACAATCCGTATTTAGAAACGTGCCTTCCCAAAACATACCACATTCACAACCAACCAGACCACAGCCAAGCAGGCCACAGTGGTCATTCCCCATTAATAACCAGTATCAAAATCCTCTAGTTCCACCCAGATAAAATAATAATATGTTTAATCAACCACGACCCCAGTTGTACAATAACAATCAAATTCCACCAGTAACACAATATATTGCAGTACGACCTTCAGGAAACTTTCCTCCGACTCGACCTTTGGCTGTAAAGCCACAACCACGACCAGAACCCATGGACATCGACAGAACCATGCAATCGAAACAATTAATTAATTATATGAAAAAAGCCATACGTTTTGAAGCTGGTAAAAGACCACCAATGCCTCTAAACGAAGACGTAAAAAAATCTAGACATTTTAATATTCAAGCAGCCCCTCACACTTCTTCAGAAGTGGAAGATAAAACACCATCCCTTGACGAATATAACGAAACCATAAAATCAAAGGACGAATCACAATCTGAATATCCTGAATCCCTAACAGAATACTCTGAATCCATAAGCCAAGCCGACCAAGAATACCAATATGATTATACCTACCTTCATTTTTTAGACTAATAAACTCCTCATTACCATATTTTGAATGCAAACTGAGGAGTGGAGAAATTTTAAAAATATTAATCGTCAGCTGTCGCGAAACAAAACAAAGAGACTGGGTGCAGTGCAGTGCGAAAACAACGAAATAAAACAGCAGCAAGGACACATGGCGAAACAACAAGATAAAAACTAATCAACAAAGTAAAACAAAGCAACGAGTACACAACAACAACAGCAACGCCTGCGATTATTGCTGGACTACAATGGGTGGTCAACGGAGTGGGAGTCAGCCTCAACAAACGCCAGAGGCTGCTTCATGCAACTTTGCGATGAAGCAAAAAACGACTTGTGGGGAAAGGCTTACAAGGTGGTCATGAAAAAAAACAACGCCGTTAAAAACGTGACCCAAGGTACCAAACAACAAGGCACCAGGCCCAAACCGGGCACTCAAACTGGCCATCAGCATGCCCCTCCCCCCTCCGTTGCAAGTGACCACGCGGGCGATTGCTGATTGCCACGATCCCTCTTTCGTCACCGCCCTGGTAGAAGACTACTTGGAATTTTGACCACATGTCTTCTACCCCGGCTGGAGGCAACCGGGCCTTGCCGCCCTTCCCCTTCACAGGCTTTCGCTCTCCGCCGCCAGCCGCCCGTGCGATTGGAATTTTGACCACACACTGGGCGTCTACGGTGGAGGAGCAAATGGGTATCTTCACCCACCTCTCTCTCGATTGCTTTATGGCTATGGGCTACATCGCCCACCCGCTCTCAATGCCCACCGACCATGCCCGCCTGTCGTGCCCGGTGGCCGCGTCCAATGTCCCTGTTCGATGGCTGTATCCATTGCCCGTCTCCGTTCCCAGTTAGCCCCGTTAACGCCCCGTCGCCCACCGCCCAAGAGTCACCAGGGTCCCCCCATTCTTTTCATAAATTGTTCTGTGGGGAACAGCTCTGGCACCGCTGAGGTTTCACATCCTTACAGAATAGAAACCAATCCAACAAAGGTAGAGGCCATCGCTAACTACCCCATTCCCAAAAACGTTAATGAATAAAGATCTTTCCGTGGACTGTCAGAGTATTACAGACGATTTAATATGGGCTACGCTGCACTAGCAAAACCACTACCACATTACTTAGAGGCGAGGATGGCAGAATGTCGAAGAAAGCTTCATCGAAGAAATCTATTCACTTCAAGCCTTTAATAAATTAAATGACGTAATATTACAATATCCAAATTTTAACGAGGAATTTGTCTTGACAACAAACGTCTCCGATCCCGCAATCGGAGCAGTATTTTCACAAAAGGACAGACCTATAACTTTCATATCTAGAACACTATCTCAAACCGAAGAAAACTACGAAACGGCAAAGAAAGAAATGTTAGCCATTTCATGGGCAGTAAAAACACTTATGGGATATCTCTACGGTGGAGTGTGTTATATTTTCTTTATGAGAACAAAAGTGCAAAAACAGTAGCAAAAGCTATATTCGAAGATTTTATTCTGAAGTACGGTCCAATGAAGACGTTCATCACGGACATGGGAACAGAATAAAAAAATTCGATAATTGAAGATTTATGTAAAAACTTAAATATCAAAAACATAACTTCAACAGCACATCATCACCAGACTGTAAGAACCGTGGAGCGAAGCCACAGAACATTTAATGAGTTCATCCGCTCATACATCTCAGTTGATAAAACAGATTGGGATGTATGGTTGCAATACTTCGTATACTGTTTCAACACAACACCCTCTTTGGCACATGACTATTGTCCATATGAGTTAGTTTTTGGTAAAACTTCAAATTTACCTCAACATTTTAATAGCATAGATAAAATAAAACCTCTATATAATGTAGATGACTACGCTAAAGAATCTAAGTTTAGACTAGAACAAGAATTTAAGAGAGCTAGATTAATGTTAGAATCTCATAAAAAGAAACAACAAATTAGATATGACAAAAATACCTTAGATTTGGATTTAAAAATAGGAGATCATGTTTTATTGAAAAATTAAACAGGGCATAAGCTTGACTTTAAATATACTGGACCTTATAAGGTTGAAAGTATAGAAGAAAACGATAACATAGTAATTTCAAATAACAAAAATAAAAAACAAACGGTACATAAGGATAGGTTAAAAATTCTTAGTTCATAATCACTTTAATTCTCTTATATATATATCACGTATGACCAAACACAAAAAGGACCATACGCAATAAGAACCATACTCAAAAAAAAAACCATAATTAGATTGAAAAAAAAAAAAATAAAATTAATAAATTATATATAAATATCACTTTTGATTCAAAACAATACTTTCTGATTCAAAACAATTTTTAATAAATTAAACTACCGATAAAAAAAAAAAAATAAAAATATTTTCATTTATACACCTATACCTACACCTATTATATACACCTAGAAAATAACTCCATATAATTACGTTATTTTTCAAAAGGAGGGAGATGTAGTATGTTCACATATCGAATGCACACTGTACTCAGCGTTACGCATCGATTTAAGTACACCTTATTTGGCATTTTGCATTTGGCCACAATAACAAAACACGAATATATAAATCTAGCAGTTCCCGAGTGCCCGGTTATATGACCGCCCTCGAATGCGTGGGAACTGCAGTGTAAGCATATTTGATATGTGCGACCGCTCCGACGGCCAAGTGAACATAGTATCTCTCTCTCTCTCTCATATATAAAGACAATTATACATAAGCGTCGACCGCCGCTCTGCCGGCGTCTCTGCCGACATAGCCGGCCGATCTTAGCTTTATGCAAACATGTAATAGAATTAAGAAATGAGAAAATGAAAATAAAAAGCTTGGGAGCGTACCTCTGAGTCGCTCCCAATTCAACAGAAATTATTTAACAAAGCCTCATAAAGAAAATATAACACACTCCACCGTGGAGATATCCTATAAGTGTTTTTACTGCCCATGAAATGGCTAACATTTCTTTCTTTGCCGTTTCGTAGTTTTCTTCGGTTTGAGATAGTGTTCTAGATATGAAAGTTATAGGTCTGTCCTTTTGTGAAAGTACTGCTCCGATTGCGGGATCGGAGGCGTCTGTTGTCAACACAAATTCCTCGTTAAAATTTGGATATTGTAATATTACGTCATTTAATTTATTAAAGGCTTGAAGTGAATAGATTTCTTCGATGAAGCTTTCTTCGACATTCTGCCATCCTCGCCTCTAAGTAATGTGGTAGTGGTTTTGCTAGTGCAGCGTAGCCCATATTAAATCGTCTGTAATACTCTGACAGTCCACGGAAAGATCTTTATTCATTAACGTTTTTGGGAATGGGGTAGTTAGCGATGGCCTCTACCTTTGTTGGATTGGTTTCTATTCTGTAAGGATGTGAAACCTCAGCGGTGCCAGAGCTGTTCCCCACAGAACAATTTATGAAAAGAATGGGGGGACCCTGGTGACTCTTGGGCGGTGGGCGACGGGTGTTCGACGACGGGGCGTTAACGGGGCTAACTGGGAACGGAGACGGGCAATGGATACAGCCATCGAACAGGGACATTGGACGCGGCCACCGGGCACGACAGGCGGGCATGGTCGGTGGGCATTGAGAGCGGGTGGGCGATGTAGCCCATAGCCATAAAGCAATCGAGAGAGAGGTGGGTGAAGATACCCATTTGCTCCTCCACCGTAGACGCCCAGTGTGTGGTCAAAATTCCAATCGCACGGGCGGCTGGCGGCGGAGAGCGAAAGCCTGTGAAGGGGAAGGGCGGCAAGGCCCGGTTGCCTCCAGCCGGGGTAGAAGACATGTGGTCAAAATTCCAAGTAGTCTTCTACCAGGGCGGTGACGAAAGAGGGATCGTGGCAATCAGCAATCGCCCGCGTGGTCACTTGCAACGGAGGGGGGAGGGGCATGCTGATGGCCAGTTTGAGTGCCCGGTTTGGGCCTGGTGCCTTGTTGTTTGGTACCTTGGGTCACGTTTTTAACGGCGTTGTTTTTTTCATGACCACCTTGTAAGCCTTTCCCCACAAGTCGTTTTTTGCTTCATCGCAAAGTTGCATGAAGCAGCCTCTGGCGTTTGTTGAGGCTGACTCCCACTCCGTTGACCACCCATTGTAGTCCAGCAATAATCGCAGGCGTTGCTGTTGTTGTTGTGTACTCGTTGCTTTGTTTTACTTTGTTGATTAGTTTTTATCTTGTTGTTTCGCCATGTGTCCTTGCTGCTGTTTTATTTCGTTGTTTTCGCACTGCACTGCACCCAGTCTCTTTGTTTTGTTTCGCGACAGCTGACGATTAATATTTTTAAAATTTCTCCACTCCTCAGTTTGCATTCAAAATATGGTAATGAGGAGTTTATTAGTCTAAAAAATGAAGGTAGGTATAATCATATTGGTATTCTTGGTCGGCTTGGCTTATGGATTCAGAGTATTCTGTTAGGGATTCAGGATATTCAGATTGTGATTCGTCCTTTGATTTTATGGTTTCGTTATATTCGTCAAGGGATGGTGTTTTATCTTCCACTTCTGAAGAAGTGTGAGGGGCTGCTTGAATATTAAAATGTCTAGATTTTTTTACGTCTTCGTTTAGAGGCATTGGTGGTCTTTTACCAGCTTCAAAACGTATGGCTTTTTTCATATAATTAATTAATTGTTTCGATTGCATGGTTCTGTCGATGTCCATGGGTTCTGGTCGTGGTTGTGGCTTTACAGCCAAAGGTCGAGTCGGAGGAAAGTTTCCTGAAGGTCGTACTGCAATATATTGTGTTACTGGTGGAATTTGATTGTTATTGTACAACTGGGGTCGTGGTTGATTATACATATTATTATTTTATCTGGGTGGAACTAGAGGATTTTGATACTGGTTATTAATGGGGAATGACCACTGTGGCCTGCTTGGCTGTGGTCTGGTTGGTTGTGAATGTGGTATGTTTTGGGAAGGCACGTTTCTAAATACGGATTGTTGCCCTCTATTAACTGCATGGCTTACACGGAACGCTTGGTTCTCTAAATTTAGACAAAATTGTAAAGCTGAAGGAAGATCGGTTGGTTCCTTCATACCGAGAAGACGAGATAAATCTCCGCGAAGTCCGTGCACAAAAGTGTCTAAGGCTTTGTCCCTACACATTTTCGTCATGAGCTGTTCTGCTTCCATTCCTAATTCCATACATCCAACCTTATTAAGAATAAGCGAAAAGTGTTTGTAGACTGACTGATGAAATTCCTCTACCTACTGGTGAGCACCCTGACATAGAGTTGTCATTTGGTATTCAAGAGTGCCTAAATCCCGCTTATCTGCGTAGTGCAAAGTTAGACATTTAGAAATGGTATTCCAGTTTAGTGGAGTATTATAAGATTCTAACGCAGTGTCAGCGTTTCCCGTGATATTATTACTTATGGTATAATACTTAAATGTGCCTACAGTGTGTTCATATGTTTTAAGAACTCTATCGACACCCTTTTTCCAAGAACTGAATTCTGTTGCGTTGCCAGAAAATAACCTTAAGCATTTTATGTCTTGTACCCTATCCAAACCTTCGAGGTCAGCTCGATTTTCATAGGAAATTTCCTGATTTGGAACCTGTGCAAAATCATATCCTGTGTTTTGAGCTTGTTGTAATAGGATCGGTAATTGCTCAGCAATTATTTGTCTGACTGCTTCGTGTAACTCTAGTGCTGCCATATTGTCTGTATGTTCCTAATGTAATTCCTGTCTATGAATTTATGAATGTTGTTCTACCTGATTTAACTGATTATTTTGAAGTTGGTCTGGCTGAGGTTGAGCTTGTTCTTGAGGTTGTAAATCAATGACGGGTGGTCATATAAAATTATGCCGATTGGCCATAGGAGATATATTTCATGGGTCTGTCTTACAATAGAAATGGTTGTTAAGAATAATTCTTATGAATATTAAGTTTCAAAATTAATTATTTTTTTTTAAGATTAGGAATGAGTGTTTCATATACTTAAATTAATTTTGTAAATTGAATTCGAATTTTAATTAATTAGTATGTAGCGCCCTAATTTTGAGGGCGTACAAACTTCATTTAATCGTGCCGAGGATCGGAGTCCACCTATTTAGTATTTAATATAGTATTAGAATTAGCTTTAAGATTTGGACACGGAGTCCACCTATGTTATCAATATGAAGTAATGGTAACTAAGGAGAAACTAATTAAGCTGGTGTTTACATTTGAAGCCGAGACACGCACCACGGGCAGAACCCCCTTAACCCGCTATCGCACTCGTGAGGGGGGGGGGCGATCGATATCACGATCGATAACAGGGAACTGGTTCAGAGAACACGACGCGAGCTGAAGTGCGATCTCTAGAAATCTGACTCGCTCTCTTTGGTTTCGACTTTTCACCGCGAGTAGACGTGTGCGCGAATAACCCTCCGACACGGGATTCACAAGCCAAACGCCTAACCTCACATTCACTGTGCTCATCCGCGCCACATTAGTTAACATCCTCAAAGTTACACGTAAGCAAGAAAATCCATTGTGAGGGCAGCAGGCAGGGAACTACTTTCAAAAATATAAGCCTGAAATTGAAGAACTAAAACCCCGCGTGTTATTTCTTTAACAGTACACTTCCCCTCCTGCTAACCCCACCCGTTCTCGACCCCGATCTACGACGCGTGTTTGGTTTCGCATCCACACGACGTACTTCGGCCGAGAGCTCCCTCCTTAGAATCCTCGTAGACTCCGAGCCTAGCCGGAGTGTAGAACCCCCTGTAGGCTCCGAGTATATCCGGAGTGTAGAAACCCGTAGGCTCCGAGTATATCCGGAGTGTAGACACCTGTAGGCTCCGAGTATATCCGGAGTGTAGACACCCGTAGGCTCCGAGTATATCCGGAGTGTAGACACCTGTAGGCTCCGAGTATATCCGGAGTGTAGACACCCGTAGGCTCCGAGTATATCCGGAGTGGGCGACCCCCGTAGACCCCAAGCTCAACCGGAGCGGATCAACCCCGCCGTTCATGCCCGGCGGAGTTCCCCTCCCCGTAGCCCCCCGCAGCCAACTCCAATCGGAATCATCCAAATTCACCACCAAGCAGTGCGATCGTCCTTTTTAGTATCTCGCTCCGCCACCAGAGGGCATTACTGACGGGTCTCATCCAAGTTCCTTACCAAGCAGTGCGATCACCCACTGAGTACCTCGTTCTATCACCAGGGGGCGCCTCAAACAGGATCCTCCCCGGGTTTCGCACCAAGCAGTGTGGTCGGCCCTATTCCCACTGCAGGCCGCTAGGCGGCGCTCTAATAAATGCCTTGTCGTCAACCTCGTGTTCAGATCGGTTTGACCAACGGCTTTCGCACGTAGAGGCATACTAGGCGATTAGAATCCGTGCGGAAACAGGCCTTTACGATCGACTACCTCGTCGAAGAGCACTCGTATCCGTGCGCCTTACAGCCTCCCCATACAAATTCCTACTACAGGTCCCACCCTTCTATATAAATTTCTTGTATAGGTTCCTTGGCCCCGATTGAGATTCTACCCCGGCCAGAGAACTGTGTTACAAGTGGCGCCCGAGCAGGGACCTGATAGGGAGAAAGACCAGGAAAACTACCACCTGTATGGGAAGTGCGTAGGCCCCGAGTGAGTGACGTAGTCTAACGGTTTCCGCGAAAGTGTCCCGACCGGGAAGAATAACCTTGACGAACTAGTGAACGCGCCCGGTATCAAGCCCACGAGCTTACTGGCGATCCCGTACAGTCCACGCGATCGAGTGTCTGTGAAAATACAAACGTATGGCCCAAGAAGCCCCGTAAAGACTCCAACAAGCGAAGACATCATTCCAAGACAACGCACCCTAGTTAAAGACTCGGAACAAACCCAAGAGGTGTGGGCTCGACTAGCCGACCTAGGAAGACAATACTCATCACGTGCCCCGAGCCCCGCACCTTTGGGGGAAGACAAAACCGGCCCCAGCGGCCCCGGCCCGAACATAAGCGCTGGAGCAACCCACGGTGTCTCCCCGCAGACCGAGCTCGAATTACCCTTAGCCTCACGGTTACTGTCGCCTCTCCGGTCGGCAGTAACCAAGAAACTTTCACGGAGCCGAGCCATGACCGGAATCGCCGCGAGATTGTTTGCGTCCCCGAACGAATTCGTAAATGGGGCCTCCAATTTGACGGATATTCAGACACCTTAGCCTTCATCGAGCAGGTCGAGAGTCGGGCCTTATCCTACGGGGAAAGACCTAGGACTCCTTCCTCGAGCCATGGCAGAGCTGCTGACGAGCAGAGCAGACAAATGGTTCCAAACAAGCCGCCTCCAGGGGGCTGACTGGAAAACATTTCGGCGTGAATTCCTCGAGTTTTTCCTCCCACCCCGATACCTCCAGCGCTTGGACGACCAGATTCGGAGTCGTGAGCAGTTGGAAGGGGAAACATTTAAAGACTTTATGCTAGATCTTCGAGTCCTCATGCGCCATGCGGGCTACAACGAAGACCAAGAGCTAGATAGGCTATACAAAAATGTCGCGCCGGAATACCAGATGTATATCCGACGCAGCGAGGTACGGACCATTGGGGAATTGCCCAATTGGCCAACCGAGTTCGAGGCCGTTCAGAAGCGGAGCCTCGGGAGGAACAACTATAACCCCGCCACCAGAAATCCGACAGCGTACCGCTCCCCTTCACAAGGGTCAGACCCAACCTACGTTCGCTGAGAGAACCCCCTACGGAGCCCACCCCGTACATCTCCAGAGCCCAGAACTGCCCCGCCAGCTAGGGTTAACCGGGTGACCGCACCCGAACGACGAATCGATGTGCGGGATGCTTGCCGAAATTGCGGAGCACCGGGACACTTCAGCCGCGACTGCCGGAATCCTCGACAGTACTTCTGTTGGGACTGCGGACGACGGGACGTCCGGCACAGTCGAATGCTGTCGACGCCAACAACCGGGAAACGGGATGGGTCCCCTCGACCGGCGGAATTCGTCGCAAACCGCATAGGGTAGAGAGAGGAAGGATCGCCGCGGAAGTCGACCTTGGCGGACACGTACGGTTAGCCACCATCGACACCGGGGCATCGAGGAGTTTCATTAGCCAGGTCAGCCACACCAGTTTAGGGAGATTCGCACCCAGATTAATCTCGCTGACACGTCTCGAGTAGAAGTAACAAGGTTACTCCTTGCGGACGTGACGCTCGCCCGGAAGACAATTCAGGTTCTCCTTCTAGTAATCCCCATCCTAGGGATGGATTTCCTCGCTTCTATCGGCACTACCCTCCGATGCGGTACGGCAGCTTCTTCTGATACAACGCAGCTCCAGGAAAACCCCGTGGCAGTCCCACGACGGTTGGTGGGAAAACCCCATAAGGATACAGCCACTAAAGCTCCTATGCAACAGGAACGTGTACAACCGGCGCCTGCCGTGGATAACCCCTTCCACCTGGAGCCCTTGGCTGACTCCGCCATAGCCCGGAAAAGGAACCCTTTTCGAACGGAACCTCGGCTAGGCATAACCAACCACGAGACAGGCCCACAGCATGACAGGGATGCGCCCGAAGGGCAGCATAGAGTACGGGAAACGCATCACGCCACAGCATGCAAGGAAAAAGACGCGACCAGCCCCACAGGAGGAAACACCAGCATGGCAACCGAGGACCACGACAGGAAACGCCGGGAGGAACACGTCGAGAATCCACGAGGGACATCCGATACGGGCACTGTGTCCCAGGGGAAGCAAGTACTCAATCAGGACGGCAAGGAACGCGGCTGCGAGACTAATCCGCAGGTCCAAGCGTTCCTTAGCGAACAGCTAGCGCGATTTGAAGGAATGGCGGGGGTAGCAAACATAGCGGAACACCGGATCACCATGAGGGACGACCGGCCGATTAAACAACGCTATTTCCCAAAGAACCCTGCCATGCAACGGATCATAGACGAGCAAGTAGACGCGTTGCTGGAGCTCCGTTGGTCTTGGTCCGGAAGAAAACCGGCCAGTGGCGCATGTGCGTGGACTACCGGCAACTAAACGCGAAATCGATTCCGGTACCCGTTGCCGCGCATTAACCACATCTTAGAACGACTGAGAAACGCGAGATACATTTCGACCCTGGATCTGCGCAACGGGTACTGGCAGATACCAGTGGCCAAAGATAGCCGGGCATTTACCGCCTTTACGGTACCCGGACGCGGCCTATTCCAATGGCGCGTCATGCCTTTCGGGCTGCATTCGGCCCCGGCAACTTTTCAGCGAGCCCTAGATAGCGTGATCGGACCCGACCTCGACCCATACGCGTTCGCATACCTCGATGACATTATTGTCATTGGGGCCAGCCTAGGGGAACACATGGACAACCTGCGCAAAGTTTTCGAACGATTGAGGAGAGCTAACCTGCGCATCAACCAGGAAAAGATGCTCCTTCTTCAAGAGAGTGACCAGGGTATCCACACCGACCCGGACAAGGTAGCCGCCGGGCGAAACCTGAGCCCTCCCACTAGCTTACGGGAGCTAAGGAGATGTCTCGGGATGGCCTTATGGTACCGACGATTCGTGCCCAACTTTGCCTCGGTGGTCCAACCCATGACGAACCTGCTAAGGAAAAACCAACGGTGGAAGTGGGAATCGGAGCAGCAGAATGCATTCGATCTCGTGAAAGGTTTGCTGACAGACGCACCAGTGCTGGCGTGCCCAGATTTCTCCGTCAAGATGACGCTCCAAACTGACGCCAGTAACTACGGACTCGGGGGAGTGCTAACCCAGGAAATTCGCCCACGGAAAAGGAATGTTTGGCCATCGTCTGGGGAATACGGAAACTGCGATGCTACCTCGAAGGCTACAGGTTCGACGTAATCACCGACCACCTAGCCCTGAAATGGCTGGACCAGATCGAAAACCCCACCGGAAGGATTGCCAGATGGGCCTTAGAGCTCCAGCAATATCAGTACGATGTACATTACCGGCGCAGGAAGTATAACGTGGTAGCCGATGCTCTCTCCCGGCAACCACTAGAGCACTTACAGAGACTCACGCAAAGAAAGATGAAGGACGTTCGGGACGACCCCCAGAAGTTCCCCGATTTCATCATTGAAAACGGAGAACTATATCGCCATCTCGGCCACCGTCCAGACGACCAGGACTACGTGCCCTGGAAGCTGTGCGTAGCAGCCGAACATCGGGATCGAATCCTACATGAATGCCATGATGCCCCCACCGCCGGACATCTTGGCATTAGGAAAACCATTATCAGGATCTCGCAGAAGTACTACTGGCCGGGGATGTTCCGCGACGTGCGAAGACACGTGCGACAATGTATCCCGTGCCAGAAATACAAGTCAGAACAGCGACAACAGGCCGGAAAGATGCTAACGAGACAGGTCAGCGAACCCTTTGGCATTCTGTGTGCGGATTTCGTCGGACCTTTGCCCCGCTCCAAAGAGGGGAATACCATGCTCCTCGTCTTCTTCGACATATTCACCAAATGGGTCGAGTTAATACCCCTACGCAGAGCAAGTACGGCGACTTTGATACGAGCTTTCCGCGAACGGATCATCGGCCACTTCGGAGCCCCGAGGAAACTGGTGTGCGATAATGGTTCACAGTTCACCAGCAAGGTGTTCAAAGACTTCCTCAAGGAAACGGGAGTGGAACCTCAATTCACTGCCCCATACTGCCCGCGAGAGAATCCGACAGAGCGCGCGAATCGCACGGTGAAGACTATGATCGCCCAGTACGTGAAAAATGGGCAGAACACCTGGGATATGTTGCTACCAGAACTCTCACTCGCGATCAACACAAGTGTCTCGGAATCGACCGGGTATAGCCCAGCCTTTCTCCTACAAGCTAGAGAACCGCGGCTACACGGATCCTGGTACGACAGCGTAACTCCCGGAACAGCAACGACGTCCTCGAGCCCATCGGAGAGAGAGGAACGCCTGGAGGAGATCTTCCAGATCGTGCGGAACAATCTCCAAAAAGCCAGCCGAGAACAGGGGAGACATTATAACCTGCGTCGTCGAACCTGGAAGCCCGAAATGGGATCACTGGTCCTCGTGCGACAACATCATCTGTCTAAAGCAGCAGAAGGGTTCGCAGCAAAGCTCGCCCCAAAGTTTGACGGACCGTATAAAGTGGTCGCTTTCCCGTCACCCAACGTCGTCCGAATCCGCCTACCTGGCCAGCGGAAGGGGCGACTTGCTAATATTGGAGACTTAAAAGCGTTTTTTTCTTCTTCCACAGGTAACCCCGAGGATGAAGACAGCGAAACTCCCAGAGAGGACACCGGCGACCAACCCGGGCAGTCCCAGAGTCCGAACCAACCGACCGCCATTAGCAACGAGGGGTGATCATAAGTACCCTAACCTTCCTTTGTGTCCCCGCTAAGTTTAAATTTGTCATAAGCCAGTAAGACCTTAAGAATGAAGTTAGGAGATTCTTTCGCTGCAGCCCAGTTATCCCTATTGCTAAGCATCAATAGAACTATGCTAGTTTAGTTGTTTCTTTCACAGAACTGACGGGCAGAAATGGAGACCATCGTACTGTCGTCCGGCGACAGCGACGAGGAGCTTGAACCCAGCGTTCAAGGTAACCGCCAGTCGACGGCCACACGGGATCCTCGGCAACGCCCAGGAACGGCGTACGCCGAGAGATCCACCCGGTCATGCCCGGCGGATAGGCGCCAGCTAGGAGTCTCGGGAAGAGCGACCCCATCCTCTCCCGGATCCTGTGCTCGGACATCATCCCGCCGGGCAGCGTCGAACTGCGCCCCGGAACCCAGCGACTCCGAGAACGAGTCGATGCCGACGCCACCTCGAGCCGGGGGAGCCTCGCCGCACTACACGGACGCGGCCGGACATCGGATCTATCCGACTCCCAATGAGTGCTACCCGAGTCCAGCCGGGTCAGCGGAGAGCAGCAGGGAGTATAACCCTTGCGGTCGCAGCGAAAACTACCGGGATCACCCGAACCCCTACCCCAGTGACGATGAGGAAGAACGGGTCGAACAAGCACCCTATGTCGAGGATGCTAGCGACTCCGATAACGCGGACGCGTACTCGGTGAGCAGCCGGGAGGACGACGACGATCCCGACGATACACGGGCGAGGACCGCTGAGGATACCACCGGGGGTCCTGGATCTACCTAATGAAGACAAGCTGGGAAACGATCCAAATAGAAGCACCGTATCGGCCACCCGATGACCCCATCGTGACCTTCCCACCGTCCCCCGAGCACCTGTGCATCATGGGGCCTGACGAGACCGAGGCAGCCGAAGACCTCGGATTCCCGACGGATTGCCCCGTTGATCTGACCTGCTCGCAGGACGAAGAGATGGGACCAGGGTCCACCTCTCTCCCTCGTGGGCCGTCCGCGACGCTTTCCCGCGGTCCGACTACGACGTTTTTCTTCGGACCATCCACCACCCTCTCTACGGGCAAAGCCATGGAGTGGGAGTCGGAACCCAGCGACGACGAGGAGAGCACCGTTCAGCTTTTTCGACGGAAGGAGCCCACGCTCGCCCTAGTTCCGTATCCGCCACCACCAAGCGATACACCCTTCGACACGGCGACCCAGCCCACACTCCCCCTTGGCGGACAAGGACCGGACACCGAGGCAGTCACCTACGACTTTCCCCTCCCCACAACAGCAGCCTCCACTCCATCGGACACCGCGATGGGGATGTCGCCCACGACACTAGACCTCCTGCTGGGGCAGATCTCACCAGACATGGAGAGACTATGCTGGGAGCCGTCACAAGAATGGCTCTCGAACCCGGACGACAACCCGCAGGCCGCAACGGCAGCCCCAGATCTGGAACACTCGGCCGCCGAAAACCGTTCACCCCCCGGTGGCGAGAGCCACCCGCTTCCGGCTGGGTGGACACCACCGACGGCCAAGTCTCGGTCGCCGTCTGGCAGGCCATCTGCGCCCGACGTCCTGCAGCCCGCACCGCACGACAGCGCTTCAGGGTCCCGACCGAGGAGGGCTCATATCAAGTCACCCTAAAGCCGAACGGCGCGGGAAACATTTCATTCCTCCCCCCGAAGTAAGGAGAGAATGTAACGCCCTAAATCTGAGGGCGTACAAACTTCATTTAATCGTGCCGAGAATCGGAGTCCACCTATTTAGTATTTAATATAGTATTAGAATTAGCTTTAAGATTTGGACACGGAGTCCACCTATGTTATCAATATGAAGTAATGGTAACTAAGGAGAAACTAATTAAGCTGATGTTTACATTTGAAGCCGAGACACGCACCACGGGCAGAACCCCCTTAACCCGCTATCGCAATCGTGAGGGGAGGGGGGCGATCGATATCACGATCGATAACAGGGAACTGGTTCAGAGAACACGACGCGAGCTGAAGTGCGATCTCTAGAAATCTGACTCGCTCTCTTTGGTTTCGACTTTTCACCGCGAGTAGTCGTGTGCGCGAATAACCCTCCGACACGAGATTCACAAGCCAAACGCCTAACCTCACATTCACTGTACTCATCCGCGCCACATTAGTTAACATCCTCGAAGTTACACGTAAGCAAGAAAATCCATTGTGAGGGCAGCAGCCAGGGAACTACTTCCAATAATTGTCAAATATAAGCCTGAAATTGAAGAACTAAAACCCCGCGTGTTATTTCTTTAACAGTACACTTCCCCTCCTGCTAACCCCACCCGTTCTCGACCCCGATCTACGACTCTTGTTTGGTTTCGCATCCACACGACGTACTTCGGCCGAGAGCTCCCTCCTTAGAATCCTCGTAGACTCCGAGCCTAGCCGGAGTGTAGAACCCCCTGTTGGCTCCGAGTATATCCGGAGTGTAGAAACCCATAGGCTCCGAGTATATCCGGAGTGTAGGCACCCGTAGGTTCCGAGTATATCCGGAGTGTAGACACCCGTAGGGTCCGAGTATATCCGGAGTGTAGAACCCGTAGACCCCAAGCTCACCCGGAGCGGATCAACCCCGCCGTTCATGCCCGGCGGAGTTCCCCTTCCCGTAGGCCCCCGCAGCCGACTCCAATCGGAATCATCCAAATTCACCACCAAGCAGTGCGATCGTCCTTTTTAGTATCTCGCTCCGCCACCAGAGGGCATTACTGACGGGTCTCATCCAAGTTCCTTACCAAGCAGTGCGATCACCCACTGAGTACCTCGTTCTATCACCAGGGGGCGCCTCAAACAGGATCCTCCCCGGGTTTCGCACCAAACAGTGTGGTCGGCCCTATTCCCACTGCAGGCCGCTAGGCGGCGCTCTAATAAATGCCTTGTCGTCAACCTCGTGTTCAGATCGGTTTGACCAACGGCTCTCGCGCTTAGAGGCATACTCGGCGATTAGAATCCGTGCGGAAACAGGCCTTTACGATCGACTACCTCGTCGAAGAGCACTCGTATCCGGGCGCCTTACAGCCTCCCCATACCAATTCCTACTACAGGTCCCACCCTTCTATATAAATTTCTTGTATAGTAGTATAAATGTTTAATAAAATTTAAATCACTTAAATACTTTTATAATTTTAATTCAATTTGTATTTAGAAATGGTTATTAATTAAAAAATTGTATATGAATAAAATGCTAATAACTCAAAATAATTACATTTTATTTTAAATTTTATATTCAATTTAAATTTAAATGGAATTCTAATTTTATAACTTTAACTTTAAAATTTTATTTTAAAATTTTGATTTTTTGATTTTTTTTAAAACTTTTCTTTTAGTGTAAAGGTTGTCCTGCGGGCGTACCTGACAGTACTTGTAGTCCACCGATGGATCAGTAAATTTGTTTTTCACCGACCGGTTACCGTCTTCAGCTTTCAAAATGAATTGCAAAGGAGTCTCTCTGATTTCAGGTTTTATGTTTGGGCCAACGGAGTCGCACAAATCATATTTTATTTATTTGCACTAAATGGTACTTAATCGATTTTCCTCGCGTTGGTCCCTGTTCGGGCGCCAGTTATTCATGATTTTATGATTTTATTCATTTAAAAATACCCTGATCTAAGCTGTGGGTTGGGGCAGCGACGTTGCCGCCGCGGAAGAGATCGCGGCGGTGGCCTAGTTCTGATGGAGCGGCAAGGTTTGCAGAATCGGCATTTTGGTATTGCGCTGTGGCTGTTAACTGTTATTGAACTTGGGGGTTGTTGGTGTGTTTATGTTATTGAACTTCCGGGCTCTTGACCGTTGTATTGAAATGTTGCAATGTTGCCATCGACAATGTTGCTATATTTCTCGTGGCTTACGCCACTTACGCCGGTTTTTCGGTGGGTATTATAGGAATAACAAAGAACTTAAATTCTATTAGAATAACAAAAGGTTTTATAATTATTCAACTAAAAAGAAAAATACTGCAGTTTTCTATGTCACTACTTATTTGACCGATTGCATTTAATGCTCAGCTTCTCTTCCAAGAAGTGTAATTTAACGGTTCCTTTTTTTGGTTACTCTTTGTCAATGTATTCGCAAATAGAATTTTCACTTTTGATTCGATTTCGTTAAGAAAGCACGGAATTAACCATGGGAAAACGCACAACCATCGAACAACGTGATTTGGTCCTTAAACACCATAAAAACGGTGTTTCCCGACGAGAAATCGCTAAAATGGTGAACATACCAGATGGTACTGTTAAAACCATCATCCACAGATTCGTTTTTGAAAACCGCGTGGAAGACAAGGGTAGAAAAGCGCCAAATAAGATTTTCAGCAAAACGGATGAACGCGAAATTATCAAGAAAATCAAAAAAGATCCAACGGTTTCGGCGCCAAAATTAGCCACTGAAATGCAGGACTAACCGGCCAAAAATTTAGCACGGAAACAGTCCGACGTGTTTTAAGAGAACATGATTTTAATGGCCGAGTTGCTCGCAAAAAGCCGTTCATAAATAAAAAAAATTGAGCCAGCCGCTTAAAGTTCGCAAAGGAACACATTGGAAAGGATATAGGATTCTGGAACGACGTAATTTTTTCTGATGAGTCCAAATTCAACATTTTTGGCTCCGATGGACGAACTAATGTGTGGAGAAAGCCCAATACAGAGCTTGAAGACAAACACCTGAAGGCGGCGGTAAAGCATGGCGGTGGCCATGTAATGGTGTGGGCCTGTATGTCGGCTGCAGGTGTTGGAAGGCTACGGTTTATTGAGTCAACAATGGACAAAATGGTTTACCTCAATATACTGAAGGATAATTTGATCCAAAGCGCCGAGGATTTGTGTATAGAGGAATCATTTCGCTTTTACCAAGACAACGATCCCAAGCATACCTTGGGGATCGTTCAAACTTGGCTCATATATAAGTGCCCCTACGTGAATGGGATGAGTCGATACCTATTCATTTGGAAACATCGTGGAATATGATAAAAATTACATTGTCTAAATTAGAGGAAATATCTATTCCCCGGTTTGTGCATACCGATCCGATGTCACCGGTCCAATTACATGCCTTTGCCGACGAATCCTTAAGAGCTAATGGAGCTTGCGTCTACATTCGTAGCAAAACTGCAGAAGGTTATAAAGTATCGTTGTTGACTTCAAAGAGTTATGTGCCACAGAATCAAGCCCCTATTAAAGGCACCTTTCGAACGAATTGTTTATTGGTCGGATTCTGAAGTTACCCTTCATTGGATCCGGTCTCATCCATCTTCATTATCCACATTCGTATCGAATAGAGTTGCGGAGATTCAAGAGTGGTCATGTGAAGCTACATGGCGGCATGTTCCAACGAAACCGAAACCAGCAGATATCGTATCAAGAGGTTGTGACGTCGACGAAATCATACAGTCAATATGTTTTACTGGACCTTCGTTTTTAAAAGGGGTAGATGCAAACTGGCCCCAGAATGCACACTTTGACCTAGATGAAGAAGTCCTACTACAAGAATCGAGTGGTCGAACTGACCGCTGCTGTAAGAAATTTGGATTTGGTAGATGTCATCGAGGGATTTTCGTCACACCTTAAAATGCTTCGGGTATTCGTTTATATGTTCCGCTTCGTAAGAAAATGCAAAGACAAAAGTATGGTATTTGAAAAAACTTTGTCGCCGACTGAATATAATGAAGCTTTTCTAAAAATTGTCGAGATATTACAGAAGCACGAGTATCATGAAGAAAGAGAAAAAGTTCGTAAAGGATCCAGAGTTGGCTCAAGTCTTCAGCGATTGAATCCATTCATCCATGAAGACAAGGGGACTTGGTGTCACTTTTCTTTGTTGCGAGTTGGGAGGCGACTAGCTAATGCTCCTATATCATACGATGCCAAGTTTCTATTGTTGTTAACAAAATGCTCCCAATTTGTGCATAGCTATGTTCGGCATCTTCACCATTCCAATTTTCATGGTGGTCCACGAGCCCTTGTGAGTCTCCTTCGACAGCGTATTTGGATCGTAAACGCTCAGGAGGTCTGCAGTCAGATAGTTCGATCATGCATACGCTGCTTTAATGACACATATTATGGGAAATTTACCCGCAGATCGTCTCCGTGCTCTCCGCCCATTTCCTATATGTGGCGTTGATTTTTGTGGCCCTGTCTATACGACATTGAAAATTCGTGGTAGGCCTCCGTATAAGTCCTACATTGCGATCTTCGTTTGTTTTTCGTCCAAAGTGGTTTATCTAGAAGCTGTTTCAGATTTAACCACAGATACCTTTTTATTGGCTTTTTAAAGGTTCGTTGGGCACCGAGGATGTCCCCAATTCGTCCATTGCGACAACGGGACGAACTTCATCGGAGCGAGTCGCCACTTCCGGGCCGAAGAAGACGCGATCCGCGAATTCGCATCAAAATTTTTTTTTTTTTTTTTTTTAACTTTGCTTTTATTTATTGAATCTTCTCTTAATTTTGAGACTAACAATAAGTTTACGAATCTTAACATTAAAATTTAACTAACAGTATAATAAGACTGCATTCTGGTTGCGCGTGCCTCAAGTCGGTCGCTGGGTGGGTAAGTCATTGCGACGAAGGCGTGATTGGTTGATCAACCTTGTAAGACCTCTCGCCAGGTGGTTAGGGTGCAACGATAGCTTGGTAAAGTACTTTTCCTTCTGTTCTGCGATCACTTCTTTGACTGGTAGAATGTTTAAGTCGCGATGTATGGTTTCGTTGCGAACGTACCACGGTGCCCCGGTGATTGTTCTCAAGATCTTCGACTGAGCTCGCTGGACTATGTCAATATTGCTATTGCTGGCATTCCCCCATAACTGAGAGCCGTACATCCATATAGGTTTTAGTACCGAGTTATACAGCAGGACTTTATATTCAAGACTAAGGGGAGACCGAGCGTTGATAAGCCAATGAAGGCTACTGGCTTTTAGCTTTAGGTGTGTTCTTTTGGCTTCAATGTGCCGGCGCCATGTGAGTCTTCTGTCGAGGTGTACTCCTAGATATGTCACTTCGTTTGCTTGCGGGAGTAGAGTATGGTTTAACATGAGCGGCGGGCAGTTTTGCCTGTTCAGGGTGAACGTAACGTGCTTGCATTTTTGTTCGTTCACTTTAATTCGCCAATCTGATAAATGCGGATGCGAATTTGTGTTCAAACCACCGCGGGCTCCGCACATGGGCGGACTATGGGTGGCAGGTGTCAAAATTGCCAAGAGAATCGAGGCAGTGATGAACTCCCGGCTGCTCTGAGCGATCAGCAACGACCAAAGCGACGGAGAGGCGCTGACTCCCGGGCGGGCCGCTACTCGCCACACCATCACTCCGGACCCCGGATCAGGAGGGTCTCAGCTGCTTGCGGCGATGGCGGCTTGTCTCGTCAGACAGGCAAATGTTCTGGCGGCGATGGTCCCGGGAATATGTCCTGGGTCTCCAAATTCGGGGCAAGTGGCACCAGCAGCAGCCCAACATCAGCGAGGGAGATCTCATCCTCGTAGCCGAGGACAACCTGCCGCCCCAAAATGGCTCCTCGGCAGAATAGTCGCCAGGCACGCAGGGGAGGACGGCATGGTCAGGGCCGTCGACGTCCGGACTAGTGGAGGAGGCCTTTTTCAGCGGGCCATTCATAAGTTGGCGCCGCTTCCATTATGTTGAAGCCCGATTGACGTTCAACGGGGCCGGTGTTGGCTCAAATTTGAATTTTTATAAAATTGTTAACAATTTGAAGTTTAGTGAGCACAGTAAATCTCTCTCTCGGCGAAGTCGCCCCGTCTTCGCCAACCTTCGTTAAGCTAGTCTCTAAGTACTTTGTCGAAGTATGGAATATCTGAGTTTTCAGGTTTTATAATTATTCAACTAAAAAGAAAAATACTGCAGTTTTCTATATCACTGCTTATTTGACCCATTTCTTAAAATAATTAAAAATAAAAAAAAAATAAAAAATTAAAATAAAATAATTTTAATATTTTGCCCCCCTTCTGGTCTATGACCATTTTGAGGCGTTTTTGCATAGACTCGACTAGCTTTTTGGTGGTTTCTGGAGGTATTTTGGCCCACTCCTCCTCATAGCAATTTTGAGATCATTTTTGTTCTATATCTGCCTTTTATACTTAAATAGACCACAGGTTTTCCATGAGGTTTATGTCTGGTGTTTGAACGATTCCCGAGGTATGCTTGGGATCGTTGTCTTGGTAAAAGCGAAATGATTCCTTTATACCCAAATCCTCGGGGCTTTGGATCAAATTGTCCTTCAGTATATTGAGGTAAACCATTTTGTCCATTGTTGACTTAATAAACTGTAGCCTTCCAACACCTGCAGCCGACATACAGGCCGGCACCATTACATGGCCACCGCCATGCTTTACCGTCGCCTTCAGGTGTTTGTCTTCAAGCTCTGTATTGGGCTTTCTCCACACATTAGTTCGTCCATCGGAGCCAAAAATGTTGAATTTGGACTCATCAGAAAAAATTACGTCGTTCCAGAATCCTATATCCTTTCCAATGTGTTTCTTTGCGAACTTTAAGCGGCTGGCTCAATTTTTTTTATTTATGAACGGCTTTTTGCGACCAACTCGGCCATTAAAATCATGTTCTCTTAAAACACGTCGGACAGTTTCCGTGCTAAATTTTTGGCCGGTTATGTCCTGCATTTCAGTGGCTAATTTTGGCGCCGAAATCCTTGGATCTTTTTTGATTTTCTTGATAATTTCGCGTTCATCCGTTTTGGTGAAAATCTTATTTGGCGCTTTTCTGCCCTTGTCTTCCACGCGGTTTTCAAAAACGAATCTGTGGATGATGGCTTTAACAGTACCATCTGGTATATTCACAATTTTAGCGATTTCTCGCCGGGAAACACCGTTTTTATGGTGTTTAAGGACCAATTCCCGTTGTTCGATGGTTGTGCGTTTTCCCATCGTTCATTCTATTTGCGAATACATTGAGCAAAGAGTTACCAAAAAAAAGAACCGTTAAATTACACTTCTTGGAAGAGAAGCTGAGCATTAAATGCAATGGGTCAAATAAGCTGTGACATAGAAAACTGCAGTATTTTTCTTTTTAGTTGAATAATTATAAAACCTTTTTTATTTTAATAAAATTTAAGTTCTTTGTTATTCCTATAATATTTTATTTATTTAATATCTTCTTTTTTATTTTTTTAATATCTGCTTTAGTTAAAAAGTTATTCTCATTTAAATTTGAATATACAAGCTGTGAGCCACTGTTAGTATGTACATGCAACGTTTTATTTTCTTGGTTAGAATGCTCACTATCTACCGATTTTTACACGAATGCAAAAAGTTGAAGATGGGCCAAACACAATTAAAAAACGCCACTGATTAGCTTTTAACTTTTCGCACTCTTTACCTGCTTGGCCAATTCGGGGCTTGAAACTTCCTTTGATTCCATCTTAACAGCAGCAACAGAGGGAGGGGTCGGCAGACTTCCAACGTGAAAATTAGTTGCCGTACCGACGCGAGTTTATTGTTTTTGAAAATTACTTTTCACAATCGCGAACTCTATCCAATCAATCACGTCGGGGTCACCATGAAAGTTTAATACTAATTTGTATTAACAAAAACTACGCGACTTTGATTGGAGAGCGACGATTTTTTTTATTTGCGAAGTATTAGCGACGAAAGGGAGTGCGATCTTGATCGGATTCGATTTAACACTAATTTTAATTTCTATAATGATCTCTTAGAGCTAGGCTTATATTAGAGACGGGGCGAATTCGCGAGAGCGAACGAAAGCTTGTTCCCGCTCTCGCCTTAAAACTAGAGAGAATTTAGAATTTTAAATAAACGCGCCAAGTGCCTTGCCGTTGTGTCGGGAAAACGTGGAGTTGACATGAAAAAATTAATCTTGCAGCAGTGTGAACGAAATTTAATGTTCGAACCACTGCTGAAGACCGACAGCGAGAGGGAGACGTACTTATATTTAAGCGGAAAAATCACCGGAACTGCTGGTTGAATGACGGAAGGATATTTTTATCCGGCTCGATGGAACAAATGTTGTGGGGGGCGATACTGCCACTAAAAAACTCCTTATAGTGCACCACAAAAAAATCCCACGGCGCGAACGCAAAAGTGAACAAAAATGAAGTAGTCGGGGGCGTCGTGGTAAGTTCTTGGTGGTCAGTTTTATTACTTTGTATACATGAGACCATGATACAAAAGCCTAAGATAGTCTTGTCGGCAAAAACTGGTACCTCTACAATCATAACAATGAGTGCGAGTGAAATGGGCACTGTTTAGTAAGTGCGAGCAGAGCGACAATAGAATGCGTGGATTAACCCTTAGATGGTTCAGGGTTTCTTTGCCTTTCACAATAAAAGAGGTTTAATTTTTTTTCATAATATAATTTTTAATAGTTTCGAATTTGAAATTGGGCTTCCTTTTTGTTTTTGAGTGTTCAATCTTTTGTTAAGATTCTGAATTCTAAAATATATTCTAATCTTAAAATAAAACTTTTATATGTCAAAGAGTCATGTTGCACAAGGGTTAATTCTTTAAAAATTTTGTCCGCAGACAACCTTTCTCTTCAAAAAACGAACACCTACTGACCAAAACCCGAACGTTTAGACTGCCGACGAGACTACCTTATGTTATTGTATCATAACTTAAACATAAAACCGTGCTCTGCAGAACTTGTAAACCGCCTAACTTTCAATGTTCCTGTTAGACTAACACGAAATTATATCCCTCTAAATTTGCCACGATGTTCATCAAATTTTTGTCTGCACGAGCCCTTTCGCGTTCTATGTAATAATTATAACAACCTTTAACATATAATTTGCATTTCAACTTCTATCCCGTTATTAAAAACAAATATTTCAACTCATTTGCTTTACTCTTAATTGTGCCTTTTATTTTCATTTGTGTCTTGTCTCTATTTAATTTATGTATTTTCCTCGCGAAATCGCATTTTTTGCCCAAACTGATAATAGGGCCCCCGCGTAACAAGCACGTGTTTGGTGTCGTTGGGCCACTTGTTTGTACTGCTTGTAGAGCATCAACGTCCATCAGAATAAGAATAAGATCGCTACATCGAGAATTTCGGGATTGGGACTCCAGGAATCTCCGAATTGAGACACAGGTAGCTCAGGTCTGAAAGGCATCACACGGCTAAGTCAAGCCGATTTGCTTTCAACCATGACACGATCACACCCTGGCGTATTGCCCGACGGGTCCGTCAGAGTGGAGTCCTGCGACTAGAAACCGGGAGCTCGGGGAGGAAGGTTGCTTGAGACCCAGTGTGCCGTGCTCGACTGTGCAGGACCTGGAGCGAAGGACGAGCGGTTGATCGAATACAGGTTTCACCGAGTGCCGGAGTACCTCACTACCAGCCGGGAAGGGCGATTACCGACCGTTGAGGCATTCAAGAGGCGTTTGTCCTGGAGGATCCCAAAGGTTCAGAAAGTCCCGGAACGGCGGTCGTCACAGAAACGAGGCAGAGGACATCGACATTAAGGATAGTAAACGTCAAAGGCAGCCCCGACACGGTCGCGGAACTAATTAGGGGAGCGCAGGAACGTCGCGGACGATAAGCAATAGGGTGAGGCCGTGTGGAACGTTCGTCCACGCTAGGCGTAAAGCGAAGAGAACTGCTAGGTAGTCTCCTGGCGTTAGCCCGGACTGTCAGCGCGTACTGAGCGAAATCCTAGTGGGAGCATCCGGGACAGAGCAAGGGACAGGCGACATTGTTTCGAAAGGCGTAGTCCTGGAGAGCAAGGCCTGTTCACCTAGTCTGAGAACGGTGACCCTTCCCTAAGCCCGCAGGGCTGATCTCTCTGCGACTTCAAGGCACTACAAGCGACCTCGATTGAACGCATCGACAAGCAAGCGGAGGCGAATCGCGACGAGTATTCCCGAGGAGAAGGAAGAGTCCGTGGTCACCAGGTCAACGCGTCGGCAGTCCAGGAAAAACGATACAAGTGGCCAGTGAAATCAACGCGGGACAAAGCCAAAACCAACCCGAACCCACAAACCCGTTGTACCAACTAGCATAAGAATAAACCAACGGTTATCATTTGAATCCTATGTTTTCTTATTGGTCTGCGGGCAGTCACGTCATATAAATTTGGTGGGACGAACACACAATCTTCTGAGCTAGCCGCACGAAGCAGACAAAGCAAATCAGTTCGTTAAAAAATGCATTTCTTATTGGCAGGTCAGAAATTATTGATTACTTGATTCACAAATTTTTCTGTTCAAGGCTAACAAGGATGTTCTTACTTATGAATAATATGCTTATTTATTCCACGAAACTAATTAACGTTTGTATAAGGAAATAATAAAATTAAATACTGTTTGGAAATTGTTAGCTGAAACTCCACACCACGATGATTTCATTAAAGTACAGAATACAATTAATAACTCTATGGAAAGAAATAATAAATCAATTCCAAATTGTTCAACAAAATAAATGAGTTCAATAATTCAGAAAACTCGATTAAAGGAGTCTGCCGGTATACTAAGAAATAAAAAAAAACCAATTTAAATTTAACAATTGTTATACCGCCGTGGAGGAGACGTTTCCGATCCCATAAAGTATATATATTCTTGATCAGGATCAATAGGGGAGTCGATATAGCCATGTCCGTCTGTCTGTCTGTTTCAATACCGTTTGCGAGCTCAGTTTAAAAGCTGTCGATCTGAAACTTTAACAGTCTTCCTAAAACATGTGTAGATCAAGTTTGAAAAGCGGATCGGACGTCTGTATCATTACGTCTATATCCTATAGCTCCCATAGGAATAATAGAGTGAAATCGGTTAAAATTTGATGTTTTTCAGGATATTTCGCGCAATATATAAGCTATTGACATAAATATTTCCAAATCGTATTTACATACCATCTTTCTATAAAAGTTATACATTTAAATACTCTATCCATCTAACAAGGATGGACCGAAAAGTTAAAAATAAAAAATAGGAAAGGACAATTACGTTGCTGATGCGTTATCTAGAATAACCATCAAAGAACTAAAAAACATACAAAAGCAAATTTTACAAGTCACTACAAGAAATCAGTACAGACTGAGTGCGGAGGTTAGGAAGAATAAAAGAGTGAATAAAAGGAAGACAATGTTGTGAAATTAAACCCCCAAGCCTGGCTACTAAAATTTAGTAAACTTCGCTGAGTGTTTTCGGGTCGGCTAGGTTACCGTATTGCATTTTCGAGGTTTGCTTTCTCTACGCAACGCGGGCACCAAAGCTACCCACGTGCTACTCCAGGTCGGACAAGTTCTCGCGTTTCCGAGGTTTATTTTCTCTACGCAATACGAACGCTTACCAGAGAAAAGCGCGGGAAACTATCGTCAGCCTTTTTCTACTCACGCTCAGGTTAGGAGGAAAAATCAGAATTAGAATAAAGGGAAGCAAACTTCGTGAAAATCTAAAACCCCAAGCCTGGCTAATAAGATTCAGTGAATTTCGCGGAGGGGCTTTTCAGCTCAGTGAGGTTTCTGAGTTGCGTTTCCGAGGTTTGTTTTCTCTACGCAACGCGGACGCCAAAGCTGCCCGCGCTCCTATTCATGTCGGACAAGTAACCGTATTGCGTTTCCGAGGCTTACTCTGCGCAAAACGAACGCTTGTCGGACGGGACAATTTCCGTCGATTTCCCCGCGTTCCCCCCGATCGCCCACGCTCAGGCCCAGTCGAAATCCCCGCGAGTTAATTTGTGGCGGCCCCGTTTTCGTGTTGCGTTTCCGAGCTTTGTTTTCTCTACGCAACACGGACGACGAGGCTGTCCACGTGCTCGTTCGCGTCGGACAAGTCCCCGTATTGCGCTTCCGAGGCTTACTCTGGGCAATACGAACGCTTGCCGGACCGGAAAAGCTATCGCCGATCGCCCACGCTCAGGCCCAGTCGGAAATCCCTCTCGAGTTAATTTGTGGCGGCCCCGTTTTCGTGTTCCGTTTCCAAGGTTTGTTTTCTCTACGCAACACGGACGACGAGGCTGTCCGCGTGCTCGTTCGCGTCGGACAAGTTCCCGTATTGCGCTTCCGAGGCTTTCTCTGTGCAATACGGACGCTTGCCGGACCGGAAAAGCTATCGCCGATCGACCACGTATTTACTCCCAACTGAGACCCCGGGTGCTAATTGGTGTCGGCCCAGTTGACATTACGCCTCCGAGCGATCTATTCTACGTAGTGGCGGAGACCCAGGCCACGTAATCCCGAAAACAAAATCCCGGCGGCATCTTCCAGTCCCGTTTCGTCTCCTGTGTTTCTACAAATTTAACTGTAGAGGACTCTGGCCGGACTTAAGTCTATCCCAGCCTATGAAAAAGTCCTTACAGTTTGGCGCCCGAACAGGGACGACTCAGGGACGACCTAGGTATCCTGTAGGAGTTGGGTTTTTCGGTATCAACCGCATGGCTTAAAGACACATTTCCAGCCGTGGGATTTTTTGATTAGGAGCACCCAAGATTTAAAAGCCTAGTTAAAAAGTAAATAGGGGAATCTGTTCTGCCACTTACGACAACGGCAATCTACTCCGCAACTGCGCCGCTCACCATGAGCATCCCAGCGACCAACTGCGCCGCACCCCGAGCGCTTACCCAGCCGGCTCACATCAGGAGCACTCCGAAGTCCAGCCGCGCCGCCGCCTACTGAGGGCCCTCCGGAATACACGCTGCGCCGCTTACCGAGAGCGCTCACATCAGGAGCGATCCCAGAGCTCAGCAGCTCCGCACCCCGAGCGCTTACCAAGCCCGCTCACCTCAGGAGCACCCCAGAGACCGCTCGCACCACGAGCAGCCCAGCGATCAGCAGCGGTCTCCCACCGAGCGCCCCCAGAGGCCGCTCACACTAGGAGCACCCCGGAGGCCAGCTTCGCCGCCCGGGTTGCGCCCCCCAGCAGCGCCATCTACAATGCCAGCTACAGCACTCACCGCGACGAGGAAAAAATCGCCACGCTCACCGTGTACCCCGGATCACTCGCCGGCAATAGACCTGCTCCTGCGCCACCACCAGCCGCTAGACAGGAGATCCAGCCACTCCCACCCCATCATCCAGCAGCCCCTTAACGCACGTGCATCGGAGGCGCAATATCAGCGAAACTCCCACATCAGCATCCGCGTGACACCCACTTAGAGGGCCAACAGCAGCGGGCACCCAGCCACACCGTTCACCGGGTCGACCGATGAAAACGGACCTGGAACAGAAAGCGTCGGAGGACGCAGAACAAAAACCAGCTCCGTCAGCCGCCAGACAGATCGGGGAGGGGAGCTTCTCCGAATCCGACGACGCATCCACGACCCGAGCCATGGGGGTCAGGTGGATTTCCTACCGGCGGAAGGACGAACTCTAAGCTATACTCAAGGAGTTCGGTCTGAACACCCACGGCCAGGTGGACGAACTGCGACCCCGGCTTGCATCGTTCATCGGAGGGTCCAACCACAGCCCGGCGCTCCGGGAACGCTTTGCCGCATTGGAGGCCATCTACCCGGAGGCTCCTACACCAAAGGTAGTGACCAACCGGTCCACCTCACCGATGCCCGGCGGAGGGGACTTCTCTCCGTGCCACCCCCAGAACATCGTCACACGAGCCCAGGACGTGGAGCCCAAGGCTCCAACCCCGCGGCCCAATCGCCACCCCAGCACATGTCAGCAGCCGCGTTCGCCGAGAAGCTTCGGGGATGGGGCGTCCTTTTCGATGGGCAAGCCGACCCCCTGCACTTCATGGAACGAGTCGAGGAAGGCGCTACAGCATACAGCGTACGTAACAGCGACATCCCACGGGCCATCGCTGGATTACTGTCGGGCCGCGCCGAAGGCTGGTACCGAGCCTACCAGATGCACGCCGTGCCCTGGGAAACTTTCAAGCGGGAGTTCTTGGAGTTTTCCCCCCTCCACGGTACTACCAGCGCCTGGAGGATGCGATCAGGACCCGCCACCAGCAAGGCGGCGAGTTCTATGTGGTAGAACTACGCCTGATGATGCAGCTGGTAAATTACTCGTTCGAACAGGAGCTCGAAAGGATTTACAAGAACCTGCTGCCGGAGTATCAACTCTTCATAAGGCGCCATGAATTCTCCTCGCTGGAAGGGTTGACGCAACTAGCCACCGCTTTCGAAATTGCTCGGGACCGAAACCCAGTACAACAAGCAGCACTAGTTCCACCCGCCAGTGGGAGCTACACTACGAGGAGCAGCCCTCCGCCCGGCCCTCGCCGACGAGAGCCCATACGGCCAGCGACGACGCCTTTCGGCACACCGAATCCAGTTATATCAAACCGGATGATTTCTCAGGAGGCCGAAACACCCGTCGACGTGGCCCGACCCTGTAGTCGCTGCGCTGAGGTGGGACACTTCGTCCGGAATGCCAGAACCCACCAGTCCTATACTGCTGGGACTGCGGGAAATGTGGTACCCGCACCATTGACTGCTGCCACCAGTCGGGAAACAGCCGGGGTCCTCGCACACACAGGGAGCAGGCGGCGACCCACCCAGCGCTCCCTTAGATCCACCGCTCCGTTTGACGGGAGGCCGGATCGTCGCCATGGTTACCATCGAGGGGCAACTCTTCTAGGCAACCATCGACACGGGGGCCTCCAGAAGCTTTGTCAGCGAAGCGCTCGCCAACCGGCTCGATTCGGGTCGAAACATCATAGAAGTTTCCACTGGAAAGTCATGCCGTTTGCGACAGCGTCATCGGCCCCGATATGGAGCCCCACGCCTTCGCTTATTTAGACGACATCATCGTCTTCGGGGCAACGTGGGAGGACCATGCGCGCAATCTGAGGGAAGTCTTCCGGCGCCTTCGAGAAGCGAATCTACGCTTAAATCGGGGTAAGTGGAAGTTCTTCCAAAGAAGATTAGTGTATTTGGGTCACCTGATCAGCGAGGAAGGCATCAGGACAGACCCCGACAAAATAGCGGCAATCCAGCGGCTACATCACCCGACTAATGTCAAGGAACTTCGCCGCCATCTCGGAATCGCATCTTGGTACAGACGTTTTGTCCAAGACTTAGCCTCCCTAGTACAACCAATGTCGCGACTCCTGAGGAAGGGAGTAAAGTGGACCTGGGAAGAACCCCAACAGCAGGCATTCGATTCACTTAAGGCGCGACTGACGTCCGCCCCTGCATTGACCTGCCCAAACTTTGAGTATAAGTTCCAACTTCAGAAGGACGCCAGCGACAAAGGACTCGGGGCGGTCCTCACCCAGAACATTGAGGGCGACGAACGAGTAATCGCCTACGTGAGCCATCGACTCGAGCGGGCGGAGGAAAACTACTCGGCCACTGAAAAGGAGTGCCTCTCCATTGTGTGGGTCACCCGAAAGTTACGTTGCTACCTGGAGGGTTATAAGTTCGACGTGATCACCTGGCTCTCAAATGGTTGAACTCCATTAACAATACCACGGGACGTATAGTCTGGTGGGCACTGGAACTCTAACAGTATCAGTTCGTACTTTACCGGAAGGGTAAATACAACGTGGTCGCCGACGCCCTTTCCCGGCAACCACTCGGAAGACTCCAGTTACTCGCGGAGCTTAAGTGCCACTGCAAATGGGTACAAAAGATGCAGTAGCAGCTCCAAAGATGTCCCGAGAAATTTCCGGACTACTCCCTGGATAATGGACAGCTGTATAAACACATAGGGCATGCCACAGACGTCAGAGTAGGCAACCCCTGGAACCCCTGCGTGCCGTGAGAACAGCGTCAACGCGTGCTAGGAGAATGCTACGACCATCCCTCCGCCGGGCACCTGGGCATCCGGAAGACGCTCAGGAGGATCGCCCAGCGTTACTTCTGGCCTAAACTTCATCGGGACGTGGTACGATATGTCACTAGCTGTCTGACCTGCCAACAGTACAAGGTTACTCAGTGTAAACCAGCCAGCAAGATGCTCACTCGCCAACCTACGGATATATTCTCCAAGTGGGTGGAGCTCATCCCATTGAAGAAAGCCACCCCCGCCCAACTGGAGTTGGGATTCCGAGAAAGGATCCTCTCTCGCTTTGGAGCGCAATTCACCAGCCGAAGCTTCGGGGCGTTCTGCCGGAACAACGGTATTCAACTGGAATACACCGCTCCGTACTCTCCCCAGCAAAATCCGTCGGAGCGCGCCAACCACACTATCAAGACAATGATAACACAATATGTGAATCAGGATCACCGGACATGGGACCAGCTACTGCCCGAGATCTCCCTCGCCATCAACACCAGCATCTCAGATAGCACGGGGTTTAGTCCGGCTTACCTAGTAAAAGGTCGGGAGCCTAGGTTGCCAGGTGCTCTCTTCGATGCGGTCGCACCCGACTTACATGCCTCGCCATTGGACCCGACGGAGCGAGCCAAAAGGCTTCAAGAAGCGTTCCGCACCGCCCTGGAAACCAACCAGATAGCTTTTCAGGAACAATGTCGACACTACAACCTGAGACGACGCGAGTGGCGCCCCCAACTAGGCTCACAGGTGCTAGACTCTCTTCACCATATGTCCAAGGCCAGCGACAGCTGGCGCTGTCCGTGAACATCAAGTGGCTTAGCGACTCAAGTGGTACGCTATCATGCTCCCGGCCGTTGAACAGGTGTTCAACATCATCCAATGTTGATCTCAAATTTGGGTGTGAAACTTTAGGAAGCGGTGTTAAAAATTCATTCAGACTGCCAAATCGAGCATACGATAATTTCAATGTTCCAGTAGAGGTTACCTGATGGCCAATTACGCTCAGAAAAGGATTTCTTAGAGTGCACTTCGGATCCAAGGATAAAAGTCCGATATTATCAATTGTAATTGTTGATAATTGATCGTCACATACTGCTGATAACTCCATGGGTGATTTAATTGAAAATATCCATTGATATTTTGTTCTTAATCTTTGCCATGAGAATGATTTCGTCGAACTTTTTGTTTGGCACAATGACGATGATTTGTTATTAAACATTTAAAACTCGCAATGATTTTCAATTGAAAACATGGATTGCTTATCTGAGCAAATATACTTTTCGTCATTAAGTGAATTACAAAGATCAAATTCACTTGATGACATAGAAATGAATTGATCTCGATGTTGATTCACAGCCATGATTGGAAATTCAATATCAAGGGAAATCATTTTATTGTTGATGATTACCGGTATTGGAATCAAGTTATATATTTCAAATAACTGTGTTGATAGTAATGGCAGTGTTAATTTAAAGATTACATAATCCTTTACCACCTTTGCTTCTGCCCTCATTAACTTATATAAATGAAGTATTCCTTGAGGCATGTGAATTTTTAATTTGTTTAAATGTTGTCGAAGTTGCTTGGGAGAAACGAGCAGTTAGCTAATTTCATTGTGATGGACGTTTGTCAAAACATGTGAAATCTCTGTCTGAATTCTTTGAAGATTTGCCGCCAATATGGATAATTGATTTGTCAATGCAATATACTATTGAAAGGCTTTGAGAGAATCTAGACGAGCATTGTCTATATCCTCCATTTGCTGAGTCATTATTTTAATCCTTTTATCGATGGTAGCTTCATCTCGTTTCATGATGTTTATCGTAGAATCAATTATTAAAGTCTGATTCTTAACTAATTCTAAAATGTAATCTTCATTCGATTTCACCTTTTGAATAGTTGATGACATCTTCTTGGCATACTCTGTGTCTAATACGCCAAATAAGCTGTTGGAAATATTTCCCACTATGTCCAAGGGAGAACGACGTATTCTTGACATTTGGAGTAAATCATTTTCAGTTTTTATTTCTCCGTAAACGTGTTGAAAATGATTATATACAGCAGCACATGCTTGGACTGGTTGTATATGTGAACACATTTGACCAACCTTAAGTGTCCCCGTGTAAAATGTCTTTACATCTTCGAGATACGGTTTTAAATCATAATAAGCTATGATTGTCCAGTCGTCTTTTTGGCTCTTGATCTTACTTTGTTTCTTCTTCAGCATCTTCTTCATTAATTTCCTTGCGTTTTTCTCCTGGATCTACTTGACGGAATAGTGGAGCAAGCTTATGAATTGCTCTTTTAAAGACTCCTGTTGCAGTTTTTACGTCTGCAACTCGACCATATCCATCTTGACCTGGATAAATTTTTATTATTCGTCCTATAGGCCAGTGAAGCATAGGCACATTGTCTTTCTTGACAATAACCATCATGCCTTCACTTACATTTTTATGGGCCTGTTTCCATTTTGAGTGTTGTTGCAGGCTTGTTAAATATTCTCTGGACCATTGCGTCCAGAATGTGTGCTTGAGTCGCTGCACCCATTCCATTGTTCAGGTAGTGATTTTATTCGAAGTGGTTCTGCGTCTGGCTGAGCGACTAGTGCATCTCCAATCAATAAATGACCTGGTGTAAGGACTGTAAAGTCATTAGGATCATTAAACATTGGAGTAAGTGGCCGAGAATTTAATACTGCCTCGACATTTGTTATGACAGTGCTCAACTGCTCAAAGGTGAGGTTTGCAGTGGGCACATTTTTTAATAACAACGTCTTTGCTGACTTTACTGCAGCTTCCCATAACCCACCAAAGTGAGAGGATCTCGGTGGAATAAATTTAAAGTGAACACCCTTCGTATTGTACAGCTGGAGTATGGAGTTCTTAGCCTGCTGTGAGTGGATTGTTTCCTTTAACTCCGTCAATTGGTTGGTGGCGCCAACGAAATTTGTTGCATTGTCGCAGTATAGGGTCTGACACTTCCCGCGACGACTTATAAATCGCTGTAATGCTCCAAGGAATGCTGCAGTCGTTAAATCTCCGACAAGTTCTAGATGGACAGCCTTTGTGGAGAAACAAACAAATACTGCTATGTATGCTTTATCAGGTCGCTTGCCTCGGACTTTGTGATGTATCCAGAAATCTCCGCAATAATCGACTCCGGTATTTAAAAATGGTCTGTTTTGTGAGACCCTATGCTCAGGTAGTTTTCCCATCATTTGAGAAAGTAATTTTGGACAAAACCTGGTACATGGCACGCATTTCATAATTACGTTTCTAACCATAGGAGTGATTTTGATGATTGATACTGTTGTCGTGCAATACATTTTTACAATGTTGTCATTGTATGGGAGTAAGTAGGGATTCATTGCATCCCGGGAAATTGGGGCATTTCCTACTCTTATGATAGAGTTTTCGTTCAAAAGAAGATGAAGAGATGCGACCTTGCTGCTATTGGGTAATGGGCGTTCGGGATGACGTCGAAGGTGATTAAATTCATTTGTAAAATCAGCCTGTTGTATACAACGTATTATAATCCGCCTAGCTTGTTCTAATTCGTGAAGCTCTAGTAAGACGGTTTGTTTTCTATTTTTACGATAACAAAATCGTAAAATGAATGCTATTATACGTTGCAAGCGATTGAATGAATTTCCGTGTTTAATGCCATATATTTCTTCTCCAAGCGAAACTGTTGCCAAAGTAACAATTTTTGTTTTCCGTTCCAAAGAAATAGTGTTGTCCTTTGGAGCTTTAAATAGAGAGGGCCATTTCTCTTCTGGTCCATGAAGAAACAGTGGTCCGTATAACCACCATGTATGTGCACTTAATTGAGATGCAGGTATCCCTCTAAAAAGTACATCTGCAGCGTTGAGACTTGATGACACATGTCTCCATTGATTTGGACAGGTTGTATCTTGTATTTTCGACAACCTATTTGCAACGAATGTATGGAAATTCGATGCTTTAGCATTTATCCAACATAAGACGATGGTGGAATCTGTCCAGTAATCACATTTAACGGATTCTGATTTAAGATCCTTTTTCACCTTTTCAGCAAGCTCTGCTCCTAACACAGCTGCACATAACTCTAGTCGTAGTAGGGTTTGTTTTTCAAGAGGTGCTACTTTTGATTTAGCGCATAATAGGCGCACAGTCGGTTGTTTGTTCTTATATATGGCTCTTATATAAGCCACAGCACCAAACGCTTTTTCAGAAGAATCCACAAATACATGGAGTTCTTGTTTTTGAGGTATTTTTCCATCATAAATGTGTCTCGGAATAGTCATTTTATTTAAACACAGCAAGTCTTGTCTGAAGGCCTCCCACCTTTCCTTTAGGGAATCTGATATCTCTGTGTCCCAATCTAGTTTAAGGACTGACAGATTTTGTAGAAATATTTTTGCTCTGATTATGACTGGAGCACAAAGACCAAGTGGGTCAAAAATTTGACCCAACTCAGAGGCTACCACTCTTTTTGTAATTGTTTGAGTGTTATGTTCTTGAGCCTTTCCGCACAAATTGTCATCCTTAAGGCTCCAGATAATTCCCAAAGTCTTTACACTGGTATGTTCCAATACAGTGCCAAGATTTATGTTGCTAGCAATATCTTCTGGTGAAAATTCCTTTAATAGATGGTGTGAATTAGAGCACAATTTTCTTAGTTTAAATCCGCAAGGTAGCAAGATTTTGTTTAGTTCTTCTCGAATCCTTGCAGCATCTATAATTGTATCTGCTCCAGTTAGGCAGTCATCAACATAGAAATCATTTTTCAGTGCATTTGATCCTAATGGCCATTTTTCCAAATTTTTATTCGCCAAATGCTCCAAGCATTTTGTGGCAAGAAATGGAGCTGACGTTGTGCCATAAGTCTCAGTTTTCAGCCGGTAATATTTTATTTCCTCGGACGGATTGTAGCGCCAAACAATCATTTGGTTAAATTGATCCTTTGGATTCTTCCAAACTTGCCGATACATTTTTTCTATATCCGCCATATTTGTGAACATATTTGTGAACTCTGAATCTCAATAGAATCGCAAACAGATCACTTTGAAAAACTGGTCCTGGATAAAGTAAATCATTTAATGATTTTCCTGTAGATGTCTTACAGGAAGCATCAAAGACTACTCTTAATTTTGTTGTAGTGCTTTCTGGTTTCAGAACACAGTGGTGAGGAATAAAATAATGATGTTTTGGTATTTGACTAGGTAATACTTGCTTCATATGACCTAGTTTTTCGTATTTGGCCATAAAATCGTTATATAATATTTTAATGTCTGGGCTGGTTCTTCGTTCCAACAAAAGAAAACGCCTTGTCGCAATATCGCAAGACTTCCCCAGGGCTGAGGGATCTTCAGAATAAGGTAATCTAACAATTAACCTTCCATCTTGTGCGTGCTGAAGATTTTCCAAAAAAAGCTTCTCGCAATGTCTTTCCTCTGGCGTCCGGTATTTCCTTATCGGTTCCCTGTTGTCCAGTTTCCAGAATTTTTCCAACGTTGATTTGGCTTCCTCGGCTGAGGAAACTACCATGCAATTTTGTGGCATTTTTGCACTCATGTTTACTTGCCCAGCAATTATCCAACCAAATTCGGTGTTCTGGAGAATAGGTTGGTATGAATAAGACCTAATTTGTTCAGGTTTTATAAGGGAAAAGTGATGTTCTTCGCCAAGCAATATATCAATCTTTCCTGGTTTGGCGAAATGTGGATCAGCGAGCCGTATATTTTTTGAGATTTTTAAATCTGCCACAATATGAGGAAGAAAAAAGGCTTCAACTCTTGTTTCAAAATCGTTTTGATTTAATTAATACACTAACGCGTCCTTTACTTATTCGCGGCTGACCTAAAACTCCCTCAATGCGAAGGTTTGTTGGTTGTAGGTTCAACGATAAACGCTTAACAAGTCTTTCTGAAATCAGATTAATTTGTTATCCGGAATCGAGCAGTGCGCGAAAATCTCCTTCTTGATTATTTAGTCCTTGCACTATAACTCTAGCCGTTGCTAACAGAGTGTATTTGTTCTCACAACTGTTTTTCGTAGCAGCTGAAGCAGACGTTTTAGGTTCGGTATTTGGTTTTCCGTTACCTAAATGTAGCAATGTGTTGTGTTTTTTGTTACATTTTATGCATGAATATTTAGACATGCATTGCTTGGTCATGTGGTCTGCTTTAAGACAATTGACGCACAGCCTTTTTCGCTAAACCCAGGTCAGCCTTTCAGCAGGAGTTGACTCCTTAAATTTCTCGCATTTGTATATGCTATGCCCTTTTTGACAAAACAGGCATGCCAATGAACTTGTTGTTGCTGAAGCACTTGTTTTTTGTTTTTCTTTATGCATTTTTCCGCCGATGGCTTCAAGTGCGAGAAAACGTTGTTCTAGAAACCCAAGGAATTCCTTTATTGTTTGAATTTCCCTGGTATCTAAAATAGTTTGCTCATACAGTGTGTGTGTAAGCCGATCTAGTTTTCTTGTCATATGAAACAGAAGGACTGGATCCCATGTATCTGTTTTTATTCCAATATTTTTCAAGGCTTGCAAGGATTCATTGATATTGTCATGCAGATTTTTTATTGACATTCATTCGTCACATTAGGGTGATCAAATAATTTTTCAAATATTGCAGTCGAAAGGACCCGCTTATTATTGAAACGTTCTTTAAGCATGGTCCGGCAGTATCATAATTAACTTCTGTAAATGCCTTAATAACCGTTCTGCTTCGCCAGAAAGATTAGCTTTAAGATACCACATTTTTTGTATTTTTGGTATCGCTGATTCATGAACCATTTTATTAAAAATGTCATGAAATTGTTGCCATTTTAGATAGCTTCCATCAAATTTTGGAATGGAAACTTTTGGCAACTGTATCGAAGAGATTGTAGAAACCTCTTGATTGGTGGCTACTGAAACGGGTTCTCCATATGGATGACAGAATTGCAACATTCTTCTTCTGCGGAGATAAATCGCTCCATACTATAGCCCACTTCTTCAGGTGTTATACATAACTTGTGGATTTCAAAATGAAGAATTTCAATTTGTTTCCATAAATTATCAATTACCGATTTATAGGTAAATTTGTTTTCTGGAGATATATGTTTCATGGTTCTTGACATAGATTCCAGAACCGCTGCTTGGTGTCTGATCAGCTTTTGTATGTGATCCACCTCTTCTGAAGCTGTTTCTGTTGTTGGTAAATGAAGAATTTTTGTCTTAAATTCTTCGATAGCTTGATAAACAATCGTCTGCATTTGATTGTAATACTATTTTTCAAAATACTCATGCGGATGTGGAGTACCCTTTAATAATTCTAGGATACTATTTTTTCCTTGGTCGAATTTTTTCCAATGCTCTTCAATTTGTCGTTTTCTGTCTTCAAAAGACGACGCCTTTTCCTTTCGTTTGCTGGAATTCTTTTTGATATTCCGTAGCGAAATTTGGATTTCTTCGCCAATTTGGCTTTGTATGGCAATCAAATTTTCAACCTCCATTTTGGCTTAACAATTGCCTGACCCGTTGGAAGATAATTGATTTGCTTATATAAGCTGGCTACGCTTCTACTCGCAACCGATTTATGGTCAAAGACAATTAAGGATCTTCGGATTAGAAAAGAGAGCCAACAAATAGTTTAAAACCTTTTTATTTAAAAAGTATTTTTTATTTTTTTTTTTTTAATATGTGTGTTTAATAAATGTTTTTAGTTTTGGATGCAAACGCTTCCAGAAATGTTCAAGAGACGTCTTGTTGACTACTTGAAGTTGTTGAGTTCTACTTAAAGAACCTCCTAGTTGTTCAATCTCGAACGTTAATCGACGATTATCCTGGGAGTCGCCAAGTTGACTCCAGTAAATCGGATTATATTATTCAAAAAAACCATTTTAATTTTTTGGATGCTACCGCTTCCAGAATTTTTCAAGAGTCGCCTTGTTGACTACTTGAATATATTGTTTTCCAGTGAAAAGCCTCCGTGTGGACTGTTTCTATTTTGGAAAATAAATCGACAATTATCCTGGGAGTCGCCTAGTTGACACCAGTAAATTGGATTATATTGTTTAAACAAACAATTAAAATTTTTTGGATGCTACCGCTTCCAGAATTATTCAAGAGTCGCCTTGTTGACTACTTGAATATATTGTTTTCCAGTTGAAGAGCCGTCTTGTTGACTACTTCAATTTCGGAAAAATAATCGACGATTATACTGGGAGTCGCCTAGTTGACTCCAGAAATCTGATTATATGGATGTTGTAAGTTGGAAGAGTCGCCGAGTTGACTTATTCTACTTTTATTTCCAATATTGTAGTAACAGATCGCCAAGTTGATAAGTTATTCCTTGAAAATTTCAAGTTTTTCGGGAATATGCTTAGAAATTTATTTGAGGCAAAATTCCCTTTGTTATGAATTTTGCTCAATATCTGAATTATTGAACAAGGTTTTCACAACTTTAACTCTAGAAGATTCGATCGCCAAGTTGATCGGGAATCTGTCTAGCAAAGTATGTGCAGAAATTAGTCGCCAAGTTGACTAGAATTTCATGCAATGGTCGGGGTCACCAAAATGTTTGTAGTTTTATTTTTATTATTTATAGGAATGGTTGCCCCTAGAACATACTCTAGTGACGATAGGTTGCTAAACCAACACTTAAATTGGTTTAACTCGGAGGGATCATGCGTATTAGGGCCAAAGACACAGCGATGCTCACTCGTAGAACGCAGAGTAGTTGAATACAAAAGTATTGCTTGAGTACTGATTTTATTAGGGCAAAAGGTCGGGTTTATATACACGTTTTCAGAGTCAAGGGGGGCACCATAGCAAAGAAGTGGTATGGGGCTGTTAGTTAAAAATACATTGCATTGCTTATGTTTTAAGATATACAAAGGTACAGAGTCATCATAATTATCTCCACACAAGGAGTTAATACGCTAGGGTTAGTAAAAATAGAAAAGGTAGCTCAGGCAGAGCTGGCGCTGTCCGTGAACATCAAGTGGCTTAGCGACTCAAGTGGTACGCTAACATACTCCCGGCCGTTGAACAGGTGTTCAACATCATCCAATGTTGATCTCAAAGGCGTCGGATACAGTCGTCTGGTGATGTCTTCTTGGTCAACGCTGGCCTCTCTGGTAAGTCGATGTCCTTTGAGGATGGCGAAGTTAACATAAAATATTATCATCCCAAGTGATAAAATTAGGGCGACATATGATGTTGTAGATCGACGATCTCGTTTGGCATTTTTATTTTTATTCTCGGAATCAATTCTTTACTGAGCTCATTTAATTCATTATAACTTAGCTTCAATGAATTATTTGGGTGTGAAACTTTAGGAAGCGGTGTTAAAGATTCATTCAGACTGCCAAATCGAGCATACGATAATTTCAATGTTCCAGTAGAGGTTACCTGATGGCCAATTACGCTCAGAAAAGGATTTCTTAGAGTGCACTTGATCATCACATACTGCTGATAACTCCATTGGTGATTTAATTGAAAATATCCATTGATTTTTTGTTCTTAATCTTTGCCATGAGAATGATTTCGTCGAACTTTTTTTTTGGCACAATGAGGGGTCGGCAGACTTCCAACGTGGAAATTAGTTGCCGTACCGACGCAAGTTTATTGTTTTTGAAAATTACAATCACAATCGCGAACTCAATCTAATCAATCATGTCGGGGTCACCTTGAAAGTTTAATACTAATTTGTATTAACAAAAACTACGCGACCTTGCGAAGTATTTGCGAAGTATTAGCGACGAAAGGGAGTGCAATCTTGATCGGATTCGATTTAATACTGATTTTAATTTCAATAATGATCTCTTAGAGCTAGGCTTATCTAAGGGGGGCGAGAGACGGGGCGAGAGACGGGGCGAATTCGCGAGAGCTAACGAAAGCTTTATTGACTCCCGCTCTCGCCTTAAAACTGGAGAGAATTTAGAATTTTAAATAAACGCGGCAAGTGCGCTGCCGTTGTGTCGGGAAAACTCGGACGTGGAGTTGACATGAAAAAATTAACCTTGCAGCAGTGTGAACGAAATTTAATGTTCGGACCACTGCTGAAGACCGACTGCGAAAGGGAGACGTACTTATCTTTTAGCGGAAAAATCACCGGAACTGCTGGTTGAATGACGGAAGGATATTCTTATCCAGCTCGACGGAACAAATGTTGTGGGGGGTCGATTCTGCCACTAAAAAACGTCTTGTAGTGCACCACAAAAATATCTCACGGCGCGAACTTAAAAGTGAACAAAAATTAAGAAGTCGGGGCCGTCGTCGTAAGTTCTTGGCGGTCATCTTTATTACTCTGCATACATGAGACCATGATACAAAAACATAAGGTAGTCTTGTCGGGAAAATCTGTTACCTCTACAATCATAACAATGAGTGCGAGTGAAATGGGCAGTGTTTAGTAAGTGCGACCAGAGCGACAATAGAATGCGTGGATTAACCCTTAATTGGTTCAGGGTTTCACAATAAAAGAGGTTTAATTTTTTTTCAAAAACTCCTATTTCCATTTTTCTTAGGATTAGATTGCACTTACTGAACAGTTTTGGGCTTGGAGGCCTCTTCTTCGTAAACCCGCTTCAGGCTAGCAAGGACTTTTTGATAATTTTCCGCAGTGACTTGAAATGCCCTAACTAACGAAATTAAATGATTAAATTTCTTAATATCGCAAATATATCGTCTTTGTGAACAAAAGTTTCAAAAAGGCTTATAAAATTTGTAAAATTCGGCAGGCGGCATTGAGGCGGGCGACTTGCCTGCGGAGCGGATTTTTCTACAGAATTTCGTTTAGCGTTATTTAACATTGAAATCAGTAATGAATTTGTTAAAACTGCACATTTAACATTGAAATCAGTAATGATTTTGTTAAAACTGCACACTCTTCCAACTCTTCGCGAAAGACATCATTTAGATCTCTCACTTCTATTTGGTTTTGAAGAAGTGAAGCATTTTCAATCTGCGAATTAAGGATTTCTAATCGACACTCTAGCTCAACCGGATTTACAAAAATTTTACCGTCATTTAAGTTGCGATACGTTAGGTTTATACTTTTCATGCAAATATCTCGTTTGTGTTTAAGTTCTTCGATATCCTTGGTTTCCATTGCCTTTATTTTTTATTTATTTATTTTCGGAATCGAAGAGGTTTTTAATATAAATATATTTTATTTTTATTAATACTGTGTATTTGCTTAATAATATATAAAACGACTAACGAAAATATGTCGAACGCACGCAGAGAGAGAAGTTCAACAAAATCTTAATTAGAGCTTTTAAAATTTTTTATGAAAAACCTACGACAGTACTATGAGCACACGCCAACGCTCAAGCGTACCGAAAACCAACGAACAAGCGTTAAAGCAGCCAACAATTGCACTGCTGCCGAGATCGAGAACGAAAACGACAAGGATAACTCGAAATCGCGGCAGTGGTGTCGGTGTGCGTGTGTATGTAAACGCGGCTAGCGGCTCAACTCCTAGACAAAGGCAAATGCAAACAGAGAATGATGGACTGACCGATAACTAAGGGCAACGAATATAATATAATAATATATAAGCCTGATGCTGAAAGGCGCGGGAAAAATTATGAAAAGCGCGTGTTTTTTGCTGCGATTTTCTCAATTTTTAAAAAATTGCTCTTTTTTCCAGCTTTTCAGCAATACCCAAAATTGGTGCTCACTACGACGAAAATGGGGGAATTAAGTTTGCACTTATTTGGGTCGAATTTTGTATTTTGTGTTTTAATGTCCAAAGCGATTAACTTTTGTATATTTTAAATATTTATGAATGTACAGTGGCTCACAGCTTATTTGACCCATCTTTTATATTCAAATTTAAGTGAGAATAACTTTTTAACTAAAGCAGATATTAAAAAAATATTATAAAAACGCATGTTTTTATTAAAATAACAAAAGGTTTGGTTGGCTCAAAATTGAATTTTTATGAAATTGTTAAAAACTTGAAGTTAAAACTAACTTACATTAGTTAGTTTAGGGCAATGGCGGGAGTACAATAAAGTTCTCTATCGCTTTCGGCGAAGTCGCCCCGTCTTCGCCAACTTTCGTTAAGCTAGGCTCTAAGTACTTTGTCGAAGTATAGAATAGACATTCGTTGAAATTGAATTGAGCCGTAGACACCTTTTTTCGTTTTCGTTCGTTTTTTTCACAACTAATAATTTTAGCAACCGCAGTTTTTTCGGTTTGAATACATTAGAAAACTATCTGATTTTTCATGGCGCCCCCGGGTGGACGTTAAAATGATTAATATTTATTTTTGGCAACTAGTGACAGTGACACATAAAAAAAATAAAGTGGAAGTGCAGGTCAAAGCACTCGAATTGCTTAGTGCTTTATTGTTGCCCGCGGCGTGTCGGTGTGGGTAGGAAAAATACACAGCAGCTCCTGCTTCAAGTCTGGGGCCGGTCGCGAAATACCCTGTTCGCCACAGAAGAATTGCTGCCAGAGGGATGCCCTGCGACTGCTCGATTTACAAGAGGAAAGCTGCAGCTGGATAGAAAGGCCCTAACGCAGAACCTGAGGTATTTGTGCAAAAATTAAAAGTTTGAGTTTATAAGAAAAACATTTAATTGTTTATTGTCTTGTGCTGAAGAATTGCACCTCGCTTTCAATTCTCGGCACAGACGTATCGATATAGTAGAGCTAGTTGTGCATGCATTTATTTATAATAAATAAAATAAAAATTATATTAAAATTGATTATATACACATACACATTATATAACATATTTAAACCGCCGTTGGATGCAACATTTAATTGTGTTATATTATTGCAATCACTGTCGCCCCCAATTTATTTATTGAAACTCGAAAATTAATAGTTGGTAAAATCATCCCAGCCGCTATACATAACCAATACATAAGCCCTCATATACAAGCAGCTGCAGCGTTGAACTTTTTCGTTTTCCTTTTTCGCAACAACGTTGTAATTGTTGTTGGACTTTCGGTTTGACGCGCTGACGGTCTAAGTGACGCGCCACCCTCCATTCGGACGGGTATACTGATTTTTACCGTCATTTGCAACCACTATTAATTTTGATACCTCGTGGCTCGATATTCAATTTAATATTTTTTTTCGTCGTTTTCGTTGTGCATAATTATTAAAATAATTTTTATAAACAAATTAAATTATTATTTACTCTTGTTTTTTGTTTCAAAAATGTATTTAACATTTTGTCGTCGTTCTAATTGAACAGTTATCCTGTTTAAAATTTATTTATTATACCCGTTACTCGTAGAGTAAAAGGGTATATTGTATTCGTGCAAAAGTATGTAACAGCTAGAAGGAAGCGTTTCCGACCCTATAAAGTATATATATTCTTGATCAGGGTCACTAGACGAGTCGATATAGCCATGTCCGTCTGTCCGTCTGTCTGTCCGTCTGTCCGTCTGTCTGTCCGTCTGTCTGTCCGTATGAACGCTGAGATCTCGGAAACTATAAAAGCTAGAAGATTGGCATTTTGCATGCAGATTCTAGGAGTTCCTACGCAGCGCAAGTTTGTTTCAAAAGGGTGCCACGCCCCCTTTAACGCCCACAATCGCTTATATACGATTTTAAAAATTTAAATATTTCGGAAAAGTAAAAATGCAGTTTTATTGTGTTTATCAATACATATCGAAATGTAGAAGAACTTTTTCAAGTCGGACCATTCGTTAAAAAGTTATGCGTGATCAAAGTTTCTATCTCCATCTCCCTCGCACTCCCTTTACCTGAGTAACGGGTATCTGATAGTCGGGGCACCCGACTATAGCGTTCTCTCTTGTTTTTTTTATTAATTTATTAATCTTTCAATAAATAATTTATTTATATATATTATACATATATATTTATTTTCGTGGCTTATATACAAATTAATTAAAAATGAGTCCAGATAAGCCAAAATCTCGTATATAGATTAAATGATCGAATAGAAGCCGGCCAGATTCCGATTCAAGAAGTATAACTAAATTGTCGGCTAGAGATTTTAAATGCCTCAATTATTAAGGCAACTCAAATACAAGAACAGATCGAAGATTTAGATGATGGCGATGAGTTCGGAGAAGAGTTGGAAGAGCTTTCAATAATAACCAAGGCAAAATTAATGTCGTTTATCTCAGCCTTGAAGACGGCAAGCGAAACCAAAATAATTGGATCAGCTTCTGTAGCCCCAACTCGAGCCCGACTTCTTAATTTGGCATTGCCGAAATTCAGCGGCAAATATTCGGAGTTTAAGAATTTCATTAGCCTTTTCGAAACTCTTGTTCATCAAGACGACAGCATTTCCGTTATTGTCTTTCTGGTGAAGCTTTGGGAACTATAAAGGCCTACCAAGTCACCGAGAGCAATTATGAAAGGGCTATTATCAGCCTGAAAAAAGTGTATAACGAATGTTTAATTTTTATGAATAATATTTCAACATTGTTTAGTCTTCCGAAAATAACGCAACAGTCAGCGTCGTCTTTAAGAAATATTATCGACACCGTATCATCTATATACGGTTCTTTGTTATCGATAGGAGTCGACACCAAGATTCCAAATACAATGTTGATCTATCTTGTTTTGAACAGAGTAGACCCAGTGACCAAACAAAAAAAATGAAAAGAACAATTAGATTATGAAAGGTTACCGCTTTGGTCCGATTTTGAAAAATGTTAAACCGCCGATACCAGCATTTATCCGCTGAAGAATCGACAAAACCAAAGCAAGATAAAGTCATCTAAATCCCAGCAAAGTTGTAACTATTGCAATGCAGGAGACCATATCCAAGCGAACTGTGGTCCTTTTGGTCGCCTTTCGGTAATGCAAAGGTTCGACTTTGTAAAATCTGCTTCCTTATGCACCAATTGTATGCGAAAGCGTCACACTGTTTCGAAATGCAAATTTAATAAATGTCGAGTTTGTGGCCGCTCGCATCACGTTTTACTGCATAGATATACAGTGTCCGAAAATAGCTTAGCGTTGCCACCACCCCAAGAGATTCTTTCTCCCTCTTTAAATCAAGATCAGCCTTCCACGTCACATGTTATGCATGCGACATCATTGGACAGAGTGATTTTAGCCACATCGATCGTAAGTGTTAGAACTAAAAACGGTGAATATATTTGGGCCAGAGCACTTCTTGACTCTGGGTCCCAAACGAATTTTATAACAGAGGACCTTGCTCACCGCTTACAGATCCGTAAAGAGGAGTCGTGTATAAACTTACTTGGTATTGGCGAGTCCAATTCTCAAGTTAAGAAAAAGGTACACACAATGGTGAAGTCGCGTATAAATGATAGTGAGTTCTCTTTCGATTTTTGGATTTTGAAATCAAGATTAGGATATCATCCTGACCAGTCGGTCAATATCAATGACTTGAAAATTCCAAAGAACCTACCAGTAGCAGACCCCTATTTCTACAAGCCACAAAGAATAGATATATGAACAGAATCATTTTTTGTACTATTAGCTGTTGGACAAATTAGACAAGGTCCTGACTTTCCAACTCTGTAGAAAACCCTCTTCGGCTGAGTTGTATCGGGTAGATATAAGGCATCTTCCCCTACAGAAGTTGTGAAAAGTTTCAGTTGTAGTGAAGAGGTTTTAGTGTCTATTGACAGCACTCTACAGAAGTTTTGGTCACTGGAAGAAATACCGTCTCTAAAGAAAATTCTGTCACCTGAGCAAAAGTTATGTTGAAGAGCACTACCTGAAGACTACTCAGGTTTTGCCATCAGGTCGATTTGAAATAAGACTGCCGTTTAAATCTGATTCAAATGAGTTAGGCAACTCTTTTGAAGTTGCAAAACGGCGGTTTTTGTCGCTTGAAAGAAGGCTGTCTCGAGACCCTGAGATTAAGAAAATGTACTTAGAAATTATGGAGGAGTACCTTTCCTTAGGTCATACGTCTCTTACAGATAAACTTCCTTCTGCTCCACATTATGTTATCCCACATCAATGTGTTCTGAGACCCCAAAGTACGTCAACCAAGTTACGTGTCGTTTTCGATACGTTTTGTAAATCGTCAAAAGTCTCTAAATGACATTTTGATGGTTGGGCCGACAATCCAAGATGAGTTGTACTCAACGTTACTGCGCTTCCGGCTGCATAGGTTCTCCCTGACCGCCGATGTAAAGAAAATGTATCGCCAAATGATGGTGAATGAAGCAGATAGGCAGTTTCAACTTATAGTGTGGAGAAGAGACCCCTCTGAGTCCTTGAGATTATACAAGCTCAACACCGTAACATATGGTAATGGACCAGCCCCGTTTTTGGCTATTCGGTGTTTAAAAAGGTTAAGTGAGTCTGCCAAACTTTCATTTCCTAGAGCTGCTAAGGTTATTGGATCCGACTTTTATGTCGATGATATGTTGACTGGTGCTGCATGCGTAGAGGAGTTAAAGACTATTAAGTCTGAAGTATCTCAGGTTCTTCAAACTGCAGGTTTTGAATTGACAAAGTGGTTTTCAAACTCACCTGACGTTACCGCATCTGAGAGCACAGTTAAATCCATACCCATCTCGGACTCAGAGTCAACTAAGGCGTTAGGAATATCGTGGTTGCCTAACGAAGATGCCTTCAAATTTCAAATTGACACTGCTGTCATGGGTACATACTATCGGTGACATCGAAGCTTTTTGACCCCCTCGGCTTATTAAGTCCTATTGTAATTAGAGGAAAGATCCTATTGAAGGAACTTTGGCTTAATAAGTTAGATTGGGATGAGTCGATTCCTATTCATTTGGAAACAGCTTGGAATATGATAAAAATTACATTGTCTAAATTAGAGGAAATATCTATTCCCCGGTTTGTGCATACCGATCCGATGTCACCGGTCCAATTACATGCCTTTGCTGACGCATCCTTAAGAGCTTATGGAGCTTACGTCTACATTCGTAGCAAAACTGCAGAAGGTTATAAAATATCGATGTTGACTTCAAAGTCTAAAGTAGCGCCGCTCAAGACTAAAACACTCCCAAGGCTTGAGTTATGTGCCGCTCACCTTCTCGCAGATCTCTGCCACAGAATCAAGCCCCTATTAAAGGTACATATCGAACGGATTGTTTATTGGTCGGATTCTGAAGTTACGCTTCATTGGATCCGGTCTCATCCATCTTCATTATCCACATTCGTATCGAATAGAGTAGCGGAGATTCAAGTGTGGTCAGGTGAAGCTACGTGGCGGCATGTTCCAACGAAACAAAACCCAGCAGATATTGTATCAAGAGGTTGTGACGTCAACGAAATTATACAGTCAATATGGTTTACTGGATCTGCGTTTTTAAAAGAAGAAGATGCAAACTGGCCCCAGAATGCACACTTTGAACTAGATGAAGAAGTCCTACTACAAGAATCGAGGAAGACTGCGGTCGGACTGACCGCTGCTGTAAGAAATTTGGATTTGGTAAATGTCATCGAGGGATTTTCGTCACACCTTAAACTGCTTCGGGTATTCGTTTATATGTTCCGCTTCATAAGAAAATGCAAAGACAAAAGTATGGTATTTGAAAAAACTTTGTCGCCGACTGATTATAATGAAGCTTTTCTAAAAATTGTCGAGATATTACAGAAGCACGAGTATCATGAAGAAAGAGAAAAAGTTCGTAAAGGATCCAGAGTTGGCCCAAGTCTTCAGCGATTGAATCCATTCATCCATGAAGACAAGGGGACTTGGTGTCACTTTTCTTTGTTGCGAGTTGGGGGGCGACTAGCTAATGCTCCTATATCATACTATGCCAAGTTTCCATTGTTGTTGACAAAACGCTCCCAATTTGTGCAGAGCTATGTGCGGCATCTTCACCATTCCAATTTTCATGTTGGTCCACGAGCCCTTGTGAGTCTCCTTCGACAGCGTATTTGGATCGTAAACGCTCAGGAGGTCTGCAGTCAGATAGTTCGATCATGCATACGCTGCTTTAAGTGTAAGCCTCGACTAATGACACAAATTATGGGAAATTTACCCGCAGATCGTCTCCGTGCTCTCCGCCCATTTGCTATATGTGGCGTCGATTTTTGTGGCCCTGTCTATACGACATTGAAAATTCGTGGTAGGCCTCCGTATAAGTCCTACATTGCGCTCTTCGTTTGTTTTGCGTCCAAAGCGGTTCATCTAGAAGCTGTTTCAGATTTAACCACAGATTCCTTTTTATTGGCTTTTCAAAAGTTCGTTGGGCGCCGAGGATGTCCCCAAGTCGTCCATTGCGACAACGGGACGAACTTCGTCGGAGCGAGTCGCCACTTCCGGGCCCTTCGAGAGAGGATAGAGGACGAAGCCGACGCGATACGCGAATTCGCATCAAAAAGCGGATGCGGATTTGTCTTCACACCACCGCGGGCTCCGCACATGGGAGGCAGGTGTCAAAACTGCCAAGAACCTACTTCTACGGGCGGTGGGCAGCGCGCTCCTAAGCGCAGAAGAGCTGGGGACAGTCCTCATGGGAATCGAGGCGGTGATGAACTCCCGGCCGCTCGGAGCAATCAGCAGCGACCCAAGCGACGGAGAGGCGCTGACACCCGGCCACCTACTGACAGGCGGGCCGCTACTCGCCACACCAGCACTCCGGACCCCGGACCAGGAAGGTCTCAACTGCTTGCGGCGATGGCGGGTTGTCTCGTCAGTCAGGCAAATGTTCTGGCGGCGATGGTCCCGGGAATATGTCCTGGGCCTCTAAATACGGGGCAAGTGGCACCAGCAGCAGCCCAACATCAGCGAGGGAGATCTCGTCCTCGTGGCCGAGGACAACCTGCCGCCCCAACAATGGTTCCTCGGCAGAATAGTCGCCAGGCACGCAGGGGAGGACGGCATGGTCAGGGTCGTCGACGTGCGGACTAGTAGAGGAGGCCTTTTCCGGCGGGCCATTCATAAGTTGGCGCCGCTTGTGTGAAGCCCGATGGGTGTTCAACGGGGCCGGTGTTCGCTCAAACTTGAATCATATTGAATTTGTTAAAAATAAAAACTTGAAGTTTAGTGTAAGTTAGTATAGGGCGAAGGCGGGAGTACAATAAAGCTCTCTCTCGCTCTCGGCGAAGTCGCCCCGTCTTCGCCAACCTTCGTTAAGCTAGGCTCTAAGTACTTTGTCGAAGTATAGAATATCTGATTTTTCAGGTTTTATAATTATTCAACTAAAAAGAAAAATACTGCAGTTTTCTATGTCACTGCTTATTTGACCCATTTCTTAAATTAATTAAAATTAAAAAAATAACGAAAGATTATACATATTTTAATATTTTGCCCCCCTTCTGGTCTATGACCATTTTGAGGCGTTTTTCTGGAGGTATTTTGGCCCACCATCAAGGCAATTTTGAGATCGTTTTTGTTCTATATCTGCCTTTTATTTCTAAAATAGATAACAGGTTTTCTATGAGGTTTATGTCTGGTGATTGTGCTGGTGGTTTCATCACGTAGGGGCACTTATATATGAGCCAAGTTTGAACGATTCCCGAGGTATGCTTGGTATCGTTGTCTTGGTAAAAGGGAAATGATTCCTTTACACCCAAATCCTCGGGGCTTTGGATCAAATTATCCTTCAGTATTTGAGGTAAGCCATTTTGTCCATTGTTGACTCAATAAACTGTAGCCTTCCAACACCTGCAGCCGACATACAGGCCCACAGCATTACATGGCCACCGCCATGCTTTACCGTCGCCTTCAGGTGTTTGTCTTCAAGCTCTGTATTGGGCTTTCTCCACACATTAGTTCGTCCATCGGAGCCAAAAATGTTAAATTTGGACTCATCAGAAACAATTACGTCGTTCCAGAATCCTATATCCTTTCCAATGTGTTCCTTTGCGAACCTTAAGCGGCTGGCTCTATTTTTTTTATTTATGAACGGCTTCTTGCGAGCAACTCGGCCATTAAAATCATGTTCTCTTAAAACACGTCTGACTGTTTCCGTGCTAAATTTTAGGCCGGTTATGTCCTGCATTTCAGTGGCTAATTTTGGTGCCGAAATCCTTGGATCTTTTTTGATTTTCTTGATAATTTCGCGTTCATCCGTTTCGGTGAAAATCTTATTTGGCGCTTTTCTGCCCTTGTCTTCCACGCGGTTTTCAAAAACGAATCTGTGGATGATGGCTTTAACAGTACCATCTGGTATGTTCACAATTTTAGCGATTTCTCGCCGGGAAACACCGTTTTTATGGTGTTTAAGGACCAATTCACGTTGTTCGATGGTTGTGCGTTTTCCCATGGTTAATTCCGTGCTTTCTCAAATAAGCTGTGACATAGAAAACTGCAGTATTTTTCTTTTTAGTTGAATAATTATAAAACCTTTTTTTATTTTAATAAAATTTAAGTTCTTTGTTATTCCTATAATACCCTCCGAAAAACCTGCGTTTTTATTTTATTAATATCTGCTTTAGTTAAAAAGTTATTCTCATTTAAATTTGAATATACAAGGTTCGTCAAATAAGCTGTGAGCCACTGTATATTTGACAGAATTAAAATTGTTAGTATGTACATGCAAAGTTTTATTTTCTTGGTTAGAATGCTCAAGTTGAAAGATGGGCCAAACACAATTAAAAAACGCCACAGATTAGCTTTACACTTTTTGCTCTCTATATCTGCTTGTCCAATTCGGGGCTTTAAACTTCCATTGATTCCATCTCAACAGCAGCAACAGAGGGTGGGTTCGGCAGACTTCCAACGCAGTTCCAAAAAAAAGAAATTAGTTGCAGTACCGACGCGAGTTTATTGTTTTTGAAAATTACTTTTCACAATCGCGAACTCTTTCCAATCAATCACGTCGGGGTCACCGTGAAAGTTTAATACTTTTTTGTATTGACAAAAACTACGCGACTTTAATTGGAGAGCGACGATTTTTTTATTTGCAAAGTATTAGCGACGAAAGCGACGGAAGGGAGTGCGATCTTGATCGGATTCGATTTAACACTGATTTTAATTTCAATAATGATCTCTCAGAGCTAGGCTTATCTAAGGGTGGCGAGAGACGGGGCAAATACTTCCACTAAAAAACTCCTTGTAGTGCACCACAAAAAAATCCCTCAGCGCGAACGCAAAAGTGAACAAAAATTAAGAAGTCGGGGGCGTCGTGTTAAGTTCTTGTCGGTAAGTTTTATTACTCTGCATACATGAGACCATGATACAAAAACATAAGGGAAAATCTGTTACCTCTGCAATCATAACAATGAGTGCGAGCGAAATGGACACTGTTTGGTAAGAGCGAGCAGAGCGACAATAGAATGCGTGGATTAACCCTTAGATGATTCAGGGTTTCTTTGCCTTTCACAATAAAAGAGGTTTATTTTTTTTTCATAATTAAATATTTTATAGTATTGAATTTGAAATTCAATATTCAAACTTTTGTTAAGATTCTTAATTCTAAAATATATTCTAATCTTAAAATAAAACATTTATATGTCAAAGAGTCATGTTGCACAAGGGTTAATTCTTTAAAAATTTGGTCCGCAGACAACATTTCTCTTCAAAAAACGAACACGCACTGACCAAAACCCGAACATTTCGACAGACGACGAGACTACCTTATGTTATTGTGTCATCCATGAAAACCGCGCCCCCGCACGCTTTACTCCGCTGTAGCGAGAGCGGGAGATCGGCAGCGGCCGACCGAGGAGTTCGGATCCGAAAAACAACGCTCGCGCTCCGAAGCGCGGAAATTGCGAGAAAGCGAACGAGGGAGCGCTAGAGGGGCAAGAGCGAAAACTCGGAGAGCTCAGTGAGCAGCGGCGGTGCAGTGGGCCACTGACCTAAACAATAGGGAATATATACAAATCAAGCAGATAAGCCTAATAAAATAATTAAGTGAATCAGAATTCACAAAGACAACATTAAGTTTTAGGTAAAATGATTATTATTTTGTTTAACTTACTGAAAATGCATTCCTTATTGGCAGTTCAGAAATCATTGATTACTTGAATTACAAAATTGTTCTGTTCTAGGCTGTTCTTACTTATGAATAAAACGCTTATTTATTCTACGGAACTAATTAACGTTTGTATAAGGAAATAATAAAATTAAATACTGTTTGGAAATTGTTAGCTGGAACTCCACACCATGACGATTTCATTATGGTGTACAATTAATGACTCAATGGAAAGAAATAATAAATCAATTCCAAATTGTTCAACAAAATAAATACATTCAAAAATTCAGAAAACTCGCTTAAAGGAGTCTGCCGGTATACAAAGAAATAAAAAAAAAAGAAAGGAAAGCTAACTTCGGGCGGAGCCGAAGTTGATATACCCTTGCAGGATATTATGTAAATTATACTCTCCATATATATGATGCATTCTGTTTAGGTCAGTGGCCCACTGCATTGGCGCTGGACACTGAGCTCTCCGAGCTTTCGCTCTCGCCCCTCTTGCGCTCCCTCACTCGCCTCTCGCAACGTCCGCGCTCCAGAGTGCGAACTTCGGGTTTCGCATCCGAACTCCTCGGACGGCCGCTGCCGATCTCCCGCTCTCGCTTGAACGGAGTAAAGCGGGCGGGAGCGCGGTTTTAGTTTTAAGTTTTAATTAGTCTCTTGTATGCAGCTGAACTAAATACATTGATCTATACCACGACGCCCCCGACTTCATCAATTTTCTTTCATCTTCCATTACGTTTGCGCCGTGGGAATCTGTGCTGTGCCTCAAGTGTTTTTTTGTGGAAGGATCGCCCTCTACAAACATTTTGGTCCTTCGAGCCGGATAAGGATATCCGTCTGCCATTCGACCAGCAGCTCCTGTGATTTCTTCCGCAAAAAAGATAAGTACGAGCATTTTCCGACTCCCTCTCGCTGCCGGTCTTTAGCAGTGGTTCGAACATTAAATTTCGTTCACACTGCAGTAAGATTTTTTTTCGTGTCAACTCCACGTCCGAGTTTTCCCGACACAACGGCAGTCGAGAAATTTAACATTTAACAATTTTCTATCCGTCTCCGCTTTGTGTGCGTCGCCATACTCCTTGCCGTTTTCCTTTCGTTCCCCGTTGTACATCAACTTGCCAACGGTCAAGGTATACATATGTGCATCCAGACATACACATACACGCGCGTGACAACTTGTGTACATAGTGCAGTGCAATTCTGCCTCCAAAAAAAATACGACAAAAAGTGAAATTGTGTGGTGGAAAATAAAAAGGCATAACTAATATCAGTCACTCGGTGTGAAGTAATTTCGGGAGTTTCCCTGTTCGCCGTACAATCCGCCGCTGTCGAGATATTTTTTTGCCTTGTGTTTTTTTTTTCTCTCCACATAATTTTATCTGTTCCGTCACTTCAAATACAGTCCACTCTTCGACGCTCTACTGTACCGATATACACTTACACATAAACGCATGCCTGCCCATATCTACATAGAACTATTTTCTGCCTCCACATACAGGAACATACACATATCCATAAACGCATGCATGCCCATATCTACATAAATATATTTTCTGCCTCCACATTCAGGAACATAAAATAAAATAAATTCAAATCCACACGGGTGCGACCGTGATTGTTTTTTCTCCAAATTGCCGCATTAACCACCGCAGCGGCCGTGTTGTTATTGTTGCTGTTTTTTTTTCTTCTCTCTCTCTACCGCGCCCTCACGCATGCACTGCGCTGCCGACCGGCATAACCCAGTGAACGCTTCTCCCGAACCAAAGCCAAGGTTTTTTAATTCCACCATTCCGGCTCCGAGAAAAAAAATAAGTATTTATAATTATAATTATTATTTAATTATACAAATTATTAATTCATAATTATAATTACTATTTAATTATAAATATTATTTAATTATTTCCAAAAGCAAAGTAATTAATTTATTTAATGGATTAATTAATTTATTTTTATTGCGGTTTTCCGGATTTTTTTTTGCAATCAAAGATATTTTCCAAACCCAAAAAAAAAAAAAAATAAATAAAAACCTTAATACAATAAAATTATTTGGCAACACTAACTAAGGGAAAAATTAAAATAAACAAAAAAAACAGAAGTCAACAAAGGGAGTAACAAGATATACAAATATATAAACAATCAATACAGTTTCATCGATTTCCAAATATTTTCTTCCGATTCTTCTCGTTGTTTATGGCACTGTGCTTTCTACTCCGCACAAATTAACAGTGTGACCGTTCTCTGTGGCTTTCTTTTCTTTTGCGTGCGTTCATTGGCAGCGACGACCAACTCGCTGGCGGCTCAGATCGCGCCGAGAGCTTAACGGTGAATATCCTCACGTTCTGAACGAGACGCCCCTTGCTCAGGTCAGTCGACAAGAGCTGATCCGCAAAGTTCGAGTCCAAGAATGCCCACGGGAGACGACAAGAAACCGAGGTCGATCCCATCTATCCGTTTGGACAGGTTCCAATCCGCGTCCCCGCGGCCGTCTCAATTAACACCAAAGGCGGCCATTGCCATTCCAAGGGCAAAAAGCGACGAGTCCGTCGAGACTATCTCCGGTCCCCCGTCAAGGCTTTCTCGGTCGGTGTCCAAGATGGCTCAAACTGCGATAGACATCGCCCTCAAAAAGTTTATTGCCACAACAGACCGGGTTAGCCAATTTCAAGCGGATATTCATACTCCGAGCGCCGCTGAACCAGAACGACTTTCCCCTGGCATGTGCCAAGTCCATCGGGACCAAATCCGAGCCTTGTGGGAAAAGGTGGAGAAGAGCTATGAAAGTTGCTCCGATCTTCTTTCCGCGTCCACCGACAGTACGGCCACCTCGACAGTGCTTGAATCCAAGTACAGTTACTGCTACTCCGTATATTCGAGATGTTTGGTCCAACTTCAGGACATAATAGACAAGGCCGCCTCCCAGCCCATTCAGGCTGCTGTCAGTGTTCCAACACCGCCGTCTACGGGCTGTCGTTTGCCACCAGTCGACACCGAAGTTTTCGCTGGTGATTACCTGCGTTGGCCCACCTTCAGAGATCTTTTTACCGCGATATACATACACAACTCGCGTCTTACACCGGTAGAGAAGTTGTTCCACCTATTGTCCAAAACAAGTGGCGATGCGCACGCCATTGTTTCCAAAGCCCCGCTGACCAACGAAGGGTTTATCTCCGCGTGGCGAAGCCTCACCGACCGCTTCGAAAATCGGCGGCTATTAGTCAATAGCCAGCTAAAAATCCTCTTCAACATTCAGGCAGTACCCCAAGAGTCCGGAGCCGCTCTGAAGGAGCTGCAAGGGACAATCCAAAGTTGCCTGACAGCCTTAGAGATGTCCTCTATTCAAGTCGAGACTTGGGATTGTCTCCTGGTTTACATGGTTTCTTTAAAGCTTCCCAAAATCACGCTTTCGATGTGGGAGCAATCCATTCACAACAAGGCTGAGATTCCAACATGGAATGAGTTAGACTCGTTCTTGACAGAGCGTCATCGCACTCTGGAGGCTATCGATGACATCAGGCCTAGCAGTTCGGGTCAGGTTCCGCCAAGGTCGACACCTGCGAGCGCCCCAGCGCGTAGGCTTAATTCCTACGAAGCCAGAGTGACTCCAGCCCCAAGAGGGTGCGATCTCTGCTCCAGAGAGAATCATCCTGTTCGCTTATGTCCGCGCTTCCTTGAGATGGATGTAAATGGTCGCTCCGACTACATTAAGAAAAAGCAGCTTTGCCTGAACTGATTTGCACGAGGGCACTTGCAACGGGATTGCACTAGCGCCCATAGCTGCTTCACGTGCCACAGCCGTCATCACACCCTCCTGCACCGCGGTAATCCAATCGCGGCCGCTCCAAGTCCGTCTGCGCCATCCAGGTCTCGACCCGCGCCTACTACAAGAGCCCCACAGAGGATCATTCTGATGTGCAAGTGTGCTTCGCTTCCGGCTCAAGAGCCATCTTACTGGGCACAGCCCTCATTAACATTTGCCATTTAGGGTGCAATTTCCAGGCGCGTGCCCTAATCGACTCTGGTTCCGAGGCAACCTTTATTACGGAGAGACTTTTCAACCTCGTCAAGTCTCTGGTCTTAATCAAACCGTTGCCGCTCAGTCCACGAAACTGTGTCATTTTTCTATTCGATCGCCTTCCAGACCCGGGCTGCATTTAGAAACTTCAGCTTACGTTCTTCCGCAGCTGGCCGGGAATCTGCCTTCGTATCCAGTCCCTCGAGACCTTCTTAAGGGAATTCCTGACATCCCCCTTGCAGATCCCAAGTTCTTCGAGAGCTCCCAAATCGATGTCTTGATAGGAGCCGATATTCTTCCGTCCATCCTCCTCGGCAACGCCAGGGCTAACATTTGCGGTTCACTTCTCGGCCAGGAAACCATTTTTGGATGGGTGTTGACAGGCCCCATATCTCCAGCGGCCCCCCGCAATTTGTCCGCCTTCTCCACTCGAGTTACCTGCGGACTCGACGACTCGTTGGATCATCTCCTTACCAAATTCTGGGAGGTGGAGGAAGTGCCCACACAGATAGTCCCCGAGTCTGATTCCGTCTGCGAACACAATTTTGTCCAGACTACAAGAAGGGACAATCGTGGCAAATACGTTGTGATGCTCCCCTTGAGCGATCCCGAGCATAATGGTTCCGAGCTCGCATCTTCACGATCCTTTGCTCTGGCTCAATTTCTGCGTAACGAGCAGCGCCTAAAAAGAGATCCTCCCCTGAAGGCCCGGTATGACTCTGTAATCCAAGAATACCTCGACTTAGGTCACATGGCCGTCATTTTGACGAGCAGTTCCGCCACGTACTACCTTCCACATCACGCCGTTCTTAAGCCCGAGAGCACAACCACTAAAGTGCGGGTGGTTTTCAACGCCTCTAGCCCTTCCGCAAACGGGACCAGTCTGAATGACATACTTTACGCGGGCCCGGTCTTACAATCCGACCTCACGATTCAAATCCTGAAGTGGCGATACTTTAGGGTTCGTTTTCAACGCCGACATCGAGAAGATGTATCGGCAAATTTGGGTAGACCCCCAGCATACTCCTTTGCAGCGTATTCTATTCCGCAATTCCGATGGGGAAATCCGCGACTACGAATTGAAAACAGTCACCTTCGGGGTCAATTGTGCCCCGTTCCTAGCGATCCGTGTCCTGCAACAGCTCGCTGACGACGAAGAGTCGAGGTATCCGCAGGCGAGTCGGATTATCCGACAGTTCATGTACGTCGACGACGTACTCGCGGGGGCAGACTCCAAAACCGAAGCGCAAGCGGCTATCCGCGAGCTCCAGGAAGCCCTGGATTCAGCAGGATTTCCCCTTAGAAAATGGACATCCAATAGCAAGGAGATTTTGGCCAACATCCAGAGTGACCATCTCCTTCGCGCGGACTTCCTTGAAATCGACGCAGAGAGCACGGCTAAAACTCTCGGAGTGCGGTGGAAGGCGACGTCTGACGAGTTTTTCTTCATTCCGCCCGAATTGACCTTGTCTTCAACATTCACAAAGCGTCAAGTCCTATCCCAAATCGCCAAACTATTTGATCCAGCGGGTTGGCTCGCCCCCTTCATAGTCCGGGCAAAGATGTTCATGCAGGACATTTGGCTCCAAAATCTAGGATGGGACGAGGCCCTCCCTCGAGATTTTTGCCAAAGATGGGTTGACTTCCTGGAAAATTACTCCGCTCTTGATCAGACTCGGAGAGCTCAGTGAGCAGCGGCGGTGCAGTGGGCCACTGACCTAAACAATAGGGAATATATACAAATCAAGCAGATAAGCCTAATAAAATAATTAAGTGAATCAGAATTCACAAAGACAACATTAAGTTTTAGGTAAAATGATTATTATTTTGTTTAACTTACTGAAAATGCATTCCTTATTGGCAGTTCAGAAATTATTGATTACTTGAATTACAAAATTGTTCTGTTCTAGGCTGTTCTTACTTATGAATAAAACGCTTATTTATTCTACGGAACTAATTAACGTTTGTATAAGGAAATAATAAAATTAAATACTGTTTGGAAATTGTTAGCTGGAACTCCACACCATGACGATTTCATTATGGTGTACAATTAATGACTCAATGGAAAGAAATAATAAATCAATTCCAAATTGTTCAACAAAATAAATACATTCAAAAATTCAGAAAACTCGCTTAAAGGAGTCTGCCGGTATACAAAGAAATAAAAAAAAAGAAAGGAAAGGCTAACTTCGGGCGGAGCCGAAGTTGATATACCCTCTGCAGGATATTATGTAAATTATACTCTCCATATATATGATGCATTCTGTTTAGGTCAGTGGCCCACTGCATTGGCGCTGGACACTGAGCTCTCCGAGCTTTCGCTCTCGCCCCTCTTGCGCTCCCTCACTCGCCTCTCGCAACGTCCGCGCTCCAGAGTGCGAACTTCGGGTTTCGCATCCGAACTCCTCGGACGGCCGCTGCCGATCTCCCGCTCTCGCTTGAACGGAGTAAAGCGGGCGGGAGCGCGGTTTTAGTTTTAAGTTTTAATTAGTCTCTTGTATGCAGCTGAACTAAATACATTGATCTATACCACGACGCCCCCGACTTCATCAATTTTCTTTCATCTTCCATTACGTTTGCGCCGTGGGAATCTGTGCTGTGCCTCAAGTGTTTTTTTGTGGAAGGATCGCCCCCTACAAACATTTTGGTCCTTCGAGCCGGATAAGGATATCCGTCTGCCATTCGACCAGCAGCTCCTGTGATTTCTTCCGCAAAAAATATAAGTACGAGCATTTTCCGACTCCCTCTCGCTGCCGGTCTTTAGCAGTGGTTCGAACATTAAATTTCGTTCACACTGCAGTAAGATTTTTTCGTGTCAACTCCACGTCCGAGTTTTCCCGACACAACGGCAGTCGAGAAATTTAACATTCCTTCAATTCCAAAAATTTTCTATCCGTCTCCGCTTTGTGTGCGTCGCCATACTCCTTGCCGTTTTCCTTTCGTTCCCCGTTGTACATCAACTTGCCAACGGTCAAGGTATATATATGTGCATCCAGACATACACATACACGCGCGTGACAACTTGTGTACATAGTGCAGTGCAATTCTGCCTCCAAAAAAATACGACAAAAAGTGAAATTGTGTGGTGGAAAATAAAAAGGCATAACTAATATCAGTCACTCGGTGTGAAGTAATTTCGGGAGTTTCCCTGTTCGCCGTACAATCCGCCGCTGTCGAGATATTTTTTTGCCTTGTGTTTTTTTTTTCTCCACATAATTTTATCTGTTCCGTCACTTCAAATACAGTCCACTCTTCGACGCTCTACTGTACCGATATACACTTACACATAAACGCATGCCTGCCCATATCTACATAGAACTATTTTCTGCCTCCACATACAGGAACATACACATATCCATAAACGCATGCATGCCCATATCTACATAAATATATTTTCTGCCTCCACATTCAGGAACATAAAATAAAATAAATTCAAATCCACACGGGTGCGACCGTGATTGTTTTTTCTCCAAATTGCCGCATTAACCACCACAGCGGCCGTGTTGTTATTGTTGCTGTTTTTTTTTTCTCTCTACTGCGCCCTAACCTACGCATGCACTGCGCTGCCGACCGGCATAACCCAGTGAACGCTTCTCCCGAACCAAAGCCAAGGTTTTTAAATTCCACCATTCCGGCTCCGAAAAAAAAAATAAGTATTTATAATTATAATTATTATTTAATTATACAAATTATTAATTCATAATTATAATTACTATTTAATTATAAATATTATTTAATTATTTCCAAAAGCAAAGTAATTAATTTATTTAATGGATTAATTAATTTATTTTTCCGGATTTTTTTTTTGCAATCAAAGATATTTTCCAAACCCAAAAAAAAAAAATAAATAAAAACCTTAATACAATAAAATTATTTGGCAACACTAACTAAGGGAAAAATTAAAATAAACAAAAAAAAACAGAAGTCAACAAAGGTAGTAACAAGATATACAAATATATAAACAATCAATACAGTTTCATCGATTTCCAAATATTTTCTTCCGATTCTTCTCGTTGTTTATGGCACTGTGCTTTCTACTCCGCACAAATTAACAGTGTGACCGTTCTCTGTGGTTTTTTTTGCGTTCGTTCATTTGCAGCGACGACCAACTCGCTGGCGACTCAGATCGCGCCGAGAGCTTAACGGTGAATATCCTCACGTTCCGAACGAAACGTCCCTTGCTCAAGTCAGTCGACAAGAGCTGATCCGCAGAGTTCGAGTCCAAGAATGCCCACGGGAGATGACAAGAAACCGAGGTCGATCCCATCTATCCGTTTGGACAGGTTCCAATCCGCGTCCCCGCGGCCGTCTCAATTAACACCAAAGGCGGCCATTGCCATTCCAAGGGCAAAAAGCGACGAGTCCGTCGAGACTATCTCCGGTCCCCCGTCAAGGCTTTCTCGGTCGGTGTCCAAGATGGCTCAAACTGCGATAGACATCGCCCTCAAAAAGTTTATTGCCACAACAGACCGGGTTAGCCAATTTCAAGCGGATATTCATACTCCGAGCGCCGCTGAACCAGAACGACTTTCCCCTGGCATGTGCCAAGTCCATCGGGACCAAATCCGGGCCCTGTGGGAAAAGGTGGAGAAGAGCTATGAAAGTTGCTCCGATCTTCTTTCCGCGTCCACCGACAGTACGGCCACCTCGACAGTGCTTGAATCCAAGTACAGTTACTGCTACTCCGTATATTCGAGATGTTTGGTCCAACTTCAGGACATAATAGACAAGGCCGCCTCCCAGCCCATTCAGGCTGCTGTCAGTGTTCCAACACCGCCGTCTACGGGCTGTCGTTTGCCACCAGTCGACACCGAAGTTTTCGCTGGTGATTACCTGCGTTGGCCCACCTTCAGAGATCTTTTTACCGCGATATACATCCACAACTCGCGTCTTACACCGGTAGAGAAGTTGTTCCACCTATTGTCCAAAACAAGTGGCGATGCGCACGCCATTGTTTCCAAAGCCCCGCTGACCAACGAAGGGTTTATCTCCGCGTGGCGAAGCCTCACCGACCGCTTCGAAAATCGGCGGTTATTAGTCAATAGCCAGTTGAAAATCCTCTTCAACATTCAGGCAGTACCCCAAGAGTCCGGAGCCGCTCTGAAAGAGCTGCAAGGCACAATCCAAAGTTGCCTGACAGCCTTAGAGATGTCCTCTATTCAAGTCGAGACTTGGGATTGTCTCCTGGTGTATATGGTTTCTTTAAAGCTTCCCAAAATCACGCTTTCGATGTGGGAGCAATCCATTCACAACAAGGCTGAGATTCCAACATGGAATGAGTTAGACTCGTTCTTGACAGAGCGTCATCGCACTCTGGAGGCTATCGATGACATCAGGCCTAGCAGTTCGGGTCAGTTTCCGCCAAGGTCGACACCTGCGAGCGCCCCAGCGCGTAGGCTTAATTCCTACGAGGCCAGAGTGACTCCAGCCCCAAGAGGGTGCGATCTCTGCTCCAGAGAGAATCATCCTGTTCGCTTATGTCCGCGCTTCCTTGAGATGGATGTAAATGGTCGCTCCGACTACATTAAGAAAAAGCAGCTTTGCCTGAACTGTTTTGCACGAGGGCACTTGCAACGGGATTGCACTAGGCCCATAGCTGCTTCACGTGCCACAGCCGTCATCACACCCTCCTGCACCGCGGTAATCCATTCGCGGCCGCTCCAAGTCCGTCTGCGCCATCCAGGTCTCGACCCGCGCCTACTACAAGAGGCACGAGCGCCACAGAGGATCACTCTGATGTGCAAGTGTGCTTCGCTTCCGGCTCAAGAGCCGTCCTACTGGGCACAGCCCTCATTAACATTTGCCATTTAGGGTGCAATTTCCAGGCGCGAGCCCTGATCGACTCTGGTTCCGAGGCAACCTTTATTACGGAGAGACTTTTCAACCTCGTCAAACTTCCATTCAAGACTATCCAGGCCCAAGTCTCTGGTCTTAATCAAACCGTTGCCGCTCAGTCCACGAAACTCTGTCATTTTTCTATTCGATCGCCTTCCAGACCCGGGCTGCATTTAGAAACTTCAGCTTACGTTCTTCCGCAGCTGGCCGGGAATCTGCCTTCGTATCCAGTCCCTCGAGACCTTCTTAAGGGAATTCCTGACATCCCCCTTGCAGATCCCAAGTTCTTCGAGAGCTCCCAAATCGATGTCTTGATAGGAGCCGATATTCTTCCGTCCATCCTCCTCGGCAACGCCAGGGCTAACATTTGCGGTTCACTTCTCGGCCAGGAAACCATTTTTGGATGGGTGTTGACAGGCCCCATATCTCCAGCGGCCCCCGCAATTTGTCCGCCTTCTCCACTCGAGTTACCTGCGGACTCGACGACTCGTTGGATCATCTCCTTACCAAATTCTGGGAGGTGGAGGAAGTGCCCACACAGATAGTCCCCGAGTCTGATTCCGTCTGCGAACACAATTTTGTCCAGACTACAAGAAGGGACAATCGTGGCAAATACGTTGTGATGCTCCCCTTGCGCGATCCCGAGCATAATGGTTCCGAGCTCGCATCTTCACGATCCTTTGCTCTGGCTCAATTTCTGCGTAACGAGCAGCGCCTAAAAAGAGATCCTCCCCTGAAGGCCCGGTATGACTCTGTAATCCAAGAATACCTCGACTTAGGTCACATGGCCGTCATTTTGACGAGCAGTTCCGCCACGTACTACCTTCCACATCACGCCGTTCTTAAGCCCGAGAGCACAACCACTAAAGTGCGGGTGGTTTTCAACGCCTCTAGCCCTTCCGCAAACGGGACCAGTCTGAATGACATACTTTACGCGGGCCCGGTCTTACAATCCGACCTCACGATTCAAATCCTGAAGTGGCGATACTTTAGGTTCGTTTTCAACGCCGACATCGAGAAGATGTATCGGCAAATTTGGGTAGACCCCCAGCATACTCCTTTGCAGCGTATTCTATTCCGCAATTCCGATGGGGAAATCCGCGACTACGAATTGAAAACAGTCACCTTCGGGGTCAATTGTGCCCCGTTCCTAGCGATCCGTGTCCTGCAACAGCTCGCCGACGACGAAGAGTCGAGGTATCCGCAGGCGAGTCGGATTATCCGACAGTTCATGTACGTCGACGACGTACTCGCGGGGGCAGACTCCAAAACCGAAGCGCAAGCGGCTATCCGCGAGCTCCAGGAAGCCCTGGATTCAGCAGGATTTCCCCTTAGAAAATGGACATCCAATAGCAAGGAGATTTTGGCCAACATCCAGAGTGACCATCTCCTTCGCGCGGACTTCCTTGAAATCGACGCAGAGAGCACGGCTAAAACTCTCGGAGTGCGGTGGAAGGCGACGTCTGACGAGTTTTTCTTCATTCCGCCCGAATTGACCTTGTCTTCAACATTCACAAAGCGTCAAGTCCTATCCCAAATCGCCAAACTATTTGATCCAGCGGGTTGGCTCGCCCCCTTCATAGTCCGGGCAAAGATGTTCATGCAGGACATTTGGCTCCAAAATCTAGGATGGGACGAGGCCCCCCCTCGAGATTTTTGCCAAAGATGGGTTGACTTCCTGGAAAATTACTCCGCTCTTGATCAGACTCGGGAGAGCTCAGTGAGCAACGGCGGTGCAGTGGGCCACTGACCTAAACAATAGGGAATATATACAAATCAAGCAGATAAGCCTAATAAAATAATTAAGTGAATCAGAATTCACAAAGACAACATTAAGTTTTAGGTAAAATGATTATTATTTTGTTTAACTTACTGAAAATGCATTCCTTATTGGCAGTTCAGAAATTATTGATTACTTGAATTACAAAATTGTTCTGTTCTAGGCTGTTCTTACTTATGAATAAAACGCTTATTTATTCTACGGAACTAATTAACGTTTGTATAAGGAAAATAATAAAATTAAATACTGTTTGGAAATTGTTAGCTGGAACTCCACACCATGACGATTTCATTATGGTGTACAATTAATGACTCAATGGAAAGAAATAATAAATCAATTCCAAATTGTTCAACAAAATAAATACATTCAAAAATTCAGAAAACTCGCTTAAAGGAGTCTGCCGGTATACAAAGAAATAAAAAAAAAAGGAAAGGTAAGCTAACTTCGGGCGGAGCCGAAGTTGATATACCCTTGCAGGATATTATGTAAATTATACTCTCCATATATATGATGCATTCTGTTTAGGTCAGTGGCCCACTGCATTGGCGCTGGACACTGAGCTCTCGAGCTCTCTCTCGCCCCCCTTGCGCTCCCTCACTCGCCTCTCGCAACGTCCGCGCTCCAGAGTGCGAACTTCGGGTTTCGCATCCGAACTCCTCGGACGGCCGCTGCCGATCTCCCGCTCTCGCTTGAACGGAGTAAAGCGGGCGGGAGCGCGGTTTTAGTTTTAAGTTTTAATTAGTCTCTTGTATGCAGCTGAACTAAATACATTGATCTATACCACGACGCCCCCGACTTCATCAATTTTCTTTCATCTTCCATTACGTTTGCGCCGTGGGAATCTGTGCTGTGCCTCAAGTGTTTTTTTGTGGAAGGATCGCCCCCTACAAACATTTTGGTCCTTCGAGCCGGATAAGGATATCCGTCTGCCATTCGACCAGCAGCTCCTGTGATTTCTTCCGCAAAAAAGATAAGTACGAGCATTTTCCGACTCCCTCTCGCTGCCGGTCTTTAGCAGTGGTTCGAACATTAAATTTCGTTCACACTGCAGTAAGATTTTTTTTCGTGTCAACTCCACGTCCGAGTTTTCCCGACACAACGGCAGTCGAGAAATTTAACATTCCTTCAATTCCAAAAAATTTTCTATCCGTCTCCGCTTTGTGTGCGTCGCCATACTCCTTGCCGTTTTCCTTTCGTTCCCCGTTGTACATCAACTTGCCAACGGTCAAGGTATATATATGTGCATCCAGACATACACATACACGCGCGTGACAACTTGTGTACATAGTGCAGTGCAATTCTGCCTCCAAAAAAATACGACAAAAAGTGAAATTGTGTGGTGGAAAATAAAAAGGCATAACTAATATCAGTCACTCGGTGTGAAGTAATTTCGGGAGTTTCCCTGTTCGCCGTACAATCCGCCGCTGTCGAGATATTTTTTTGCCTTGTGTTTTTTTTTCTCTCCACATAATTTTATCTGTTCCGTCACTTCAAATACAGTCCACTCTTCGACGCTCTACTGTACCGATATACACTTACACATAAACGCATGCCTGCCCATATCTACATAGAACTATTTTCTGCCTCCACATACAGGAACATACACATATCCATAAACGCATGCGTGCCCATATCTACATAAATATATTTTCTGCCTCCACATTCAGGAACATAAAATAAAATAAATTCGAATCCACACGGGTGCGACCGTGATTGTTTTTTCTCCAAATTGCCGCATTAACCACCGCAGCGGCCGCGTTGTTATTGTTGCTGTTTTTTTTTTTCTTCTATCTCTCTACCCCGCACTCACGCATGCACTGCGCTGCCGACCGGAATAACCCAGTGAACGCTTCTCCCGAACCAAAGCCAAGGTTTTTTAATTCCACCATTCCGGCTCCGAGAAAAAAAAATAAGTATTTATAATTATAATTATTATTTAATTTTACAAATTATTAATTCATAATTATAATTACTATTTAATTATAAATATTATTTAATTATTTCCAAAAGCAAAGTAATTAATTTATTTAATGGATTAATTAATTTATTTTTATTGCGGTTTTCCGGATTTTTTTTTGCAATCAAAGATATTTTCCAAACCCAAAAAAAAAAAAATAAATAAAAACCTTAATACAATAAAATTATTTGGCAACACTAACTAAGGGAAAAATTAAAATAAACAAAAAAAACAGAAGTCAACAAAGGGAGTAACAAGATATACAAATATATAAACAATCAATACAGTTTCATCGATTTCCAAATATTTTCTTCCGATTCTTCTCGTTGTTTATGGCACTGTGCTTTCTACTCCGCACAAATTAACAGTGTGACCGTTCTCTGTGGCTTTCTTTTCTTTTTGCGTGCGTTCATTGGCAGCGACGACCAACTCGCTGGCGACTCAGATCGCGCCGAGATATTAACGGTGAATATCCTCACGTTCTGAAAGAGACGCCCCTTGCTCAGGTCAGTCGACAAGAGCTGATCCGCAAAGTTCGAGTCCAAGAATGCCCACGGGAGACGACAAGAAACCGAGGTCGATCCCATCTATCCGTTTGGACAGGTTCCAATCCGCGTCCCCGCGGCCGTCTCAATTAAACCAAAGGCGGCCATTGCCATTCCAAGGGCAAAAAGCGACGAGTCCGTCGAGACTATCTCCGGTCCCCCGTCAAGGCTTTCTCGGTCGGTGTCCAAGATGGCTCAAACTGCGATAGACATCGCCCTCAAAAAGTTTATTGCCACAACAGACCGGGTTAGCCAATTTCAAGCGGATATTCATACTCCGAGCGCCGCTGAACCAGAACGACTTTCCCCTGGCATGTGCCAAGTCCATCGGGACCAAATCCGAGCCTTGTGGGAAAAGGTGGAGAAGAGCTATGAAAGTTGCTCCGATCTTCTTTCCGCGTCCACCGACAGTACGGCCACCTCGACAGTGCTTGAATCCAAGTACAGTTACTGCTACTCCGTATATTCGAGATGTTTGGTCCAACTTCAGGACATAATAGACAAGGCCGCCTCCCAGCCCATTCAGGCTGCTGTCAGTGTTTCAACACCGCCGTCTACGGGCTGTCGTTTGCCACCAGTCGACACCGAAGTTTTCGCTGGTGATTACCTGCGTTGGCCCACCTTCAGAGATCTTTTTACCGCGATATACATACACAACTCGCGTCTTACACCGGTAGAGAAGTTGTTCCACCTATTGTCCAAAACAAGTGGCGATGCGCACGCCATTGTTTCCAAAGCCCCGCTGACCAACGAAGGGTTTATCTCCGCGTGGCGAAGCCTCACCGACCGCTTCGAAAATCGGCGGTTATTAGTCAATAGCCAGCTAAAAATCCTCTTCAACATTCAGGCAGTACCCCAAGAGTCCGGAGCCGCTCTGAAGGAGCAAGGGACAATCCAAAGTTGCATGACAGCCTTAGAGATGTCCTCTATTCAAGTCGAGACTTGGGATTGTCTCCTGGTTTACATGGTTTCTTTAAAGCTTCCCAAAATCACGCTTTCGATGTGGGAGCAATCCATTCACAACAAGGCTGAGATTCCAACATGGAATGAGTTAGACTCGTTCTTGACAGAGCGTCATCGCACTCTGGAGGCTATCGATGACATCAGGCCTAGCAGTTCGGGTCAGGTTCCGCCAAGGTCGACACCTGCGAGCGCCCCAGCACGTAGGCTTAATTCCTACGAGGCCAGAGTGACTCCAGCCCCAAGAGGGTGCGATCTCTGCTCCAGAGAGAATCATCCTGTTCGCTTATGTCCGCGCTTCCTTGAGATGGATGTAAATGGTCGCTCCGACTACATTAAGAAAAAGCAGCTTTGCCTGAACTGATTTGCACGAGGGCACTTGCAACGGGATTGCACTAGCGCCCATAGCTGCATCACGTGCCACAGCCGTCATCACACCCTCCTGCACCGCGGTAATCCATTCGCGGCCGCTCCAAGTCCGTCTGCGCCATCCAGGTCTCGACCCGCGCCTACTACAAGAGCCCCACAGAGGATCATTCTGATGTGCAAGTGTGCTTCGCTTCCGGCTCAAGAGCCATCTTACTGGGCACAGCCCTCATTAACATTTGCCATTTAGGGTGCAATTTCCAGGCGCGTGCCCTAATCGACTCTGGTTCCGAGGCAACCTTTATTACGGAGAGACTTTTCAACCTCGTCAAACTTCCATTCAAGACTATCCAGGCCCAAGTCTCTGGTCTTAATCAAACCGTTGCCGCTCAGTCCACGAAACTCTGTCATTTTTCTATTCGATCGCCTTCCAGACCCGGGCTGCATTTAGAAACTTCAGCTTACGTTCTTCCGCAGCTGGCCGGGAATCTGCCTTCGTATCCAGTCCCTCGAGACCTTCTTAAGGGAATTCCTGACATCCCCCTTGCAGATCCCAAGTTCTTCGAGAGCTCCCAAATCGATGTCTTGATAGGAGCCGATATTCTTCCGTCCATCCTTCTCGGCAACGCCAGGGCTAACATTTGCGGTTCACTTCTCGGCCAGGAAACCATTTTTGGATGGGTGTTGACAGGCCCCATATCTCCAGCGGCCCCCCGCAATTTGTCCGCCTTCTCCACTCGAGTTACCTGCGGACTCGACGACTCGTTGGATCATCTCCTTACCAAATTCTGGGAGGTGGAGGAAGTGCCCACACAGATAGTCCCCGAGTCTGATTCCGTCTGCGAACACAATTTTGTCCAGACTACAAGAAGGGACAATCGTGGCAAATACGTTGTGATGCTCCCCTTGCGCGATCCCGAGCATAATGGTTCCGAGCTCGCATCTTCACGATCCTTTGCTCTGGCTCAATTTCTGCGTAACGAGCAGCGCCTAAAAAGAGATCCTCCCCTGAAGGCCCGGTATGACTCTGTAATCCAAGAATACCTCGACTTAGGTCACATGGCCGTCATTTTGACGAGCAGTTCCGCCACGTACTACCTTCCACATCACGCCGTTCTTAAGCCCGAGAGCACAACCACTAAAGTGCGGGTGGTTTTCAACGCCTCTAGCCCTTCCGCAAACGGGACCAGTCTGAATGACATACTTTACGCGGGCCCGGTCTTACAATCCGACCTCACGATTCAAATCCTGAAGTGGCGATACTTTAGGTTCGTTTTCAACGCCGACATCGAGAAGATGTATCGGCAAATTTGGGTAGACCCCCAGCATACTCCTTTGCAGCGTATTCTATTCCGCAATTCCGATGGGGAAATCCGCGACTACGAATTGAAAACAGTCACCTTCGGGGTCAATTGTGCCCCCGTTCCTAGCGATCCGTGTCCTGCAACAGCTCGCCGACGACGAAGAGTCGAGGTATCCGCAGGCGAGTCGGATTATCCGACAGTTCATGTACGTCGACGACGTGTTCGCGGGGGCAGACTCCAAAACCGAAGCGCAAGCGGCTATCCGCGAGCTCCAGGAAGCCCTGGATTCAGCAGGATTTCCCCTTAGAAAATGGACATCCAATAGCAAGGAGATTTTGGCCAACATCCAGAGTGACCATCTCCTTCGCGCGGACTTCCTTGAAATCGACGCAGAGAGCACGGCTAAAACTCTCGGAGTGCGGTGGAAGGCGACGTCTGACGAGTTTTTCTTCATTCCGCCCGAATTGACCTTGTCTTCAACATTCACAAAGCGTCAAGTCCTATCCCAAATCGCCAAACTATTTGATCCAGCGGGTTGGCTCGCCCCCTTCATAGTCCGGGCAAAGATGTTCATGCAGGACATTTGGCTCCAAAATCTAGGATGGGACGAGGCCCTCCCTCGAGATTTTTGCCAAAGATGGGTTGACTTCCTGGAAAATTACTCCGCTCTTGATCAGATCCACATTCCCCGATGGGTCGCTTTCCGACCGCATTTGAAAATTGAGCATCATGGGTTCTGCGACGCCTCGCAGAAGGCGTACGGCGCAGCCCTCTACGTCCGAGTTGAGGCTGGGTCCGCGGTAATGGTGAACTTGCTCACGGCAAAGACACGGGTGGCCCCAGTAAAAACGGTGTCGCTCCCGCGGCTCGAGTTGTGCGGAGCCTTGTTATTGTCCGAAATGGCCAACGCCGTTCTTCCGAAGATGCCCGGGCAGGCGTCCGCCTTGCATTGTTGGACGGACTCTACGATTGTTCTCGCCTGGTTGCATAAGCCAGCGTGCCAATGGACAACGTTCGTGGCAAATAGTGTGACCAAGATTACCCAGCTTACCGAGGTGGAGAAATGGGCACACGTCCGCTCCGAGCATAACCCGGCAGATCTCGCTAGCCGGGGGGTGGCGCTTCAAGACCTTGCGGACAGCCAGCTGTGGTGGCATGGTCCTGCCTCGCTGCGAGTGGCCCACTCAAGGCTATGAACCCCCTGTGACTGAACTCGAGAAGCGAGCAGTCAAGGTCCATGTTGCGAAGGCCCCCCTGAAGACATTCTGGAGCATTTTTCCACACTCGACAAGGCGTTGCGAGTCCTCGCTTACGCTCATCGGTTCATCCAGCGTTCGCGAAAACTCAAGTCCCCGTTTGAGGATCTCTTGACAAGGGCTCATTAGAGCATGCGGCCGAGTCACGGCTTCCGAACTTCTTCAGTATGATGAACGGCATCCTGTCATCCTTCCATACGACTGCCATCTGTCTCGACTCCTCGTCCATTTTACGCATCGCATAACGCTGCACGATGGCAATCAGCTGATGATCCGTCTGATCCGTTCCAAGTTCTGGATCCCGAGGGTGAGGAATTTGGTCAAGTCCGTCATATATTCATGCAAGGTCTGCATCATCCACAAAAAGAGGTTGCAAACGCAACTGATGGGAGACTTACCCAAAGAACGAACGTCCTTCTCGCGCCCTTTCACATGCCGGTCCCTTCGACATCAAAAACTACACGGGACGAGCCTGTCTCATTACGAAAGGGTATGTGCTGGTGTTCGTGTTCTTCGCCACTAAGGCCATCCATTTAGAGCCTACTTCCGACCTTACGACTGAAAAGATTCTCGCCGCCTTCGCCCGTTTCGTGTCCCGAAGAGGATGCCCCCGTCAAGTTCAGTCGGACAATGGCAAGACCTTTGTGGGTGCGGCTGCCTTACTCTCCCGCGAGTTTCTCCAAGCTCTCAAGGAAGCTGTGACAGGTGCCTATAGTCACCAGCAGCTGCTCTGGCAATTCATTCCTCCGGGAGCACCCCACATGGGAGGTTTGTGGGAAGCAGGTGTTAAGAGCTTCAAGACCCTGTTCTACAAGTCTACGGCGACGCGAAAATACACATTCGAAGAGCTGTCCACGCTTCTAGCTAGGATCGAAGCCTGAATTCGCGTCCGCTCGCGCCGATGTCCGAAGACCCCACTGACCTGTTGGCACTTACGCCTGGGCACTTTCTTGTTGGAGGGCCCCTCCTCGCCATGGTCGAACCCGAGATAAAGGGGGACACCACATCTATTATAAACCGCTGGCTGGGTCCGCGGTAATGGTGAACTTGCTCACGGCAAAGACACGGGTGGCCCCAGTAAAAACGGTGTCGCTCCCGCGGCTCGAGTTGTGCGGAGCCTTGTTATTGTCCGAAATGGCCAACGCCGTTCTTCCGAAGATGCCCGGGCAGGCGTCCGCCCTGCATTGTTGGACGGACTCTACGATTGTTCTCGCCTGGCTGCATAAGCCAGCGTGCCAATGGACAACGTTCGTGGCAAATAGTGTGACCAAGATTACCCAGCTTTCCGAGGTGGAGAAATGGGCACACGTCCGCTCCGAGCATAACCCGGCAGATCTCGCTAGCCGGGGGGTGGCGCTTCAAGACCTTGCGGACAGCCAGCTGTGGTGGCATGGTCCTGCCTCGCTGCGAGTGGCCCACTCAAGGCTATGAACCCCCTGTGACTGAACTCGAGAAGCGAGCAGTCAAGGTCCATGTTGCGAAGGCCCCCCTGAAGACATTCTGGAGCATTTTTCCACACTCGACAAGGCGTTGCGAGTCCTCGCTTACGCTCATCGGTTCATCCAGCGTTCGCGAAAACTCAAGTCCCCGTTTGAGGATCTCTTGACAAGGGCTCATTAGAGCATGCGGCCGAGTCACGGCTTCCGAACTTCTTCAGTATGATGAACGGCATCCTGTCATCCTTCCATACGACTGCCATCTGTCTCGACTCCTCGTCCATTTTACGCATCGCATAACGCTGCACGATGGCAATCAGCTGATGATCCGTCTGATCCGTTCCAAGTTCTGGATCCCGAGGGTGAGGAATTTGGTCAAGTCCGTCATATATTCATGCAAGGTCTGCATCATCCACAAAAAGAGGTTGCAAACGCAACTGATGGGAGACTTACCCAAAGAACGAACGTCCTTCTCGCGCCCTTTCACATGCCGGTCCCTTCGACATCAAAAACTACACGGGACGAGCCTGTCTCATTACGAAAGGGTATGTGCTGGTGTTCGTGTGCTTCGCCACTAAGGCCATCCATTTAGAGCCTACTTCCGACCTTACGACTGAAAAGATTCTCGCCGCCTTCGCCCGTTTCGTGTCCCGAAGAGGATGCCCCCGTCAAGTTCAGTCGGACAATGGCAAGACCTTTGTGGGTGCGGCTGCCTTACTCTCCCGCGAGTTTCTCCAAGCTCTCAAGGAAGCTGTGACAGGTGCCTATAGTCACCAGCAGCTGCTCTGGCAATTCATTCCTCCGGGAGCACCCCACATGGGAGGTTTGTGGGAAGCAGGTGTTAAGAGCTTCAAGACCCTGTTCTACAAGTCTACGGTGACGCGAAAATACACATTCGAAGAGCTGTCCACGCTTCTAGCTAGGATCGAAGCCTGAATTCGCGTCCGCTCGCGCCGATGTCCGAAGACCCCACTGACCTGTTGGCACTTACGCCTGGGCACTTTCTTGTTGGAGGGCCCCTCCTCGCCATGGTCGAACCCGAGATAAAGGGGGACACCACATCTATTATAAACCGCTGGCAGCACCTGAAGGCTCTTCATCAACAATTTCGTCTGCGATGGAAGGAGGAGTACCTCAAGGAACTCCATAAGCGGAATAAGTGGCGAACCCCTACAAGAAATCTCCGTGCCGGGGACATGGTGGTAGTCAAGGAAGACAACCTTCCGTCCAATGAGTGGCGATTAGGCAGAATTGACGCGGTGTTTCCAGGATCCGATGGCCATGTTCGTGTGGTCGACATCCGCACTGCACGGGGACTCATTAGGCGTCTTATAGCGAAGGTCGTCCTTCTTCCAACGGAAGAGTCCGCCTGCACGCAATAACCAGTCGACCCTTCACTCCGGTGTTTCAATGCTTCACTCCGATTCGTAGCGTAAATTAATAGTTCCAACCCGTAGTTCCAATTCGCAGTTCTTATCACTACTGATCCAAATTTTTATTTTTTGTCCTCTTCCGCCAATCAGATTTCACACGATGTCTCCACGTCCGCGCAGCGCCATTGCATTGGAACACAGACGAACTCGAGGTATGCAATCCTACCGTTGCCGAGTCTGTAGCGGGATCCATCCACTTCGGAAGTGTCGTCGGTTCCTCCGTCTGCGTGCCGAGAAGAGGCTCCGGGCTGTCCTTGCCAACCGGTACTGCCACCGATGTTTGGCCCACGAGCACTCCAACGGAGCGTGTCGGCGAGGTGATCGCTGCAAAACGTGCGGCAAGGATCACCACCCTCTCCTTCATCTCTCGGAACCACCGACGGCAGTCCCGCCCGGCAGCACGCCGGTCGCATAGATCCGTTGCCACTCCTCAAACACTCCTCAGCCGCTCCTCGGCCCTCGTCAGCCACTCCACGGCACCCTTCAGCAGCTCCTCGGCCCTCGTCCGCCACTCCACGGCATTCTTCAGCCGCTCCTTGGCCCTCGTCCGCCACTCCACGGCATTCTTCCGACACTCCGCGGCCATTTTCTGCTACTCGTCGGGGTGCCACGCAGGCCGCGGTCGCCGCTCCGTCCCTAACGTCCCTCCTACAGCGGCACAGCGTCAACCTGCTACCGACGGGTTTGGTGCGTTTAGAGACCGGGAGTCGAGTCATCGACACTGCGGCGCTCATTGACCCGTGCACGCCTATGAGCTGCATCGACGCTTCGCTAGCGTCGAGTTTCCGCTTGCCGACCACCAACGTGGGAGGCGAACAGACAGCGCTGTCCGCCTCGACGCAATTTTTAAAATAGAGCCTCACGTGCGCATCCGCACTCCAATCCGGGAGCTAAGCGACGCGGTAAGGACCCACTTCCGGGACATTACGCTGGCTGATGAGCGGTTCTATCTCCCCGCGACGATCTCCATCAAGAATATATATACTTTATAGGGTCGAAGATGTCTCTTTCACTGCGTTGCACACTTTTGACCAAAATTATAATACCCTCTGCAAGGGTATAAAAACCAATTTAAATTTAACAATTGTTATACCGCAGTGGAGGAGACGTTTCCGACCCCATAAAGTATATATATTCTTGATCAGGATGCATTCCTTGACGGCCGTGTTAAAAGCCCGTGCCGATCGGACGTTTATATCCTATAAATCGGTTGAAATTTGATGTTTTTCAGGATATTTCGCGCAGTATATAAGCTATGGACATGAATCTTTCCAAATCGTATTTTTTTATGCATACCTACCAGCTTTCTATAAAACATTTAAATACATTACCCATCTAACAAGGATGGGCCGAAAAGTTAAAAATAAAAAACAGGAAAGGACAATTACGTTGCTGATGCGTTATCTAGAATAACCATCAAAGAACTAAAAAACATACAAAAGCAAATTTTACAAGTCACTACAAGAAATCAGTACAGACAGAATAAACCCTGCGCAGGGAAAATCAAGTACAGCTGCCTAGGCAGTGTGTTGAAAAAGCTTCTATGCCCAAAGTATACGACGTTCTTAACAACGACGAAGTAATGAAAGTAGTTAACTAAGTTGCATTTAACTAATTTCAAATGCTATTTTTTTTTTATTTATTTATTATACCCGTTACTCGTAGAGTAAAAGGGTATATTGTATATGTCCAAAAGTATGTAACAGGTAGAAGGAAGCGTTTCCGACCCTATAAAGTATATATATTCTTGTTCAGGATCACTAGCCGAGTCGATCTAGCCATGTCCGTCTGTCTGTCCGTCCGTATAAACGCTGAGATCTCGGAAACTATAAAAGCTAGAAGATTGGCATTTTGCATGTAGATTTTAGGAGTTCCTACGCAGCGCAATTTTGTTTCAAAATGGTGCCACGCCCCCTCTGACGCCCACAAGACACAAGCTGTGGCCACAGTTTTGATGATATTATGAAAATTTTAATTGATATGTATTTGTTTCGTCAATAAATATCGATTGGCCTAATAAAAGTTTGACACGCCCACTCTAACGCCCAAAAATCCATTAAACGCTTAAGCCTGCCTAGCGCCTACATTTCCGCCTTTCATGGCGCCATCTAACGGATGACTTTGGAACAGCTGCCCAAGGTGCTTAACAGAGTCAACGTTAATTCTATTAAAGGAAATTGCGATGGTTTTCATTTGTCAATACCGAACTATATCCCAAGAACTATGCAAATCAAATCTAGCTAGCCAAATTGGAGGTCTGAGTCAAACAATGGCGTATGTGTGTATGTATGCAAGCATATACATATGTATGTATTTACATTGTACACAGTTGCAATTGCCCGGCAAAGATAACTCTTTTCAAAGAAAGCTATTCGCTATACCCGTTACTCGTGTTGTGCAAACATTTAGGCTTTAATATACATAATACTATTTAAGAATGTATGTGTTTACCCAATATAAGTATGTATGTTTAATATTTCTAGTCAATTTATTGCACTCAAAAACATAAACATAAACACAGCTGCTGGTGCAGGACAAAAGCTGCCTGCGCTAAAGCAGCGCTGGTGCTCATGCTCGTGCTGTAAAGCTGCCAGCACTAAAAGATCGCCGAATTCAAATTGATAATTTGAACTTTTTGTCCTTTTTTCCTATGGTCACTATAATTCACATTATGTTAAAAAAAAAAAAAAAAACATACAAGAAGGCATATTTATATTAAGTTGTTTAGCTGAGTAACGGGTATCTAATAGTCGAGGCACTCGACTATAGCGTTCTCTCTTGTTTTTATTTATTTAAAAAAATGGGCAATAAAATATTTAAAAAATTAAGAGTAACGCTACTTAAACCAAACTGTCTGAAAACCAGTTTTTCAAATATTCGTGCTGTAAAGCGCAAGCCGAACCCCCGTGGAGCAGCGATCGGAGAAGCTGTTACGCGCAAATTGGGCTGTTACGCGCAAATTGGGCTGTAAAGCGCAAAGTCCGTTCTGTAAAGCGCAAGCCGAACTGGAACAGCGATTGAAGAAGCTCGGCCTCATTCTTTTCCGGCAACGAATGTGGACGGACCTCACGTACCAAGAGCGGAAGGACACGGCAAAAAGGCAAGACGGTAGAATACCCGAAGTAAGCTAAGTTATTGGAATAGCCAATCTGAGTGCGAAGGTTAGGAAATTCGAGTGAAATAAAGAAAGCATTTGTGAAAGGATCACGTTCGATCGCCCTCTCTCGGGTGCTTGTGGGTTTACAGTGCGTTAATTCGTATCGGTCAAGTTTCCGTGTTGCGCCTCCGAGCAGCTTTCTCTGCTCAATACGACCCCCTGCCCGACAACGGAAAAACACCAGCCAAGTTACCGTGTTGCGCCTCCGAGCCGTTTTCTCTGTGCAACACGGCCGTTTGACTGAAGCCAAAAGCGCGGGAAAGAAAAGGGCGCCCCTTAACATTTCAGGGCACTCTGTCAAGATCTTGCTGGTCGGGTTTTAACGTGGCACCTCCGAGCTGCTTTCTCTGTGCCGCGTTAAAACTCCGGATCACCTCCAACAGTCCCCAGGCAACTCCCAGACCCCGTGTCATCTCCTGTGTTTCTACAAATTTAACTGTAGAGGACTCTGGCTGGACTGAGTCCTACCCCATCCTATGAAAAAAGTCCTTACAATGTGTAAGGGCACCACACAATTTCACTTTTTGTCGAATTTCTTTTTTCTCGCGAAGCAGAATAGCACTGAACTATGTGCACAAGTTGGCACGCGTGTGTATGTGTATAAGGGTTGTTGATAATATATCAAAATATTATATCAATATATCGATATCTTTTCCTAAAAATGATATATTTATTTCGTGATTTTTATTTGCCCAAATATCGGATATCTTATATTTTTGTTTGATATTTATACCCTTGCAGAGGGTATTATAATTTTGGTCAAAAGTGTGCAACGCAGTGAAGGAGACATCTCCGACCCTGTTTACGCCGCTCTCCCCTCGTTTAAACTGCCCGCGCTTCCCTCGTAGCGAATGCCCACTCGCCCGCACTGGATGCTCGCGACTCCAGGCTCTCCCGCTATCCAGGCTCTCCCGCTCTCCCGCACTGGACGCTTGCGATTCCAGGCTCTCCCGCCTTCCCGCTCCCGGAATTTGTCCACGGCGCTTTGAAACGCAGCGCTCAATTAGGTTTAAGTTAGTCTTTCTATGTCACAGCATTGAATTACATCGCCCGGCCGGTCCGCGCTACTTTTCTGAAAACCACCCCGAGTTTCATTTGTTCTCTTTTTCCTGCGCACCGCGATCGTCGAGTGTTTTTTTCACCTTCTATTCCACAGCTTGCCCGGCTACGTGCAACAGCCGCATCGTCCGACGAAGCTGCCCCCAAGCGACGATCACCCCCGACGCCCCACCTCTTCATTTTTTGGTCCTTCGAGCCGGATAAGTGCCAATTTATTAATTTTTTTATTAACTGCCGGTCGACAGTCAGCCATTCGAAGAACATAATTCGTTTGACTTTCTGTACGATTTGTCTAAAATCCAAGTCCGATTTAATCCGACGACGGCAGTTAGTAAATTACAATTCCAATTCCGTCTTTTATTTCTTCGTTCTCTTTTAACGTGCGGCCATATTGCCTATTTTCTAATTCCTTTTCGTGTGCATATTGATGTACAAAATTCATATTCGCATTTGGCCGTACATCCACTAAATATACATCCACCATCAAATCGAAGAAAATAAAAAAAAATATAAATCCAAATTAAAGTGTGCAAATAAAAAGTCAAGCGTACAGTGAAAAATAAATTAATTTCAAAAAAATTCAGTGAACAGTGAAAAATAAATTAATTTCAAAATTGAGTTCCAATTAATTCTCCACAAAAAAGTGAAACAAAAATTAAGTGTTCCGCCAATTTCGGCCCACAAATATTTTTGATATTAATTTTTTATTGTACATCCGCTGTGACAATATTTGCTTACATTATTAAAAATCCAAATACAGTCCACAATAAATCGAAAATTTACAACACATACCCGCCGGCAAAATTTACAATAAAATTTTCCGCCATATTGATTACATATATTACATCCATATTACATATATTACATCCATATTCATATATTACATCCATATTACATATATTACATATTTCATATATATATACATACATACATTTATACATATTTTTCTACATAACTACACCCCAATTCCGAAAGCTCAAGTATTTCCGTCGGCCATCCAATAAATATATATTAAATTAAATTCCTAAAGCCGACGTGAAATAACTTTTGTGTCTCAGTGTGTTTTTCTTAGTTACATATTTTGGGCACTATCATCTATCCATACATCTACACATACACGCAAATTGCAGTACCGCAAAAAGCTCGATAATCCCGCGCATTCCCGCGTCACCAATACACAGCCCGCAAAAGTTCGGGCAGTGGTTTTTTCAATCATCCCATAAATAAATTCCAACAAAATTAATAAACACCAAGTTCCACTCCAATAAAATATAAAATACTGTCGCCATCGCGGAACTAGTGGAATTAATTTATTAATTTATTGATTTTATTAATTTGTTTCTTCGGTTTCACATTTTTTTTTTTTGAGCTTGGTAAATCTGCATATATATCGATACTCAATTTTTTCTTTTGGGGATAAAAAAGAAAAATTCAAAAAAATACCACCCGCATACCACTGAAAGGTATTATTTTTTGTTTTTTTTTGTCTCCGAATATTTTTAAAATAAAGAAAAACAAAAGCAATAAACTCCAAACACTGCCGGGGACATCCAATCCCATCCTAATTCGGCCACCTACCCCCTATAAAATACTAAACGACAAATACCTCATCAAATACAGTATTTTTTCAGTATTTTTATTTTGTGGTATTTTTTTGGTATTTTTTTCCATTCTTGCTCCATCGTTCCACCAAAAGCCTGGGGAATATTTTAACCATAATTCAGCCACGCATATCGACTATTGTCGATACCCTATTTCCACCGGTCCATAAGTGGGTCCGTAATTGTTTCGCTGATTTTTGTCCGAAATATCAGCGCGCACATTCCATCCTAACAACATCCTAGTTTGGTATGTCCGGGGAAAGTTCCAACAAACTATCCCCTGTTCCATCACCGAAAATACCAAAAATCACGGTAAGGACGCCCACACCTAAAAAGGTCAAGACGCCACCTCCCAAAAAGGCTCCTTCTTCCATCGAAAGAACCACGCGAGCCAGCACAAAAATGGTTGCAACGGCTGCCGACCTCGCTATGAGCCAGTTTATTGAAGTCTCGGATCGACTGTCCGAATTGGAATCGCGGATAAATATTCCCTCGGCGGTCCCTCCTACGTTATCCGTCCTCAATATTCGCCGAGACGAAATCCGAGAGGTATGGATCCGCATCAAACAAGAATACGATGCCTGTACCGCATGCCTTGTAGCAGCCGGAGAAGGTGCAGCTGACAGCTTGCCAGTCCTCAAGGCTAAGTACGGGTATTGCTACAGCGCGTACGAAAGGTGCGGTGCCCAGATAGCAGACATGATAGCGCAAACTCCGCAACTTCCGCAACCTTCCCCAACGCCAGCTGATCCTTCTCAGACATACATTCCGTCAGGCTGCCGGCTTCCGCCGTGCGATACCGAAGTTTTTACCGGCGACTATCTTCGTTGGCCAACCTTTAGGGATCTATTCACGGCAATTTATATCAACAATCCCAGACTCACTCCTGTCGAAAAATTATTTCACCTTAATGCTAAAACGAGTGGCGACGCTCACAATATAGTTTCAAATTCACCCCTTACTAATGATGGCTTTCGATCAGCGTGGGATAACCTCACTGAGCGTTTCGAAAACAAGCGATTGTTAGTAAACAGTCAATTAAAGATACTTTTCAATGTACCGTCCGTCACACAGGAGTCTGGGTCAGCTTTGAAAGAACTTCAAAGTACCATCCAGGGTTGCCTTACTGCACTAGAAATGTCCGGTATTCAGGTCGAAACTTGGGATTGCCTCTTGGTATATATGTGCTCGTCCAAACTCCCAAAGCTTACGCTTTCCCTATGGGAGCAGTCCCTCCATAACAAAGCCGAGATCCCTACGTGGCACGAGCTGAACGTTTTCCTAACGGAGCGTCACAGGACACTAGAAGCCATAGATGATGTTCGACCATCAGGTTCTAGTCAGACTCAGCCCAGGGCATCCACTTCCAACTCGGCGTCTCGAAGAATAAATTCATACGAGACAAGGGTAGCACCTAGGCAACTTAGAGGGTGCGATCTCTGTAATAGAGAGAACCATCCTGTACGCACATGCGCCAAATTTCTCCAGATGACGGTCGACCAACGCATCGCATATATAAAAAGAAAGCAGCTGTGTTTAAACTGCTTTGCGCGGACACATCAGTTGCGCGACTGCGAAAGCGCACATAACTGCTTCACGTGCCGCGGCCGCCATCACACGCTCCTACACCGAAGCAGCCCATCCCCAGCGCGCGCAAATCCAACGCCAACGCCCAGATCCAGACCAAATACTCTCGGTCCCTCGGCTGCCAGTGGCACGCAGTCAACGCTTCAGAATTATTTTGCGGCAGGCACTAGGTCAGTCCTCCTAGGCACCGCTATAATTAATATATGCCATCGAGGTTCCAATTTCCAAGCGCGAGCCTTAATAGACTCCGGATCTGAGGCGACCTTCATCACTGAGCGCCTTTTCAACCTGATTAAACTGCCGTTCCAGGTTATCCGAGCACAGGTCTCAGGACTTAATCAAACGGTCTCCGCTGAGACCAAAAAGATCTGTCAATTCACGATCCGTTCTCCAACCCGGCCTAGCTTGCAGTTAAACACCACTGCCTACGTGCTTCCACAAATAGCCGGAAATCTTCCTTCATGTCCGCTTCCGCAACATTTCCTGCGAGACCTTCCCGAACTTCCGCTAGCGGATCCAAAGTTCTATGAGAGCGCACAAATAGATATTCTAATCGGGGCCGATATACTTCCATCCATTCTACTAAGCGGTACCCGAGCGAACATCTGTGGCTCGCTTCTCGGTCAAGAGACTATTTTCGGCTGGATTCTAACAGGACCAGTACCAGCTCCGAGGCATGATCAAATATCATCCTTTTCCACGCAAGTTGCACACACGTATGAAGCGTCTCTCGATAAACTCCTCACCAAATTCTGGGAGGTGGAGGATCTGCCAGTAAAAGTGGCAAAAGAATCCGACGTGATTTGTGAGGACAATTTTCTTCGGACCACCACAAAAGACGAAACCGGCAGGTATGTCGTGAGTCTCCCTTTTCGAGATCCTGAGAACATTAATTGCTCCCTGGGACATTCCAGATCCCAGGCGCTGGCTCAATTCTTAAGAAACGAGCAGCGGCTAAAAAGGGACAGTACGTTAAAATCCAAGTACGACTCAGTTATTCAAGAATATCTCGACCTCAATCACATGAGAGAAGTCCTTCCTACCCACGATTCAGCATGTTACTACCTGCCACACCACGCAGTGTTAAAACCGGAGAGTACGACCACCAAACTTCGAGTGGTATTCAACGCCTCCAGCCCTTCAGACAATGGGGTCAGCTTAAATGATATCCTTCATGCTGGCCCGGTCCTACAGTCCGATCTAACCATCCAGATCCTGAAGTGGCGATATTTCCGATTTGTGTATAGTGCTGACATCGAGAAAATGTACCGGCAGATCTGGGTAGATCCGAAGCAGACAGCGTTCCAACGTATCTTATTCCGCGATAGGGAAGGGTACATTCGAGATTTTGAGCTAAAAACTGTTACGTTTGGGGTCAATTGTGCACCGTTCCTGGCAATTCGGGTACTGCAACAGTTGGCGACCGACGTGCAACTAACCCATCCGAGGGCGAGTAAAGTTATTCGTGGTTGCATGTATGTCGATGATGTCCTTTCGGGAGCTGACTCTGCAGAAGAGGCTCACCTCACCATTCGCGAGTTGCAGAGTGCCCTCGATTCGGCTGGTTTTCCATTAAGGAAATGGACCTCCAACCACAAAGAAGTTCTGGCTCATATCGGAACCGATCATCTTTTAAATGCCGATTTCCTCGAAATAGATACGGAAAGCACGGCGAAAACTCTCGGAGTCCGTTGGAAAGCAACATCCGATGAGTTTTTCTTCGCCCTCCCCGACCTATCCACCGAAGCTACACTCACAAAACGGCATGTTCTCTCCCAAATTGCGAAGCTGTTTGATCCAGCAGGCTGGCTCGCCCCTTTCGTGGTCTGTGCCAAGATTTTCATGCAGGAGATCTGGCTGCGTGATCTAGGGTGGGATGATGAACTTCCAATTGAACTGTGCCAAAAGTGGCGTGATTTCCTTAAAAGCTACTCAGTCCTAGATCAAGTCCGAATTCCCAGATGGGTTTCCTTCCGCCCAGAATTCCGAGTGGAACATCACGGATTCTGTGATGCCTCTCAAAAGGCGTACGGTGCTGCGATCTATGTGCGCGTCGAGATGGGGCACACGACGCTAGTGCATCTTCTCACGGCCAAGACGCGCGTGGCGCCAGTAAAAACTGGGTCGCTTCCCAGACTAGAGCTGTGTTGAGCTCTATTGCTATCCGAGATGGCCGAATCCATCCTCCCCCATATGCCGATGCTGTCCTCGAAACTCCATTGTTGGACCGATTCCACGATTGTGCTTGCATGGCTAGCCAAACCAGCATGCCAGTGGACAACGTTCGTTGCCAATCGGGTAACAAAGATCACCCAGTCCACAGAGGCAGCCAATTGGTCGCATGTTCAATCCGAACACAATCCAGCTGACTTGGCCAGTCGGGGCGTGCCATTACAAGAACTGGTCGACAACTCACTTTGGTGGCATGGGCCCACTTGGTTGCAAAAGCCACGAGATCAGTGGCCTGCCCAAAGCACCGATTTACAGGTGACCGAAGTGGAAAGGCGTCCTGTCAAGGCCCATGTTGCGTCCAGTCCGACAGAGGACATCCTTGATCGCTTTTCCAAGTTAAATAGAGCTTTACGGGTCCTTGCGTATGTCCACCGTTTTGTCCAGCGATGTAGGAAACAGTCGCCGATTCCGGAAGTCCATCTAGAAGCCCAAGAACTTGTCGCCGCTGAACGGCTCATGGTCATTAGCACTCAGCGCAGATATTTTGCTAACGAATATCGCTGCTTGAGTCAAAAGCGTCCTGTGTCCGCGGCAAGTTCCATCCTCTCCTTGAACCCTTTTCTAGATGAGAAAGGGCTTATAAGGGCGTGCGGCCGAATAACGGCCTCCGAAAATTTGCGATATGATGAACGACATCCTATAATCCTCCCGTACGAATGTGCACTCTCTCGACTACTGGTAAACTTTACGCATCTCATAACGTTGCATGGAGGTAACCAGTTAGTCGTACGTCTCACCCGGTCAAGATATTGGGTTCCGAAAATAAAGAACTTGGTAAAGGCCGTTATTAACTCCTGCAAGGTCTGCGTTATCCATAAGAAGCGATTGCAAGTTCAGATGATGGGAAGTTTTCCGAAAGAGCGAGTCTCTTTTTCCCGGCCATTCACGTACACAGGGATGGACTACGCCGGCCCTTTCGACATAAAAAATTACACAGGCAGAGCTTGCCTAATTACAAAAGGGTATGTGTTGGTTTTCGTGTGTTTCTCTACAAAGGCCATCCATCTAGAGCCTACATCCGATCTGACGACCGAGAAATTTCTCGCCGCTTTCGCTCGGTTCGTATCCAGAAGAGGTTGTCCCCGTCAAGTGCAGTCCGACAATGGGAAAACCTTTGTCGGCGCTGCCACCCTGCTCTCCCGAGATTTTCTACAAGCCGTAAAAGAGTCTGTGACTGATGCGTATAGTCATCAGCAGCTCAACTGGCAATTCATTCCTCCGGGGGCACCCCATATGGGAGGCCTGTGGGAAGCGGGTGTCAAAAGCTTCAAAACCTTGTTTTACAAGTCCACCGCTACTCGAAAGTACACTTTTGAAGAACTTTCAACCCTCCTAGCGAAAATTGAAGCTTGTCTAAATTCCAGACCGCTATCTCCTATGTCTGAAGATCCCACTGATCTCTTAGCATTGACACCAGGGCATTTTCTAGTCGGCGGACCTCTTCTGTCCATAGTGGAACCCGAATTAAAAGGGGAATCCAAGTCCATTGTAAATCGGTGGCAACACTTAAAGGCGCTCCATCAACAATTCCAAGCTCGATGGAAAGAGGAGTATCTCAAAGAGCTCCACAAGCGTAACAAGTGGCAGTCCCCGACCGCAAATCTCCGCGTTGGCGACATGGTAGTCGTCAAGGAGGACAATCTGCCCTCGAATGAGTGGCGCCTTGGCAGAATCGACTCTGTCTTTCCGGGAGCTGACGGCAATGTCCGTGTCGTCAGCATTCTCACGGCACGCAGGATTATCAAGCGTCCCGTGACCAAGGTGGTTCTTCTGCCAGGAGAACCCTCCAACCGTCTTCCTCAACCAACATCCTCCACATAATTCCCCAACAATCCTCGCCATCTAAGCATCTCAAATCATCTTTTGTTTATCCATTACTCCCTACCAGATCACATCATGGTTCCTCGTCCACGCAGCGCTCAGGCATTGGAAAGCAGACGCACTCGAGGTATACATTCCTACCGATGCCGAGTCTGCCGTGGAATCCATCCGCTTAAAAAGTGCCAGAGGTTCCTAAAGCTGAGCGCAGAGAAGCGGCTACGAGCAGTGCTTATTAATAAGTACTGCTCAAATTGTCTCGCCCACGAGCACTCCGACGGGAGTTGTCGCAGTGGCGACAAGTGCAAAACGTGCAACGGCAAGCACCACACGCTCCTCCATATGCACGAGCGTCCCCTGCCGGCGGCTACTCAACAGCGTTCGCGCCGGCAGAATCCGCCAACTCGCCAAGCGCTAGCCCCGGCAAGGCGCTCGGCATCCGCCGCTTCTCAGCAGCGCTCGCGCCGGCAAGATCCGCCAACTCGCAGAGCGCTTGCCTCTTCGCCGCGCTCAGCCTCCTCGGCACCGGCTCCGTCACTGGCGACCATCCTTCAACGGCACAGCGTCAATGTCCTGCCGACGGCCATGATCACGTTGGAGACCGGGCTGAAGACCTTCGACACGGCCGCCCTCATCGACCCGTGCACGCCGACGAGCTGCATCGACGCATCATTGGCATCCGCGTTCCGCTTGCCGACTACGACCGTCGGCGACGAGAGAATCTGCACGTCGACAATTCGGTCGAAGTGCGACAACGGCTTCAAGCTAGAGGTCGTCTTGAAAGTGGAGCCGAACGTCCGCATCCGCACCCCCATCCGAGAGCTCTCGGACACCGTGGTCGGCAAATACGGGGACCTCCCGTTGGCCGACAAACGCTTTTACTTGCCGGCAACCATATCTGTAGTCCTGGGTGCGGATGTCTACGCCAAGGTCATCCGACCGGGCTTCCATTTGGTCGACGAGGGACTCCCAGTGGCCCAGAAGACGGCATTCGGGTGGATCCTGTCCGGCGCCTGCAGTCAAGCCTAGACGACAGGAGTGGGCTTGTTTTGTTTTCTTTCGCAACGCTAGCGATTGCAAGGGGGGCGGAATGTTTACGCCGCTCTCCCCTCGTTTAAACTGCCCGCGCTTCCCTCGTAGCGAATGCCCACTCGCCCGCACTGGATGCTCGCGACTCCAGGCTCTCCCGCTATCCAGGCTCTCCCGCTCTCCCGCACTGGACGCTTGCGATTCCAGGCTCTCCCGCCTTCCCGCTCCCGGAATTTGTCCACGGCGCTTTGAAACGCAGCGCTCAATTAGGTTTAAGTTAGTCTTTCTATGTCACAGCATTGAATTACATCGCCCGGCCGGTCCGCGCTACTTTTCTGAAAACCACCCCGAGTTTCATTTGTTCTCTTTTTCCTGCGCACCGCGATCGTCGAGTGTTTTTTTCACCTTCTATTCCACAGCTTGCCCGGCTACGTGCAACAGCCGCATCGTCCGACGAAGCTCGCCAAAACCCCAATCCCCCCCCCCCCCCCCCCTTTTTACCCCTTTAAATTTTATTTTTTTTTTATAAGGATCACCTCCTGAGTTGATATAGCCATGTCCGTCTGTCCGTCTGTCTGTCCGTCTGTCTGTCCGTCTGTCTGTCCGTCTGTCTGTCCTTAGCTTTCCTTTCTTGTTTTTGATATTTTTGTCTTTGGTCACTCTGAATTCCAAAGCGACATCGAGTGAAAGAATTCAGGCGCGAAATAAAAAATTGAGTGTAAAATCAAACTATACGGATATAAAAAACGGCGTCCGCCATCAAATGTGTTGTGTGCGACTCAAGAAGCAGGATGAGTTACGCACACATAACGCAAAGGGTATTATTAAAATCCCTAAACCCTGCATACTGGTCATAAAATATATAATAACAAATTCGGGATTTAACACTTTGAAAAAAATATAATTTTTATTTATCAAAATAGTGTAAACGCGAACTGGGAGAGATAGGTCTGCTCCTTACAAGATTCAACTTAAAACTCAAACTTAAAAACTAAGCTGGCGCTTGTCAAACCTTCGGTTGGGAGAAAGAACTTTATTGATAAATTGAGAGTGTCCAAAATGAGAGCACTGAGCAAGAGAGCGATCTAGGTTTGAGCTGCGTCCGCAATTTTACAGTATTGGGGGATAAAAGTTTTTTGGAGTTTGGGGACATTTGTTTATAATGCAAGAGGGAGCCGACAATTTGGGGTTCTTTCATTTGTTTATAACTCAAGAGGATGTTTATATTAATTGGCGACTCTTGGGAGCCGATGATTTTGGGTGTGACAAATGCGTAATGTAAATATGTTTATGTGGTAGGTATGTGGGTGTGTGTATGTTACTTTATGTGGTAGATATGTGGGTGTGGGTAGGTTACTTCCCCATCCATTAGAAAAAAGCCTGTCCTCAGGCGGATATATTAGGGTATATGTGAGTGGGTATATTAGTTTGTGTAGTATTTTCGTTTAATTGTAGGGTATTTTCATTTGGTGCAATATTGTTTAATTCTGTTAGATTTTATGGGTTCTTAGTATTGTTTTTGTTTTGATTTTTATATTTAATTACAATGTTTCTCGGAATACTCTTACTCTAATCTATAAATATCAAGTAAATAATTAAAATTATAATTATTACAATTAAAATAGTAAGTATTATAATTTGAAATGTGTTATTTTGGTTCTATCATGGTTACATTATTGTTAACATAAATAGTTTGTGTGTAATCCATTATAGTATTTGTTATTAAGATTTCTTCGATTTTAACAGAACAATTAAATGCTATTACGATTTTATTTCCTTCGACAACTATTGCTTGATTTATACATGTTTGGTTTAAAATAGTTTTCGGTAAGTTCCAAGTAATTATAAAATTTGGCTCTATATAATTTGTTTCATATTTTTTATACATTTTTGTGTATTTACATTCGGCATTGGCTTGGTTTAATATTCCTATAATGCATTTATTTGTAACTCTTTCTTTTGTGTTAAATGAAAATATTTGATTATTTTGAAAATAGTATTTGTCTTCTAAAGGTTCTGTTAATATGTCATTAAATTCATTTGGGTAAGGCAAAATTTTGAATATTGAAGTTTTTATAATGTCTTTTGGGATATGAGAAATTATCAATATTTGATTAGTATTGGTTTGTAAAATGTATTAAAATTAATAAGATGTTGATAGTGTTGATCAGAAAGTTAGGTTTGGTTTTCATTTGGCGTGCATCTTGAATTATCGTATTTATTTTCGTTAATTTTCTTTGTTTTCTTATATTTAGACTTATAATGTATTATTTTTCTTCCTCTGTTAACATCTTCGTAATGATTATCATCTAATTTTGTGATTTTTCCTGTCTTTTTAAACGGATTAATGGTTTTTGATTTTACTAGTGGAGCTTGTCGATATCTAGTATCAAATTCAAATTTATTTCGTGATTCATTTAGTTTTTCAATTTTATTGATTTTATTTGACTGTGTATTATATTTTGGAGTTCCAGCGAAAATAAAAATATCTGCAGCAGTTCTGCCTGTCGTGTTATGTTTTGTTTTATGATTATAGACATAAAGAATAGTTTCCAATTTTGTTAGCTTATTTTCTATGTCTGTTTCACTGTTTATGATTCTTAACTTTTCATTTACCGTTTTATGAAATCTCTCAACGTCAGAAATTCCATTTTTGCTTGTTGTTATATCAATAACAACATCCTCAGATTTTAACCAAAGTTGCAATGCTGCACACATGAAAGCTGAATCTTTGTCTGCTTTAATTTGGTTTGGTTTACCCATTTCATTAAAAACTTTAGTTAATGCTCTTTTTGCTTCTAACCAATCTCGACTGTTGACTTCTATTAAGGTGGCAAATTTTGAATAAATATCTATACAAGATAAAAAATTGTTTATTATCTATCATATAAAAATCAATGACATATTTTTCTCTTGGATTAAAAATTTCTGGGGTTATTTCGAATTCTAATTTAGTATTTCTGTGTTCTGTTTTTGCGATGTTGCATACTTTGCATTCATTAGTAAAATTTTGAATTAATTTTTGGTGATCGGGAAAATAATATTTTTCTTTAAAAAGTGCTGTTTGTTTTTCTATTCCTGGATGTAATAGTTCTGTGTGTGTTTTAATAATAATTTCTTTGAATTCTGCGTAAGTGTTAATATCTATTAATTTACTATTATTATACCCTTGCAGAGGGTATTATAATTTTGGTCAGAAGTTTGTAACGCAGTGAAGGAGACGTTTCCGACCCTATAAAGTATATATATTCTTGATCAGGATCAATAGGGGAGTCGATATGCCATGTCCGTCTGTCCGTCTGTCCGTCCGTCCGTCTGTCCGTCTGTCCGTCTGTTTCAATACCGTTTGCGAGCTCAGTTTAAAAGCTAGCGATCTGAAACTTTCACAGTCGTCCTAAAACAAGTGTACGCAGATCAAGTTTGAAAACCGCCCCGATCGGATGTCTATATCCTATAGCTCCCATAGGAACAATCGGATATAACTTGCAAGAGTGGAAGATATTTCGCGCAGTGTAAAAGCTATTGACATAAATCTTTCCAAATCTTATTATTTTATGCGTACCGTGATCAGAGTAAAAGCGCGTGACGATCGGACGTCTATATCCTATAGCTCCCATAGGAACAAAAGGGTAAAATCGGTTAAAATTTAATGATTTTTAGGATATTTCACGCAGTATACAAGCTATTGACATGAATCTTTCCAAATCCTATTTTTTTATGCATACATTGATCAAGGTGAAAGCGCGTGCCGATCGGACGTCTATATCCTATAGCTCCCATAGGAACAATAGGGTGAAATCGGTCCAAATTTGATGATTATCAGAATTTTTCGCGCAGTGTGTAAGCTACTAACATAAAATTTTCCAATTCTTATTTATTTACGCATATCTTGATTAGGGTAAAAGCGCTTGCCGCTCGGAAGTCTATATCTTAAAGGAGATAGGAAAAATTGTTAAAGGCTGTGAAAGTATCCCTTTTTTTCTATTTGTATATGACATTTTTGCAGTATAAAAGCAATTGACTTGAAACGATGCAAATCTAGTTTACTTATGTATACCTTATTCCTTTCGCTACTTTTTCACTTTTAGCAATTTCGTCAAAGTCTGCAAGGGTATTAAAACTTCGGCTTGCCGAAGTTAGCTTCCGTCCTCGTTTTTCATTGTTTTAGTTAAGTTATCTGAGGAAATAATTTCAACGTATGCCTTTTGAAAAATTAAAAAGTCTGTTTCAATTGGAAAGTATATTACGCTTTTCTTATTAGAAAAGTATTCAATTATTAATTGTTTTGCGTATTCTATTGTCATCTCTTTATATGTTATTATGATTTTTGTTTTATGAAAATAATTTATTACTTCGACTTCATTTAAGTCTCCTCTTATAAATTCTAGTTGTCTGTTATAATAATTCAGTGGTCTTTCTGTTATTGAAATGTGGTTTTGGTTATCTTCTGGTGCACTATGCACTGTAGCTACTGTTGTTATTGTATTTGAATTACTGGAAGTCTCTCCTAAATAGGCTTCCTCTATTCTTATTCTAGATAAGGCGTCTGCCACATGGTTTTCTTTACCGGGCAAATATTTTATTTCATAATCAAACTCATTTAGTTTGATTTTCCAGCGTTGTAATTTCATATTAGGTTCTTTGATATTATTGAGCCATACTAGAGGCCTGTGATCACTTAGGATCAGAAATTTTCTGCCAAAAAGATAGGACCTGAAATATTTGGTGGCCCAGACAATAGCTAAAAGTTCTTTTTCTATTGCCGAATAATTAATTTCGTGTTCATTAAGAGTTCTGCTGGCATAACAGATTGGTTTATGATTTGGCGATAATACTGCTCCTATAGCAATATTACTTGCATCTGTTGTTAATGAAAATGGTTTTTCGAAATTTGGGTATATAAGTATTGGATCGGACATTATTAAAAGTTTAAGTTTTTCAAACGCTTGTACATAATCATTATCTTTTATATTTAAAGTTACGCCTTTTTTAAGTTTTGCTGTCATTGGTTTTGCTATTTTAGCAAAGTTTGGAATAAATTTCCTATAAAATCCACAAAGACCTAAAAAGGATTTTATTTGTTTTGGGGATTCGGGTATAGGGAAATTTTGTATTGCCTCTATTTTGAGAGGATTTGGTTTTATACCAGTTGTTGTTATAATATGTCCAAGGAATTCTGTTTCCTTTTTCATAAACTAGCATTTGTCGAGTTGAAGCTTGAGATTAGCTTCTCGTAATTTTTCAAATGCCTTTCGCAAAGATAATACGTGTTCCTCCAATGAAGTGGAGTACACGATAATATCGTCCATGTAGACCAAACAATCCTTGTAGATCAAATCTTCTAAGAGATTGTTCATGCACCTTTGAAAGGTAGCAGGGGCATTTTTCAATCCAAAGGGCATTCGAGTATATTGATAATGGCCATTTTTGGTGGAAAAAGCTGTCTTTGGAATAGAATTTTCATCCATTTGTATTTGGTGAAAACCTTTTGCAAGGTCAATAGTGGTAAAATATTGGCATCTACCAAGTTTGTCCAATATTTCATCCATGACCGGGATAGGGTATTTGTCATCTACCGTAATTTCATTTAAATTACGATAGTCAATTACGATACGGAACTTTTTTGTTCCAGATGCATTACCTTTCTTAGGTACTATCCAAATGGGTGAGCAATAAGGGGAATTTGACTTTCGAATTATTCCCTGTTTTATCATATCTCTCATTTGCGAATTGACTTCTTGGTCGTAAGCTTGAGGATATTTGTATGGTTTTTTGTAAACCGGTTGCTCATTATACCCGTTACTCGTAGAGTAAAAGGGTATATTGTATTCGTGCAAAAGTATGTAAGAGGTAGAAGGAAGCGTTTCCGACCCTATAAAGTATATATATTCTTGATCAGGGTCGCTAGCCGAGTTCGTCTGTCTGTCCGTCTGTCTGTCTGTCCGTATGAACGCTGAGATCTCGGAAACTATAAAAGCTAGAAGATTGACATTTTGCATGCAGATTCTAGGAGTTCCTACGCAGCGCAAGTTTGTTTCAAAAAGGTGCCACGCCTTCTTTAACGCCCACAATCGCAAATATACGATTTTAAAAATTTAAATATTTCGGAAAAGTAAAAATGCAGTTTTATTGTGTTTATCAATACCTGTCGAAATGTAGAAGAAATTTTTCAAATCGGACCATTCGTTAAAAAGTTATGCGTGATCAAAGTTTGATAGTACTAGTGAAAGTCAAATTGTCACTTTCTTTGTACTGTATGTCGCTAAATTCATAAAAAATTTTCTTAAGATTATCTTTTTCCTCGTCATTAAGGTGTTCTAATCTAAACTTATTGGTTTCTTGCAAATCGTTATTTATTGCAAAATTAAAAGGTGTATCTGTTGAAAATGGGGGATCGCAGCAATCAATTTCTGCTTCTCCTTGTTTATATTCGATATCGTTATAATTAAATCTCATTCCGAATTGATAACCGTTTAAATTAACTGTTTTTGATTTATAATTAATAATTGCATTACAAGCTTCGAGATATTCTCTTCCTATGAGCATATCATATCTATCGGAAATATTATGGACCCAAAATGTTTGTTTGGTCGGACAAAGCTTACTTGCATGGTAGGACACGGATTTATTTAACTGAATATTACCATTTATGGTATGAACTTTAAGAGGTGTATTTTTGGTTGGAAAATGAAAGTAATTTTCTTTAATTAAATTAATAAAAGAGCCTGTGTCTACAACACATCGGAATACTTGGTTATTCATGATGATTCGTATGTAAGGGTTTCTATTTCCTGTTCGGTGTCCGAGGCTTGTTGATCCATTTTGTATCCATTTTCATATGGCCACTCGTACTTTCGCGATTTCTTTTTATTGGTCGATTAGGAGCATTAGCCCCATTTTGTTGTGATTGATAATTTATAGGATTCCTAACCTGATTATAATTTAATTTTTGTTGGAATTCTTGTTTTGTTGCTTGATATAATGGGTGGTTTTCATAAAAAGTTTCGTTGTTATTTTTATTATAATTAGGCTTATGTGGGCCTTGAGATGTACTAGCCTGTTGCTTATATTGATTTGGGGAAATATTATTCTGCTGTCTGTATTGGTTTTGGGAATTATAGTTTTGTTGTTTATTAGTATTTTGTTGGGGTTGATAATTTCTCTTATCTTGGTTTTGACTTTGTGAATTCTTTGTTCGATCTGAATAAAATGTTTCATAACAACCTTCTTGTTGTGCTACACATTTTAGTTTATTAGCATTAGTAATATCATACCTAGCCAATGTCATAAAAAGTCTGTCTGGCAATTTTTTCATAATAACATCTTTAACTGTATTATTAAGAGCATTTGTGTATAAAATTGTATTTGAAGCGTTATTTTCTAAGGCTAATTTATTTATTTTCCACCCAGGAAAGGGGGTGTTATACAGACGTCTTAGTAGTTCTTCGCAGGGCGTCTGGGTTTTATATTCGTTGATGAGGGCGTTCCTTAAATCCCTCCAGCATCTGGCTGTTGATAGTTGAGATATCCTCTGGGCATCTCCGTGAAGCTGCATTTCAATCGCACTGAAGAATACGCTCGACTGGCGTATACATGTTGTGGGGTACAACTCCAGGATGAAGTCTATCCTCCTGATGAACGGGCTGAGTTCGAGCGTGTTGCCTCCAAATTGCGGCACTTGCCTGATTTGGTTCAGGGCTTGATTTAGATGGTTTTCTGACAATAATAGCACTGGTTCTGCCATTTTTGGTTTTTTTTTTTTATTTAGTTTTATAAATTTTTTCACAATTTTAAAAGTTTTGTATTATGAATTTGATTTAAATTTGTTATACCTTGTCTCTTACCACTGGTGGGGGAGAACTAAGGTGTTTTATTTTTTAGTAGCCCTTGTGTTACGAACAAAGGCACTAGCTTTTACAATAAAACGGGTTTTTGCAAAAAATTTGTTTTAGTTACTTGACAGTCACACGGGTCAAGATTTATGTTTTAAACAAAACCTCGCAACCTGAGCTTCGATAGCGTGTTGCAAAAATTTGAGGTTTCCGTTCGTATATTAGCGACACAAACCGACACTGCGATAGCTGGTTTATAATTGCACTGGGACGAACGACGTTTGGGTTCTTTAAGGATATAACCGTATAAAAAGTTATATCCTACCGGCTGCGCCAATAACAAATTCGGGATTTAACACTTTGAAAAAAATATAATTTTTATTTATCAAAATAGTGTAAACGCGAACTGGGAGAGATAGGTCTGCTCCTTACAAGATTCAACTTAAAACTCAAACTTAAAAACTAAGCTGGCGCTTGTCAAACCTTCGATTGGGAGAAAGAACTTTATTGATAAGTTGAGAGTGTCCAAAATGAGAGCACTGAGCAAGAGAGCGATCTAGGTTTGAGCTGCGTCTGCAATTTTACAGTATTGGGGGATAAAAGCTTTTTGGAGTTTAGGGACATTTGTTTATACTGCAAGAGGATGTGTACATTAATTGGTCAGTCGTGGGAGCCGACAATTTGGGGTTCTTTCATTTGTTTATAACTCAAGAGGATGTTTATATTAATTGGCGACTCTTGGGAGCCGATGATTTTGGGTGTGACAAATGCGTAATGTAAATATGTTTATGGTAGGTATGTGGGTGTGTGTATGTTACTTTATGTGGTAGATATGTGGGTGTGGGTATGTTACTATATATAATAAAATACTATTGTTTTTAAAAAGAAACTTATTGTCTTTTTATTGTGGGCGGTTAATTTTTTCATTTAACACAAAAAATATCAAATATATCAACATTTTTATGTGATATTTTAAATATTATCATTTTTTTTGATAAAAAAAATATCATCGATACGATATTTTTAAAATTTTCGACAACCCTAATGTGTATGTCTGGATGCAGGGCCGGCGGTTGACGTGGGTAGTATGGGTAGTAGTACCCACTCGGTAATATCCGAGTGGGTATTTACCCACTCGAAAATATCAATAGCAGAAGTAGAAGTGACTGATTGGAACACTATTGTAAATTTTTTTAAGGAGAATGAACATTACATGAAACTCTTTCCCGAATTCCTACGATTTCTGAGATTGATTATAACGATTCCGGGATCTTCTTGTTCGAATGAGAGAAGTTTTTCAGTTTTACGTCGCCTAAAAAATTATATAATGAATTGCCATGTTGCCATTCTGAATTCGTACAAACATTCCGCTGATGAGCTCGATTTAGAAAATATCTTGAACGAGTTCATCATTCGTAATAATCAACGAACTTCTTGTTTCGCTTTAGTAAGATAGTGAGTTCATATCTTTGTTTGGAAGTGAATCGATTAAACCTCTTCATACATAAAAGTATTTATCAATTTATGATTTTGACCCTCTATCCCTCTTACTTTCGAATAGGTGTGTGGAAATAAAAAACTAATTGATTTCATGTACATGAAGGTACTTGATTTCATGAAACCTTACTACCCACTCGGGCGGAAAGTATGACGCCGGCCCTGTCTGGAAAAAGTGAACAAAAATTAAGAAGTCGGGGGCGTCGTGGTAAGTTCTTGGCGGTCAGCTTTATTACTCTGCATACAAATTAACTTTCTCCTTAGTGATTCGGTTAAAAAAATTTATTTTTATTTAATTAACTTCACTTATCACTAACATTTCATAGGTTGCACTTAAAATAGTTCACTGCTCCGATCTTATACTTAATTCACTTATATTGGTCTTTTTCTTTCGGATATCAAAAACGGACTGCCGCACTTGGGCTGAAAGATTAATAATCAAACCTCGGCTTAAGAGATTTTATCTTCAAAAATTGATTAAGAGATTGACTCAAGAGAGTCGGAAAAATAGGATGATGAAATTTGGCAATTAAATCTGAAATCGAGATTCTGCCGGAAATCGGTGTTTACATTATCGAGCTTCGAGGGTCGCTTTGGGTCTCCGATGTTTAGAATATCGGCTGAGGATGTTTACAGAATCCGTTTAATGCGGAGTGTGAAATGATATGGGTGGGAACCAGTCGAAGGCGTAGTTGAATGAAATAGCTGACTACGGGTTTATCTTGGAGTCAAATCTGAATTATTTGGAAATTGGGCTGGGCTCAAAGTTGTTTATAAATCGGGTAAGTGGCCCTAAGTAATGTGCTATATAACTCCCCCATCCTAAATTGAATCGTCCCGATTCATTGGAATTGAAGGGTATATTGACTGTAATTGATTAGTCAGTTCGACAATGATATTTTCTTCTAGGGTGTTTTCATTGTCGGGAATATTGGTATTTTCATTTTCGGGTATAATATTTTCTTCATTAATTTCTACATGGGTTTGCCGTGGTTTGAATATTAAAAAATTTCTGTATTTAATTATAAGCATAATCATTAAATATATAAATGTAAGTATTACCAATATTAACGAAATTGGTATTTGGGTTTGTTTGATTTGAATAAAAGGATTTAGTATGTTAATATTATCGAATGAAAGTTCCGAATTATTTGACATTATATATTCGGTTACTAAAAAATTGGTATGTTTACGAGCAGTGATGTATTCCAATATCTTATTTTCTACATTAGTGTAGGTTACATTATTAATTATAGAAGTGCCATTAAAAGTTACTAAATACGACCCTTCTAAATGGGTGTTATTGATTACATTTTTTCCGTTTACAAAAATGGCTCCTTCTTGGATTACATCTACATTTTTATTTTTTTCTCTGATTTTTTTACATTTTGTTTTTTCTCCATTTAATAAATTTGTAAAACACGATCCTTCTGGATTTATTGTGCAGTAATTATTAAACAATTCTTTCTTAAAATTAGACATTACATAATACTTGTTTTTACATTTTGCGACGTGATTGTCGATTAATAATTTTCCATCTTTATGTGAAATTGATCTTGAATTGTATACTTCGCAACGATCGGTAATAATGGGGTATTTTATGTATATAATAAAAAGTTCTTGGTGCAAAGCAATTTTAAATTCAGATATATCCAATAGGTCAGTTATAATTACAGGCTTTTGTTCATGTTTATAAATTTCTTGTAGGTCCTCATTGTTTAAAATTTTGGTGTTAAAAACATCAATTTTTGCAAGTGTAATTGTATCCATTAAATTTGTAAGATCGTAAGTAAGCAAACGTAAACGATATTTTCTAAGTGGATTTTCTTGATTTTTAAATGCAGATTTGAAATCATCAGATAACGTTTTTATTTCTTTAAATAATTTAGAGTTAATAACGAATTGATCGTTGTTATTTTGTATTAAATCATCAATTTTATTCTGAACAGCTATGAAATCATCATGATCTGGAGTGCCAGCTAACCATTTCCAAATAGTGCCTAATTCATTAATTCCTCGCTTTGATCTATTGGGTATAATTTGTGCGATAAGTATTTTAATTATTTTTAAATCCTGTGCTATTTCCCAATGTAAATTCTGGTCAGTTTTTATAAATTCAGATTCAAGATTAATTATTTCTTTATAAAAACTTATATTAGTAATATGAAATAAATCCGCGTATGATTCATAAATAAGAGCATCTTTGGTATCCTTGTAAAGGAAGAAATCATGGTTTGTATAATCCATAATTTCGGCTTTGGATATAGCCACCATCAATAATAAGAATGTTAATGATATCATTATCTGGAATTTGAAATTAAATATTTTTTATTTAGCATTTAATATTGTCTTTATGAATCGTACGGTTTCGATTATTAATAATAACCTTATTAGGATGATTCTCCTTTACTACTTGTTTTTTGTATCTTGAATTAAGTTTGTTTCTTTCCCCGTGTTTTTTTTCAAAAATTACCTCACCTACGTGATAGTTTTTCCCTCGTTTATTTTTATTGTGAAAATCTAACATTTTTTCCTGAGCTTGTTTAAGCAGTTGGGGAGTTGTATCATGCTTAATTTTATTAAATAATATGTCATATGGTCTTTGATTAGTAATTGAGTGTATGGTTAAATTATATTTTTGTGCTGCTCTAATAATAATTTCTGAATAATCGACTAAATTAAGCTCGTCTTTAATGCAACGGGCAATTTCTGTCAGTGTCGAGTGTGCCCTTTCAATTTGTCCATTGGAGGTACTATGCCGTGGGTCGGCGAAATATAATGATAACCCATTTCTTTGTGCAAAAGATTTAAATTGGGAAGATGAAAAACTTGGCTCGTTATCTAACATTATAGTTTTGGCTAGTGGAAATTGTTGTAAAATTTCCGAAACTTTATTTTCTATATTTAATTTATTTTGGATTTCTTTAACTATTAAATATTTTGAATAGGAATCTATACAAGTAATGAATATTAAATTTTGAGCATAATATATATCAATATGTAAATTTTCACCCTCTCTTTCTGGAATAGGAGCCTCTCCGATAGGAATTTGCACTGGGTGTCTATCGTATTTATTCTGATTACAAATTTGACAATTTTTAATATATTCTTTAAGTTTCTTGTATAATTTTGGCCAATAATATAATCTACATATTTGCTTATAATTTTCATCAAGCCCTCTATGAGCTCTACAATGAGTTTCCGTGATAATAAGAGCCTGGTCTTCCGCATTTTCAACATCTTGGACAAATATTTTCGTATATAAAAATGTATTAATAAAATTATCTTTAAGTGGTTTTTGTATTCTATATAAATCTTCTAAAGTACAATGAATTCCTATATTTATATTTGGTGGAATATATTCCCTTAGAATTGATACCAAATTTTCTGGAGTATCATATTCTATTATATGCCTTGTATTTCCAAATGAGTTTATCGACTCATGTATTGTATACCTCCCCGTTGCTATTAGCAGTTGTTGCTTAAACTGGTTTAAGGGCTTTCGGGTTTCTTGTATAACATTCTCAAAACTACTCTCTGCTGAATGCTGAGTGTTTTGATCTGAGACCGATTCATTACTTTCTGTCAAGTTATTTATTTGGATTCTTGATAAGGCATCTGCGACAACATTTGTTACTCCTGGCTTATAAATAATTTTTGGTGAATAACTTTCAATAAAAGAATACCATCTCTTCATTTCAATATTTGGGTTTTTTTGAGAAATGGAAAATGATAAAGGTTGATGATCTGTATAGATCTCAATGTTATTAACTCCATATAAATAATTCCGTAAATTTTTAAATGCCCAAACTATGGCTAAAAGTTCCTTTTTATTAGTAGCATATAATTGTTCAGTTTTGGATAAAGTTTTAGAAATAAAAGTAATTGGTTTTCCTTCTTGAGAGAGAACAGCTCCAATTGCTAAATCAGATGCGTCAGTGGTTAAAGTAAATTTTTTATTATAATCCGGTTGTACTAATTCTATTTGTGCGATTAAATTATCTTTGAGCTCGTTAAAAGCTCTTACAGCTGAATCATCCAACTGTATGAAAGTTCTACGTGAAGCTTTTTTAGATACTTTGCCAGTTTCGCCTTCCAAATATTTGGTTAATGGTTTTGCAATTTTGGCGTAATTTTGCACGAATTTTCTGTAATATCCTGTTAGGCCTAGGAAGCTTCTAAGCTCTCGGATATTTTTTGGAATTGGGTATTTTAAAATGGTAGAAATTTTTTCGGGATCGGTTTTGATCACATTGTGAGATACAACGTAACCAAGAAAATTTGTTTCTAATTTAAAGAACTTTGATTTTTCAATAGAAATTTTCATGTTTGCGTTTAGCAAAATTTTAATTATGACAATTAAATCTTTGTAATGTTGTTCAACAGTATTTGAAAAAATAATAATGTCATCCATATAGACATGACAAATTTTACCAACTTCATCTCTTAATATATCATCCATTGCTCTTTGGAAAATTCTGGGAGCGTTAGTTAACCCGAATGGCAATCGAAGGAATTCGTATTTACCATTATTTATTGAAAAAGAGGTTTTTTTAATGTCTGTTTCTTTCATTAGAATCTGATGAAATCCAGATTCTAAATCAATTGTTGAAAAGTATTTTGCCTTTCCTAGGTTTGACAAAATTACTGAAGGATCCTGCATTGGGTATCTGTCAGGTATTGTATTTTCGTTTAATTTTTTAAAGTCAATTACGAGACGGAGTTTTGCAGTTCCATCTTCGTTGAAGCCCTTTTTTGGTACTACTAATACAGGGGAATTATAAGGACTCCTACTTGGTCTTATAATTTCTTCGTTTAACATTCGGTTTATTTCCGAATTTACAAAATCTGATGCTGACAAAGCATAAGGATATTGTTTACTATATATGGGTCTATCATTTTCTGTATTTATTTCACCTCGAATATCAGTTCTAAATGGAATCTGCATATTTATTTTCGAGTGTTCTTTGTTGATAATGTTTTGAATCTCATTCTCCAAATCATTTAATTGATTGGAAGATGATATTTTTATATTGTTAATTAAATCTTTGTCGGATACTTCTACGACGGCGTGTTCAGGATTTTTGTATCCCAAACTGTTTTCACTTTGATTGCCCACTTCAGAATCGGATCTGACTTGAGTCTCTTTATCAAAATATTTTTTTATGATAAATTCTCTTAACGGAAGAATGGTATTTTCTTCAGATAAAGAATGTTGATTTAAAAAGTTCCCATTATCGTAATTCAATTTTTCTTCTTTTCCATTATATTTTAGTATTCCCTTAGCTGTATCGATTACAGCTCCAATTTTCTTTAATAGATTATATCCTATTAATAAATCTGATTCTAGTCCCTCTATTTCATAAAACGTGTATCGCATATTAAATATAGTTATCATATGATAATATTTAATTATTGAATATCCATTCACGGTGGACACCCTTTTATAAATTGGAAGTTCATTCTTATTTTTATATATTCCTGTCTTTATATAACAAGAAGTTGCCCCCGTGTCAATTAATATTTTTAATTTTTTATTAATTGTTTTATCTGTACGAATTAAGTAGGGTAAGCCTACTCCTGAGCTTCGCCTAAAAAATGATCTTCCTCAATATTGTTGAGCCTCATTGTTTTGTTAACCGGTTGATTAACAGTTCCTGCGGGCATTCTTTTATTTTGTACTTGTTCCTGCTGATTGTATGGTTTCCTATTTTGATTCCATTTATTATAATTATTATTCTGATAATTATTTCCCTGATTAAAGTTATTATTGGGCCTATTCTGAATCTGCAAGGATTCGTCTATTTCCATAGGCTCTGGCTTATTCTGAGGTTGTCTGTATGAATTCCATTGATTTTGTTGATTATAAAAAGGTCTTCCCTGATTGAAATTATTATTTCGGTTCTGATTAAAATTGTTTTGATTTTGCCAATTTTTATTAAAGTTATTATTTTCCTGATTAAATCTAAAGTTGTTATTGTTCCTTTGATTATTGTTGTAATTGTTTAGTTGTCTTGGTTTGTTGTTTAAAAATATTATACCGTTACCACCTTGGTTGGGCTCGGTAATTTTTTTCTGTGTAGTTGTAAACGAATTTGCAAAATGTGCTCTCATGCTATTACTTTGAAGTTCCTGTACTATAGCCATAGCATTAGGTAAATCTTGGGGATTCATAGAAAAGATTGTGTCGGAAATTTGACCGTTAAGGCCAGATATAAAAACTCGAAGGGCGGTTTTTCTATGTTTTTCATTCATTTCTTGAGTAATCGGTTTGTTTCGTCCGTAAGTCATAATTGTTTTGTTAATTAATAAAGTCAATTTACTATTGACTGTTCCATAATAGTCCATTATGGATAATTTACCCTGGCTGAGAACACTTAACTCCTGTTCAATAATATGGATAGGACGTTTGTCACTGTAGACAAAGTCTAGTCTGGCCATTATGGCGTCGAAGTTTAAAACTGTACCGTTATGGGTTAAGGCGTCATTGGCCATCCCTGTTATTTTGTTTCTTAATATTGATAATGCTGAATAAAATTTTTCGCTACCTCTGGTATATTGACCCATAGCTATTTCAGCTGATTCCCTCCAGCTAACATATTTGTCTTCTTCACCCCTATACTCTCTAACAGATTTGATGATCTCATAAGATGTTTCGCAATTAATATTTGGATCAACTATTTCTACTTGATAATCTTCAACTTCCTTTATTTTATTAGCAAGCTGTAATTTTAAACTTGCTATCTCTTCTTTTAATGGATTCAATTCACAATTAACAATGTGTTTAATTAATTCTCCTATATTTATCATTGTGTTATTTGCATTTGTAGGCTCTTGAGGGGTAATTACGTTGTGAGGCCTTTTATTACTTGGACCAGCTTGTTCTGGATTCATTTTTAAAATATTTTCAAAATCTTTAATTAACTCTTCCACTTTTGTATTCTTATATTTCTTATAATTTTTCTTTATTAATATATAAAAAAAAAAAAATATTCTCGCTCACGACTTGTCCTTCTTCTAGCCGATGATCCTTGTTGGGGTCTTCTATTAGTCTTCCTTCTAAATTAATTTGTCTTCCTTTTTTATTTGGCGAGGGATTGCCCTACAGCCTGGTATTTTTTTGTTTTTTCTTTTTGATGATTTTTTGTAGATTTTTGTATTCAACTTATTAGTTGAATTTTTTATTTTGTAGATTTTCCTTTTGTATAATTAATTGTTCACTTTTTTGAATTGTTTGCTGATGTTGGTTCTTTTTTATTTTATTGTTCACTTTTGTAAATTTTTGGTTGGTAATTTTATTTTTATTAATTTTATAAATTTATGTGTCCGGAGCAGTAAAAAATTTTTTTGACAAGCACTACTTTTATTAGGGAGATTTTTATATTTTTTTTTTTTTTTAAAAAAATAGATTATAGCATTTATTGATTTCTACTTTTAAAGGTTTATTTAGATCAACACTCACTTTTTTTGGTTTTCGTTGGTTGTTTTGATTTAAGGAGGATTATTACATTTACTGATTTCCTGCCCTATTTTTTATAACACAACTTTTTTTATTTTCAGCGGGTTGTATCTGGGTTTTTTGGCCGCACTAAATTCCTTTTTCACATAAAAACTTTTTTGAACTTTTTTTAATTTTTATGCCTTGCTTTAGAATATGTTTTAACTATGCGGCCCCACGTTGGGCGCCAATTAACTTTCTCCTTAGTGATTCGGTTAAAAAAATTTATTTTTATTTAATTAACTTCACTTATCACTAACATTTCATAGGTTGCACTTAAAATAGTTCACTGCTCCGATCTTATACTTAATTCACTTATATTGGTCTTTTTCTTTCGGATATCAAAAACGGACTGCCGCACTTGGGCTGAAAGATTAATAATCAAACCTCGGCTTAAGAGATTTTATCTTCAAAAATTGATTAAGAGATTGACTCAAGAGAGTCGGAAAAATAGGATGATGAAATTTGGCAATTAAATCTGAAATCGAGATTCTGCCGGAAATCGGTGTTTACATTATCGAGCTTCGAGGGTCGCTTTGGGTCTCCGATGTTTAGAATATCGGCTGAGGATGTTTACAGAATCCGTTTAATGCGGAGTGTGAAATGATATGGGTGGGAACCAGTCGAAGGCGTAGTTGAATGAAATAGCTGACTACGGGTTTATCTTGGAGTCAAATCTGAATTATTTGGAAATTGGGCTGGGCTCAAAGTTGTTTATAAATCGGGTAAGTGGCCCTAAGTAATGTGCTATATAACTTACATGAGACTATGATACAAAAACGTAAGGTAAAATCTGGTACCTCCACAATCATAACAATGAGTGCGAGTGAAATGGGCACTGTTTAGTAAGTGCGAGCAGAGCGACAATAGAATGTGGAAAATTAGAGAGTTTTCTAATTATTAATAACCGAAAAAAAACTTGGCGGTGGCTAAAATTATTAATAGCGAGAAAACGAAAACGAAAAGAAAAGGTGTCGACGGCTCAAATCAATTTTAACGAATGCTTATATATTTTTCGACAAAGTACTTAGAGCCTAGCTTAACGAAGGTTGGCGAAGACGGGGCGACTTCGCCGAGAGCGAGAGAAAACTTTATTGTGCTCCCGCCTTCGCCCCAAACTAACTTACACTAAACTTCAAGTTTTTATTTTTAACAAATTCAATATGATTCAAGTTTGAGCGAACACCGGCCCCGTTGAACACCCATCGGGCATCAACACAATGGAAGCGGCGCCAACTTATGAATAGCCCGCCGGAAAAGGCCTCCTCTACTAGTCCGCACGTCGACGACCCTGACCATGCCGTCCTCCCCTGCGTGCCTGGCGACTATTCTGCCGAGGAACCATTGTTGGGGCGGCAGGTTGTCCTCGGCCACGAGGACGAGATCTCCCTCGCTGATGTTGGGCTGCTGCTGGTGCCACTTGCCCCGTATTTAGAGGCCCAGGACATATTCCCGGGACCATCGCCGCCAGAACATTTGCCTGACTGACGAGACAAGCCGCCATCGCCGCAAGCAGTTGAGACCTTCCTGGTCCGGGGTCCGGAGTGCTGGTGTGGACCATTTTTTTCAAATCGGACCATTCGTTAAAAAGTTATGCGTGATCAAAGTTTCTATCTCCATCTCCCTCGCACTCCCTTTACCTGAGTAACGGGTATCTGATAGTCGGGCCACCCGACTATAGCGTTCTCTCTTGTTTTTTGTATGAATGACATGCTTGATAGTACTAGTGAAAGTCAAATTGTCACTTTCTTTGTACTGTATGTCGCTAAATTCATAAAAAATTTTCTTAAGATTATCTTTTTCCTCGTCATTAAGGTGTTCTAATCTAAACTTATTGGTTTCTTGCAAATCGTTATTTATTGCAAAATTAAAAGGTGTATCTGTTGAAAATGGGGGATCGCAGCAATCAATTTCTGCTTCTCCTTGTTTATATTCGATATCGTTATAATTAAATCTCATTCCGAATTGATAACCGTTTAAATTAACTGTTTTTGATTTATAATTAATAATTGCATTACAAGCTTCGAGATATTCTCTTCCTATGAGCATATCATATCTATCGGAAAAATTATGGACCCAAAATGTTTGTTTGGTCGGACAAAGCTTACTTGCATGGTAGGACACGGATTTATTTAACTGAATATTACCATTTATGGTATGAACTTTAAGAGGTGTATTTTTGGTTGGAAAATGAAAGTAATTTTCTTTAATTAAATTAATAAAAGAGCCTGTGTCTACAACACATCGGAATACTTGGTTATTCATGATGATTCGTATGTAAGGGTTTCTATTTCCTGTTCGGTGTCCGAGGCTTGTTGATCCATTTTGTATCCATTTTCATATGGCCACTCGTACTTTCGCGATTTCTTTTTATTGGTCGATTAGGAGCATTAGCCCCATTTTGTTGTGATTGATAATTTATAGGATTCCTAACCTGATTATAATTTAATTTTTGTTGGAATTCTTGTTTTGTTGCTTGATATAATGGGTGGTTTTCATAAAAAGTTTCGTTGTTATTTTTATTATAATTAGGCTTATGTGGGCCTTGAGATGTACTAGCCTGTTGCTTATATTGATTTGGGGAAATATTATTCTGCTGTCTGTATTGGTTTTGGGAATTATAGTTTTGTTGTTTATTAGTATTTTGTTGGGGTTGATAATTTCTCTTATCTTGGTTTTGACTTTGTGAATTCTTTGTTCGATCTGAATAAAATGTTTCATAACAACCTTCTTGTTGTGCTACACATTTTAGTTTATTAGCATTAGTAATATCATACCTAGCCAATGTCATAAAAAGTCTGTCTGGCAATTTTTTCATAATAACATCTTTAACTGTATTATTAAGAGCATTTGTGTATAAAATTGTATTTGAAGCGTTATTTTTTTTTTTTTTTTTTTTTTTTTTTTTCGCGCGGAGTCCCACGGCCCATTTACCCGCCCAACCGACCGAGGGGCGCAGCCGTGTATCGTACGGCACGATTCGCGATAGGATAGACGCGAGATAGGAAAATAAAGGTAAAGGTCCGGGGAAAAAAGTAATAGTTAGATCAATCTTGTGCCAATGAAGCAAGTATTAATCGTTTTAGGAGCGGCAGAGAGTCAAGATTTGATATTACAGGAAAAAGTCTATTATAGTCAGAACATAATACTCTGAAAGGCTCATGCAAGGCATAGTTAGATCTACAATGATTTAAAATTAGGGGAATATAATTTCTAGTTAATCTACTTGGCACAGAAAAGTTTAGCCGACTTAACAAGTCGGGGCAGTCAATATCACCATGTATAAGGTTATAAATAAAGATAGTACCAAGCATCGTTCTACGGTTGGCTAGGGATGGTAAATTAATCAAAAGAAGTCTACTAGAATAGGAAGGTAAGATAAGATTTGCATCCCAGTTTAGGCGCCGTAAAGCAAAAAGAAGGAAGTTTTTTTGTACAGATTCAATACGACCAATATGTATTCCGTATTGTGGACTCCAGACGGGAGACCCATACTCCAGAATCGGACGGACTAGCGAAATAAATAAAGTTTTAGTCAAATAAGGATCATCGAATTCTTTTGACCACCTTTTAATAAATCCAAGCACTCCTCTGGCTTTATTAACCATGGACGAAATGTGATTAGAAAATTTTAGTTTAGGGTCCAAGAGAACGCCAAGATCGTTTACAAGAGTTATTCTATCCAAAGAGCTGCCACTTAACGTGTAAGTCGCGTATATCGGATTGGCCCGATAAAAAGTCATCAGCTTGCACTTGGAGCCGTTTAAATTTAGTAAATTATCTCGGCACCAGTTTTGAAAATTATCTAGATCGGATTGCAAGTCTAAATGGCAGGAAATGTCCTTATACTGCAGGCACAACTTAACATCATCTGCGTACATAAGTACGCGAGAATGACTTATAATTGAGGGAAGATCGTTAATAAATAATGTAAAAAGTAACGGACCCAGATGGCTCCCTTGTGGGACACCGGAGGTAACACGGAGAATTTCAGAAATTGAGTTTTTAAAAAGGACCCTTTGTGACCTGCCATTTAGATAACTTGAAATCCATTTAAGCAGATCAACTGGAAAACCTAAAAGGTCAAGTTTATGAATAAGAAGTAAGTGATTTACAGAGTCAAATGCTTTACTAAAGTCAGTGTAAATGACATCTGTTTGAAAACTACTATTGAAGCCTTTTATCACAAATGTAGTGAGCTCTAGAAGGTTTGTAATTGTGGATCTACGTTTAATAAATCCGTGTTGACACGGAGAAATAATTGATCTGCAAAAGTGCTGCAAATGAGGAGTAATAATTTTTTCAAAAAGCTTAGGAATAGCTGACAACTTAGAAATACCTCTGTAGTTACTGGCTTCTAACTTGTTACCTTTTTTGAAAAGAGGAATAACAAATGATTCCTTCCAAATATTTGGGAATTGGGACGTTTCTAGAGATAAGGTAAACAACTTGTGAAGAGGTTTGCACAGGGCCTTAGCGCAATACCTAAGCACGCACCCAGGAATACCATCGGGCCCTGGCGAATAAACAGGCTTAATACGAAGAAGATCCAAAAGAAGAGAGCTTTCTGTTAAAGTGGGACAGAATATGAGGTTTGACTTGGGCATGGTGTAAGAATAAGGCTGAGATGAATAATCTAAAGTAGAGTAAGTCGTTTGAAAAAATTGGGCAAATATATCGGCTATTGCCTGATCTGTGGTTCCCGTCATGTTTTCGAACGACAGCGAGGAAGGATAAGAATTAGATTTACGCTTGGTGTTAACAAAATTATAAAACTGTTTCGGGTCCTGAGAGAACTGGACCTTACAACGGTTTAAGTAACTATTATAACACTGAGCATTAAGCACGGTAAATCTTGACCGAGCACTTAGATATCTAGTAAAAACAGATTGAGAACCGGTATTTTTATATTTCCTAAAAAGTCTGGACTTTACATTTCTTAAGTGTGTCAACTCTTTGCTAAACCAAGGTGATTTATTGGAAGTTGACGGATAGTACCACGGAACACAGGAATTAAAAAATGAGTTTATTGCAGTATAAAAAACATTAACTGCATCGGACATATTATTGCATAAGTAAAGATCAGACCAATTAAAGCCAGAAATAAAATTATTAAGCCTCAGAAAGTCTGCCTTGCGAAAACAATGTATTCGTTTGGATTTTTCTGATTTTTCTTCTATAACTCTACCCGTATCAAATGAAAGTTCGATTGTTGGGTGATATGGATCTTCAGGTTGCGTGAGTGGTGCTACTCTGGACAGAAATACACCTTCAGGATTCGATACAAAACACAAATCAAGTAGGCGACCTAATGAATTTCGAACATGGTTTACTTGAGATAGAGATATGTCAAGCAGGCCATCAATAAAATCATGTTGTGCTATAGGTAGTAAGACATTCGATCCATCCTCAGTGGACCAAGTAACTCCAGGTATATTAAAATCACCTAGAACTATCAACTGATCCCTATCGGAAAGCTTATTTGCAACGGACTTAATAACGGATAGGTGATTTAAATAATCAGGAAGTTCAGACAACGGCGGAATATAAGAGCAAGTTATGTATATAAAGTTACCAGGAAGCGATAACTTTACACAAATAAATTCAATGGTATTGAATTCATCAAAAAATAACTCCTCAGACGGGAAGTTTGAATCAACTCCAATTAAGACTCCACCTCCCCGTCTAGAGGGACGGTCATACCTATATATTGTGTACTTACCTGGAAAAACTTCGGAGCTAAAGATCTCCGGCTTTAACCAGGTTTCTGTGAACACAATAATATGAGATGCAAAGGAAAGGCTATCAGAATACAATTTAGTGAGTTTGCTACGCAAACCTCTTGCATTCTGATAGGAAAGAAGGAGGTTAGAAGTTAGTTTTTTGAAATTGGTACACTGGTTTGGCCTCGACTAGGAAGTTTTACTCCTACGGGCCCCTTCTTCTTTATCTTAGCCTCGAACTCCTTTACAACCATATTATCCGGCCAAAAGTCGCCCGAGCATATGGCTTCAAAAAGCTCGTTAGGGACAGTTATCTTGAAAGATGAAATGTCTCTAGCATAAGAAAACTTAAACTTTTCCACCTTTACACTATTACAATCGGCTTTAGTTTTGTCTTGTATATAAGATAATACATCAGAAGATGTTTGATCAGGGGAAAGCCGAGAAACGAAAATTTGTTTTTTTAGTGGAACCACTAAAAGGGATTTTGGTGGAGCAGACATTGTTTCTGCAAAACCAACTTGAGCCGGTTGTCCGGACTCAGTAGTCCCTTGTGGTGGTGATACTACATTCTGAGAGATAGGTGGATCCACTAATTGTGAAACCACTACGGACAAATCGGAATTCTTGGAAGTCCCTGGTTGCATGCATTCTGTAACGGATTGTTCGGATACCGAATCTTTTTTAGCTGCTGATCTTAGCAACATTTGAGGGTTTGCTGAAATCAGCTGCTGATCCGCCGGAATGCTCTGTTGTTCTTTTGATTTCGGTTGCGGGGTGTTCCCCTTTTGCTCCTTACCACCAGCGGCCTTTTTGCGCTTAGGGGACTCTTCTAATAGCTTACGACTATTAAACTGCGAGTCCAGCGCAGATAGTAGATCATCAGCTCGGCGAAAACTATCTCTAGCCACTCCGAAACAGCTAATCAGTCCCATCAGGCCGCCTTTAGTTTGGCGCATGAACGATTTCATCTCGTTCGCAACCTCGACACAAGCGTCACAACAAAACTGCAAATTGGGCCCCTTTGAAAGGTCATCACTTGTCCGGCCAGTAAAACCGGCGCACTTGGTGTGCACCATATTTTCACACAGCCAGCAAGTCATATTAGACTGGTCAGCCCTGATTACGAGGCTGCATTTTTTGCAGAAGCAGACTAAATTTTTATTATTCATTTTATTTATTTACCACTGTACCAAGAAAGCGAAATTGAAATTTATAAGCGAGCAGTTATAAGTACCGCAAGAGCGCAGAAACTGCACGCTTAGAACTTTCAAAAGAAAAGAGAGCAAGAGAGCGGGAGCGTAAATAAGTTAAAGTGCATGCACAAAAGAGAAACAGCGTGGATATAAATAGGATAGAAAACACAGATAAGAATTACGAAAAACTAAAACAATTTATTAGTATCAATACAAAGTGCACTCGCGAAGCGAACGGAGTTTAAATTTATGTTTAAATAACCGAAAGAAAATTTAATGTTGTTTTTATAAAACCCACCGATGGGAATAAACGAAAACAAAATACAAAATTCGAAGCGCAGAAAAAAAACACGACCGTTCACTTTGAAAGTCAAAGACGAATCGATTTTCTAAGGCTAATTTATTTATTTTCCACCCAGGAAAGGGGGTGTTATACAGACGTCTTAGTAGTTCTTCGCAGGGCGTCTGGGTTTTATATTCGTTGATGAGGGCGTTCCTTAAATCCCTCCAGCATCTGGCTGTTGATAGTTGAGATATCCTCTGGGCATCTCCGTGAAGCTGCATTTCAATCGCACTGAAGAATACGCTCGACTGGCGTATACATGTTGTGGGGTACAACTCCAGGATGAAGTCTATCCTCCTGATGAACGGGCTGAGTTCGAGCGTGTTGCCTCCAAATTGCGGCACTTGCCTGATTTGGTTCAGGGCTTGATTTAGATGGTTTTCTGACAATAATAGCACTGGTTCTGCCATTTTTGGTTTTTTTTTTTATTTAGTTTTATAAATTTTTTCACAATTTTAAAAGTTTTGTATTATGAATTTGATTTAAATTTGTTATACCTTGTCTCTTACCACTGGTGGGGAGAACTAAGGTGTTTTATTTTTTAGTAGCCCTTGTGTTACGAACAAAGGCACTAGCTTTTACAATAAAACGGGTTTTTGCAAAAATTTGTTTTAGTTACTTGACAGTCACACGTGTCAAGATTTATGTTTTAAACAAAACCTCGCAACCTGAGCTTCGATAGCGTGTTGCAAAAATTGAGGTTTCCGTTCGTATATTAGCGACACAAACCGACACTGCGATAGCTGGTTTATAATTGCACTGGGACGAACGACGTTTGGGTTCTTTAAGGATATAACCGTATAAAAAGTTATATCCTACCGGCTGCGCCAATAACAAATTCGGGATTTAACACTTTGAAAAAAATATAATTTTTATTTATCAAAATAGTGTAAACGCGAACTGGGAGAGATAGGTCTGCTCCTTACAAGATTCAACTTAAAACTCAAACTTAAAAACTAAGCTGGCGCTTGTCAAACCTTCGATTGGGAGAAAGAACTTTATTGATAAATTGAGAGTGTCCAAAATGAGAGCACTGAGCAAGAGAGCGATCTAGGTTTGAGCTGCGTCTGCAATTTTACAGTATTGGGGGATAAAAGCTTTTTGGAGTTTAGGGACATTTGTTTATACTGCAAGAGGATGTGTACATTAATTGGTCAGTCGTGGGAGCCGACAATTTGGGGTTCTTTCATTTGTTTATAACTCAAGAGGATGTTTATATTAATTGGCGACTCTTGGGAGCCGATGATTTTGGGTGTGACAAATGCGTAATGTAAATATGTTTATGGGGTAGGTATGTGGGTGTGTGTATGTTACTTTATGTGGTAGATATGTGGGTGTGGGTATGTTACTATATATAATAAAATACTATTGTTTTTAAAAAGAAACTTATTGTCTTTTTATTGTGGGCGGTTAATTTTTTCATTTAACACAAAAAATATCAAATATATCAACATTTTTATGTGATATTTTAAATATTATCATTTTTTTTTTTGATAAAAAAAATATCATCGATACGATATTTTTAAAATTTTCGACAACCCTAATGTGTATGTCTGGATGCAGGGCCGGCGGTTGACGTGGGTAGTATGGGTAGTAGTACCCACTCGGTAATATCCGAGTGGGTATTTACCCACTCGAAAATATCAATAGCAGAAGTAGAAGTGACTGATTGGAACACTATTGTAAATTTTTTTAAGGAGAATGAACATTACATGAAACTCTTTCCCGAATTCCTACGATTTCTGAGATTGATTATAACGATTCCGGGATCTTCTTGTTCGAATGAGAGAAGTTTTTCAGTTTTACGTCGCCTAAAAAATTATATAATGAATTGCCATGTTGCCATTCTGAATTCGTACAAACATTCCGCTGATGAGCTCGATTTAGAAAATATCTTGAACGAGTTCATCATTCGTAATAATCAACGAACTTCTTGTTTCGCTTTAGTAAGATAGTGAGTTCATATCTTTGTTTGGAAGTGAATCGATTAAACCTCTTCATACATAAAAGTATTTATCAATTTATGATTTTGACCCTCTATCCCTCTTACTTTCGAATAGGTGTGTGGAAATAAAAAACTAATTGATTTCATGTACATGAAGGTACTTGATTTCATGAAACCTTACTACCCACTCGGGCGGAAAGTATGACGCCGGCCCTGTCTGGAAAAAGTGAACAAAAATTAAGAAGTCGGGGGCGTCGTGGTAAGTTCTTGGCGGTCAGCTTTATTACTCTGCATACATGAGACTATGATACAAAAACATAAGGTAAAATCTGGTACCTCCACAATCATAACAATGAGTGCGAGTGAAATGGGCACTGTTTAGTAAGTGCGAGCAGAGCGACAATAGAATGTGGAAAATTAGAGAGTTTTCTAATTATTAATAACCGAAAAAAAACTTGGCGGTGGCTAAAATTATTAATAGCGAGAAAACGAAAACGAAAAGAAAAGGTGTCGACGGCTCAAATCAATTTCAACGAATGCTTATATATTTTTCGACAAAGTACTTAGAGCCTAGCTTAACGAAGGTTGGCGAAGACGGGGCGACTTCGCCGAGAGCGAGAGAAAACTTTATTGTGCTCCCGCCTTCGCCCCAAACTAACTTACACTAAACTTCAAGTTTTTATTTTTAACAAATTCAATATGATTCAAGTTTGAGCGAACACCGGCCCCGTTGAACACCCATCGGGCATCAACACAATGGAAGCGGCGCCAACTTATGAATGGCCCGCCGGAAAAGGCCTCCTCTACTAGTCCGCACGTCGACGACCCTGACCATGCCATCCTCCCCTGCGTGCCTGGCGACTATTCTGCCGAGGAACCATTGTTGGGGCGGCAGGTTGTCCTCGGCCACGAGGACGAGATCTCTCTCGCTGATGTTGGGCTGCTGCTGGTGCCACTTGCCCCGTATTTAGAGGCCCAGGACATATTCCCGGGACCATCGCCGCCAGAACATTTGCCTGACTGATGAGACAAGCCACCATCGCCGCAAGCAGTTGAGACCTTCCTGGTCCGGGGTCCGGAGTGCTGGTGTGGCGAGTAGCGGCCCGCCTGTCAGTAGGCTGCCGGGTGTCAGCGCCTCTCCGTCGCTTGGGTCGCTGCTGATTGCTCCGAGCGGCCGGGAGTTCATCACCGCCTCGATTCCCATGAGGACTGTCCCCAGCTCTTCTGCGCTTAGGAGCGCGTTGCCCACCGCCCGTAGGAGTAGGTTCTTGGCAGTTTTGACACCTGCCTCCCATGTGCGGAGCCCGCGGTGGTGTGAAGACAAATTCGCATCCGCTTTTTGATGCGAATTCGCGTATCGCGTCGGCTTCGTCCTCTATCCTCTCTCGAAGGGCCCGGAAGTGGCGACTCGCTCCGACGAAGTTCGTCCCGTTGTCGCAATGGACGACTTGGGGACATCCTCGGCGCCCAACGAACTTTTGAAAAGCCAATAAAAAGGAATCTGTGGTTAAATCTGAAACAGCTTCTAGATGAACCGCTTTGGACGCAAAACAAACGAAGAGCGCAATGTAGGACTTATACGGAGGCCTACCACGAATTTTCAATGTCGTATAGACAGGGCCACAAAAATCGACGCCACATATAGCAAATGGGCGGAGAGCACGGAGACGATCTGCGGGTAAATTTCCCATAATTTGTGTCATTAGTCGAGGCTTACACTTAAAGCAGCGTATGCATGATCGAACTATCTGACTGCAGACCTCCTGAGCCTTTACGATCCAAATACGCTGTCGAAGGAGACTCACAAGGGCTCGTGGACCAACATGAAAATTGGAATGGTGAAGATGCCGAACATAGCTCTGCACAAATTGGGAGCGTTTTGTTAACAACAATGGAAACATGGCATCGTATGATGCCCCCAACTCGCAACAAAGAAAAGTGACACCAAGTCCCCTTGTCTTCATGGATGAATGGATTCAATCGCTGAAGACTTGGGCCAACTCTGGATCCTTTACGAACTTTTTCTCTTTCTTCATGATACTCGTGCTTCTGTAACATCTCGACAATTTTTAGAAAAGCTTCGTTATATTCAGTCGGCGACAAAGTTTTTTCAAATACCATACTTTTGTCTTTGCATTTTCTTATGAAGCGGAACATATAAACGAATACCCGAAGCAGTTTAAGGTGTGACGAAAATCCCTCGATGACATTTACCAAATCCAAATTTCTTACAGCAGCGGTCAGTCCGACCGCAGTCTTCCTCGATTCTTGTAGTAGGACTTCTTCATCTAGTTCAAAGTGTGCATTCTGGGGCCAGTTTGCATCTTCTTCTTTTAAAAACGCAGATCCAGTAAACCATATTGACTGTATAATTTCGTTGACGTCACAACCTCTTGATACAATATCTGCTGGGTTTTGTTTCGTTGGAACATGCCGCCACGTAGCTTCACCTGACCACACTTGAATCTCCGCTACTCTATTCGATACGAATGTGGATAATGAAGATGGATGAGACCGGATCCAATGAAGCGTAACTTCAGAATCCGACCAATAAACAATCCGTTCGATAGGTACCTTTAATAGGGGCTTGATTCTGTGGCAGAGATCTGCGAGAAGGTGAGCGGCACATAACTCAAGCCTTGGGAGTGTTTTAGTCTTGAGCGGCGCTACATTAGACTTTGAAGTCAACAGCGATATTTTATAACCATCTGCAGTTTTGCTACGAATGTAGACGCAAGCTCCATAAGCTCTTAAGGATGCGTCAGCAAAGGCATGTAATTGGACCGGGGGCGCCATGGAAAATTAGAGAGTTTTCTAATTATTAATAACCGAAAAAAAACTTGGCGGTGGCTAAAATTATTAATAGCGAGAAAACGAAAACGAAAAGAAAAGGTGTCGACGGCTCAAATCAATTTCAACGAATGCTTATATATTTTTCGACAAAGTACTTAGAGCCTAGCTTAACGAAGGTTGGCGAAGACGGGGCGACTTCGCCGAGAGCGAGAGAAAACTTTATTGTGCTCCCGCCTTCGCCCTAAACTAACTTACACTGGATTAACCCTTAGATGGTTCAGGGTTTCTTTGCCTTTCACAATAAAAGAGGTTTAATTTCTTTTCATAATTAAATATTTTATAGTTTTGAATTTGAAATTGAATATTCAAACTTTTGTTAAGATTCTTAATTCTAAAATATATTCCTATCTTAAAATAAAACATTTATATGTCAAAGAGTCATGTTGCACAAGGGTTAATTCTTTAAAAATTTGGTCCGCAGACAACATTTCTCTTCAAAAAACGAACACGCACTGACCAAAACCCGAACATTTAGACAGACGACGAGACTACCTTATGTTATTGTGTCATCCACGAAAACCGCGCTCCTGCACGCTTTACTCCGCTGTAGCGAGAGCGGGAGATCGGCAGCGGCCGACCGAGGAGTTCGGATCCGAAAAACAACGCTCGCGCTCCGGAGCGCGGAAGTTGCGAGAAAGCGAGCGAGGGAGCGCAAGAGGGGCAAGAGCGAAATCTCGGAGAGCTCAGTGAGCAGCGGCGGTGCAGTGGGCCACTGACCTAAACAATAGGGAAGATATAAGTTATTTAATTGTGGTTATTTATTTAGATACCAAGGTATTTCTTTATTTCACTTAAGCCTTTTCAAGCCAAAGATATTTTAATTCATACAATGGATTGTTAATTATAATGTTGATCGCCAGCTATAGCTGCGGAGTTCAGTTTTAAACTAACTTAAAGGTCTGTCCCGGTCGCACCATGAAGCCCTTATTTGCGCTGCAGCGCAGTCGCCTAAGTGCGATGTCAGCATTCCGTATCCAGCTAGCGACAATCACTCGCTGCAGGCGTGCTGGGACCGAGCCTCGGGCAACTGCCCTGGGAATGCGCGATCAGCAGTTTCGCCCTTGCGCGTGTTGGCCGTCGGATCCGGTCTGCAATTTGGCAATTTTTCCAAATTCTTTTTGCGCGTGTTAACTTCTCCTTCCTTTAAATGGTCGCCGTCCCGGTGACCCGTCTGTTCTATGTCATCGGCAGCCCTTGATCTGGCAAGACGTTTGTTCTTCAGATAATGTTTGCCGACCCAGATAGTGCAGCATAACAGGATGGCGACTAGTATGATGAGAGAATTGTTGAGGAAGGATCTCATCGAGTACCGCTCATTAAGGGTTCCAATGTGGTGGAGGTTCCTCAGGCTAAGCTCATGAAGAAATGGAAGACTTAGCCGGTTATGATGACCAGTGATGTTTACTACGGTCATAGCTGATACTGCAGGTTTCTTCTTCGAGCTTCCCAGTTGGTTTATGAACCAGGTTCCATTGACGGCTACCCTGTCGGAGTACGTCACCAGGTAAGTTCCCGATATTCCCTGGTCTCGGCCCTGATCATCGGTAATGGTTGCGTTAACGTCGTTGATGATGAGGGTACCATGATCCACTATCGTAACCGGTTCTAGGTGACCCGGGAGCGTGAGACAGTGCGCAGTGGTTCCGGAAACGATTTGCTGTGCGCAAGTGTTGTTTTGTAGTTCCTTGCAGAAGTTGGCGCCTACATTCGCTTTACAGTAGCCGATGTTAAGGTTCTGTGTTGGGCATTCGGCGACTAAGTTCCCGTTTTCAAAGTCTAGGATCTTGTTGTTGTGCTGGACCGGGTAGACCGTTACCTTCTTACATACGAACTTAGGAATTGGAAATTTAATTAGGAAGTGAAGAATTTCTGAATTTTGGAAGACACTTATGCTAGATACTTCTAATATTTCTACAAGACTAATGTTGATAGGCTGTTTGTCCTTAAATTCGCCAATGTCAGTGCTATCCAGGATAGCCGGACTAACAATGTTTATTTTTGCCAGGGTTAAGCCCATAAGAATGTTTTCTAAATCTGTGATAACGATTCTATTTTTTGCCAAAATAATTTCCAAAAGGTGTGTTTCTTTTTCTGTATCGAATTTTTGAATTTCATTCACCGCGTTCGCGAGTTCATTTAAGCGTTCTTGAAATTTGATATTTAAATCTGTTTGTCCCTCGTTTGCTCTCATTAAAATCTCTTGATTGATTTTTATCTGCTCCCAGTCGCTAAAGTCAGGCGTACCTGCAATAACTTTGAGGGCTGTTCCAATTACGTTAATACTTCTAGCGGCTCTATTGTGGATTTTTAAGGTAGCTACCAACTTGCGAATGTGTCGGAGGTCCGTTAATATTACCGAAGTCCTGTGATCGTCAGTGAACGTTTTCGTCATTGCTTCTGTCTGGTCCACGTAGTCCTCGTAAGTTGTCAGGTTCGTTGCGTGTTGTAAGTATCCGTAAGTCTCCCAGATTACGATGTCGTTGTCTTCTATCGGGATATAGTCTGCGTTCGTGTAGTCGTTGAGTTTCACCGTCGCGTCTGTCCTAACAGCCACTAGTGCCAAGATAAAAAGATATTGTCTTAACCTAGAAATAATATGAAAAGAATAGAATAACTAACAAGAAAGAAAAGCTAACTTCGGGCGGAGCCGAAGTTGATATACCCTTGCAGAATATTCTGTAAATTATATTCACCAAAATTATTCATTTGATGCAATCTTAATACTCATAAAAAATCCCAACTTCCTAACTTTAAAAACACCAAAGTTATGGCATTTCCAATCGTTCAGTTATATGGCAGCTATAGGATATAGTCGGCCGATCCTTATGAAATTTGATAGGTTGGATTGATTGGTTAAAAATAGAACCCATAGAAAATCCCAACTTCCTAACTTAACAAAAACCAAAGTTGTGGCATTTCCGATCAATCAGTTATATGGTGGCTATAGGATATAGTCGGCCGATCCTTATGAAATTTGGTAGTTCGGATTGATAGGCCAAATATAACACCCATAGAAAATCCCAACTTCCTAACTTCACAAACACCAAAGTTATGGCATTTCCGATCAATCAGTTATATGGCAGCTATAGGATATAGTCGGCCGATCCTTATGAAATTTGGTAGGTCGGATTGATTGGCCAAATATAAAACCCATATAAAATTCCAACTTCCTAACTTAACAAACAGCAGAGTTATGGCATTTCCGATCAATCAGTTATATGGCAGCTATAGGATATAGTCGGCCGATCCCGGCCGTTCCGACTTATATACTGCGTGCAAAGGAAAGAAGGGTGTGTGCAAAGTTTCAATTCGATATCTTTAAAACTGAGAGACTAGTTCGCGTAGAAACAGACAGACGGACAGACAGACGGACAGACGGACAGACGGACAGACGGACATGGCTATATCAACTCAGGAGGTGATCCTGATCAAGAATATATATACTTTATAGGGTCGGAGATGTCTCCTTCACTGCGTTGCACACTTTTGACCAAAATTATAATACCCTCTGCAAGGGTATAAAAACGTAGTAAGGATCGTTATCGAAGATTGTCCTTGTGGACCACCCTCCCCTTAATGAGAACCGTGGTCCCCAGGTCTGCCTCAATGATTCCCTCTGAGCATAGCGGCGAAAGCTTGTTTCCTAATCGTTTATTTGCTTTCAGAAAAACTTTTTCGCCGACTTGATAGTTCCTATGGGTCCTATCTTTGTTCATTTGGTCGAGCGTTTTTTCTTGTGCCTGTTGGATTTTCTTGCTAATTTCCCTTTCAAATTCTGAGGGCTTGGAATGGACAATTTCTATGGGTTTTTCGTTAGTTACCGAATGAATTGATTTATTGTATTTGTTGGTAGCCAAAAGGATTATCTCGGTGGTGTCGTTCAGATTGTGTTCTATTTTTAGGCATCGGGCTATTTCTGCCAAGGTGCTATGAAATCTCTCCACTTGGCCGTTTGAGGTACTGTGGAGAGGTGGTGCGTTCGAAATAGTAATATTAAAGTTGTTTAATAACATTGATTTTATTGTTTCGGAATTTAATGACCTTTCATTGTCGCAATAAATTGTTTTTATATTTGGAAAAAAGTTTACTATGTGTAATATAGGGGCCTTAATGTCGACAATAGCTCTTGATGCGATGGCCTGCACCGTGGCGAATTTAGAAAATTTATCGACACACGTAAGAAAGAGGATTCCGTCTGTGGAAAAGATATCGATATGGAGGATTTCTCCCACATAACCTGGTATTGGAGTTTGTGCTATAGCCTGTTTGGATGGATGGCGTTTGTATTTTGCCATAGAACAGGTTTTGCAATTTAAGGTTATTTCTGTGGCTAAATTAAGCATTTTGGGGAAAAAGTAGTCCCTTAAAATTAGTTTTACATTTTCTTGAGCCGCTCGATGGGCTCTATTGTGTTCTGTTAATATAATTTCCTTCTGCTCGCTTTTGTCCGTTATGTCTTGAACGAAATATTTCGTGTGTCTAAATACAGTTCCTGGGAACAATTCTACTAGTCGGTGCTGGATTTTTGCCAGGATTGGGAGCGAGCAATGTATTGCGTTCACTGCATTGGCATTAACTACATCCTGTAACACATTTAGCAAATTGTCATGATCCGAAATGTTTACTATATGTCTCACCTTGGTTTTAAACAAAATGAGTGTGCTTACCGATGAACTGTTCCCCTCTTCAATTATTATTTGGTTCCTAAAACAGTTTACCGGTTTGTCCGTTGTTTCTATAGTGTAGGTCAAGGATTGTTCGCTGTGCATGGTAGCCGCGTCAGATTCTACTGTATCTTCCAATGCATTTATATTTTGACGAGATAATGCGTCTGCTACGAAATTTTCTTTCCCCGGTTTATAAATCAGCTTTGCCCCGTGGTCATCAATAATCCCTTTCCATCGTTTTAATTTCGCGTTAGGGTTCTTGTCTGAGACAGCAAAAGTTAGAGGCTGATGATTGGTAAAGATCCGTAAGTCTTTTACTCCGTACAGATAATTACGAAGATTTTTAAGTGCCCAAACTATGACGAGGAGTTCTCGCTCGTTGGTGGCAAAGTTTTTTCGTTATCACGTAGTGTTCGTGATATCATTGTTATCGGGCGTCCGTCTTGCGATAGTACCGCCCCTAGACCAAAGCCTGACGCATCCGTTGTTAAATCGAACGGTCTCTTAAAGTCTGGATAGGAAAGTAAAACATCTTCTGACGCTAGGATTTCTCTTAGTCTGTGGAATGTTCCACTTTGTTCTTTGTTAAGATCGATATTAATTTTCCTTGACTGATATTTGCTCGTCTTTCCGTTTTCGCCTTTAAGGATACTTGTTAAGGGCCTGGCGATTGCCGCGAAGTTTTTAATGAAGCACCTGTAGTAACTTGCTAGTCCTAGAAAGGATCTAAGTTAAAACAAAGTTTTTGGGGGGGAACTCTTTGATAGCCTTCACTTTTTCAGGTGATGTCCGCAGCCCCCCTTGTGACACTATGAATCCCAGATATTCAACGCTCTTTTTAAAGAACTTTGACTTTTCTTGGGATACTCTCATGCCGGCCTCAAGAAGTTTTTGTAATACCCAATTGATATCGTTAATATGGTCTTCTTTGGTTTTGGAGAATATTATAACATCATCGACATAAACGTAGCATATCTTAGATATTCCTTCTCTTAAAACATCATCTATGGCTCTCTGGAAAATACTTGGAGCATTCTTGAGTCCGAAAGGCAGTCTACAGAATTCGTATTTGCCGTTATTTATCGAAAAAGCCGTTTTTTCTCGGTCTTTCTCTGCCAGTTCTATCTGGTGGAAACCTGACTTGAGGTCAAGAGTGGTAAAAAATTTGGACTCTCCCATATTGGACAGTATTGTTGAAATCATAGGGATAGGGTATCTATCGTCCACTGTTTTTTGGTTCAACTTCCTAAAGTCGATAACCAATCGCTTTTTTTTAAATCCGTTTTGGTCTACAACCCAGGTTGGGTTGTTATAAGGAGATTTGGATGGCCTTATTACGCCGTCCGCTAGAAGTTGTTTAACCTCTGCGTTAACGAACTCGGTTACACCCATGGGGTGCGGGTATGATCTGGAATATACCGGCTCCACATCCGTTTTTATCGTAGCTACCGTGTTAATGTTGAAAGGTAGCGCCTCGTCTGGATCAGCGAAGGCTTTATGGTTTTTTATTATTATTTTATCAAAAGCAGTTTTTACTGCGGGGGGCACGTCACCATCATTGATTTTAATGAAATTTACATTCTCAACTCTTGTAAACTGAATTTTCTCAGTTCCGTTATTGGTGTGTAGAACATTTCCAGTAAAATCGAGTTTCGCATTTACTTGTTTAGTAAATCGAGCCCGATAATACCGTCAAAGTCTTTAAGAGCGCTAAGGATAAAAAAAGGAGTTTTAGCCTTGAATACCGAAATCAGGCATTTTTTATTTATCTTAGTAATGCCATGGATTGATTTTACGTCGAATGGGGTATCCACTGCCACGATGCCTTTGAGCCCCGGGAGTGGAGAGATGAAATTCTTCGAGGTGCCCGTGTCAATTAACAATTTTATTTCTCTTCCTGCTAGCCTACGTGTGACGTATGGAAGCAGGGACTTTACCCTAAAAAATTACAAGACTCATCTGCATCTAGATCATCCTGTATTTCCGTAGCGGACGACTGAGCAACGGACTCATAATCTTCTCCACCAGATTCTTCTTCTGGCATGAAGTTGATTTTTTGTTGTGTTCGTGCTGACTGTCCCTTTTGCCATGCCGTGGGTTGCCTGAATCGAGATGAGGTGACGTCCACCTCCATCGGTTCTGTTTTAGTTTGTCCCTGATTATTTCCCCCATTAGTGTGTATTTTTTGCCGGGACGAACCAGTTTGATTATTGCCTCCTCTTTGAGGTCTTATGAAATGAGGGTTTTTTTGATCGCCCCCGAATTTTGATTTTGCTCTTGGTATTGTGAATTTTTCCAACCAGCCTGTCGCTGGTTGTTTTGGTTAGTTGGCCTATAAGTCTTTTCGTCGTTATGCCGAGCGAAAGTGGCCGCGAAAATACTCCTTTCATTACTCGATTCGGCTTCTTGAGCTAATGCTAATGCCGACGGTAAATCAGGTGGTTGTGCTGGAAAAACAGCTACTTTTAAAGATTTTTTTAAACCTGATATAAACGCGTGTAAAGCGTCGCTCCTAAATTGTGTGTTTAAAACAGACGCCGCGGCGGCGTCGTGCGTCATTATTGTTTTGTTTGTCAGAAGCGTTAGCTTCCGTTCTACTTCGTCATAATATTTGAGTAGGGGCAGGTCGCCCTGTCTGGACAGGCTTAATTCCTGTTGTATTACGTGTGTCGGAGTTTTGTCGGCATACGTAAAGTCTAAACGTGCCAATATGGCATGAAAATTTAGCACCGTATTAAATGAAGCTAATACGGCAGCTGCCGGTCCCCTTACTTTATTTCTGAGGATGGCGACCGCTTGGTAAAAGCGACTGCTCCCTTCATAGGGCTCAAATACCCTGTAGGCTGCGATAGCAGCTTGTCTCCAGGAAACATAATTTTCTTGTTTCCCGTCGAATTCTGGGACGGACTTGATAATGTCCAGGGGCTCATTACATTGTTTTTCAGGTTCTATTTGAATCTCTTGGAATGTTTGAATTTTCGGAGTTTTTCTTAGTAAATTTAGCTCCCCCATAATTGCGGCTAATTTTTCGTCAAATTGCGCCTGCTGTGTTTGAAGTGCCTGATTTATTGCGGCCTCCATATTTGCTAATTGTTCTGGCTGCATTTCTGCTTGTCTGTGCTGTCTACTAGTTTCAAGATTTTCTATATCGAAGGCACTCTTCCGGATAAGTACCTTGCCTGTGTTCCCACTGGTCGACGCGTGGCTATCCTCTTCGTTAAAATCCTGATTTTCTCTCGTTGTATGCTTTTTTATTTTGGTTTCTAAGAGCTTCTTATACTCTTCTAAAATGTCCTCGTCTGTATCAGACATGTGTTAATATTGGTAAAAATATATGGTCATCATAAAAATTGATCAAGAGTTGTTTTTTTTATATTATTGATTAAATTAGCGGGGAGAAATAATATCAAATATCATTAAAAACGTTGTTTAAGAAATATAAAGTTTTATTTACTATTCATAAATGTTTTTAAGTTCTAAAATATTATCTTGTGTATTTTTTATATTATTTCTTTCGGTGAATTTATCTATTTTGGCTTCTTCCAAAAAAAAAATTTACACAAAAACTTTGGTTTTAAAATATTTCATATTTGGTAAAAATTTGAACCAATTCTCCCGGTGTATTTTTTGAAATACGAGACGACACGGTAAGTGTTATTTAAGTTCAATCGTTTTATTTCTCACAGATTTAGCGAACGGTTTTATGTTTGAGTTTTTATTTAATATAATAATTCGGACAAATAGCCTACTTACATTTTCTTAAATATTCTTATAATTGTTGCTGGATTCTGCTGCTGTTGCTGTAGATCCCACGGATGGGGCGAGGGGTTTCCCTACAGCTCCCTTTTGCTCAATTATTCCCGCGGAGGGGGCGAGGGGTTTCCCTACAGCTCCCTGTTGCTCAGTTACTCCCACGGAGGGGGGCGAGGGGTTTCCCTACAGCTCCCTTTTGCTCAATATTATTCCCGCGGAGGGGGCGAGGTGTTTCCCTGCAGCTCCCTTTCGTTCCTCTCTTGGTTATAAACTTGCAAATATTTTGTTTTCTCGCCAAACTTTGTTGCGCGTTCTGTTTTATTTGCGTTCACATAAACACTTGCACTTTTGTAATATTCGTTCCACTTTTTGGAATTTGATTTAATTTTGTTGGGTTCTAGATTTTCAATTGATTCCACTTTTTCACTTTTTTTTTAATTTAATTTTGGTATATTTTTGAAAATTATTCCTGTTGGGCGACAGTTATTTAATTGTGGTTATTTATTTAGATACCAAGGTATTTCTTTATTTCACTTAAGCCTTTTCAAGCCAAAGATATTTTAATTCATACAATGGATTGTTAATTATAATGTTGATCGCCAGCTATAGCTGCGGAGTTCAGTTTTAAACTAACTTAAAGGTCTGTCCCGGTCGCACCATGAAGCCCTTATTTGCGCTGCAGCGCAGTCGCCTAAGTGCGATGTCAGCATTCCGTATCCAGCTAGCGACAATCACTCGCTGGGACCGAGCCTCGGGCAACTGCCCTGGGAATGCGCGATCAGCAGTTTCGCCCTTGCGCGTGTTGGCCGTCGGATCCGGTCTGCAATTTGGCAATTTTTCCAAATTCTTTTTGCGCGTGTTACAATATACAACATTAAGTTTTAGGCAAAATGATTATTATTTTGTTTAACTTACAGAAAATGCATTCCTTATTGGCAGTTCAGAAATTATTGATTACTTGAATCACAAAATTGTTCTGTTCTAGGCTGTTCTTACTTATGAATAAAACGCTTATTTATTCCACGAAACTAAATAACGTTTGTATAAGGAAATAATAAAATTAAATACTGTTTGGAAATTGTTAGCTGGAACTCCACACCATGATGATTTCATTATGGTGTACAAGTAATGACTCAATGGAAAAAAATAATAAATCAATTCCAAATTGTTCAGCAAAATAAATTCATTCAAAATTTAGAAAACTCGCTTAAAGGAGTCTGCCGGTATACAAAGAAATCAAAAAAAAAACCAATTTAAATTTAACAATTTAACAATTACTGCCGTGGAGGAGACGTTTCCGACCCCATAAAGTATATAATAACAAATTCGGGATTTAACACTTTGAAAAAAATATAATTTTTATGTAATTTTATTTGTAGGCGACCTTTGATGTATGTTTAAAATTCTTTTTGAGTGTTTACGCCGCTCTCCCCTCGTTTAAACTGCCCGCGCTTCCCTCGTAGCGAATGCCCACTCGCCCGCACTGGCCAGGCTCTCCCGCTCTCCCGCACTGGACGCTTGCGATTCCAGGCTCTCCCGCCTTCCCGCTCCCGGAATCTCTCCACTGCGCTTTGAAACGCAGCGTTCAATTAGGTTTAAGTTAGTCTTTCATTGTACCAATAGTGAAATACATCGCCCGGCCGGTCCGCGCTATAACCCGAAAAGTTCATCGAGTTTCTTTTTGTTTCATTACTTTGCGCACCGCGATCGAGTGTCTCTTCACCACACGTATTTTCCAGCTTGCGACCCGGCTACGTGCGACAGCCGCAACCACCGACGAAGCTGCCCCCAAGCGACGACATCCCCGACGCCCCAACTCTTCATTTTTTGGTCCTTCGAGCCGGATAAGTGCCAATTTATTAATTTTTTTATTAACTGCCGGTCGACAGTCAGCCATTCGAAGAACATAATTCGTTTGACTTTCTGTACGATTTGTCTAAAATCCAAGTCCGATTTAATCCGACGACGGCAGTTAGTAAATTACAATTCCAATTCCGTCTTTTATTTCTTCGTTCTCTTTCAACGTGCGGCCATATTGCCTATTTTCTAATTCCTTTTCGTGTGCATATTGATGTACAAAATTCATATTCGCATTTGGCCGTACATCGACTAAATATACATCCACTAAATATACATCCACCATCAAATCGAAGAAAATAAAAAAAAAATATAAATCCAAATTAAAGTGTGCAAATAAAAAGTCAAGCGTACAGTGAAAAATAAATTAATTTCAAAAAAAATTCAGTGAACAGTGAAAAATAAATTAATTTCAAAATTGAGTTCCAATTAATTCTCCACAAAAAAGTGAAACAAAAATTAAGTGTTCCGCCAATTTCGGCCCACAAATATTTTTGATATTAATTTTTTTATTGTACATCCGCTGTGACAATATTTGCTTACATTATTAAAAATCCAAATACAGTCCACAATAAATCGAAAATTTACAACACATACCCGCCGGCAAAATTTACAATAAAATTTTCCGCCATATTGATTACATATATTACATCCATATTACATATATTACATCCATATTACATATATTACATCCATATTACATATATTACATATTCCATATATATATACATACATTTATACATATTTTCTCTACACAACTACACCCCAATTCCGAAAGCTCAAGTATTTCCGTCGGCCATCCAATAAATATATATTAAATGAATTCCTAAAGCTGACGTGAAATAACTTTTGTGTCTCAGTGTGTTTTACTTATTTACATATTTTGGGCACTATCCATCCATACATATACACATACACGCGAATTGCAGTACCGCAAAAAGCTCGATAATCCCGCGCATTCCAGCGTCACCAATACACAGCCCGCAAAAGTTCGGGCAGTTGTTTTTCAATCATCCAATTAATAAATTAATTAATAAATTCCAACAAAATTAATAAACACCAAGTTCAACTCCAATAAAATTAAACAAATACTAAGAATTACTGCCAGTTCCAAAAAGAAAAAAAAAAAATTGGGAAAAATACCACCCGCATTCCACTGCAAGGTATTTTTTTGTCTCCGAATATTTTTTTAAAATAAAGAAAAACAAAACCAATAAACTCCAAACACTGCCGGGGACATCCAATCCCATCCTAATTCGGCCAACCACCCACTATAAAATACTAAACGACAAATACCTCATCAAATACAGTATTTTTTCAGTATTTTTATTTTGTGGTATTTTTTTGGTATTTTTTTCCATTCTTGCTCCATCGTTCCACCAAAAGCCTGGGGAATATTTTAACCATAATTCAGCCACGCATATCGACTATTGTCGATACCCTATTTCCACCGGTCCATAAGTGGGTCCGTAATTGTTTCGCTGATTTTTGTCCGAAATATCAGCGCGCACATTCCATCCTAACAACATCCTAGTTTGGTATGTCCGGGGAAAGTTCCAACAAACTATCCCCTGTTCCATCACCGAAAATACCAAAAATCACGGTAAGGACGCCCACACCTAAAAAGGTCAAGACGTCACCTCCCAAAAAGGCTCCTTCTTCCATCGAAAGAACCACGCGAGCCAGCACAAAAATGGTTGCAACGGCTGCCGACCTCGCTATGAGCCAATTTATTGAAGTCTCGGATCGACTGTCCGAATTGGAATCGCGGATAAATATTCCCTCGGCGGTCCCTCCTACGTTATCCGTCCTCAATATTCGCCGAGACGAAATCCGAGAGGTATGGATCCGCATCAAAAAAGAATACGATGCCTGTACCGCATGCCTTGTAGCAGCCGGAGAAGGTGCAGCTGACAGCTTGCCAGTCCTCAAGGCTAAGTACGGGTATTGCTACAGCGCGTACGAAAGGTGCGGTGCCCAGATAGCAGACATGATAGCGCAAACTCCGCAACTTCCGCAACCTTCCCCAACGCCAGCTGATCCTTCTCAGACATACATTCCGTCAGGCTGCCGGCTTCCGCCGTGCGATACCGAAGTTTTTACCGGCGACTATCTTCGTTGGCCAACCTTTAGGGATCTATTCACGGCAATTTATATCAACAATCCCAGACTCACTCCTGTCGAAAAATTATTTCACCTTAATGCCAAAACGAGTGGCGACGCTCACAATATAGTTTCAAATTCACCCCTTACTAATGATGGCTTTCGATCAGCGTGGGATAACCTCACTGAGCGTTTCGAAAACAAGCGATTGTTAGTAAACAGTCAATTAAAGATACTTTTCAATGTACCGTCCGTCACACAGGAGTCTGGGTCAGCCTTGAAAGAACTTCAAAGTACCATCCAGGGTTGCCTTACTGCACTAGAAATGTCCGGTATTCAGGTCGAAACTTGGGATTGCCTCTTGGTATATATGTGCTCGTCCAAACTCCCAAAGCTTACGCTTTCCCTATGGGAGCAGTCCCTCCATAACAAAGCCGAGATCCCTACGTGGCACGAGCTGAACGTTTTCCTAACGGAGCGTCACAGGACACTAGAAGCCATAGATGATGTACGACCATCAGGTTCTAGTCAGACTCAGCCCAGGGCATCCACTTCCAACTCGGCGTCTCGAAGAATAAATTCATACGAGACAAGGGTAGCACCTAGGCAACTTAGAGGGTGCGATCTCTGTAATAGAGAGAACCATCCTGTACGCACATGCGCCAAATTTCTCCAGATGACGGTCGACCAACGCATCGCATATATAAAAAGAAAGCAGCTGTGTTTAAACTGCTTTGCGCGGACACATCAGTTGCGCGACTGCGAAAGCGCACATAACTGCTTCACGTGCCGCGGCCGCCATCACACGCTCCTACACCGAGGCAGCCCATCCCCAGCGCGCGCAAATCCAACGCCAACGCCCAGATCCAGACCAAATACTCTCGGTCCCTCGGCTGCCAGTGGCACGCAGTCAACGCTTCAGAATTATTTTGCGGCAGGCACTCGGTCAGTCCTCCTAGGCACCGCTATAATTAATATATGCCATCGAGGTTCCAATTTCCAAGCGCGAGCCTTAATAGACTCCGGATCTGAGGCGACCTTCATCACTGAGCGCCTTTTCAACCTGATTAAACTGCCGTTCCAGGTTATCCGAGCACAGGTCTCAGGACTTAATCAAACGGTCTCCGCTGAGACCAAAAAGATCTGTCAATTCACGATCCGTTCTCCAACCCGGCCTAGCTTGCAGTTAAACACCACTGCCTACGTGCTTCCACAAATAGCCGGAAATCTTCCTTCATGTCCGCTTCCGCAACATTTCCTGCGAGACCTTCCCGAACTTCCGCTAGCGGATCCAAAGTTCTATGAGAGCGCACAAATAGATATTCTAATCGGGGCCGATATACTTCCATCCATTCTACTAAGCGGTACCCGAGCGAACATCTGTGGCTCGCTTCTCGGTCAAGAGACTATTTTCGGCTGGATTCTAACAGGACCAGTACCAGCTCCGAGGCATGATCAAATATCATCCTTTTCCACGCAAGTTGCACATACGTATGAAGCGTCTCTCGATAAACTCCTCACCAAATTCTGGGAGGTGGAGGATCTGCCAGTAAAAGTGGCAAAAGAATCCGACGTGATTTGTGAGGACAATTTTCTTCGGACCACCACAAAAGACGAAACCGGCAGGTATGTCGTGAGTCTCCCTTTTCGAGATCCTGAGAACATTAATTGCTCCCTGGGACATTCCAGATCCCAGGCGCTGGCTCAATTCTTAAGAAACGAGCAGCGGCTAAAAAGGGACAGTACGTTAAAATCCAAGTACGACTCAGTTATTCAAGAATATCTCGACCTCAATCACATGAGAGAAGTCCTTCCTACCCACGATTCAGCATGTTACTACCTGCCACACCACGCAGTGTTAAAACCGGAGAGTACGACCACCAAACTTCGAGTGGTATTCAACGCCTCCAGCCCTTCAGATAATGGGGTCAGCTTAAATGATATCCTTCATGCTGGCCCGGTCCTACAGTCCGATCTAACCATCCAGATCCTGAAGTGGCGATATTTCCGATTTGTGTATAGTGCTGACATCGAAAAAATGTACCGGCAGATCTGGGTAGATCCGAAGCAGACAGCGTTCCAACGTATCTTATTCCGCGATAGGGAAGGGTACATTCGAGATTTTGAGCTAAAAACTGTTACGTTTGGGGTCAATTGTGCACCGTTCCTGGCAATTCGGGTACTGCAACAGCTGGCGACCGACGTGCAACTAACCCATCCGAGGGCGAGTAAAGTTATTCGTGGTTGCATGTATGTCGATGATGTCCTTTCGGGAGCTGACTCTGCAGAAGAGGCTCACCTCACCATTCGCGAGTTGCAGAGTGCCCTCGATTCGGCTGGTTTTCCATTAAGGAAATGGACCTCCAACCACAAAGAAGTTCTGGCTCATATCGGAACCGATCATCTTCTAAATGCCGATTTCCTCGAAATAGATACGGAAAGCACGGCGAAAACTCTCGGAGTCCGTTGGAAAGCAACATCCGATGAGTTTTTCTTCGCCCTCCCCGACCTATCCACCGAAGCTACACTCACAAAACGGCATGTTCTCTCCCAAATTGCGAAGCTGTTTGATCCAGCAGGCTGGCTCGCCCCTTTCGTGGTCTGTGCCAAGATTTTCATGCAGGAGATCTGGCTGCGTGATCTAGGGTGGGATGATGAACTTCCCATTGAACTGTGCCAAAAGTGGCGTGATTTCCTTAAAAGCTACTCAGTCCTAGATCAAGTCCGAATTCCCAGATGGGTTTCCTTCCGCCCAGAATTCCGAGTGGAACATCACGGATTCTGTGATGCCTCTCAAAAGGCGTACGGTGCTGCGATCTATGTGCGCGTCGAGATGGGGCACACGACGCTAGTGCATCTTCTCACGGCCAAGACGCGCGTGGCGCCAGTAAAAACTGTGTCGCTTCCCAGACTAGAGCTGTGTGGAGCTCTATTGCTATCCGAGATGGCCGAATCCATCCTCCCCCATATGCCGATGCTGTCCTCGAAACTCCATTGTTGGACCGATTCCACGATTGTGCTTGCATGGCTAGCCAAACCAGCATGCCAGTGGACAACGTTCGTTGCCAATCGGGTAACAAAGATCACCCAGTCCACAGAGGCAGCCAATTGGTCGCATGTTCAATCCGAACACAATCCAGCTGACTTGGCCAGTCGGGGCGTGCCATTACAAGAACTGGTCGACAACTCCCTGTGGTGGCATGGGCCCACTTGGTTGCAAAAGCCACGAGATCAGTGGCCTGCCCAAAGCACCGATTTACAGGTGACCGAAGTGGAAAGGCGTCCTGTCAAGGCCCACGTTGCGTCCAGTCCGACAGAGGACATCCTTGATCGCTTTTCCAAGTTAAATAGAGCTTTACGGGTCCTTGCGTATGTCCACCGTTTTGTCCAGCGGTGTAGGAAACAGTCGCCGATTCCGGAAGTCCATCTAGAAGCCCAAGAACTTGTCGCCGCTGAACGGCTCATGGTCATTAGCACTCAGCGCAGATATTTTGCTAACGAATATCGCTGCTTGAGTCAAAAGCGTCCTGTGTCCGCGGCAAGTTCCATCCTCTCCTTGAACCCTTTTCTAGATGAGAAAGGGCTTATAAGGGCGTGCGGCCGAATAACGGCCTCCGAGAATTTGCGATATGATGAACGACATCCTATAATCCTCCCGTACGAATGTGCACTCTCTCGACTACTGGTAAACTTTACGCATCTCATAACGTTGCATGGAGGTAACCAGTTAGTCGTACGTCTCACCCGGTCCAGATATTGGGTTCCGAAAATAAAGAACTTGGTAAAGGCCGTTATTAACTCCTGCAAGGTCTGCGTTATCCATAAGAAGCGATTGCAAGTTCAGATGATGGGAAGTTTTCCGAAAGAGCGAGTCTCTTTTTCCCGGCCATTCACGTACACAGGGATGGACTACGCCGGCCCTTTCGACATAAAAAATTACACAGGCAGAGCTTGCCTAATTACAAAAGGGTATGTGTTGGTTTTCGTGTGTTTCTCTACGAAGGCCATCCATCTAGAGCCTACATCCGATCTGACGACCGAGAAATTTCTCGCCGCTTTCGCTCGGTTCGTATCCAGAAGAGGTTGTCCCCGTCAAGTGCAGTCCGACAATGGGAAAACCTTTGTCGGCGCTGCCACTCTGCTCTCCCGAGATTTTCTACAAGCCGTAAAAGAGTCTGTGACTGATGCGTATAGTCATCAGCAGCTCAACTGGCAATTCATTCCTCCGGGGGCACCCCATATGGGAGGCCTGTGGGAAGCGGGTGTCAAAAGCTTCAAAACCTTGTTTTACAAGTCCACCGCTACTCGAAAGTACACTTTTGAAGAACTTTCAACCCTCCTAGCGAAAATTGAAGCTTGTCTAAATTCCAGACCGCTATCTCCTATGTCTGAAGATCCCACTGATCTCTTAGCATTGACACCAGGGCATTTTCTAGTCGGCGGACCTCTTCTGTCCATAGTGGAACCCGAATTAAAAGGGGAATCCAAGTCCATTGTAAATCGGTGGCAACACTTAAAGGCGCTCCATCAACAATTCCAAGCTCGATGGAAAGAGGAGTATCTCAAAGAGCTCCACAAGCGTAACAAGTGGCAGTCCCCGACCGCAAATCTCCGCGTTGGCGACATGGTAGTCGTCAAGGAGGACAATCTGCCCTCGAATGAGTGGCGCCTTGGCAGAATCGACTCTGTCTTTCCGGGGGCTGACGGCAATGTCCGTGTCGTCAGCATTCTCACGGCACGTAGGATTATCAAGCGTCCCGTGACCAAGGTGGTTCTTCTGCCAGGAGAACCCTCCAACCGTCTTCCTCAACCAACATCCTCCACATAATTCCCCAACAATCCTCGCCATCGAAGCATCTCAAATCATCTTTTTTATCCATTACTCCCCACCAGATCACATCATGGTTCCTCGTCCACGCAGCGCTCAGGCATTAGAAAGCAGACGTACTCGAGGTATACATTCCTACCGATGCCGAGTCTGCCGTGGAATCCATCCGCTTCGAAAGTGCCAGAGGTTCCTAAAGCTGAGCGCAGAGAAGCGGCTTCGGGCAGTGCTGATTAATAAGTACTGCTCAAATTGTCTCGCCCACGAGCACTCCGACGGGAGTTGTCGCAGTGGCGACAAGTGCAAAACGTGCAACGGCAAGCACCACACGCTCCTCCATATGCACGAGCGTCCCCTGCCGTCGGCTAATCAACAGCGTTCGCGCCGGCAGAATCCGCCAACTCGCCAAGCGCTAGCCCCGGCAAGGCGCTCGGCATCCGCCGCTTCTCAGCAGCGCTCGCGCCGGCAAGATCCGCCAACTCGCAGAGCGCTTGCCTCTCCGCCGCGCTCAGCCTCCTCGGCACCGGCTCCGTCACTGGCGTCCATTCTCCAACGGCACAGCGTCAATGTCCTGCCGACGGCCATGATCACTTTGGAGACCGGGCTGAAGACCTTCGACACGGCCGCCCTCATCGACCCGTGTACACCGACGAGCTGCATCGACGCATCATTGGCATCCGCGTTCCGCTTGCCGACTACGACCGTCGGCGACGAGAGCATCTGCACGGCGACAATTCGGTCAAAGTGCGACAACGGCTTCAAGCTAGAGGTCGTCTTGAAAGTGGAGCCGAACGTCCGCATCCGCACCCCCATCCGAGAGCTCTCGGACACCGTGGTCGGCAGATACGGAGACCTCCCGTTGGCCGACAAACGTTTCTACTTGCCGGCAACCATCTCGGTAGTCCTGGGTGCGGATGTCTACGCCAAGGTCATCCGACCGGGCTTCCATCTGGTCGACGAGGGACTCCCAGTGGCCCAGAAGACGGCATTCGGGTGGATCCTGTCCGGCGCCTGCAGTCAAGCCTAGGCGACAGGAGTGGGCTTGTTGTTTTTTCTTTCGCAACGCTAGCGATTGCAAGGGGGGCGGAATGTTTACGCCGCTCTCCCCTCGTTTAAACTGCCCGCGCTTCCCTCGTAGCGAATGCCCACTCGCCCGCACTGGCCAGGCTCTCCCGCTCTCCCGCACTGGACGCTTGCGATTCCAGGCTCTCCCGCCTTCCCGCTCCCGGAATCTCTCCACTGCGCTTTGAAACGCAGCGTTCAATTAGGTTTAAGTTAGTCTTTCATTGTACCAATAGTGAAATACATCGCCCGGCCGGTCCGCGCTATAACCCGAAAAGTTCATCGAGTTTCTTTTTGTTTCATTACTTTGCGCACCGCGATCGAGTGTCTCTTCACCACACGTATTTTCCAGCTTGCGACCCGGCTACGTGCGACAGCCGCAACCACCGACGAAGCTGCCCCCAAGCGACGACATCCCCGACGCCCCAACTCTTCATTGAGTTTTTCCGGCTCGAGGTCAACAATTAAAAAATGTTTTAAATAAAAGTTTTTAAATTTTATTTTTTCCGATATATTTCGGTTGCACTTCGGCAACCGTCTTCAGGGCAACTATAATTAACATAAAAACATAAAATAACATAAATTTAGACAATAAAAAACAAAGCTTTAAAAATGATTACACCTACATAATTTTACACGTCTGCACCGTCGGACGTGGAGATTAAAACTAGTTGTTATTAAGTAAGTGTCTGTAAATGTGAGCGCATTTTTCAACGTCTGTTGTGTAATTCAGTCTTATGTGTGTGTTTGTTATATGTAACATTTCTATGGTGAAGCGTTTTTTGTAATGTTGTTCTTGTTCCAAAATAGTCGTTGCTTCAAAATTTGGTGAGTGACCGCAGGTTTTACAGTGGGCCATACGTGCTGTTTTTTGTATATTAGCTTGGTGTCTTAATTTGAAGTCTAATCTGTGTTGTGATATTCGAGTTTTTAGTTTGGATTTAGTTGTTCCTACATATATACTGTCACATTTTTCATTTATATCTCCATTGCATGGTATTTTATATACAACATTGTTTTTGTCAAACATTTGTATTTTGGACTTGGTCTTGTTGAATATTGGTCGTAGGGTATTGTTGGGCTTGTGTGCTATTATTATTTTTTGTTTATTGTAAAATTCAGACTTTTTAAGGCGTTCTGATAGTCTTGGTATATATGTTACGGACATGTATTGTGTAGGCTCTCTACATTTTGTTTTTTGTTCCATGTTTTGGTGTCTTTTAATTAAAGTTCTAATTAGATGGTTTGGGAAGTCGTTGTCCTTTAAAATTTGTCTTATTTCATTTTTGGTTTCTTCATGAAAAATGTTGTCCGAAATGGCTAGCATCCGTTGTATACATCCTACTGCTGTGCTGATTATCATTGTTTTAGGGTGTTTTGAGTTGAAGTTGATGATTCGTCCTGATGCTGTTGGTTTTTTATACCACTTAAGTTTTAGAATGTTCCCCTGTCTATGAACCATTGAGTCCAAATATGGTAGGTTTCCATCTTCTTCCTGTTCCAGTGTGAATTTTATGTTTTTATTGAAAGAGTTTAAAGCGTCAAGTGTGTTTTGTATTTCGTCTTCTTTTACTATTGCGAATAAATCATCCACATACTTCGTCAAAAGTCTTAGATTGTGTTCTAGTTTTTTTAGAGTGTTGTCTAATAGCTCTTCCATTACTATGTCTGCAATTATTGGTGAAGCAGGGGATCCCATCGGCATTCCTTTTAGTTTTGTGTATATATCGTCATTAAATTTAAAGTATCTGTTGTCTTGTATGCAAAATTGTACTATGTCCATAAACATTTTTTTCGGCATATTTGTATGCTCTTTTATTTTTGTCCATTTTTCTCTAATAGTGTCTAGTGCAAGGTCTATAGGTATGCTGGGAAATAGTGAGACTACATCAAATGATATTAATTTTTCATCATCACAGATGTACGTGTTGTTGATTCTTTCTTTAAATTCTACTGAGTTTTTTATTTTGTAGCTGGAGTCTATGGTGATGTTCTTTAATATGTTTGACATATATTTACAAAGTCCGCGTGATGGTGATCCTATAGATGAGCATATGGGTCTTAATGGCGTCCCTTCCTTGTGGATTTTTGGTAGTCCGTATATGCGTGGTGGTAATGCCGTTGTCGTGACTAACTTATTCCTTTCGCTCCGTGAAATAAGTCCTTTTGTGAGTAGATTTTCCGCTAATTCATTGTTTCTTGTTTGAAGTTTCGATGTTATATCCTTTCGTAAAATCCGATATGTGTTCCTTTCCTTCAAAATGTTATTCATTTTTTGATTGTAAATATCTTTGTCCATAGCAACTGTCTTGTTTCCTTTGTCAGAAGTTAAAATTAGTATTTCGTCATTTTCCTTTAAAAATTTTCGTGTCTGCCCCACTGTGTCTAGTATTGCGCGATCTATTGCACTTTCCCGAACCGACGTCATATAATCTTTAATAAGTAAAGAGAATTTAGTGCGTGACACTTCTTGTTGCTCTGTAAGAGTTTGCACCAATTCCTCTCCGTCCGCTATATACTTGAAGAGAGGGAAATTCTTCTTCTCTATTGGTATCGCGAGCTTTGGACCCTTTGCAAGAAGTGCTTTCACGTCTGGCGGGAACTCCACATTCGTTCTGTTGACAAACCAATCGTTCGTTTTGTTGTTGTTCGTGAATATATTATTCCGTTCCTTTTGTATTTTTCTATACTTCCTCTCATGTCTCTCTTTCAATGTTGTTGTTAGTTTGTTCGCGACATTTCTCTCGCTCTTCATAAACGTTTGTAAGTCAGCTGAGTTTAACTGCCTCTCCAGAATTTCTTTGGTTTCCTTTACCCTTTTGTTTAGTTCCTTCATTAAGTCATGTTTGTGTTTTATTATAATGTTTAGTACTTTCTTGTGGAATATATGTTACTATTGCGAAGTGCAACCGAAATATATCGGAAAAAATAAAAAATAAAATTTAAAAACTTTTATTTAAAACATTTTTTAATTGTTGACCTCGAGCCGGAAAAACTCAAAAAGAAATTTAAACATACATCAAAGGTTGCCTACAAATAAAATTACAAAAAACGGAAGGCACGCCGTACGTATACACCAACACAAACATGGGATATACGCATATTAAAAACCACTATAACAACTACAAGGACATAATAAACAAATTCCAGACAACAAATAAAAAACAAGTAAAATTAAAAGCTGGTATCATCTTTTTGTTAAAATGTAGAAAGTCCCAGTTAATTCCAAATTTTTTAAAGAATACAACTAAATGTAACAAGCTATTTATATAAACATTAAACATTATAATAAAACACAAACATGACTTAATGAAGGAACTAAACAAAAGGGTAAAGGAAACCAAAGAAATTCTGGAGAGGCAGTTAAACTCAGCTGACTTACAAACGTTTATGAAGAGCGAGAGAAATGTCGCGAACAAACTAACAACAACATTGAAAGAGAGACATGAGAGGAAGTATAGAAAACTGCAAAAGGAACGGAATAATATATTCACGAACAACAACAAAACGAACGATTGGTTTGTCAACAAAACGAATGTGGAGTTCCCGCCAGACGTGAAAGCACTTCTTGCAAAGGGTCCAAAGTTCGCGAAACCAATAGAGAAGAAGAATTTCCCTCTCTTCAAGTATATAGCGGACGGAGAGGAATTGGTGCAAACTCTTACAGGTAAAGAGCAACAAGAAGTGTCACGCACTAAATTCTCTTTACTTATTAAAGATTATATGACGTCGGTTCGGGAAAGTGCAATAGATCGCGCAATACTAGACACAGTGGGGCAGACACGAAAATTTTTAAAGGAAAATGACGAAATACTAATTTTAACTTCTGACAAAGGAAACAAGACAGTTGCTATGGACAAAGATATTTACAATCAAAAAATGAATAACATTTTGAAGGAAAGGAACACATATCGGATTTTACGAAAGGATATAACATCGAAACTTCAAACAAGAAACAATGAATTAGCGGAAAATCTACTCACAAAAGGACTTATTTCACGGAGCGAAAGGAATAAGTTAGTCACGACAACGGCATTACCACCACGCATATACGGACTACCAAAAATCCACAAGGAAGGGACGCCATTAAGACCCATATGCTCATCTATAGGATCACCATCACACGGACTTTGTAAATATATGTCAAACATATTAAAGAACATCACCATAGACTCCAGCTACAAAATAAAAAACTCAGTAGAATTTAAAGAAAGAATCAACAACACGTACATCTGTGATGATGAAAAATTAATATCATTTGATGTAGTCTCACTATTTCCCAGCATACCTATAGACCTTGCACTAGACACTATTAGAGAAAAATGGACAAAAATAAAAGAGCATACAAATATGCCGAAAAAAATGTTTATGGACATAGTACAATTTTGCATACAAGACAACAGATACTTTAAATTTAATGACGATATATACACAAAACTAAAAGGAATGCCGATGGGATCCCCTGCTTCACCAATAATTGCAGACATAGTAATGGAAGAGCTATTAGACAACACTCTAAAAAAACTAGAACACAAGCTAAGACTTTTGACGAAGTATGTGGATGATTTATTCGCAATAGTAAAAGAAGACGAAATACAAAACACACTTGACGCTTTAAACTCTTTCAATAAAAACATAAAATTCACACTGGAACAGGAAGAAGATGGAAACCTACCATATTTGGACTCAATGGTTCATAGACAGGGGAACATTCTAAAACTTAAGTGGTATAAAAAACCAACAGCATCAGGACGAATCATCAACTTCAACTCAAAACACCCTAAAACAATGATAATCAGCACAGCAGTAGGTTGTATACAACGGATGCTAGCCATTTCGGACAAAATTTTTCATGAAGAAACCAAAAATGAAATAAGACAAATTTTAAAGGACAACGACTTCCCAAACCATCTAATTAGAACTTTAATTAAAAGACACCAAAACATGGAACAAAAAACAAAATGTAGAGAACCTACACAATACATGTCCGTAACATATATACCAAGACTATCAGAACGCCTTAAAAAGTCTGAATTTTACAATAAACAAAAAATAACAATAGCACACAAGCCCAACAATACCCTACGACCAATATTCAACAAGACCAAGTCCAAAATACAAATGTTTGACAAAAACAATGTTGTATATAAAATACCATGCAATGGAGATATAAATGAAAAATGTGACAGTATATATGTAGGAACAACTAAATCCAAACTAAAAACTCGAATATCACAACACAGATTAGACTTCAAATTAAGACACCAAGCTAATATACAAAAAACAGCACGTATGGCCCACTGTAAAACCTGCGGTCACTCACCAAATTTTGAAGCAACGACTATTTTGGAACAAGAACAACATTACAAAAACGCTTCACCATAGAAATGTTACATGTAACAAACACACCCACAAGCATAAGACTGAATTACAAAACAGACGTTGAAAATTGCGCTCACATTTACAGACACTTAACAACAACTAGTATTAATCTCCACGTCCGACGGTGCAGACGTGTAAAATTATGTAGGTGTAATAATTTTTAAAGCTTTGTTTTTATACCCTTGCAGAGGGTATTATAATTTTGGTCAAAAGTGTGCAACGCAGTGAAGGACATATCTCCGACCCTATAAAGTATATATATTCTTGATCAGGATCACCTCCTGAGTTGATATAGCCATGTCCGTCTGTCCGTCTGTCTGTTTCTACGCAAACTAGTCTCTCAGTTTTAAAGCTATCGAGTTGAAACTTTGCACACAGCCTTCTTTCCTTTGCACGCAGTATATAAGTCGGAACGGCCGGGATCGGCCGACTATATCCTATAGCAGCCATATAACTGATTGATCGGAAATGCCATAACTTTGGTGTTTGTAAAGTTAGGAAGTTGGAATTTTCTATGGGCTTTATATTTGGCCAATCAATCCGACCTACCAAATTTCATAAGGATCGGCCGACTATATCTTATAGCTGCCATATAACTGATTGATCGGAAATGCCATAACTTTGGTGTTTGTAAAGTTAGGAAGTTGGGATTTTCTATCGGTTTTATATTTGGTCAATCAATCCGACCTACCAAATTTCATAAGGATCGGCCGACTATATCTTATAGCTGCCATATAACTGATTGATCGGAAATGCCATAACTTTGGTGTTTGTAAAGTTAGGAAGTTGGGATTTTCTATCGGTTTTATATTTGGTCAATCAATCCGACCTACCAAATTTCATAAGGATCGGCCGACTATATCCTATAGCCGCCATATAACTGATTGATCTGAAATGCCATAACTTTGGTGTTTGTTAAGTTAGGAAGTTGGGATTTTCTATGGGTTTTATTTTTGGCCAATCAATCCGACCTACCAAAGTTCATAAGGATCGGCCGACCATATCTTATAGCTGCCATATAACTGAACGATTGGAAATGCTATAACTTTGGTGTTTTTAAAGTTAGGATGTTGGGATTTTTTATGAGTATTAAGAATGCATCATATGAATAATTTTGGAGAATATAATTTACAGAGTATTCTGCAAGGGTATATCAACTTCGGCTCCGCCCGAAGTTAGCTTGCCTTTCTTGTTTATTGTCTAAATTTATGTTATTTTACGTTTTTATGTTAATTATAGTTGCCCTGAAGACGGTTGCCGAAGTAAAACCGAAATATATCGGAAAAAATAAAAAATACAATTTAAAAACTTTTATTTAAAACATTTTTTAATTGTTGACCTCGAGCCGGAAAAACTCAAAAAGAAATTTAAATATAATTTTTATGTATCAAAATAGTGTAACCGCGAACTGGGAGAGATAGGTCTGCTCCTTACAAGATTCAACTTAAAACTTAAACTTATAAACTAAGCTGTCGCTTATCAAACCTTCGATTGAGAGAAAGAACTTTATTGGTAATTTGAGAGTGTCCAAAATGAGAGCACTGAGCATGAGAGCGATCTAGGTTTGAGCTGCGTCTGCAATTTTACAGTATTGGGGGATAAAAGCTTTTTGGAGTTTAGGGACATTTGTTTATACTGCAAGAGGATGTGTACATTAATTGGTCAGTCGTGGGAGCCGACAATTTTTGGTTCTTTCAATTGTTTATAACTCAAGAGGATGTTTATATTAATTGGCGACTCTTGGAAGCCGATGATTTTGGGTGTGACAAATGCGTAATGTAAATATGTTTATGTAGATATGTGGGTGTGTGTATGTTACTTTATGTGGTAGATATGTGGGTGTGGGTATGTTACTTCCCTATCCATTAGAAAAGAGCTTGTCCTCAGGCGGATATATTAGGGTATATGTGAGTGGGTATATTAGTTTTTGTAGTATTTTCGTTTAATTGTAGGGTATTTTCATTTGGTGCAATATTGTTTAATTCTGTTAGATTTTCTGGGTTCTTAGTATTGTTTTTGTTTTGATTTTTATATTTAATTACAATGTTTCTCGGAATACTCTTAAATTTATAGATGAAGTAAATAATTAAAATTATAATTATTACAATTAAACTAGTAAGTATTATAATTTGAAATGTGTTATTTTTTCTTGTATGTATTCTTATTATATCTTTTGATTCAATTATTGACAGTGGTTCTATCATTGTTACATTATTGTTTACATAAATAGTTTGTGTGTAATCCATTATAGTATTTGTTATTAAGATTTCTTCGATTTGTGCAGAACAATTAAATGCTTTTACGATTTTATTTCCTTCGACAACTATTGCTTGATTTATACATGTTTGGTTTAAAATAGTTTTCGGTAAGTTCCAAGTAATTATAATATTTGGCTCTATATAATTTGTTTCATATTTTTTATACATTTTTGTGTATTTACATTCGGCATTGGCTTGGTTTAATATTCCTATAATGCATTTATTTGTAACTCTTTCTTTTGTGTTAAATGAAAATATTTGATTATTTTGAAAATAATATTTGCCTTCTAAAGGTTTTGTTAATATGCAATTAAATTCATTTGGCTAAGGCAAAATTTTGAATAATGAAGTTTTATAACGTCTTTTGGGATATGAGAAATTATCAATATTTGATTAGTATTGGTTTGTAACCAAGTAGAGGTTTTTATTATTAATAATTTTTCTGAATTAACATGTGTTAAAGTATCATGCTTAAGTAATTTAGGGTTAAAAATGCCTAGTCTAGTAAGTTGCATTCCTAGTTCTATGTCCTCTATATATTCAGTAAATTCTTGTAGATTAAAAATAAGTAATGCTAGCCTTTCGTCAACATCATTGACCAAGCTTAAATGATTTATTGTTTCAATACCTTTGTTTACCGCATCTATTACTTTATTAAGTTCATTAACTTGAATTGTGTTTTGTTCTAAATTTTCAATTTTATTTATTAATTCTTCTTTATCTTGTTCATCTAATGTTCCAAATAGATATTTGTATGTTGTGCCTATAAAATTTATAAGACCTCTTTTGCTACGTTTTGCAATTCTAATTCCATTCATTTCTCTGTTTAATTTCTCTGTTAAGTATATAATTTGTTTTAAGCCTGAAAATTCTTCTGATTGTTTAGTTAAATTAGTATACGTTAGTTCAGTTTTGGTTAAGTTGACGGTTAAACAATGATATTCGTAGTTAGTTGGTAAGTCCAAGGTTCCTGTTTTAAATATTAAATAACCGTTTTTTGCTTAAACGGGATTGATTTCCAAATTTTGGCCATTGGTAAGTTTTGTAAAATGTATTAAAATTAATAAGATGTTGATAGTGTTGATCAACAAGTTAGGTTTGGTTATCATTTGGCGTGCATCTGGAATTATCTTATTTATTTTCGTTAATTTTCTTTGTTTTCTTATATTTAGACTTATAATGTATTATTTTTCTTCCTCTGTTAACTTCTTCGTAATGATTATCATCTAATTTTGTGATTTTTCCTGTCTTTTTAAACGGATTAGTGGTTGTTGATTTTACTAGTGGAGCTTGTCGATATCTAGTATCAAATTCAAATTTATTTCGTGATTCATTTAGTTTTTCTATTTTATTGATTTTATTTGACTGTGTATTATATTTTGGAGTTCCAGCGAAAATAAAAATATCTGCAAGAGTTCTGCCTGTCGTGTTATGTTTTGTTTTATGAAAATAATTTATTACTTCGACTTCATTTAAGTCTCCTCTTATAAATTCTAGTTGTCTGTTATAATAATTCAGTGGTCTTTCTGTTATTGAAATGTGGTTTTGGTTATCTTCTGGTGCACTATGCACTGTAGCTACTGTTGTTATTGTATTTGAATTACTGGAAGTCTCTCCTAAATAGGCTTCCTCTATTCTTATGCTAGATAAGGCGTCTGCCACATGGTTTTCTTGCATGGTAGGACGCGGATTTATTTAACTGAATGTTACCATTTGTTGTATGGACTTTAAGAGGTGTATTTTTGGTTGGAAAATGAAAGTAATTTTCTTTAATTAAATTAATAGAAGAGCCTGTGTCTACAACACATCGGAACACTTGGTTATTCATGATGATTCGTATGTAAGGGTTTCTATTTCCTGTTCGGTGTCCGAGGCTTGTTGATGAAAATTTTCGGTATCCATTTTCATATGGCCACTCGTACTTTCGCGATTTCTTTTTATTGGTCGATTAGGAGCATTAGCCCCATTTTGTTGTGATTGATAATTAAAGGATTCCTAACCTGATTATAATTTAATTTTTGTTGGAATTCTTGTTTTGTTGCTTGATATAATGGGTGGTTTTCATAAAAAGTTTCGCTGTTATTTTTATTATAATTAGGCTTATGTTGGCCTTGAGATGTACTAGCCTGTTGCTTATATTGCGTCGGGGAAATATTATTATGCTGTCCTTATTGGTTTTGGGAATTATAGTTTTTTTTTTTTTTTTTTTTTTTTTTCGCGCGGAGTCCCACGGCCCACTTACCCGCCCAACCGACCGAGGGGCGCAGCCGTGTATCGTACGGCACGATTCGCGATATGATAGACGCGAGATAGGAAAATAAAGGTAAAGGTCCGGGGAAAAAAGTAATAGTTAGATCAATCTTGTGCCAATGAAGCAAGTATTAATCGTTTTAGGAGCGGCAGAGAGTCAAGATTTGATATTACAGGAAAAAGTCTATTATAGTCAGAACATAATACTCTGAAAGGCTCATGCAAGGCATAGTTAGATCTACAATGATTTAAAATTAGGGGAATATAATTTCTAGTTAATCTACTTGGCACAGAAAAGTTTAGCCGACTTAACAAGTCGGGGCAGTCAATATCACCATGTATAAGGTTATAAATGAAGATAGTACCAAGCATCGTTCTACGGTTGGCTAGGGATGGTAAATTAATCAAAAGAAGTCTACTAGAATAAGAAGGTAAGATAAGATTTGCATCCCAGTTTAGGCGCCGTAAAGCAAAAAGAAGGAAGTTTTTTTGTACAGATTCAATACGACCAATATGTATTCCGTATTGTGGACTCCAGACGGGAGACCCATACTCCAGAATCGGACGGACTAGCGAAATAAATAAAGTTTTAGTCAAATAAGGATCATCGAATTCTTTTGACCACCTTTTAATAAATCCAAGCACTCCTCTGGCTTTATTAACCATGGACGAAATGTGATTAGAAAATTTTAGTTTAGGGTCCAAGAGAACGCCAAGATCGTTTACAAGAGTTATTCTATCCAAAGAGCTGCCACTTAACGTGTAAGTCGCGTATATCGGATTGGCCCGATAAAAAGTCATCAGCTTGCACTTGGAGCCGTTTAAATTTAGTAAATTATCTCGGCACCAGTTTTGAAAATTATCTAGATCGGATTGCAAGTCTAAATGGCAGGAAATGTCCTTATACTGCAGGCACAACTTAACATCATCTGCGTACATAAGTACGCGAGAATGACTTATAATTGAGGGAAGATCGTTAATAAATAATGTAAAAAGTAACGGACCCAGATGGCTCCCTTGTGGGACACCGGAGGTAACACGGAAAATTTCAGAAATTGAATTTTTAAAAAGGACCCTTTGTGACCTGCCATTTAGATAACTTGAAATCCATTTAAGCAGATCAACTGGAAAACCTAAAAGGTCAAGTTTATGAATAAGAAGTAAGTGATTTACAGAGTCAAATGCTTTACTAAAGTCAGTGTAAATGACATCTGTTTGAAAACTACTATTGAAGCCTTTTATCACAAATGTAGTGAGCTCTAGAAGGTTTGTAATTGTGGATCTACGTTTAATAAATCCGTGTTGACACGGAGAAATAATTGATCTGCAAAAGTGTTGCAAATGAGGAGTAATAATTTTTTCAAAAAGCTTAGGAATAGCTGACAACTTAGAAATACCTCTGTAGTTACTGGCTTCTAACTTGTTACCTTTTTTGAAAAGAGGAATAACAAATGATTCCTTCCAAATATTTGGGAATTGGGACGTTTCTAGAGATAAGGTAAACAACTTGTGAAGAGGTTTGCACAGGGCCTTAGCGCAATACCTAAGCACGCACCCAGGAATACCATCGGGCCCTGGCGAATAAACAGGCTTAATACGAAGAAGATAAGTATTTTGTTGGGGTTGATAATTTCTCTTATCTTGGTTTTGACTTTGTGAATTCTTTGTTCGATCTGAATAAAATGTTTCATAACAACCTTCTTGTTGTGCTACACATTTTAGTTTATTAGCATTAGTAATATCATACCTAGCCAATGTCATAAAAAGTCTGTCTGGCAATTTTTTCATAATAACATCTTTAACTGTATTATTAAGAGCATTTGTGTATAAAATTGTATTTGAAGCGTTATTTTCTAAGTCTAATTTATTTAATATTACAAAAGATTTGGACTCAATGTCCTCAACAAACTTACGTATACACCCAGGAAAGGAGGTGTTATACAGTCGTCTTAGTAGTTCTTCGCAGGGCGTCTGGGTTTTATATTCGTTGATGAGGGCGTTCCTTAAATCCCTCCAGCATCTGGCTGTTGATACTTGAGATATCCTCTGGGCATCTCCGTGAAGCTGCATTTCAATCGCACTGAAGAATACGCTCGACTGGCGTATACATGTTGTGGGGTACAACTCCAGGATGAAATCTATCCTCCTGATGAACGGGCTGAGTTCGAGCGTGTTGCCTCTAAATTGCGGCACTTGCCTGATTTGGTTCAGGACTTCATTTAGATGGTTTTCTGACAATAATAGCACTGGTTCTGCCATTTTTGGTTTTTTATTTAGTTTAGTTTAAAAGTTTTGTATTATGAATTGGATTTAAAATTGTTATACCTTGTCTCTGGTGGGGGAGAACTAAGGTGTTTATACCTGTTACTCGTAGAGTAAAAGGGTATATTGTATCCGTGCAAAAGTATGTAACAGCTAGAAGGAAGCGTTTCCGACCCTATAAAGTATATATATTCTTGATCAGGGTCACTAGCCGAGTCGATATAGCCATGTCCGTCTGTCCGTCTCTCCGTCTGTCCATCTGTCTGTCTGTCTGTCCGTATGAACGCTGAGATCTCGGAAACTATAAAAGCTAGAAGATTGGCATTTTGCATGCAGATTCTAGGAGTTCCTACGCAGCGCAAGTTTTTTTCACGCAATTGCAATTTGCAATTTTACAGTATTGGGGGATAAAAGCTTTTTGGAGTTTAGGGACATTTGTTTATACTGCAAGAGGATGTGTACATTAATTGGTCAGTCGTGGGAGCCGACAATTTGTGGTTCTTTCAATTGTTTATAACTCAAGAGGATGTTTATATTAATTGGCGACTCTTGGGAGCCGATGATTTTGGGTGTGACAAATGCGTAATGTAAATATGTTTATGTGGTAGATATGTGGGTGTGTGTATGTTACTTTATGTGGTAGATGTGTGTGGTTATGTTACTATATATATTCTTGATCAGGATCAATAGGGAAGTCGATATAGCCATGTCCGTCTGTCTGTCTGTTTCAATACCGTTTGCGAACTCAGTTTAAAAGCTGGCGATCTGAAACTTTAACAGTCTTCCTAAAACATGTGTAGATTAATATTGAAAAGCGGATCGGACGTCTGTATCATATAGCTCCCATAGGAACAATCGGATATAACTTGCAAGAATTGAATATAATTCGCGCAGTGTAAAAGCTATGCTTCTTTCCAAATCTTTTTTTTATATGCATACCTTGATCAGGTTAAAACCCCTTCCCTATCGGACGTCTATATCCTATAGCTCCCATAGGAATAATAGAGTGAAATCGGTTAAAATTTGATGTTTTTCAAGATATTTCGCGCAATGTATAAGCTATTGACATGAATATTTCCAAATCGTATTTACATACCAATGGTACATTTGATTTAGGTAAATTTTTCCAAATGCTTGAAAAAGAAGCCGGTATATACAAGATCAGCCAACTTAAAATGGCACTGTGTGAAGAAATCTTTGAAAATATTTCAGTTGATTTGTTTAAAAAAATGGACAATAAAATATTAAAAAACTTTAGAGTAGCGCTACTTACTGTCTTAAAAGACAGTATAAGAAAAAAAATAAGACAACATTTTTATTGGAAAAACATGTCTAGAGACATAACGAACTACGTAAACCAATGTCCAAAATGGCAGAAATCTAAAATATCCAAACATACAAAAACTCCATTAACTTTAACAGAGACTCATACTATGGCATTTGACAGAGTAATTGTTGATACGATAGGTCCATGACCAAAATCGGATCAGGGCAATGAGTACGCAGTTACTTTGATATGCGACTTAACAAAATATTTAATTGCCATACAAATACCAAACAAAAGGGCAAAATCAGTAGCTAAAGCTATTTTTGAAAATTGTATTCTAAAGTATTGTCCAATGAAGACGTTCATATCGGACATGGGAACTGAATATAAAAATTAAATTATTGAAGAATTATGTAAATACCTAGGTTTAAAAAACATAACATCTACAGTGCACCACCACCAGCAAACAGGAACAATAGAACGTAGTCACCGAACACTTAACGAATACATTCGATCCTATATATCCGTTGTAAAACAGATTGGGACATATGGCTACAATACTTTGTCTATTGTTTCAATACAACACCTTCTATAAGACACAAATATTGCCCCTATGGATTAGTGTTTAGCAAACATCCAAATTTAAGTAAATCTTTTAATTCAACAGATAAAATAGACCCTCTATATAACATAGATGATTATAATAAAGAAGTAGAAATTAGACTAGAAAATGCTTACAAAAGAGCAAAAATTATGCTAGATAAAAATAAGCAAAAAGAAAAATCTAATTACGATAAAAACACTATTTAGTTTTAAGTTAGAGATAGGAGACCAGGTTTTATTGAGAAATGAAACCGGTCATAAATTAGATAACAAATATTTACGCCCTTACAAAGTGGTAGAAATAAAAGAAAATGAGAACATAGTAGTAATGAGCGATAAAAATAAAAAACAAGTTGTTCATAAGGATAGGCTTAAAATGTTTCATGTATAAATACTTGGTTATCTCATATGGCCTGATCAACCATACGGGTACAAAAATAAAAGAAGAAGGAACTTTACAAGAACATTATCCAATTATATTTCCAATTTATATTTCGTAATTTTACTTTTAACTACAATTTTATAATTTTTATCAAATTTTATTACATTTTTACTACTTAGTATGACCATTGTAATGTCATACATAAATACAAATATATATTCGCACTAAACAAAAAAAAAAAAATTCAAATCAAAACAAAAACAAGAAAGGAAAGCTAACTTCGGGCGGAGCCGAAGTTGATATACCCTTGCAGAATACTCTGTAAATTATATTCTCCATAATTTTTCATATGATGCATTCTTAATACTCATAAAAAATCCCAACTTCCTAACTTTAAAAACACCAAAGTTATGGCATTTCCAATCGTTCAGTTATATGGCAGCTATAGGATATAGTCGGCCGATCCTTATGAAATTTAGTAGGTCGGATTGGCTGGCCAAATATAACACCCATAGAAAATCCCAACTTCCTAACTTTACAAACACCAAAGTTATGGCATTTCCGATCAATCAGTTGTATGGCAGCTATAGGATATAGTCGGCCGATCCCGGCCGTTCCGACATATATACTGCGTGGAAAGGAAAGAAGGGTGTGTGCAAAGTTTCAATTCGATAGCTTTAAAACTGAGAGACTAGTTTGCGTAGAAACAGACAGACGGACAGACGGACATGGCTATATCAACTCAGGAGGTGATCCTGATCAAGAATATATATACTTTATAGGGTCGGAGATGTCTCCTTCACTGCGTTGCACACTTTTGACCAAAATTATAATACCCTCTGCAAGGGTATAACAAAAACCAAAAAAAAAAAAACTAAAATATATAATTTTTTTAGACATTGTTTTAATTAAGAAAAATATATATATCGGGGGCTCGTTTGGTGACGGATTCATTTTTATTTATTTTCAAAGCACAGCAAGTTCTGCTCGTCTCTATGCCGCAAATCGAACTGCCCTCCGAGAACTCAGAGCTCAATTTTACCAATTCCTTTTTTGTCCTGCCTCTGTTCTCACTCAGTTCGCGGAATACGATCAGACCTCACTCAGTAGCAGACACTCAATTTCCGCTACTTTGCTTCTTTCCCGCTAACTGCGCATTTACAATCCAAAGTTCCAAAATATGTCTCGCCAATGCGTCGCCTACTTTAAATGATGTTCTAGGAAACGCACTTACGGAGCGAACACACACTGACCTACGAAGAACATGTACTTGCTCTCCGACACGGCGTTCCTGACAAATCACACGTCCTCGTGTGCTACCTTTAAAACACACAATTTTCACATATCAGTTGTAATTCATTTTTATTCTTTTCATTAAAATTTCTTCACATAATTTGAGGCATTTAGACCAACATTAACAAATAAGTTTCTTGATAAGATTTTTTACATTACTTTTCTTTCTTAACCATACTTAACAATTCATACTAACTTATGAACTTCATAAACTTGTGCATTTTGATTCCCACCAAATTACCGACCCCCGCCATAGCATGTCCCTCTGCTATGGTGCGGTCACCACCGATTCCCGCCATAGCATGTCCTTCTGCTATGGTGCGGTCACCACCGACCCCCGCCATAACATGTCCATCTGTTATGGTGCGGTCATTAAATCCCCTATTGGATTCCAAAGCACCTACAGTGGCATCCATATCTTCATTCCCCACTTGGGAATCAGACTCAGCTCCTTTTGAGTCGTCGAATTCTTCATCAACTTCTTCACTTATTTGTCTATTTGGCAATGCTCTCAAAAATTCATGCGCATACTTATATGTTCTCTTACTTGTTAATGATTTTTAAACATATCTATCTCCATCTAGTAACTCAATGATTTCAAACGGACCTTTAAATTTTGGGTCAAGTTTGGTCTGGTGTCGCTCTTCATTTTTCAACAATACATGGTCTCCAACGTTAAATTTAATTATTTTTGCTTTGTTTTTATCAAATCTACGTTTGTCGTAAGGAGCATTAACTTCCATATTCTCCTTAGCTTGTTTTCTTACGGATTCTCTATTAATTAAATTATCCTCTTCTTCACCTGTTGGCAATAGGCCGAAAGGTCTAGCTTCCCTACCGTTAAGCATTTCTAATGGGCTGACTTTGGTGACTCGATTAGCTGTGGAATTCATTGCCAACTGTACTTCGGCCAATGCATCTTGCCACGATCTCTGACTGGTTTCGAAAGCGGTCAACATACTCTTAAGTGTGCTCATAATACGTTCAACCTGGCCATTTGCCCTACTCGCGCCAGTTGCAATTAAGTGAAGCTCAATTTTTTGGGAAGAACAAAAATCACGAAATCCTGAACTGGCAAGGTACGACCCTGATCCGCTATAATTCGAGTAGGCACACCAAACAAACACACGACGGCTTTAACGGCTTTAATGGAACTTTCTGTGTCAATGTTTAAGGTATGATGAAAATAAACCATTTTTGTGAACGCATCCACCAAAACAATTACATACTCTTTTAGGTCGTTCTTTCCACTCAACTTTCCAGTAATATCTATGTGCACTGTGTGCCACGGAATTTCGACCTTATTAATCGGATGTAATTCCAACTGAATTTTTCCAACCGGTGGCTTGGCTAGTTTAAAACAGTAATACAGTTTTCGACAAACCTTCGAACGTACTTCGACATATTTTCAAACCAATAAAACCCATATACCTTATCCAAGGTTTTTTCCCAAACTAAATGCATAATAGATTCGTGGACGTGATTAATCACTGCCCATCTAAATGACCTAGGTATTACAGGTAAACACTTGTTTTGCCGTTCCTTTGTATTTTTCGATTTAACTTAGCTAATAAATCTGCTATTTCAGGGTCCCGTTGTTGCTCAGAAACTATCCAATTGTCAGTTACCTCAGTCAATTCAATTCGCTTTTTAACAATTTTCTCTACACTCTTGCATTCTTTAATCATCGGATTTCTTGATTAAAAATCTACGTGTGCCATTCTTTCTCCTTTCGTGTACTGAATGTCAAAATCAAACGACTGTAGAAAAGCCCACCATCGATGCACCCTTGGTGAAAGGTCCGATTTTGTTCGACTAGCTTTTAGCGAATTGCAATCTGTAAATACAACAAATTTACGCCCCTGTAAATAATACACCATAGCCAATTGCGCTGGCATCTGTATGAAGTTCAATCGAATGTTGAGGGTCGAATATGGTTAGCACAGGCTCCTTGGTTAAAACGGATATTATTTTCGAGCGAATTCTTTCATGCTCTAACAGCCAAACGAAATCTGAGTTTTTCTTTGAAGTGAGCGAATACAGTGTTTTTAAAGTCTCTGAAAATTTTGGCACAAACTGCCGAAAGTAAGATGCTAGCCCTATACATTGTCTTAATTGCGTAACGGTTTTTGGGGGTGGCAATTCTGTCAGCGCTTGAATTTTGCGTGGATTAGGGCGAATCTGTCCTTTGCTCACTTCAAACCCCAGATATTCTATCCTAGTTTTAAGAAAGGAACACTTAGTTACATTGAATGAAAATCCAGCCTTGCTCAAGGTTTCTAGTACAATCTCCAATCGATCTAAGGCTTCATCCTTAGTTTCGGCCACAATCAAAACATCATTGATATAAACGATGGCGTAAGTGTTACTTGTCTGAGTGATACTTGTCTGAGACTGTGTTCTCATTCAAAGCACGGTAATCTACACAAAGACGATCACTGCCATTTTTTTTTAAAGAGCATCATAGGACTAGCGAAAGGTGAACAGCTGGGACGAATAATATTAGATTTAAGGAGCTCATCGATTTTAGAACGTACATGCACTTTCTAATCTTCGCTAAGTCTATATGGCCGGCGCTGCACTGTCTTTTGTAGACCTATTAACCTAATTTCCAAGTATTCCCTCTCAGAATAACGTTCCAGAATATTTTTCAAGGCCATCTTATCGGAGTTACTCAAGTCGCCATCGGAATCTACAAGGTTCTTATAATTGGCAAAATTTACGACATTCACTCTTTTAGTTTTGTAAATACTAAATTTTTCAGCGTTTATTGCTACACTAAAGCCCTGGTTTAATATTTCACGACCAATCAAAACATCGTAATTTAGGTATTTGTCCATTACAACATGCTTTCCTTTAAACTTGTCTGCAACGCTTTTCTTTACCAACGAAGTAAAGTCGAAGCAAAATGGAATTGACTCACCGGATATATTTATTATTCCCTTGGACGGGGAAACAGTGCAAATGTCCACACGCTTCTCGAAGATCTTCTCATTTCCCCTGGTCCGGATTTTAGGACATGAACTAGCGTAATGTCCCAGTATGTTGCACTTAAAACATCATATAATGCGATCCTTTGCTCCAGCATGGCTGCTCCCGCTCTGGTTGTTTCCTTTTGCGTTTTGTCCCCTTTCCAGTCGACTACGGCATTCAGCTATTTTGTGGCCAATTTTCCCGCAATGGTGGCACTTTACTTGGAATTTGGGCTTCTTCCGCTCTGGGCCGGTTGAGTATGCATCCTCTTCGGTATTACGCTTCTTGAAAGCGTGGGCCTGGAGTTGCTGTTGTAGGTCATTTCGGCTTGTTATGTTGGTGGTGTATACCCAGCGCACCAAACCGTTGTCGATTTGGGCCATGTGTGCCAACGCTACCAACACGGCAATTTCCTCCAAGTCTTTACCTTTCCACTTGGACATGAGCGAAGTTACAATTCGACTGCCATATTCTGCGAATCCCTCTCCAGATTTAGGACGACCATTCAAAACGTTCAGTAGAATTGCTGTAAATGTCTCCATACCCACAAAGCGTAGGACAAACAGCTGCTTGAATTGTGTCCAAGTTATGCCCGCAAAACATATCTGGGATAACCATTGCGATGCGCTGCCGTCTAGCGCCTTGCTTAACGCTATCACAAGAGCGCCGCCTTCGAGGATATTTTCATCAAGAATCAGGTCCACCGTCAGCCGATCCCACTTCTGATATCGGGGGCTCGACAGATTCATTATACCCTTGCAGAGGGTATTATAATTTCAGTCAAAAGTTTGCAACGCAAAGAAGAAGACATTTCCGACCCTATAAAGTATATATATTCTTGATCAGCATCACCACGAGAGTCGATCTAGCCATGTCCGTCTGTCCGTCCGTCCGTCTGTCCGTCTGTCCGTCCGTCCGTTTCTACGCAAACTAGTCCCTCAGTTTTAAAGCTATCTGCTTGAAACTTTCCCAAAAGTTGTCTTTCTATTGCAGGTAGTATATAAGTCGGAACGAGCCGGATCGGGCGACTATATCATATAGCTGCCATATAACTGAACGATTGGAAATGCCATAACTTTGGTGTTTTTAAAATTAGGAAATTGGGACTTTTTATGAGTATTAAGAATGCATCAAATAAATAATTTTGAAGAATATAATTTACAGAATATTCTGCAAGGGTATATCAACTTCGGCTCCGTCCGAAGTTAGCTTTCCTTTCTTGTTTTTATTTAATTTTCAAAGCTCAGCAAGTTCTGCTCGTCTCTATGCCGCAAATCGAACTGCCCTCCGAGAACGCAGAGCTCAATTTTACCAATTCCTTATTTGCTCCTGCCTCTGTTCTCACTCAGTTCGTGGAATACGATCAGACCTCACTCAGTAGCAGACACTCAATTTCCGCTACTATGCTTCTTTCCCGCTAGCTGCGCATTTGCAATCCAAAGATCCAAAATATGTCTCGCCAATGCGTCGTCTACTTTAAATGATGTTCTAGGAAATGCACTTACGCAGCGAACACACTCTGACCTACGATGAACATGTACTTGCTCTACGACATATATATAATATATTATAATAAAATAACTTTATATATTACTTTGTTCTTTAAAATGGGGGAGATGTAGTGTGCTAACATACAGAGTACACACTGTACCATCGGCAACAATGTTAGCCAAATCTGCAGGATCAGCACTCTTCAAGTGCAAACGTAATTTGACCACACACGCCATCAGCGAGTGATAAGTCGCGCCAGCTTATTCCCACAGCTTGGCGACTGCAATAAATATACCAATGTATGCACATAACATTCCATTCCCTCTCTCTGGGCACCGCTCTCAGAGATAAACATAAGCTAACATATAAGGCTGTTGCGTCGCTGCCGGCTTGACCGACTGCGCAGCATAGAGCTAAGCTAAGCCAAGAATATATGCTAGCAGTCTAGAGATGACGGCGAACTAAACCAGTAATTGAATAAACATACATATATAACAAAAGAGAACGCTATAGTCGGGTGCCCCGACTATCAGATACCCGTTACTCAGGTAAAGGGAGTGCGAGGGAGATGGAGATAGAAACTTTGATCACGCATAACTTTTTAACGAATGGTCCGATTTGAAAAATTTCTTCTACATTTCGATAGGTATTGATAAACACAATAAAACTGCATTTTTACTTTTCCGAAATATTTAAATTTTTAAAATCGTATATTAGCGATTGTGGGCGTTAAAGGGGGCGTGGCACCTTTTTGAAACAAACTTGCGCTGCGTAGGAACTCCTAGAATCTGCATGCAAAATGCCAATCTTCTAGCTTTTATAGTTTCCGAGATCTCAGCGTTCATACGGACAGACAGACAGACAGACGGACAGACAGACGGACAGACGGACATGGCTATATCGACTCGGCTAGTGACCCTGATCAAAAATATATATACTTTATAGGGTCGGAAACGCTTCCTTCTAGTTGTTATATACTTTTGCACGAATACAATATACCCTTTTACTCTCCGAGTAACGGGTATAAATATATAAAATATAACCAGAGCGTTTTAATAAAAAAACTGAGAACCTTTAATGTCAACATAACAGTATCGTCTCTTTGGATACAATTTATAGAGTCATCAATTGGCACCGAAGCTCGAACAAAGAAAGCAAACAGATGACACCCGGATTGGACTCTTATAGAACGAATTTTAAGAACATTTCAATATGGTAATAGTAACTGAACTATGATAGAGCGATTCCAGTTTCCAGTAGTACCTGCTGAAGCCATAACGATACAAAATAGTCAAGGAGCGACATATAGCGAAGTGGTTGTGTATGTGGAAAATCGAATAAGTCGAGCTGCTCTTTACGTTGCCTGCAACCGAGCAACGAAAGCTTCTGGTCTGTATATTATTGGAAAATTTTCTCCCCCCAAGAAAATGAAAGAAACAGATTCATTTTATATTGAGAACTGAGAAGAATATTATTTCTTTTCACAAGCAAATCTTCGACAATCAAGAAGAGAAAATTATAGTTTACATTAAAACATTCAGGGATTACATTTGCGAATGGCTGGTGTACAAACGGACATTTTTATAAGATCAGCGGACATCTTGTGCTTTGTCAAAAGTTAGACTCTTAACGAAGAGGACTGCGAAATTAATGGATTTAATAAAGTCGCTCAAATCAATGGTATAAACCAAGGAAACAGAAGGTAATTGTGTTTGCAAAGCCACACATTTTCCAAAACATTGAAGTAATTTTTTACCGAACTATTAAAATGGGAAACATTAATGAGTTAATGAGTTATAATAAGTTATTGCAATTAAGCACTTTCAAATCATATATGTATATTATACAGAAATCCTTTATTTCCAGTGTCAAGGTTGAGGAATGCACTTGTAGACTGCATAGAGCAGGAGTTGGGCTTAAGAAATTGAATAGTCATTTTGGGTGACTTTAATATATTTGGCTCAACCAGTGAAGCCATAATGGAAAGGAAGCTAAATGAACTAGACTTCACGGCGCCTTTGGAACGAGTTTCAACAACAAAACAAAACACGAGCATAGATTGGACATTTTCAAACTTTTGTTTACCAAGAGCTTTCATGTATGAGACTTTTTACAGTCATCACGACGGAATTTTTCTCTACCTGGGCTAAATGTATAAAATATAATTAGTAAGAAGCGAAATATTATATGATTAAACCAAATATTATTATTTTAATATAGAAAAGGGTATATCGTAGTCGGTGTCACTTAAAACACCGACTGCTCTTAAGTGGTTCAGAAAACTTCAAACCAAATCAGCTTTGGTTGTTTTTCTGCTAGCGGATGATGCCTGGATACCCTACCGACGATTAAATTTTAAGGCTGCAGACAGAAATGAAAACAGTTGTTTGGCTTTTTTTTTTTTACATTTTTTAGGACACTTGTTTTGAATGTTATGTTTAATTATCTTTGGTTGATTTTTTTTTTGATTCGCAGTGTAATTTTGTTTAATGTTGCTATTTAAAGTCTTAAGGGGGTCCTCTACTCTCGAGGCCCGAAAATGAAGGGGGTTTTCGTGGATGGATTGTAAAAAAACTACTGAACCGATTTTGAAAATTTTTTTTTATTTGCAAGGTACATTTTTGAACATTAAAATATTCTTCTGTTGTACGAAAAAAACGAATATCGCGACCTTGGAGTGCCATCAAATGTCGCCATATAAAGAACGCAGTTGTGACTTTTAGGTAACGATGATCTGAAATCAGAAAACGGATATTTTTTGTAATCGGAGTTACGTTGACTATGTTTTCCCGTGTACGATTTTTTTTATTTTAAAATTTATAAAAGTTATGCAACAATTTGTGAAAAATGTAGATTTTTACTGTTTTTTTTACCTATTAGAAGCTATGAAAATTGAACTAAACAAAATTTCGAAAATCGTACACGGGAAAACATAGCGATGTGTTTTCTGAACAATTGAAAAAAAAATTATTAAAATCGAACTATAACTTCTATGAAAAGGCTTACCTGAAAGGTAAAAAAACACAACTTTCGGGAAATCGCGTTTAAAGATAAAGTACAGTGTAAAACATGATCGGAAACGGCCGCGCACGGGTACCTTCCGGTTCCCAGAAACATGACAAGGAATATGATTTGTACCAAACCCTTTCTGTGGCGTATTCTTAGATACATATAGATCAAAATAAAGCAAAAAAAAAATCGATTTTTAAAAATTTGGAGAGTAGAGGACCCCCTTAAAGTCTTAAAGTCTTAAAGTTCTTAAAAGTCGGCGCTCGAATTAGTTACCAATGAATGTTACATATATCCACATGTACACATGTGTTATATGGTAGTTTTTAAACTATTTCAAAACTTAAAAAAAATAATTTATGTTAAGCTTTTAAAATCCTTTTTTTATTTTTGTAAAGGTAAATGAAACAATAATACAAATCTGCATTTTTTATTTAAATAATATTTTAATGAAAATAATTGTATAATTTTAATCTTGGAAAACGACAAATTGTTTAATTTCTATAGGGTACAATCAAAAAATATAAGTGATTTTCTTAAATTTGTATTACTATTTTAAATCAAGAAGTAAACTTTTAATGATTTTTAATATATTTAAATTTCGATCCAAAACTAAAGCAACGTATGCTATGTTCTTTTCGATCGGAGGAACAGATGTTTTTGTTTCTGCCCGCTCCCCTTACGCTGATTTGGTTTGAAGTTTTCTCAACCACTTAGGAGAAGTCGGCGTTTTAAGTGACACCGCCGCTGGATTCCCAGTTTTCTAGTCGTAAGCTATTAAAAGAGTCCCCAAAAAAGTCCCGCAAAAAAGCCGCTGGTGGTAAGCAGGAAAAGGGGAACACACCGCAACCATAATCAAAAGAACAACAGAGCGTTCCGGCGGATCAGCAGCAGCAAAGCCTCAAATGTTGCTAAGATCAGCAGATAAAAAAGATTCGGTATCCGAACAAACCGTAGCAGAATGTAAGCAACCAGGGACTTCTAAGAATTCCGATTTGTCCGCAGTGGTTTCACAATTACAAGGGACCACTAAGCCCGGACAACCGGCTCAAGTTGGTTTTGCAGAAACAAGGTCTGCTCCACCAAAATCCCGTTCAGTGGGTCAATAATCGGGTACAGTTATAGAAGAAAAATTAAAAAATACATTGTTTTCGCAAGGCAGACTTTCTTAGGCCAATTAATTTTATTTCTGGCTTTAATTGTTCTGATCTTTACTTATGCAATAAGATTTCCGATGCAGTTAATGTTTTTACACTGCAATAAGCCCATTTTCTAATTCCTGTGTTCCGTGGTACTATCCGTCAATCTCCAATAATTCACATTGGTTTAGCAAAGAGTTGACACACTTAAGAAATGTAAAGCCCAGACCATGATACAATAACATTGTATCATATCATATCATTGTATATTGTATAATGGTCCAGACTAATCTCTTTTTGCTAGATCAAGAATCGGTCAAGAATCACCGTGCTAAATGCTCAGTGTTATAATAGTTACCGTTCTAAGGTCCAGTTCTCTCACGACCCGAAACAGTTTTATAACTTCGTTAACACCAAGCGTTAGTCTAATTATTACCCTTCCTCGCTCTCGTTCGAAAACAAACATGTCGTTCGAAAGCGACAAATTAGACAACTTGCTAAATATCTTATAACAAAATTAAAAAAGATTAACAACAAAAAAAAATTGTAAGCACTTTTTTTGCGTTTTTTTCTGATTATATTCAGCTTTTTTTTCTTTCTCTCCAGTTAAAAACAGCTTTTTTTTGTTTTCAAAAGTTGGCAGCCTTATTCTTACATCAACCTCATATTCTGTTCAACATTAACAGAAAGCTCTCTTCTTTTGGATCTTTTTCGTATTAAGCCTGGGTGCGTGGTTAGGTATTGCGCTAAGGCCCTCTGCAAGCCTCTTCAGAAGTTGTTTACCTTATATTTGGACGGAATCATGTTATTCCTCTTTACAAAAAAAGGTAAAAAGTTAGAAGCCAGTAACTATAGAGGAATATCTAAGTAGTCAGCTATTGCTAAGCTTTTTGAAAAAATCATTACTCCCATTTGCAGATCTATCATTTTTCCTTGCTAACGCGGATTTATTAAGGGGGTCTAGAAATTTGAGAAAATCGAAAAAATTTTTTTTCATAATTCATAATATTTAAAAATATCTCCCTAAAAGGAATTTTCAAAACTCAAATTATTTTAAAAGATATAGCCGTTTTATTGAAGTGGCAACTAGACCGGTTGAGCGAACGACTGGAACAATAAGTGCAATAAGCCCGGGCTACCTTAGTATGAATAACTTTCTTTCCTTCTTTCTATAACAATACCCTTATTTCCAGTATACTACACTAATCGTTTGAAGGTTATTGTAAGAAGCTGGGACAGCTCATTAAGGGAATGTAATTTATACGTAATATTCTATCAGTTACGCTACCCGAAACTTAACGTAAAACTTTAAACGCGTTTTTCTCGAAACTACTTTTTTTAATGCGGTCGCCACTATATCTCAAGATCTAATCAGTCGATTTACTTTAAATTTGGCATGAATATTCTTTAAATATATCTCTATCGCCGGAACCAACAAAAAGCAAACATTTTAAATTTATAATATTTTTAAAAATTAGTAAAAAAAATCTACTTTTTTCTTTGAGTAGCCGCCATTTCATGAAAAAAAAAAATTTTTTTTGGTGCTTCATGCCATAGCGACATTCGTACTCATTAAGAATCTATCATTGTTATATTTTTATACCCGTTACTCGTAGAGTAAAAGGGTATATTGTATTCGTGCAAAAGTATGTAACAGCTAGAAGGAAGCGTTTCCGACCCTATAAAGTATATATATTCTTGACTTGCCGAGTCTATATAGCTATGTCCGTCTGTCCGTCTGTCTGTCTGTCCGTATGAACGCTGAGATCTCGGAAACTATAAAAGCTAGAAGATTGGCATTTTGCATGCAGATTCTAGGAGTTCCTACGCAGCGCAAGTTTGTTTCAAACTGGTGCCACGCTCCCTTTAACGCCCACAATCGCTTATATACGATTTTAAAAATTTAAATATTTCGGAAAAGTAAAAATGCAGTTTTATTGTGTTTATCAATACCTATCGAATTGTAGAAGAAATTTTTAAAATCGGACCATTCGTTAAAAAGTTATACGTGATCAAAGTTTCTATCTCCATCTCCCTCGCACTCCCTTTACCTGAGTAACGGGTATTTGATAGTCGGGGCACGCGACTATAGCGTTCTCTCTTGTTTTCAAATAACGACAAGCATAGAAATCATGGCGACGAGGACACGGCCTCTTTTTGCCTCAAATGTTTTTTTTTAAATTTATTTTATGTGCTCCTTTAAGTTTAATAAACAAATGATAAAAAACGACTTGTAAAAATATCCATTGCTTTTTTTTTATTAATTGTTAAAAATAGCTCGGAATTCAAGCCTCTAGACAAGAAGACCTCCTTAAACGTAGATCAACAATCGCAGACGTCATTTACACTGACTTTAGTAAAGCATTTGAATCTGTAATCACTTACTTCATGTTCAAAAACTTGAGGTTAGGTTTTCCAGCTGATCTCCCTATATGGATCTCAAGTTACTTAACAAGAAAGGAAAGCTAACTTCGGACGGAGCGAAGTTGATATACCCTTGCAGAATATTCTGTAAATTATATTCTTCAAAATTATTCATTTGATGCATTCTTAATACTCATAAAAAGTCCCAATTTCCTAATTTTAAAAACACCAAAGTTATGGCATTTCCAATCGTTTAGTTATATGGCAGCTATAAGATATAGTCGGCCGATTCTTATGAAATTCGATAGGTCGGATTAATTAATATAATAAAGCTCATAGAAAATCCCAACTTCTTAACTTTACAAACACCAAAGTTATGCCACTTCCGATCAATCAGTTATATGGCGGCTATAGGATATAGTCGTCCGATCCTTATGAAATTCGATAGGTCGGATTAATTAATATAATTGACGCCCGTTCCGACTTGTATACTACCTGCAATAGAAAGACAACTTTTGGGAAAGTTTCAAGTAGATAGCTTTAAAACTGAGGGACTAGTTTGCGTTGAAACGGACGGACGGACAGACGGACGGACAGACGGACATGGCTAGATCGACTCTCGTGGTGATGCTGATCAAGAATATATATACTTTATTGCAAACTTTTGACTGAAATTATAATACCCTCTGCAAGGGTATAAAAATGCAATTTCTAAAATTCTCCGAGTTACCCTTGGTGTCCCACAAGGGAGCCATCTGAGTCCGATACTTTTTACATTATTTATTAACGATCTTTTTTCAATTATACATTATTCTCGCGTACTTATGTACACAGATAATGTTAAATTATCCCTGCAGTATGAGGACATTTAATACCATTTAGACTTACAATCCGATCTAAATAATTCACTAAATTTAGACGTCTTTAAGTGCCAGATGATGACTTTTATCGGATCAATCCGAAATAAACGATTCTCTGCCGCTCCTAAAACAATTAATACTGACTTTTCCCTGGACTTTTACCTATGTATATTTACATACATATCTCGAGTCTATCTTCTCGCGAATCATGCCGTACGATACACGACTGCCCCCCTCGGTCGGTTGGGCGGGTAAGAGGGCCGTGGGACTCCGCGCGAAAAAAAGTTGTTATATAATTAAATCGTGTTCAAAAATGGCATACAACATTTTTTTCACATGATTTTTATGTGCGTGGTTATTTGACAGATTCGAAAGTCAGATCAACAAATTCCATACTTTGCCTTTAAGCTTTTAATAGCTTTTAAAAGGACAATGATGTGCGAAATGACTCCAACTTCATCCCCGACTATAAAGCCTAGTATCCAGATCGACGAAAACCGTACGCCAGTCATGAGAGAGAGGCAGAGGCAAACTGCTGGCGTTCATTTTTCGTCGGGCCTTTCTTTCACGTCGGTCCACTGATCGACGAAAAAAATACCAGAAAATTCCATAGCGTTGCCAGTCTGCGGAAATGAACTTTGGGTGAACCCTAGCGAAAAGATTAAAAAATTAAATCTTTTGGCGTGCGCTTCTCACTGAACATTATAAGAAATGGAGGGAAAAACTCAAAAACCTCACAAAAGTCGATTGCAGGTGTTTATATGTGAGGACAAAATAACATGAATACTATCTGGGGTGCCTGTTGTCAGAACAAAATGTTTTTTAGGTCCAGAATGTACGAAAAAAACACATTAAAAGTGCAGCTATGAACTTTAAATTAGCAAATAATTATCAGTAAATTAAAAAAAACAACTGTTAAATGTAAATTGTATTGTTTTTTAATTTCTTTGTACAGCGGCAGACTTGTCTTCCCAAGGTATTTGATAATATCTTTTAAAGGCTCTTTCCCGCAAATACGATATTTGAATTTTAACTGCTTGTCAACAAACCCAGCTGATTGACAGTACGACCGTAGCACGCTTAAATCTGATGAACTCTCAAACTTTTGGTCACACTGGAAAGATTAAAATTTTTACGCTAGCGTAATCGTTTGTCGATCTGGATACTAGGCTTAAGCAGGGAAGTTTTTCTACCAAAAAAACAATAAAGTACCAGAATATTCCCTTGAATTCTGTAATGCATATTGAATACTTTCCCACCTAGAAAAAGCAAAGGCAACTCTGCAAAAACAATGGTTCCTTCCGTTCATACAATGTATTTCTACAATGACAAAATAACCTTTTTACCAATTTTCACACGGAGTAAACTATTTGCAAAAAAAGCCATATATGGCATACTCTCAATGCGCTAAATGCATATTGCTTCAAAAAATTCTAAACAGTACTATATTTAACAAGAAAAACGTAAGCTTAGGCAAGCCGAATTTGCATAGTGTTATATATTTATTGATTCAATATCTATTGCCAGAATACATAAATTTTCCAACCATAATTTTAGAAGAAATTAAGAAATAATTTCCTCTGCAAGGGTATAAAAATATAAAATTCGGCCACTAAAGTCAGTGTTTTTTCGGCTTGACACTGAAAAAAACTGCTTCCGCATAAGGGCTACTTAATACGATTGCATCTATGACAGCTATATAAAACATATATCAGATAGATAGATAGATAGATAAAAAGTATTTAAATAAATATTAAATAATAATAAATCACCAATTTCAGAATTACGGTTTTAGTTCTATAAATATCGGACGACTATATATAATATAGCTGCCAAAGGAACAATAAAAAATTTATCGAAACATCGAAAGTCGATATTCATTCATTGTTTTTAAGCATCGAAATCGAAATATATAGAATTTATTTAATTGTAAAGCCTAGTATCCAGATCGACAAACGATTACGCTAGCGTAAAAACTTTAATCTTTCCAGTGTGACCAAAAATTTGAGAGTTCATCAGATTTAAGCGTGCTACGGTCGTACTGTCAATCACCCAAAGTTCATTTCCGCAGACTGGCAACGCTATGGAATTTTCTGGTATTTTTTTAGTCGATCAGGGGACCGACGTGAAAAAAAGGCCCGACGAAAAGTGAACGCCAGCTGTTTGCTTCTCGCTCTCTATCATGACTGGCGTACGGTTTTCGTCGATCTGGATACTAGGCTTAACAGTGTAAATAAAATTCGGCTTGCCGAAGTTTTTTCCCTTCTTATATTTACATCACTTTTCACTAAAATTTACAGAAATAAAAAAATTTGATAATTTCAAAATTCTGTAAAATGCGATAGCACTGTGCCTACGAATACAAAAATAGAGTCACATCTACCCACTTTTACGAATTCGTTTTAAAAACAAGAGAGAACGCTATAGTCGGGTGCCCCGACTATCAGATACCCGTTATTCAGGTAAAGGGAGTGCGAGGGAGATGGAGATAGAAACTTTGATCACGCATAACTTTTTAACGAATGGTCCGATTTGAAAAATTTCTTCTACATTTCGATAGGTATTGATAAACACAATAAAACTGCATTTTTACTTTTCCGAAATATTTAAATTTTTAAATCGTATATTAGCGATTGTGGGCGTCAGAGGGGGCGTGGCACCATTTTGAAACAAACTTGCGCTGCGTAGGAACTCCTAAAATCTACATGCAAAATGCCAATCTTCTAGCTTTTATAGTTTCCGAGATCTCAGCGTTCATACGGACAGACAGACGGACAGACGGACATGGCTATATCGACTCGGCTAGTGACCCTGATCAAGAATATATATACTTTATAGGGTCGGAAACGCTTCCTTCTAGCTGTTACATACTTTTGCACGAATACAATATACCCTTTTACTCTACGAGTAACGGGTATAATAATGTATCTATTAGAGCAACCCAAAGGTGTATGCTCTTTAAATATAAATCTATAAAACTGCAATTAAAATTGAAAGTTGCACAAATAAATGATTTTTATCTATATAACATGCTAAATTTGCTGTGGCCCACGCCTTACAGTATTGGTTCCTTTTGGTATAGGATATTGAAGATCGAAAAGATTCAAATGCCTATAACCAAAAAACATTTATGGCATTACAAGCGTTTGTCGAAATACTTTCGTTAACAGAATTATGTATCTTTCATGAAAAATAATTTGATTGACTAATAAAATGTTCACAAAACCAAGTTTCTTAAGAGTTATGCGTACAACGAATTAATTCTTTCTTTTTCGGTGTATTTTTATTTTTGCAGATTTTTTTGTTTTATTTTTCGTTTATTTTGTTTTGGCATATTTATAGAAAAAATAGTTATAAAATCGTTACTTTTTATCAACTCTCATTGGATTCCTTTTAATTTTTATGCGGTCTAGGCCATCATAGTATTGGTATTAAGTAAATAATAATTGTAGTATTATATAATGTAATAGTGACGACTAACCAGTAATACAAAAAAAAGCAGCTGAAAGAAACAAATTAACAGTTTCCAAAACTTTGATGCGCCTGCATAATTTTGGCCGTTTACAGCATGTACACTTAACTATATCTTTGTTTGTACGCAATTTAAAGCCTAAAATCTAGTTGTTATTGTACGTCGTTTGATACAAGAGTTTTCGCCCGATTAGTGGATATGGACAGCCTCTTCATCAATTTGTGCCTCTAGTTGCTCTTCCGTTTTTGCTTTGCGTCGATTAATCCAAGGCATGAAGCTCCAAAGACTGGCTCCGGCCAACAGCGTCAAACCAAGAGCGTGGAAGAGAGGATTATAATCATTGACCGCCTCAAACCAATAGTTACATAGTGGGGGTCCAACCAACTGAAGCAAGCCATTAACGAAAAGGCTTATACCATAAGATGACGTAAGTCGTTCTGTGCCAAGCATGTCTGCCATGATTACGGCAGTAATTCCCACGTAAATTCCTGAAGCGAGCCCAAAAAGTGCGCACCAGAAGCAAACCGAACTGTATGACCATGCAAAAGGTAAAAACGCAAGGGAAAGACCTGAAATTGACAAGCCGCCAACAAAGTACCAGGTCTTAGGTATATATCCCATGTCGGAAAGTGCTGACCCACCAATACGTCCAATTAGGTCAGTGGCTGAAACAACTGAAAGCAGATACGCAGATAATGATTTGTTGAAGCCCCTGGCTTCTCCAAAACTGGGCAGCAAAATGATAAAGTTTGTGTAACTGATTGCATTCGTCGAATTCGAGATTAATATGACCAAGTACATCGGGTCTTTTAACAGGCTGAGATCAAAAAACTTCAATCGTTGTGAAGGTAGCGCTTTGCTCCTGGTTGCAACATCAGTCTGTGATCCGTCTGGTCCGGTCGAACCGCCTGCAACGCCCGTTCCACTACTAGTCATTGAACGAAGAGACAAGTGGGAGGAGAATTCCTTCGGCTGGAATGACAGTGTGCTGCCATGGTATGGTGTGCTGACGTATAAAAAACTGCTGGTTGAGGGGGAGCGCTTGGATAACCGCGACTTTGACGAGTTCCTTAAAGTAAGCTTGTTCGAGCTTGATCGGTCCTCTGGTACAGCGTACAAGGAAGACTGTGAATTTAACTGGCCAGGTGTAAATGTCTGATTCCGTTGGGGTAGCCTCACTGGTGTACTAATCTTACGAGATCGAGGCTGAAACTCGTCTCCAGGCTTTGAGTAGCTTTGGACAACCGCTGCGGAAGCGCTCCGTACAAACTGTAGCTTCTCATCCTCCGGAAGATACAGAGGTGATGGAGGGGTATTGAAAGGTAACAACTGTTTCTCTGCCTGCTCATTGTTTGAGGCGGACTCGTCGACATTCTCGAACTTCATTACGATGCCAATATCTTCCTCTTCGGGAATGTCCTCTAAGGACTGACGTGCACGCCGTACTCGTATCATGTGCTGCTCAACAGGCTCATAGAAAAGCGCAGCTACAAATACGTTTAGAGTGATGCCACCCATGATTAGACAGGAACCGTGGTAGCCGTAGGTCTCTAGTAGCCAGCGGAGAAGGGGCGGAAGAATAATGCTGCCCAACGCGCTGCCTGAGATGCACAAGCCATTAGCCAAGCCGCGTAGCTTTGCAAAGTACGACGTCACAATATAGACTGTGGGTGGAAAAGAGAGACCAGCCCCAATTCCCACCAGAACGCCATAGCTGGAAAACAAAATCATGGATTACTTTCAATTCTGTATTGCTGGCGTTATATTTACCTGATATACAAGTACTCAATAGATGATGCCCAAAAGGAAAGTATCATTCCTAGTGATGCAGAGGCCCCACCAAGAAGGGTGACTGTACGATACGAGTACTTTACAGACAATATGCTTGAAACGGGACCTACAAATGACATCACATCACTATTTTGCAATTGACTAGTGCTGTTGACACTTACCTAACGAACTGTAAAGAAAATAGCACAGCGCCGGTATCCATGCAGCCTTTGTGGGTGAAGAGTTAAAAGCCTCAGTAAATTCCGAAAATAATACTCCGAAACTTTTGATGGTACCGGGGATAAGAATGTTTGTCAAGCACGAACCCAGTAGCACCAGCCAGCCCCAGCCGCCATCAGGCGGAACAAGGTCATATTCTCTGTCATCTTTCTTGTTGAGTAAACTTACTGTGTATAGATAGAAAAGATAAAAATGGTTAAGAACTAAAAAAACACGGCTTATATAACATTATCTCTAATTATGGCCCGTTTAACGTATTCTTAATGATTGGCACTTTTAAAGTTGACCAAAATTGTTTGTTGTTGCATAACCAAACATAACCGGGAATCCATATGTCCGCCGAGTGCCGTCTACGCAGACGCCTTCGACCCAGTGGTGATGCAAGATGTCTTGCCAGACAGTTTGCATGTGTGAGCAGACGTTCCTGGTATCGACTTGAGGATTTACAAATCGTCTCCGTTACCGTCGGCACTCCTGTGTCCTGGATTATAACTCGGTTTTCTACATAATGGTGCCACTTCACCCCTAGCATCCTCCTGAGAGCCTTTGTAATGCATGTTTGCACCCTTTTTAGTGACGAATCACAGGCCGTGCCCCAGCAAGTGTTTCCCCAGTTTAAAGTTGGAAGGACAATGGCCTTAAAAAGCCGCACCTTAGCTTCAAGGGATAGGCCGCTGCCTGGACGAAGGAGCCAGTCCATTTTGTCAAGTTTTGTTCTTGCTGATCTACAAACTCGATCAATTTGTCCCTTCCAACAAAGGCGACGGTCTAAGGTAACTCCGAGGTACATCACCTTACCTTCGTGCTTGAGCCTATTCCCATCAATGTAAAGGCTACACCACTGGGTCGACGGCGTCTCCGCAGACGACACCCGGCAGACTTATGGATTCTCGGCCGTGACAGACACGGTCGTCTTCTGCAAAAACACATCTTGATTAACTTTTGACCGGCTATGACCACACCTGATTTGCTCAAGAATGAAGCACCCGTTACCCGCTTATTTTGGGATCCTTAGAAATAATTCGTCAATACACGAAAACAAGGTCCATCCTTGTGAGGCGTGTTCAATTACCTATAAAAAAAAAAAAAAACTGTCGGCTCTCCCGGGTCCTGGAACATAACTCGATTTTCCACATAATGGTGCCACTTCCCCCCCAGCATCCTCCTGAGAGCCTTTGTAATGGACCTTTTTAGAGATGAATCACAGGCCGCTCCCCAGCAAGTGATTCCCCAGTTTAAAGTTGAAAGGACAATGGCCTTAAAGAGCCTTAATCCCCAAACAACTATAAGTAATGTAGAATGTATCAGAAATTATCTTCCGATTTAAACAAAATATTTATTGATAAGAAGGTATTGTAACGACCTGTTTCATTAATTTCTGCTCGCTACGTAAACGTGCGGCTAGCTCAGAGAGGTTGTGAGTTCGTTCCACCAAATTTATATTGAGTGACCGCCCGTGACCAAAGGATAACGCCAGAAATGATTAGGTTGGTGCTGGTTTATTGTTTCACTAAAATATAGCCTTATTGCTATTAATCTGCTACGTTGCTTCTGGCCCGCTGCTGCGTTGCTCCTGGCGTGCTGCTGCGTCGCTCCTGGCTTACCACTGCGTCGCTCCTGGCCTGCTACTGCGCTGCTTCGGCTTGCTGCTCCGGGTGACTGAGATCGGGACGGCTCCACCAAAAACCCTGGATGTGATACGAGTTTCCCTACCGGGGCCGGCAAGGTGTATCGCCTAGCAGGTGAACCGAAGTTACGCATTATCGCCTAGCCACCTTTATCGCCTGGCTTCCGGAGTTCAGCTTGGACTTTGTCGAGAAGATGTATCGCCTAGCAGGTAGAACAAAGTTCACCCTTATCGCCTAGCCACCTTTTTCGCCTGACACCGCGCAAGGACTCCCTAAGTTTGATTTCACCACGACCTAGCACCGTTGGATCTCAGCGTTGTAGCCTCAGCCTTGTAGACTTGTCGTCGTTCGGCGTCTCGACTTTGCGATCTTGATCCTTGGGCACTTCGGTTTCGATTTGAACTTATTCCGCGTTCACGCACTCGCTCTGATTCTCGCACTCGTACTGTCCCGAGCTGCGCTTTCGCCGTCCTTTTTATAGGCGCTGTAGGTGCCGTTATTTCCCTCGGGTCCAAGGTCCACTGAGGTACCGTTAATTCACGGTGTGTCCTCTTTTGGGAGGGTCCGAAGTCCGCCAATTTACCGTATGACCTCGTTGCCCTTGCCATATGATGGTCCAAGGTCCGAATGTTTCCCGTTTGACCTACATTTCTCCGGCTTTCTCGCCTCCTCCGCTGTTGCTAGGCCGATCTACTGCATCGGGATTTGTGGGGAGTTTAAGACTCCTCACAGTATTGTGGTGTTCTTTAGGCAAAAGCAACATTTCAAAAAGTCAATTGGTTTATAAAAAATAAATTCGAGATCATCGGCTATAAGATACTCTTTACTTTGCTTCCCAATTAAAAACAAGAGATAACGCTATAGTCGAGTGCCTTGACTATTAGATACCCGTTACTCAGCTAAACAACTTAATATAAATTTGCTATTGTATTGCGCCATCTACCCCAAGACATTGGTACCACGGGCCATGAAAGGCGGAAATGTAGGCGCTAGCCAGGCTTAAGCGTTTAATGGGTTTTTGGGCGTTAGAGTGGGCGTGGCAAACTTTTATTAGGCCAATCGATAGGTATTGACGAAACAAATACATATCAATTAAAATTTTCATAATAGCATCAAAACTGTGGCCACAGCTTGTGGCTTGTGGGCGTCAGAGGGGGCGTGGCACCATTTTGAAACAAACTTGCGCTGCGTAGGAACTCCTAAAATCTACATACAAAATTCCAATCCTCTAGCTTTTATAGTTTCCGAGATCTCAGCGTTCATACGGACAAACAGACGGACATGGCTAGATCGACTCGGCTAGTGATCCTGAACAAGAATATATATACTTTATAGGGTCGGAAACGCTTACTCTACGAGTAACGGGTATAAAAATACATTATCTAAAGGATAAATTTCCCCAGGTAACGCTGTCGAAAATATCGATAATTGGCCAAAAATCCCGAATGAATAACATTACACCTAAAAGCACATGACCATGCTATTCGCGCGAGATTTGTACATACTTAGCAAAATCAAGTTAATCACAGGATTCCGATAGCAAGTTATCGGATCTAGGAACGCTTTTAAAGAAGGAGCCCAGAGTGATTCATAACGTAAAAATGATTTATAAATTACACAATTTATAGACCAAAAATGAATTACAAAAATTTGACAGAATTAAATTATGACAACTTGGTGGCTTAGTTTAACCTTTATTTCTCTATCCTTACATAAAAGAAAGCGTTACCGACCTAATGAGGTATATTTATAATCAGCACTATCCGAGGCGATTAAGCCCTATCTTTCCTTATGAACGTCCAAATCTCGGAAACTAAAAGAGCTTAGAGAAAAATAAAAAAGCGTTTGCCCACATCTAAAAAATAGTTCATTCTGACAAAAACGAGCCCACCTCTTAAAACAAAATTTTTTTTATCAAAATCATTTCCCTACCCCTTAAAAATCGTTATTCGTTAATCCGCCTTCAATTTAATAATACAAATTATTAATAATACAGCCAAATACATATCGAAATTTTTAATTTACAATTATTTTATTTGAAGTCTTGTGACAATACGAACAACTTATACATCAGTAAAAACGTCATGTGACGGTGTCATGGGTGAAAAGCGAACATCCTATACAAATTGAGCTGATTGAGTGGATTGGCTATTTGGTGAAACATGCATGTATGTAACTTCAAGCCTCGTTGTTCTATAAGTGTGCTCCTGTAATGGTTTTCGTGCAAAGGGAGTTGTCTTTTAACCATTACAAAAGAAGCGCCCAAAGTGTAGGCAACGAACAAAGAAAGGCATTAAAAGAAATAAAGGAAATTTTGAATTTAACACCAACATCCGTTAAGCCTTATTCGTTCAAAGGTATGTCTGATCAATTTAAATCATTGTTGGAGAAACCTCTGGAATACAGCTGATGACGTGGTAGAAAACTGAATAGAGCCGTCCGAAGTATGCGAAAAAATTGTTTTATGAAGTAAAATAAGAATCTTGTAATAGGGATGTTACATTGCAATCTTTACTGCCCGGAATAATAATCCTTTTTGCATTGACGTACTGTCCTTATTAAAGACAAAATATTTAAATAATTGTAGGAAAAGTTAAAGATTTGCGTATATATAAAAAAATATATATGTATTAGTACCCCTAAAAACATTGAAAATTCATAACTGTGAGTGAAATAAATTAGAGTAATATGCCAAAGAATGAAAGTAGTTTTTTTCACAGACTCTGTATATTGAATGGGCTTGATAGATCTCGCCAGATTTGTAACCATAACCACTAACCATACAACATACAGACTAATCATTTCATACAACGAAAGTGGTCACAAAATTTTTGAATCGGGAGGTCCCATAGCTGGTAGCGGCAGGCCCCGGACACTTCGTGTGCCTTCGGGTTTTTTTCGTTCTCATTCTTATTCTCATTTTGACGCTCGCGCGCTCATTACTCGAGTTCATGATACAATAACATTCGTTTTTTAAAGGAAAAGGTTGTCTGAGGACGAATTTTTTACAGAATTAACCCTTGAGCAACATAACTATTTGCAATGTGTGCCGCAAACACGTCGATAGCGTAAAATTTTTAAAGGCACCTAAACTTTTGGAAAAAAGAGCGCTGTGGGAGGAGTCGCTGAGATACTTTTAAAATAACAAAGAATGTAAAAGAAACTTTAATAATCGCAGCCGAAAATGTTAGTATAAGTTTGGACATAAAAAATTTTTATTTTAAGATTAGAATATATTTTAGAATTAAGAATCTTTACAAAAGACTTAGCATTCAAAGACAAAAACAACGCCTAATTTCAAATTCCAAATTATTAAAAATTAAATTATAAAAAAAAAATAAACTCCTTTTACTATGAAAGGCACGAAAAAAACCCCTGAACCATCTAAGGGTTAATCCACACATTCTATTGTCGCTCTGCTCGCACTTACTAAACAGTTCCCATTTCACTCGCACTCATTGTTATAATAGTAGAGGTACCAGATTTTGCCGACGAGACTACCTTATGTTATTGTATCATGATCGAAATGAAATGATCGCACACATGCATCCCTGTATGAGAATGCATGAACACGCATACATACAAAGCCCAATTCAAGCGCAGGGCAACCTTCTTCAATGCGCGTCTCTGCGACTGAACGACCGAACTCGAGTAATGAGCGCGCGGGCGTCAAAATAAGAATTAGAACGAGAGCGAAAAAAAACCCGAAGGCACACGAAGTGTCCGGGGCCTGCCGCTACCAGCTGTGGGGCCTCCCGATTTGAAAATTTTGTGACCATTTTCGTTGTATGAAATGACCAGTCTATATGTTGTATGGTTAGTGCCATAACGTAACAAGAAATAGTCTTATGGAATTCGTTCCAAGAGACGCTTTGGGGCAAAACACAGAAAACGATTCCAACGGAAGATTGTTATTATCCAGCGGACAAAAGAAAAAAAAGAAAAGAGTACCGGAGTCAGAGGTTGCCGCTAATAACACCAGTTACACCTAGAGACGAAAATATAGAAAATTCTTATAATTCTGAGGATAATAGGCATTCCAATTCAATAGAGCAAAAGATCAAAGCAATCGAATATCAATTGAAAATGCAGCTAATATTGAACCAGAGTGGGGTAGAAGTATAACGCTTAAATGAAGAAGCTCCTCCTTTCGTTCCATATGGTTCCCAAGGCCAAAATAATCAAGAAAGAGTGAGCAAAAGTAATAACATCAGTGCAGATATTGGAAAAGTAGTAAATATTATGAGTGGTTGGAAATTATAGTATAATGACTCTAGAAATGGCATGCCTGTCGGTAAATTTATTTATATGGTGACTGCCTGAACAGGTGATTGTTTGTCCACTAAATTTGAATACTTTTTATTGGGAGAGTGAATGATTCTTGAGGTAACTCGAAGAGAAGCTTTTAGTGAAGATTACAATCGAAAAGTAAATGAAATATGTATAGACCATCGAAGTACAAACGATTAGTTAATGGAAAATGAAATTTGTGAAATAAAAGAAGATAAAGCTGATTATATGAAAATACTGTGTTCGAATTTTAGAAGATATGGACATAAATTCATAGATTGTCAATCTGAAAGGAAAATTTTTTGTATGGGATGTGGTACGGAAAATGTGAAACGACCAAATAGCGAATTCTATCAGAAAAACAGATGGTGGAATGAATATGACAACACCATTTATAGTTCCAATCCAAAAACTGATTAATTTGATAGACTTAACTCATCCATCGCCAAAGTACAATAATAAAATAAATTAAATATTGAAATACACATATATATTGCTATTAAGACCAAGATATGTATTTGAATGTTAACATGGAGAAACTAAACTTATTTAATACAATGGTGTACTAAAAGAAAACAAATTCGACGAGCACAGGGGTCGGTACACTGGCCGCCGGAAGGGGCACATTGTCGTAGCTGCGTTGATTCTGCAGGGTAGTGGCAGATCCGGCTGCTCCGGCTTCGCGAGACTTTTCTTCTGGAGCCTCCGCTTGATGAGCGCCCGCACTTGGTCGAAGAAGCGCTCGTTGAGATTCACACCTTGCCCCAGATCCACGACCAATTCCGATGGCAGCCGGTTGCTGCTGCTGGGCGCCACACAACCGAGGCTAATGGCCAGCAGTGCCACGAACAGGAGGCGCGACATTTTCTGGAAGTCCTGCGATTTTCTTCACCAAAAAAACTAGGATTTGGATTCTAACTGCGCTCACTCGATTTTCCACACTGCCAACATCTGTTGGCGGTGTCTATTTGTTAGGCTGGCAATAGATTAACTGACTTTGGCCCAAACACACACTTGCACACGCACTCCCACGCTGTTCGATTTTCGGTTTCAATGCGACGCCTGCGCTTTAGTCCTGCACAGTGGGACAAAATGAACATTTGAAGAGAAAAACATCATTCAGAAAGAGGGATGTATTCAATGAAAAGAAACGTCTTATTAGTAAAAGTTATTTCATTTCCTAACAAAAATTCCTTAAGGGTTAACACACCAAATTTCTTGCATTGAAAAGTGTTAACAAGGTTGGGCGGGTAATATAGAGCACTTCCACCAAGCTCATACAAATAAAATATTACGCATAAACATAACTAAAAATGTAACACCTAGGTTAGCACATAAATTGTTTTATCATTTCGTTAGCTAGTTTTGAGACCCAACCGAAACCAAAGCCCCCACCAATTTACATTAGGGAGAAAAGCTCGAACGCCCTGGTCAACAAAATTGTTGCGCTGGTCGGGGACGGAAATTTTCATGTTGTTCCGATCATTAAAGGGAATATTCACGAAACCAAACTTCAGAACAACTCCGAAGAACCCTTCCGAGCTGGTTCTAAATAACTGGAGGAAGCTAAGAAAAACTACTACACGTACCAACTGAATAACTTGCAAGTTGTACTAAAAGGGATCGAGCCCGAGCCCCCAATGAAGTTATCGATGCCCTCAAAGAAAATGGTTTTTCTGCAAAAAACGTTAGTAACATCATTAACAGGAACAAAAAGCCGCACCCACTTTTCAAAATAGAGCTGGAGCCAGACAGAAGAGTCTTGAAGAAAAATGAAGTGCACCCCATCTATAACCTGCAATACCTATTGCACCGAAGAATTAAGGTGGAAGAACCACATAAAAGGAACGGCCCAGTTCAATGTACAAACTGTCTTCAAGGTCGAGCTGGAGCCAGACAGCAGAACTTTAAAAAATAACACAGTGCACCGGATCTACAAGTTGCAGTACCTTTTGCACCATAGGATCTCAGTGGAAGTGCCGCACAAACGGACCGGGCCAGTGCAATGCACAAATTGCCAGGAATACGGTCATAACAGGGCTTGCTGCACCCTCAGGTCAGTATGTGTAGCTTGTGGAAACTGCCACGGCTCCGAACCCTGCCCTGCCAACAAGGAAGACTCTCTGATTAAAAAGTGTGTAAACTGCCAAGGAAACCACACAGCATACAGAGGCTGTCCAGTCTACAAGGTGATGAAAAGTCGGATGCAACAAGCGAGAACGGCACGCTCCCTGAACACACAAAACACTTACATGAGATCACAAACGACACCGGAAGTTTTCTTTGCAAAAGCAGCCGGATCATCATTTGGCCCTTAAATTACCACCAACGGAATTTCTTAAGCCAGTGCTATAAGATCAGGCACAGCTCACATAGAGCCGAAAATTGATAACCTCCAGCAGGCCAAGGGCAGCCACAAACTAACATGGAATCTACGATGATTACTTTGCAACAAAATATGATGGAATTTATGTCCTTCATGAAAACCACCATGTAAACCCTCATGCAAAACCAAAATATCTTGTTACAAATACTTGCAGCTCAGCAGTCCAAATAAACCATGCCTAGCCTTCGAATAACTCTGTGGAACCGATCATCCAGACAGTAAAGCGCATGGCGGAACTGGCATCTTAATAAAAGACCGCGTCTAACACCACTTTCACCAACGGTTTGCAAAAAATAATCTGCAAGCAACATCGATAAAATTACAGTTGGGCAACTGCAAACTTGCCATTGCCGCTGTCTACTGCCCACCCCGCTTTACAGTCTCCGAAGACCAATTCATGGAATTCTACAATTCACTTGCAGAGCGATTCATAGCAGCAGGAGATTATAACGCCAAGCACACGCACTGTTTATCCCGCCTTGTGACCCTCAAAGAAGGCAACTATATAATGCACTCATTAAAACATGCAACAAACTGGACTACGTTTCACCAGGCAGCCCTACATACTGGCCTACAGATCCTAGAAAACTACCTGATTTAATTGATTTTGCTGTAATATCTGCAAAATCGCTTTTGGATCTTTTGGAGCACTCTCGCTGGCTGACATCGCATCGAACCAACTGGCTAAAGTTCAAAAAGTACGTAAGTTCCCACATTGAACTAACTCCACAGTTCAACATCAAGGAGGACATCGACTGCTATGCCGATGCACTGGAGTCTGTACTCGACGCAGCAGCCAAAGTCTCAACACCGCAAGGGAGGGATGGAGAAAAGACGTTTGAGACGTGGTTGGCAAACCAGCAGATCGCCATCCTCAAAACAAAGTCTTAAGGAAGCTGGTCGCAGACTTACCAGGGGTCTAAGACAAGCAGAAGAAAAAGCCCAACGCCAGTACATTGAGAAACTTTCACCCACCAGCACTAAGCATAATTCCCATAAGAGACTCTTCAGGCAGCTGGGCCAGAAGCGACAAAGACAGAGCTTGTACATTTGCCTTACACCTTCGAAATGTTTTTCAGCCAAACCCTGCAACTAATTGGCTAATTCCCAAAAAAAATGGAAAAAATCGGTAATCATAATGATGCCAAAGCCAGGAAAAGATCACACAATACCAGCTTCGTACAGACCGATAAGTTTACTCTAGTGTCTGTCAAAACTGCTCGAAAAATGCCTTTTGACGCGCATATCTGAAAGAGCGCAATGTTATTCCAGCACACCAATTTGGCTTTCGAGAAAGCCATGGAACAATAGAGCAAGTCAACGGATTAACAACAGAAATACGGACTGCATTCGCGCTTCGGGAATACTGCAGTGCGGTATTCCTTGAAGTTGCACAGGCTTTCGACCGAGTCTGGCTTGATGGTCTTATGCATCAAATCGGAACGATCCTGCCGGGAAACACTCACAGGTTACTTGAATCGTACCTTTACAACAGAGCCTTCGCCGTGAGATGCAACACTACAACATCCGACGACTACGTTATAGAGGATGGAGTTCCCCAAGGTAGTGCCTTTGGTCCAACTCTATTTCTCCTCTACACCGAAGATATTCCCACGAACGAGCGCCTAACTACTTCTACATTCGCAGACCATACCGCGATCATAAGTCGGTCCAAATGCCCAATTCAGGCCACAGCACTACTATCTGATCATCTCGTGGTAGTGGAGAGATGGTTATCAGACTGGCGTATAAAAATAAATGCGCAAACATAACGTTTACTCTTAACAAACAAACGTGTCCCCCGCTAACCCTGAATAACATGCCACTTCCGCAAGCTGACGATGTAACGCATCCACCTAGACAGGAGACTTACATGGCAGAGACATGTCGAAGGTTTTAAAATGCACCTAAAACTAAAATCAAACAGTCTACATTGGCTTATAAACGCGCGCTCCATCCTCTGCCTGGACTTCAAGGTCCAGCTCTACAATTCAACGCTTAAGCCAGTCTGGACCTACGGCTCCCAATTGTGGGGAAACGCGAGCAGCAGCAACATCGACATTATTCAGCGAGCACAATAAAAAATCCTGAGGACTGGGGCACCTTAGTAAGTTGGGAACGACAACATCCACAGAGATCTTGGCATTCTACCCGTAAAAGATGAAATATCAAAACAAAAAGCGTCCTACCACACCAACCTAACTTCTCATCCAAACCAGCTCGCCAGGTTCCTAGCCAGGGTTTCCAACGCAATGACCTTCCAGCTCAGCAATAGTTATTAGAGCCCCTAAATCTCGCGCCAGTCACCTTGCCTGTCAGATAGTTTTTATACCCGTTACTCGTAGAGTAAAAGGGTATATTGTATTCATGCAAAAGTATGTAACAGCTAGAAGGAAGCGTTTCCGACCCTATAAAGTATATATATTCTTGATCAGGATCACTAGCCGAGTCGATTTAGCCATGTCCGTCTGTCCGTCTGTCTGTCCGTATGAACGCTGAGATCTCGGAAACTATAAAAGCTAGAAGATTGGCATTTTGCATGTAGATTTTAGAAGTTCCTACGCAGCGCAAGTTTGTTTCAAAATGGTGCCACGCCCCCTTTAACGCCCACAATCGCTAATATACGATTTTAAAAATTTAAATATTTCGGAAAAGTAAAAATGCAGTTTTATTGTGTTTATCAATACCTATCGAAATGTAGAAGAAATTTTTCAAATCGGACCATTCGTTAAAAAGTTATGCGTGATCAAAGTTTCTATCTCCATCTCCCTCACACTCCCTTTACGTGAGTAACGGGTATCTGATAGTCGTGGCTCCCGACTATAGCGTTCTCTCTTGTTTAATTTAAGATTCTATATACTTATTGTTAGTCTCAATTCAGCTCCAATAAATAAAATGCAAATGTTAAAAAAAATAAAAAAAAGGAGTATGGACACACCAGAACATACTGCACACTTCGATCAGTATGAGTAGTTTGTGGAGACTATCACAATTCGGCCCTGCCAACAAGAAAGACCCCCAAACGAAGAAATGTGGAAACTGCGGAGCAAATCACACGGCAAACTACAGGGGCTGTGTGGTCTACAAGGAGTTGAAAGACCGCATGCGCCGAGTGACAACAACGCGCCACCAAAACATTCAAAACGTGTACACTTACTCAAAAACGACGCCGGAAGTATTTTTCGGGACGGCTGCAAGACTCTCATTTGGTCAGCTAAATACACAGAAAGGATTCTTATACGCCGATGCCCTTCGAACAGGAACGGAAAACCCACTCCAGTCTTATCTAGGAAATGTTCAGCAGGTCCCAGGACAGTCAAAAAGCCCACTGGAAGCTATGATGGTTACTCGGCAACAAAGTATGATGGAATTTATGTCCTTCATGAAAACGACCATGCAAACACTGGTTCAAAACCAGAACATGGTGTTACAGTTGCTTGCAGCAAAGCAGTCCAAATAATTGATGGCAAATCTACGAATAATCAGGGAACGCATCAAACACCACGAAAGGTTTGCAACTAATTGCTTGCAGGCCACGTCTATCAAAGTGCAGTCAGATAGCGGACTCCTTTCCATAGCCGCTGTCTACTGCCCGCCTCGCTTTACAATTACTGAAGGAGAATTCATGGATTTCTACAACTTACTTGGAGATCTCTTCATAGCAGAGGGAGATTATAATGCCAAACACACCCACTGAGGATAACGAATCGTGACTGCTAAAGGAAGGCAATTATATAATGCAATTATAAAACTGCGCAACAAATTGGACTATGTTTCCCCAGGTAGCCTCACATACTGGCCAGCAGAACCCAAAAAGGTCCCAGACTTAATTGATTTTACGGTGACAAAAAACATTCCACGCAATATTATAAGCGCCAAAGCGCTTTCGGACCTTTCATCTGAGCACTCGTCAGTGCTAATAACTCTTCTTCAAAGCACAGAAACTACAGGTCACCCCCAGAGACTGACATCGCACAGAACAAACTGGTTAAAATATAAAATGTGTTGAACATTTATATATTTTTAGTTTAAATTTAAACATATAACAGACGATCAGTGTTGAAGAATGCATTTATAATTTAGTTCTTTTAAAATAAGAATTTTTGTAAAAACCGAATTGGCAACGCCGACAGAAGAGGCGACCACTTGCGAAATAAAGTGTCTATGTGAACGACGTACAAATCTGAGACGCGCATTTTAAATTTGGTCTTTCGATCGGATATTAATAATACAACTTCAGGTAAACCCTCAACATGGTCCTTCGATGTCAACTGAACAGCAAATGGATTGAAAAATAGTTTTCGCAACCTCAGTTTTCGCTTCCTCAGGACTTCACATACACGCTCACATAGACGACGACTTGAGTTGTGTGTGTGTATTCGCGAAAGCTTGCAATATATCGTAATATTGTGAAATTCGGAATCTACGACGCAATAAATGATTTCTCTACGATCTCTGTGAGGTGAAAACAAGACGCAGACAGCAATCATGGCACCAACAGGACATAAAAAGAAATCGCAAGGAAATCAACAACAAAAAACTTCAAATACAAAACAAATTAAAGCGGATAGACCTGACGACACACCGCGACCCGATCTTTCGACCACAAGGGACACAATTCTAGAAAATCGCAACCAAACACTGGTTGCATCTACACCGGCGATTATAAACGCAGTGAATGAATCCGTACATCCGCATGGAAACCGCATACACTTCGGAGGAAGTCAATCCTCCCGCAGTTCAGCCAAGGTGCAACGACTTCAGGTACAGCTTGAGTACTCTAAGAAACAACAGGAGCTACGTGATCAACTGGCAAAACAGGAACAAGAGCGAGCACGGCTACAATTTCAACAGGAACAATTGGATCTCGAGCAGCAATTATATTTGGCCCAATTGGGATCCGATGCAGGCAGCCAAATAGATGACAACAATCTGGACAATCTGGAACAATATGACGACGACAACAAAGATTTCCGTACGCGTGAGTGGGTCAATGGAGCTCAACGTAAGCTTAAGTTTCAAAACGATACTATGTCTGAAAACAAATTATCTAACCATAACGATATCGAAACATTCATGGCCAGGCAGACGATCAAACAAGATCTTCCATCGTTTTCAGGGGACCCATTAGAGTGGCCCATATTCTATGCAGAGTTTGAAAATAGTACTAAAATTTGTAATTTCAATGACTATGAAAACTTAAGTAGACTCAGAAAAGCTTTAGGAGGACGTGCCAAAGAATGTGTTCAGGCACTTTTAATTTTACCAGAAAATGTCGACACCATTATTGAAATCCTTAAAGAGCGTTTTGGAGACCCATGTTACATAATAAGATTGCTCCTTGACAAAATCAAACAGTTCCCAGTTATTAGAGACGACAAATACGACAAACTTTTTGCATTCTATGACATAATCACCAATCTGGTTCACACTTTGCTGAATATCGGTGATATAGATCAAATACGAAACCCTTTAATTTTCGATGAGATTTTAGACAAGCTTCCCATGCATCAACGTATTGCCTTCGTAAAATACTATCAAAAGTTAAAAGAAAAAATTGACCCAAAAATAATCATTTTTCATTCGTGGCTAGGTGAGACTATCAAAGCTGCCACCACTTTAGGATTTGGCCACATTATCAGCAAGTCTAGAGACACCACTTTGACGGTTTCGGGTATTCGGGATGGCACAGGCAAAGCTCAGGTGAAAGGTTTTTGCAATTTTTGCAAACTGACTGATCACTACGTGAATACTTGCACTAAATTTAAAGATTTAAATGTTGACAAACGCTGGGAGCATGTAACTCAAAATAACCTGTGTATTTCGTGCCTTGGTAAAAACCATTTACTTAAAGACTGCAATCGTAAAAGGCAATGTAACAGAAATAATTGTAGTTACAGTCATAATAGTCTTCTACATAAAGACAAATCTCAAAACATACAATCAGGCAAGTCTGAGGGTAGTGAACAGACAGTCTCAAGTAACACAGAAAAGAATTGCAACGTTAACTGGAATACAAACAAAGTTTTGTTAAAAGTGGTACATGTCACTCTTATGGGACCACAAAATACGATTGAAACATATGCTCTTCGTGATGAAGCGTCCACCATTTCCTTAGTTGATGAAAAGTTAGCTAACGATTTAGGTCTTGACGGTCCAACAAAGCCTTTGAAAATGCAATGGACTAACAATGAAACATATGAACAAGATAACTCTAAAGTAGTCAGCGTACGCATCAAAGGCAGTGGTTCTAATACTAAGACACACACGATGAGAAGGGTAAGGACTGTTTCTAGTCTCAATTTGCCGCTGCAAACCTTAAACATAGACGACATGACAGACAACTTTCAGTTTTTAAAGAACTTTACCCATTGCTCTTACGATCGGGCACATCCTAGAATTCTAATAGGACAAGACAACTGGTCTCTTATTGTATCACGCAAGTTGAAGTACGAATCCTTTGACGGTCCGGTTGCTAGCAGCACATGGTTAGGTTGGGTCGTGCATGGTTTAACACAACCTGAAAGACAGTCGAACGAGACAAATCATACACTACATGTAACCAACCATTTTACAGAAACTGACGATTTGGATGAGCTTCATAACCTAGTAAAGTCTTACTGGTCAATCGAAAACGAACTCTCAACTCAAAAAGACTTTCCAATGTCTGTAGACGACAAAAGATGCATAAGTATTGTTGGCAATACTTTAAAGCGAGTAGGTGACAGGTTTGAGTGCGGACTTTTCTGGAAAAAGATAACCTACAGCTTCCTGAAAGCTATAATAACGCTATGTCTAGGTTACTATCATGCGAACGTAAAATTGACAAGAATCCCGACTATGGACAAAAATATTCCGAAGTAATGGAATCTTATATTTCAAAAGGGTATTTAAAAAAGCTAAGCTCGACAGAAGCTAACATTAAAACACCACTGGCTTACTATCTTCCGCATTTTGGTGTACAAAACATCAACAAACCAGGAAAACTGCGAATAGTGTTTGATGCCGCTTCTAAAAGCCACAACTATTGCTTGAATGATTTTTTACTACCTGGACCTGACCTCTATAATCAATTATCTTCCGTTCTTATGAACTTCAGAGAAAAGAAAATAGTTTTCGTAGGAGACATTAAAGAAATGTTTCTGCAAATCCAAGTACCTGAGACAGATAGACATGCTCAAAGAATTCTATGGAGAGGGGATAGAAGACAGGGCCCTCCGGACGTTTATGAAATCCAAGTTATCTTTTTCGGAGCCAAATGCAGTCCGCGTATAGCTCAACAAGTAAGAAATTACAACGCGAATGATTTCCAACAGAAGTATCCCAAGGCCTGTCAAGACATTATAACCAAGCATTATATGGACGATTACTTAGGCGGAGCAGATGACATTGACAGTGCTGTTCAACTGATCAAAGACATTTCATTTGTACATCAAAAAGGTGGCTTCCAAATGTGTAATTGGATATCAAATTCAGCAGAGGTTCTGAATCAAATAAATACTGTCAATGGTCAAAATAATGCTCAGGCTTCTCATAAAATCAAAACACTTACAGAAGAACGTGTGCTAGGGCTAATGTGGAATTACGAAACCGACACATTCGCCTATAATCTTCAATTTACAAAAGCACATCATGAAATAATTAATATGTCCAGGCGACCCACCAAGCGAGAGATTCTAAAGATTACAATGTCGATTTTTGGGTTTTCTCTCAAATATTCTCATAACTAACAAAATACTTTTGCAAGCTATATGGGATAGCGGTATTGGCTGGGACGACCAAATCATTGACGAACATTTTGCGATTTGGAAAACACTCTGCGATTCTTTTCGAAAAATCCGAAACTTTGCAATTCCCAGACTTATGACAACATTGCCAATCACAGAATGCGACATTCAGTTGCACATATTTACTGACGCATCAAAATTTGCATATGCAGCATGCGCTTACATTCGATTTGAAAAAAATGAGACAATCGATTGCATGTTGATAACAGCGAAGTCACGAGTCGCTCCTCTTAAGCCTATGTCGATCCCAAGATTGGAATTACAGGGTGCTTTATTAGGTGCAAGAATGAGCAAAGCACTACTAGAAACATTAAATTTGAAAATAAATAAAATATATTTGTGGACTGACTCTCAAATTATTTTGTACTGGCTAAGGTCTAGCAGTAAGAGATTTAAAACCTTCGTATCCCAGCGGTTAGGTGAAATTCAAGAACTAACCAACGTTCGTGATTGGAGATATGTTCCGTCAAAAATCAATCCCGCTGATGAAGCCACAAGGGTCGCAAAGGTAGATTTGGAAAAGAACAATTCGTGGATAAAAGGCCCAGTATTCTTGTATACCAATATTAAAAAGTGGCCAACAAGTCAAATAACCTTTGAAGATGACGACACAAACGAATACGTAAATGTAATATCTGAAGCAAAACGTACATTTGTTTTACCTGATGTAAGCAGATTCTCCAGTTGGACAAGGTTTTTACGAACAACCGCTTGGCTACTTCGATTTGTGAAAAATCTCAGGAGCAACAAAGAACTTCGCCTTTATGGCGAACTTACAGCTAATGAGTTAGTTGATGCCGAAAATATAATTCACAGAAAAATTCAATCGGATTCCTTTCAAGCTGAAATTCAAAGTCTACAAAAAGGAGAGTCAATAGGGAACTCAAGTCGCTTAAAAGCTTTACCATTATATTTTACAACCGACGGACTACTCAGATTAAAAGGGAGATTGGACAATTTGAATGACGTGGACTATAACATGAACGCAAAGAATCCGATACTTCTTAGTAACGACCATCCAATCACTGCGCTGCTGATCTTTTTTTACCATAAACAAAATTGTCATATTTTTACTGAGACGGTAATTTCTAATCTTAGAATGAAATATTGGATAATTAGATGTAGAAATACGGTGAAGAAAATAATTCGTGAGTGTCAATTTTGTAAGAATAGACGTGCTAAGCTACAGACAGCTCTAATGGGACAGCTTCCTAAATGCAGAATTGAACCAACAGAAAGAGCTTTCCTAAAAGTTGGAATAGATTACTTCGGTCCCATCGAGGTATTGGTAAACAGAAGTCATGTAAAAAGGTATGGTGTAATTTTTACTTGTATGACCACTCGTGCAGTTCATTTAGAAATAGCAGAGGACTTGTCTTGTAATGCATTTATGCATGTGTTTCGTCAGTTTGGTTGCCGTCGTGGCTTTCCAATAGAATTATACTCAGACAATGGGACCAATTTTAAACGAGCAAGTAAGGATCTTAAGATAATAATTGACAATTGGTCAAATGACGAAATGACAGAGTTCTTGGCACAAAAAAATTGCACATGGTTGTTTAATCCCCCGTTGTCGCCTCATATGGGAGGAGCCTGGGAGAGATTAATTCAATCTATTAAAAAATATTTATGTTTTTTACTTAAAGAACGGTTCCCAAAAGAGTACACACTTAAAACTTTGTTTTGCGAAATTGAATTCATGATGAACAGTCGTCCACTCTTGTTTGTGTCATCTGATTTACCAGATGAAGAGCCTTTTACGCCAAATAATATATTAATTGGTCCAAATTTTCGAGAATCTTTCCATTCTGATGTGTCGGATGGAGACCTAAAATTGTTAAATATGTGGAAGGCTTCTCAGAGACTGGCTGATATTTTTTGGGTCAAGTGGAGAAAAGAATACAGGCAATATATTCTGTATAGCCGTAAATGGGTTAAAAAATTTGATAATTTAAAGGAAGGAGATATTGTGCTGGTTATGGATGCAGATTTACCAAGAAACGTTTGGCCAAAAGGTATTATTGTAAAAACCTATCCTGCCAAAGATAACACTGTTCGAATTGTAGACGTTAAGATAAAAGGAAACATCTACAAGAGACCCATTGTTAAGTTAATTAAATTAGATGTTAAGAAAACAATGTAAGAGCTTAAGTATTGCCAACTTAATTATAATGCAATACTTGGGAGGAGAATGTTGAACATTTATATATTTTTAGTTTAAATTTAAACATATAACAGACGATCAGTGTTGAAGAATGCATTTATAATTTAGTTCTTTTAAAATAAGAATTTTTGTAAAAACCGAATTGGCAACGCCGACAGAAGAGGCGACCACTTGCGAAATAAAGTGTCTATGTGAACGACGTACAAATCTGAGACGCGCATTTTAAATTTGGTCTTTCGATCGGATATTAATAATACAACTTCAGGTAAACCCTCAACAAAATGTATGTAAGTTTTCAAATCGAACTAACCCCGCAGCTCAACATCGAAGCGGACATCGAAAGATCCATTGATGCTCTTGACGATGTATTCGTGGCAGCAGCCACTATTTCAACACCACAATCGAAGGACGTGCAAATCAAGCATTTCAAAACTAATCTGCAATTAGAACAGCTTGTACTGGAAAAGAGCCGTCTGCGACGTGCTTGGCAAACCAATAGATCGCCATCTTCAAAACAACGCCTTAAGGAAGCAACTCGCACACTAAACCGAGCCCTGAAGAAAGACGCTGAAAATGCACAACTGCGGTACATCGTAAAACTCTCGCCAGGTAGTACAAAACATCCTCTGTGGAGCGCTTACCCAAATCAAGCTCCCCAATCGAAACAGTCACTTCAATAAGAAACCCATCAGGTAGCTGGGCCCGCAGCGACGAAGATAGAGACGAAACTTTTGCTTCACATCTCCCAAGCGTTTTCCAGCCGAACCCTGCCACTGGTCCATTTCAACTACCACAAATTGAATCCGAAACTATATCCTTACCAACATTGCTTCAGCCAAAAGAGATAGCAAAAGAGATCGGGGATCTGAAACCGAAAAAGGCTCCGGGTAGTCACCTAATAACACCAAAAATGATAATTGAACTTCCAAACTCAGATATTGAGGCTATTTGTAAACTCTTCAATGGGATCATACGTCTCGGCTACTATCCGAGCAAATGGAAAAAAATATACTATCATAATGATACCGAAGCCCGGAAAAGACTACACAATTCCTTTATCCTACAGACCAATAAATTTACTATTTTATTTCCTTCTTACACGGATAATACCATATCTGGAAGCACACAATGTTATCCCGGTACATCAATTTGGCTTCCGTCAAAGACATGGTACAATCGAACAAGTTAACAGAATAATATCAGAAATCCGCACTGCCTTTGAGAATCGGGAATATTGCAGCGCAATATTCCTTGATGTATCTCAAGCTTTCGATCGAGTCTGGCTCGATGGCCTCATGCATAAAATCAAAATACACTTGCGTACATACACTCATAAACTACTTGAGTCGTATCTGTACAACAGAGTCTTCGCAGTAAGGTGCAACACAACAACATCTGACAACTACATTATCGAAGCTGGAGCCCCGCGAGCAGCTAACAACATCTACGTTCGCTGACGACACTGCAATCCTAAGTCGTTCGAGGAGCCCAAGCCAAGCAACAACACAACCAGCCAGGTCTTTTCATCGTAGTTGAGAGGTGGCTATCTGATTGGCGTATTACAATAAATTAACAAAAATGTAAACACATAACGTTTACTCTCAACAGGCTAACATACCCTCCACTATCATTGAATAGTACTCCGATTCCCCAAGTCAACGAAGTAACGTATCTCGGCTTCCACCTAGACAGACGACTAACCTGGAGAAGACACATCGAATGCAAGAAATTACATCTAAACTAAAAGCCAGCAGCTCCCACTGGATATTAAACATTCGATCACCCCTGCGTCTGGACTACAAGGTCCTGCTCTACAACTCTACTCTCAAGCCTATCTGAACATACGGCTCCCCGCTATGGAAAATCCTGAAGACTATCACTGGGGCACCGTGGTATATTCGCAACCAAAACATCCACAGAGACCTCGGCATTCTTGCAGTGAAAGATGAAATTGACAAACAAAAGACGACCTACAAACAAAAACTCTCCGTGCACCCAATGCATCTCGCAAGAGGCTTGTCTCGGGTTTCCAGCAGAACCCGCAACGACCTTCCAACCCGGCAATAATTCTCATTATTAGTTAGATTACTCTAAGATTTGATACACTTATTGTTAGTATCCGAAAGGGGAAAATAAATAGCAAAGCAATTTAAAAACAAAAAAAAAAACGTTTTGAAACAAGATATATATATATATATATACATTAATAAAAACAATGAAGCTATGTCGATTTTGGTCTGAATTTTTATCGTTTCTATGGCAGCTATATGATATTGTTGTCCGATTTTAACAAAACTAAAAGTGTAATTCTGATAAAGTAAATAATTACTACATCTGAAAGAAATAATTTGAAAAACAGCAAATTAAAAATTTTTTAATATATTGTAGATGTCCAATTTTAATTTAGTTCAATTCCATAGTATTTAAATATTACCAAAAAATTAAAAACAAAGTTATACTTTTCAAAAAAAAAAAATTTTTTATTGGTCCAATGGGAGCCAATGGGAAAGCAGATAGCTTTAAAACTGAGGGACTAGTTTGCGTAAAAACGGGCGAGTGGACGGACAGACGGGAATGGCTAGGGTTATCATAACCTGGTTGGGAAGTTTTAATGCATCCACGTTATAGTCCGGACATTGTCCAAAGCGATTACCATTTGTTTTTGGCTATGCATTTTTTCGATGGGCAAAAATTGAGTTCAAAGGAGGCTTGAGGGAATCGAATCGCAGAGTTTTTTGTTAATAGAACTTCTTCGGGAGAGGCATATATACATATTACCATCAAATGGCAGCAATTAATCGAACAAAACGGAACATATAGCACTTAAATCGGACAAATGTTAAAATAATCGTCAAAAATCAATAAGAAAAAAAAACTTGTTTCTTCCATGTCTATACAGAATTTCGAAATTAGTAGGCGCTAAAGTGGCCATGGCCAAATTTTAAAATAAACTTCCGCTGCATATCCCAACTTCCTAAGTTTTATAAATTCGGAAATGTTAATGTTCTTACGGACGGACGAAAATGGCTAGTTAGACTGGTTTAAATTCTGATCAAGAATACAACAAATACAATTAATATACTCCACATATATAAAAATCGGGCGACTATCGGAGTACTGTTTTATTTATTTACTTTGGTGTGTAACCGCAATTCGGACTTCACCTTTTAAAAGAACTCATTGAGACTATTGATTTACATTTCTCTTTTTCTAGCTTTTATTGCGCTTGAATATTAGCGATGTAAAGATTCAAAGTAAAATTCATAATGGAATTGCTTTTAATAATAAAACCATTGCTAAAGCCTAGTTTCACGACTCACTAATAAAGACTCATAACGACTCACTTTCCAAAAAAGAAAACTTTATGTCAGTCAAAAAGATCGTCAAAAAAAAAAATAGTTTCACCTGTTAGGTTTGTAATAATTGATGAGATTTTTGTTTACTGACCTGCTTTATTTTTAGTTTCATTTGTAGATCCATTTAATTTATTATCTTTGTTGTTTACTGGCTTGGCATTTTGTGTGCTTATAAAATTTTCCTTACGCATGGTCTGCAAAAAAAAAGAAAGAGCAAACAATTTTTGTGGTAAAAGTATGTAAAAATAATATTAGGCTTTTAATAAATGTAAAGGTTAGTCCTTAAAAACATTATTTTACAGCTGAGGGTGACAGCTGCAAGGTTACATAAACTTCGGCTTGCCGAAGTGTCTTTCTTCCTTGTCTAGCTGCACAAATACACAAAGTATACCTGTTTTTATACCCTTGCAGAGGGTATTATACTTTCAGTCAAAAGTTTGCAACGCAGTGAAGAAGACATTTCCGACCCTATAAAGTCTATATATTCTTGATCAGCATCACCAGGAGAGTCGATCTAGCCATGTCCGTCTGTCCGTCCGTCTGTCCGATTCTACGCAAACTAGTCCCTCAGTTTTGAAGCTATCTGCTTGAAACTCTCCCAAAAGTTGTCTTTCTATTGCAGGTTGCCCGGATCGGGCTACTTTATCATATAGCTGCCATATAACTGAACGATCGGAAATGCCATAACTTTGCTGTTTTTAAAGTTAGGAAGTTGGGATTTTCTATGGGTTTTATTTTTGGTCAATCAGTCTGACCTACTGAATTTCATAAGTATCGGCCGGCTATATCTTATAGCTGCCATATAACTGAACGATTGGAAATGCTATAACTTTGGTGTTTTTAAAGTTAGGAAGTTGGGATTTTTTATGAGTATTAAGAATGCATCATATGAATAACCGATCCTATTTTGGAGAATATAATTTACAGAATATTCTGCAAGGGTATATCAACTTCGGCTCCGTCCGAAGTTAGCTTTCCTTTCTTGTTTTTAAATATTCCTGTCTTTATATAACAAGAAGTTGCCGCAGTGTCAATTAATATTTTTAATTATTTATTAATTGTTTGATCTGTACGAATTAAGTAGGGTAAGCTTACTTCTGAGCTTAGCCTAAAAAATTATCTTTCTCAATATTGTTGAGCCTCATTGTTTTGTTAACCGGTTGATTAACAGTTCCTGTGGGCACTCTTTTATTTTGTACTTGTTCCTGCTGATTGTATGGTTTCCTATATTGATTCCATTTATTATAATTATTATTCTGATAATTATTTCCCTGATTAAAGTTATTATTGGGACTATTCTGAATCTGCAAAGATTCGTCTATTTCCATAGGCTCTGTCTTATTCTGTGGTTGTCTGTATGGATTCCATTGATTTTGTTGACTATAAAAAGGTCTTCCCTGATTGAAATTATTATTTCGGTTCTGATTAAAATTGTTTTGATTTGCCAATTATTACTAAAGTTATTATTTTCCTGATTAAATCTAAAGTTGTTATTGTTCCTTTTATTATTGTTATAATTATTTAGTTGTCTTGGTTTGTTGTTTAAAAATATTTGACCGTTACCACTTTGGTTGTGCTCTGTGATTTTTATACCTTTGCAGAGGGTATTATAATTTTGGTCAAAAGTGTGCAACGCAGTGAAGGAGACATCTCCGACCCTATGAAGTATATATATTCTTGATCAGGATCACCTCCTGAGTTGATATAGCCATGTCCGTCTGTCTGTTTCTACGCAAACTAGTCTCTCAGTTTTAAAGCTATCGAATTGAAACTTTGCACACACCCTTCTTTCATTTGCACGCAGTATATATGTCGGAACGGCCGGGATCGGCCGACTATATCCTATAGCTGTCATATAACTGATTGATCGGAAATGCCATAAATTTGGTGTTTGTAAAGTTAGAAAGTTGGGATTTTCTATGGGTTTTATATTTGGCTAATCAATCCTACCTACCAAATTTCATAAGGATCGGCCGACTATATCCTATAGTCGTGAATTTAATTATTACCGCTGGATTGATCAGATGGGGATTTGTGCAAGAAACACATATAGTATTTTTAACGATTTGATTTAGGTGTCAGTTTATTACCGCTGGATTGATCAGATGGGGATTTGTGCAAGAAACACATATAGTATTTTTAACGATTTGATTTAGGTGTCAGTTTGTCTCTCTCCTGGGTATGAGTCGATGCCGATCTAGTTACGTTTTATTTATTTCCGCAGTTTTGACTCGATCGATCAGGTGACTTGGTTATAATTGACCTTGGTTAGGTAAAACTCTTAATTATAATACCCTCCGCAAATGTATAAAAAGAGAGTTACGCGATGTGATTATGTTTGTCCTCTAAATTTAAAACATTAAAAATATAAATTATTTGTTTTTAAATTTTTTATTTTTAAATTTAAATTTAAATTTGTTATTTGGTTTGGTAATACCGTAATACTTTTTTAATGTTTTAAAAAAATTACATTTATGAAAAATAAATTATTTCTTTTGATTATTAAAACTTATTTTTCTTTATTCGTCTTTGCTTTGTTAGTCCTAAAATTTTTTCAGCCGCAAGCTAACAGTCAGTTTGAGACGCTTGAAAATGGGACTACACTGATTATTTTCAACAGTATATCGCAGACACTTGTGAACTGTCACATTCCACGTTTTCTATTTCCGACAAACAGTATTTCTGGTAAAGTTAGAGCAGGTGAAAAATTAAACGGTTTGCAAGCCCACAGTTCCCGCAAGAGGGATTATCTGAACGGGAATCGACACCATCTAAAATAGCAACGCGTCATATCATATCACTAGAGAAGCTCCTCAGTGCCTTAAGGGGTTATCCTGGTCTTGACACTTTTTACAAACAAACTTTTTTATATAATAGTATAAAGTGTCAGTAATGTTGTCCGAAAATTTGAAGTCGATCGAAGCAAAACTATAGGAATGGGAGAAATTGAAAGCCCAGCGCGTCGAATGAGTCACAACTGGCAATTCGGGCTCTGGCGTCGAGCAGGTGCGGCACCCAGAAGCAGGTAAACGGAGACTATTTTGTGTCCGCTTTAAAACTTTAAACGCGTTTTTCTCAAAACCACTTTTTAGAAGTCGGTAGTCACGTTTTCTCAAAATCTATTGCACCGATCGACTTCTGCTTTTGCACACTTCTTTACAAAAATGACACTTTTAATGAAAAGTGCTACAAAAAATTAAATTTTTAATTTAAAAAATAATCCTTCGTTCAAAAACAAGCCACAACACTATCAGAAAAACTTTTTTGTTTATTTCAGATAAAAATTGACGGAGATATTATGCCTACCGCAAGTACATGATTTTTGGTGTGGTCAAGTTCAAGCCTGCCTCAACGGCTCATTTTTTCATATTTTTTGTTCAAATTTTTACACAATGTTGTTCAAACCTTACACATTAATGTAGAATAAATGAAATTTGTAAATTGTCGTAAGATCTTTTAAAAAAAATTAAAGAAAATAGGCTTTTTTTGTGCTTCAAAACCCGGATAACCCCTTAAACGATCGGCGCTAGAAATCGTCCCTGGAAAGCTTTTGACCCCAGCTTTAGTACCCTGTGCGATTAATACGCTGAGAATGCAGTAGCCTTTGTGCCACTATGCTGTCAGTACGACTACAGGTATTCTAGCTGTCCATTAGTAACACGTGTCATTTCAGTAGAGCATTTAACCATTTCGGCGCAAGAGGTCGATCTCATATCAACGTAGGTATTATAAAGTTTTTGGTGATTATCCTTCGTGCCTCCAGGTTTGCTTCACATAGGCGGCTCCTGGGAACGCATGGTACGTTCTACAAAATCTGCACGTCAAACTTAATGACGTTGACTTTTACTGCGTTGCAATCTTTAAATTCGGAAGCTCTGACACCGAATCTTTTCTGGGTTGGCAACTGAACTACATGATCCCGGCTCAATGGAATGCTAAAAGGAGGATAGGTAATAATCAGCAAAGCCACTTGGATTATTAATTACTTTTTTTTTATTTTCGCGCGGAGTCCCACGGCCCACTTACGGCACGATTCGCGATAAGATAGACGCTAGATAGGAAAATAAAGGTAAAGGTCCGGGGAAAAAAGTAATAGTTAGATCAATCTTGTGCCAATGAAGCAAGTATTAATTGTTTTAGGAGCGGCAGAGAGTCAAGATTTGATATTACAGGAAAAAGTCTATTATAGTCACAACATAATACTCTGAAAGGCTCATGCAAGGCATAATCTACTTGGCACAGAAAAGTTTAGCCGAATTAAGATAAGATTTGCATCCCAGTTTAGGCGCCGTAAAGCAAAAAGAAGGAAGTTTTTTTGTACAGATTCAATACGACCAATATGTATTCCGTATTGTGGACTCCAGACGGGAGACCCATACTCCAGAATCGGACGGACTAGAGAAATAAATAAAGTTTTAGTCAACTAAGGATCATCGAATTCTTTTGACCACCTTTTAATAAATCCAAGCACTCCTCTGGCTTTATTAACCATGGACGAAATGTGATTAGAAAATTTTAGTTTAGGGTCCAAGAGAACGCCAAGATCGTTTACAAGAGTTATTCTATCAAAAGAGCTGCCACTTAACGTGTAAGTCGCGTATATCGGATTGGCCCGATAAAAAGTCAGCTTGCACTTGGAACCGTTTAAATTTAGTAAATTATCTTGGCACCAGTTTTGAAAATTATCTAGATCGGATTGCAAGTCTAAATGGCAGGAAATGTCCTTATACTGCAGGCACAACTTAACATCATCTGCGTACATAAGTACGCGAGAATGACTTATAATTGAGGGAAGATCGTTAATAAATAATGTAAAAAGTAACGGACCCAGATGGCTCCCTTTTGGGACACCGGAGGTAACACGGAGAATTTCAGAAAATGAATTTTTAAAAAGGACCCTTTGTGACCTGCCATTCAGATAACTTGAAATCCATTTAAGCAGATCAACTGGAAAACCTAAAAGGTCAAGTTATTTAATAAGAAGTAAGTGATTTACAGAGTCAAATGCTTTACTAAAGTTAGTGTTAATGACGTATGTTTGAAAACTACTATTGAAGCCTTTTATCACAAATGTAGTGAGCTCTAGAAGGTTTGTGATTGTGGATCTACGTTTAATAAATCCGTGTTGACACGGAGAAATGATTGATCTGCAAAGGTGCTGCAAATGAGGAGTAATAATTTTTTCAAAAAGCTTTGGAATAGATGACAATTTAGAAATACCTCTGTAGTTACTGGCTTCTAACTTGTTACCTTTTTTGAAAAGAGGAATAACAAATGATTCCTTCCAAATATTTGGGAATTGGGAGGTTTCTAGAGATAAGGTAAACAACTTGTGAAGAGGTTTGCACAGGGCCTTAGCGCAATACCTAAGCACGCACCCAGGAATACCATCGGGCCCTGGCGAATAAACAGGCTTAATACGAAGAAGATCGAAAAGAAGAGAGCCTTCTGTTAAAGTGGGACAGAATATGAGGTTTGACTTGGACATGGTGTAAGAATAAGGCTGTGATGAATAATCTAAAGTAGAGTAAGTCGTTTGAAAAATTGGGCAAATAAATCGGCTATTGCTTGATCTGTGGTTGCCGTCATGTTTTCGAACGACAGCGAGGAAGGAAAAGAATTAGATTTACGCTTGGTGTTAACAAAATTATAAAACTGTTTCGGGTCCTGAGAGAACTGGACCTTACAACGGTTTAAGTAACTATTATAACACTGAGCATTAAGCACGGTAAATCTTGACTGAGCACTTAAATATCTAGTAAAAACAGATTGAGAATCGGTATTTTTATATTTCCTAAAAAGTCTGGACTTTACATTTCTTCAGTGTGTCAACTCTTTGCTAAACCAAGGTGATTTATTGGAAGTTGACGGATAGTACCACGGAACACGGAACACAGGAATTACTTACTGGGTAACCTGCGGGAATACTTACTTAAAATGTTATAAACACATTATATTGGGCAAGAAAAAGCCATACATACGTATAATTTTTAAAAATCAATCAAATGTATCTAGTTTGTTCCGAATTTTCAAAAGACACGTTAGTGCATGCGCGTCGGTATCTACGCAGATGACGTGCCTAGGTCTTGCAATCTAAACTTAATTATTTTCAAACAAAGAGTTGTATGAACAAAAACATCGAACAGCATCCACTTAACTTTCATCACACTTGCAGTCACAGTCACAGAACCCGACTATGATACTAGTTTCGTCTGCACGTCACCTCAGACACATCAGCTATCTACGGGGATAAGCAAAGCGTCAGAAAATCATCAATGCTACGATCAGAGACGCTTTTTTGCAATTGTGAGTTGCCAAACTTCATTGGTTTTTACATAGGTGTCGTTAAAGCTTCTATTGGTGTGTGAATTCAGTGTTTTCAGTGTTCCGCTTTCAGTGTTTTGTCTTTTGAAAAAGATATTTTGATGGTGCTAACAAAATGTTATGTTTTAAACTGTCCCCTTCTTTTGAAAAAGGGGACAACGAACAGAGGAAAATGTACCGTGATGAAAAGTTGACGTCAAAATGTCTCTGACAATCCTTTAAGCAAGCCTCCACAACTTCGCCTGATCTTCAACTTCACCTAGCCGAGGATGAGGTAGATATCAGAAGACATTGTATCCCTATTAGAGATTCTAGATTTTCAGCTGAGAGCATGGTTTACGTGACGAAAGTCTCGACGATGTGAACCCCCACAAGTTTATAAAAGATCTTGTCCAGACCAGCGGGCGACATTATTGCCAAAGCGAATGATGTCGCAATAGCCTTCACGGCAATGCAGACCCCCTGTGACCGTATGACTGACAGCCTCAGATTTTTATCAGACTAGACAGTCAGCAATGTGGTTTATTCACTAAAAAAGTGCAGGTGCAGAATGCAACTACAGCTTATTATAACTGCCAAAAGGCTATCAGGCTAGCTGGACATATCCCAAGTAATAGTACGGTAGATGTGTATCGCGCTGATCCGACCGTTACTTCTGTAAGGGTACTCGGCCTATAACAGGCGAACGACTTTGCACATAGAGAATAGTAAGAGAGAAACTTGGCTATCAGAACAGTCAGCGTCCCACACACATAGAGTACAGATGCAGTTGCATCTCCTTCCGCTTCAAAATTTTCTTCAGAGAGGAATTAACTGCAAAACTCCGGATCCCCCCTAAATCATCTCGCATCTAAACAAGAAAAATGGACAAGTGGGAGAAGGAACTTGATCGCTGTTGTGCCTTTCAGCCAGAAAAACTTGCCAACAGGAGAGCACTACTAATTTTAGCCTTAAAAGGTCTATATAAACGGCGATAATGGCTCTCGACTCCATATAGTCTAACTCCAAAACTGTGAACCACGTTCGCTGAAATTTACACATAATAGCATCGGCATCTACCTTATTTGAGTCACAGGCGTAGGGTCATAAAAGGTAACAGAGCCGCAGACGAGAAATCCAGGATGGGCACTACCTTCCCTCTTAAGATAGAAATGCTGTTGCTACTTTCAGGCTTAATTACAATGAACATTGCAACCGTCCAGGAAATCAGAAAAGGAAAAATCTCACCACTTGTAGCGAGCGACCTGTGGTAGCACCGAGCGCTTTAACGGTCTAAGGAGCAAATTCGCTTCAAAACAATATAACACCCTGTTTTGCACTGCCTCGCAGTAATTAAAAAATTAAGCGAATAGAAAAAGGAAGAGTTAGAATTGGTAAAGAGATATCTTTTTTAAAGTCATTTTTCTTCACAAAATCCTAAATCTACAATACGTTAGCTAAACCCATCATGAATAAGAATCTGTGTGTAAATATTTTAAAACAGCAGCTTAAACATGAAAAAATTTCTTATATCAAGTTTTTTGACGAAAATGTATATAACACTGCATAAATACACATTCTAAAATTGTTAACCCTCTGTTCTACACAGACGTATTCCTTCATGGAACATATAAATAATATAATATAACAAGATTTGACCGTTGCCTACCACAAAAAATTGGACAGTCCTTTGACTCAACAAGTACCAGGAGTTACCAGGAGTGGACCCACTTTTTCAAATCCAAAAGCCAAAATTGCTCCAGCAATTTTTTTTTGAGATATTCTAACCTAAAAGTGTGAAAATGGCATATTTCAACAAGCTATATATTCGATAATACATTTTTTTGAACCAATTTTACCTCAAAGTGCACATCCTAACCTTTAAAATTCTTTTTTAGTTTTTTAAATACGATTATTCGTTCCTGAGATATGACCATTTAAAGAACTGTAAAGTTTCTGTAAATAACTATTCTTATTTTGGTTTGGGCGTTAAGGGGTTCAATAAAAACATTCTTTAAATGGTCATATCTCAGGAACGAATCCGGTGGCTAGTGAGCCACTTATTCTCTACTTGAAAAATCAATCAAGTCAGGCTACTTTCTTAGGATCTGTGGTGTTAAGGCTTGCCCTGAGAAATAAAGTCAAGTTTGCTTCGTGGTGTTTATATTAGACTTCTGCATGAATGCATCCAAAACGACAAATGAATAACTTGTTCAAGAAGTGGGAAAACTTTTTTTCTGCACAGTATATTTGGGTGTGAGTAAGTAGGGTAGTATTGTTTGTTTTGATTGACTGTGTTCTCTCTCATTCCATAGCTGTACAGCTGTTGATGAGTACAGCAAAATTGGTGTGCAGTAGACAACGCACGGTACAGTGTTTTTTGTGTGCAGTTTACTTACTGTACAGTGAGTGAAATTTTTGTATTTCATTGAAAGAATACGATAAAAAAATTGATTTGTATTTTCGTTTCAAATGTATTTATTATAAAATAAAGAATTTAGAAATTATTAATATTTTAATTAAAACTAATTATAATAATTATTTTATCTTATTAAAGAATCTATACTTAAGTTATTAATATGGAAATTAATGAACATTATTTTATTTACCATGTCTTCAGTGGTGGCAATTTTTGACCATTTTTCGCTAATTAAATCTTTGCCAACAGAAAACGCCCTTTAAGATGCTGCTCTGCTCGCGGGAATTGCTAGTATCTTGCAGCTAATTTGATAAAGCAGATGAAAACGGTCTTTATTAATTAACCACCACTGCAGAAAATCAAAATCTTCACTATACGCTTTATTTACATTTTTATATGTTTGAAGTTCATCCTGAATATATGATAAAATGTTATTGCTCTGAATGGATTCTGAATAATCTGAAAATATATTATCGACGTCTTGTGTAGGTTTAATTATTTTTTCTGTGTCATCATTTTGGCTATTTATATGAATATAAATCATCATTTTTTCTACGTCATCATCATCATCACTCAACTGCACAGTTGTACACAGTCAACACACAAGCGTGTTTAAAAAGGACAAATCTAGTACTCACTCACGAAGAGTACAACCATATACTGTACTCACTCGAAGTGAGTACACTGAAAATGTGGTGCTATCTTCAATTGGCCTATAGAGTACACTGCACATTACAGAATGAGTGCAGTATTTTTAAGAACACTACACTACTGTACAGATCTGTTATGCTACAAATGAGTACATTCATGCAGAAGTCTTGTTTATATCCAGCATAGTTGTCTTTCTTTAAGTCGAGATCCCCAGTGGGTGTGCTTTACATTGTAGTCACCTAATGGGTGAACAAAATTTGTTTTAATATCGGCTTAGAGACTGAGCAGAGATTTCTTTGGATGCGTTAGTTTTCTTAGTTCGTTTTTAGCTTTCTCTTTATTTGCACATAACGCTCCGTTAGCATTTTTCGTTAGGTTGGGAGAGAGGGAACTTACCAGAAAGAACTAACGATAACGGGTGCTGAGTAACTGCAGATAATGCTGTTGTTGTTAGGGTCAAGGTCACACAGTAATGTGATAAGTTGTTAGGGTCAAGGTCACACAGTAATGTGATAAGTTGATAGACACGACAGAAGCCCAATAGGCCCATTTGACGACGGCACGGACTTGTCCTTTTTAGCTTTATGGAACTTTGTGATGAGAGACATTTAGTCATATATACCCATACATACCCTCACTTATTAGCATAAGTTCTTTACATACATAAGCTTAAACTTGAAGCTTTTGACTCCAAGCTTAAGCGAAGTAGTTGATAAGATGACTTACAACGATACGCACGCATCAATTAAAACTCTTTAAATCAAAACCTTAGTCGTTTTCATTAAACTTATTTCATACGACAAAGAAGTCGATTGAAGCGTTTTCTCGAGGACTTCTATATTCATCCTTCAGACGACAAAGAAGTAGTGAGGACAGTGATCAACACATACGCATTTGGGATCATCCATCCGGACGCAGAAGTCTGGGCTTGGAAGGCGTTATTATACCTTCCAGCTAACTGGCGACGAGGATCAAGAAAAATTAAAACCAGCCATTCGTTAAAAGCGGACAACAGTAAAAACCACAGTAAGCGCTTCTTATGTAATTACCGCCTGGAAATCTTCGATACACATGGTCCAACACACGTGGACGAACATAAAGAAATACAGAAAATATAACTGGAAAGTTTCCATCGGAACCACAGTAAGCTTTCCTTATCTAATTACCGCCTGGAACTCTTCAATACACATGGTCCAACACACGTGGACGAACGTAAAGAAGTGCAGAAAACATAACTACAAAGTTTCCATCGGAACACAATCGGAGAAACCCAAAGCAAATCTGGAAAACTCTTAATACAACGAAAATAAGATTTTAGGTCATTGCATACATATTTTTTTTTATAAAGCTTTCACGGCTAATTAAGCTAATATAAGAAAAACAAAAGGTGCAAACTGATAATATTTGTAAAACTTAAACAAAACTAAAATGAATGAAAACAGCTTAGCCGCGTTTAATTCAACCATGAATTGCATAAAATTAATACAAAATTTTGACGGTACTGATACCAATCAGCTGCCAGATTTAATAACACAAATAGAACTTGTCCTTCCGACTGTTCAAATTTTCGACGGAACTACCAAAAACATTTTGTTTGGCCTTGTAAAAAACAAATTCGTGGGATTGTGCAAGCCAGTGCTTCATAGACATGGCAATGTAACCGATTGGGAAAGGTTAAAACAGATTATTTTGAAAAACTTTAATGAAAAAGAATCAAGCGATTTTTTAATGGATATGCTAAAATTATGTCGAGTCGAATCAACCATAGAAGAATATTATAATACAATTAATGAAATTTCTAATAGAGTACACAATCGGATACTAATCCATAACGATAATACATACACTTCATCAGAAGTGAACCGAATCGCACTTCGCGTTTTTAAAGATAACCTGCCCGAACCTACAAAAAACCTTGATTTTCGCTAGAAATCCAGAATCCGTAGACGATGCCTATAAAATCATTGAAGAGGCTAGGCATCAAAGCTACACAGTGTACGGGCCTATTCGAAAGAATAATAAATATAATAAATCCAATTTCAGAACAAATTTTAGTAACGATGATAGAAATGTAAACGAGCCAATTGTTACACAAAATAGTTTTGAGGAAGCAAACAGGGAACAACAGAACAATGCCGTTCCAAACGAGAATCGAGCATCAGAAAATACATTTAAGATGAACAATAGAAGGCAGGGGTATCAAAATCAGTCGAATAATTCGAATAGAGTGTCAACAAATAATATAAATTTGCAAACCTCTGAGCAGAGCAGACGTAGCTTCGAGCCAATGGATGTAAATTTAAATTTTCGGATAGAGGATCAAGACGATTACCATATATAAAAATTAAGGGTAAAAAGAGATCACTTTTGTTTATCATCGACACTGGAGCAGAGTTCAGCGTGATTAATGAGAACATATGTCACCCAAAGTGGAAAACAGCTATTGACATAGAAGTAATAGCTATGGGCAACAAAATTAAAATACATAAATTATGCCGTTTCCCATGTTTTCATGAATTTAAGGCCGAAAGTTATATTTGCGAATTTCTAGAGTATAATTTTTACAGCGCCTTCGACGGGCTAATTGGTTGTAATATCCTCAATGACATGAATGCAGTCATTGATTACAAAAACAAAAAACTAAAAGTCAATGACGTGTGCTTAGATCTCTTTATACAGGAAAACCAATTAGATCTACACATTAATAACTTAATTCCAATAAACTTTATTAACCCACAGGCCAGATTCTTAGTAAATAATCTAATACAGAAATTTAAAACTATTTTTTATAAAGAAGGCCAAGACCTAAGTTTCACAAGCAAAATTAAGCATAGTATTATTACAAAGAATGATCTTCCAATTTATTCAAAAACATACAAATACCCCGAAATGCACAAAGACGAAGTTAACAAGCAAATTGGTGAAATGTTACATCAAGGTATTATAAGACATTCAAAAAGCCCATATAATAGTCCTTTGTGGGTCGTTCAGAAGAAAATGGACCAATCTAATAAGCAAAAGTGGAGGCTTGTTGTAGACTACCGTAAGCTAAACCAAGAAACAATCGAAGATCGATTCCCGATCCCAAATATAGACGAGATATTGGACAAGCTAGGGGGCTGTAAAATATTCTCCACCCTAGACCTTGCTAAAGGTTTCTACCAGATAGAAATGGACATTAAAGATGTTCACAAAACAGCCTTTTCAACAACCAGCGGCCACTACGAGTTTCTTCGTATGCCTTTTGGACTACGTAACGCACCATCAACGTTTCAGAGGCTAATGAATGACATCCTTAGCCCCTATACTGGACAATTTTGCATCGTTTACATGGATGACATCCTTATATTTTCAAAAAATATAGAAGAACACGTCAATCATCTAAGCTGTATATTCAGCTGCCTATCTAAGGCAAATATAAAACTCAAATCAGACAAATGCGAGTTTGCCAGAGAGGAGATCGAATTTCTTGGCCATACGATTAATTCAAAGGGTCTTAGGCCAAGCCAGAAGAAAGTTGACGCAATTTTAAAGATAAAATTACCAACAAACCAGAAAGAAATTAAAAGTTTTGAGGCGCCACATAAAAGACTATTCTAAGATTGCACAGCCCTTAATAAAATACTTAAAGAAAAATGCTAAAATAAACACACATGATCAAGATTACATAGAAGCTTTTCAAAAACTAAAAAGCCTTATAACAAGCGATCCAATAGTCGTATATCCCGACTTTAATAGGCAATTTACGATTGTTACAGACGCGAGTAACTATGCATTAGGCGCTGTGCTCATGCAAGACAATAAAGTAATTTCCTACGCTAGCCGTTCGCTTAAAAATCACGAACTTAAATATAGTACAATAGAGAAAAAACTTCTTGCCATTTATTGGTCAAAAAAATACTTTAAATATTATATTTACGGAAGAAAGTTTATAATTAAAGCCGACCACAGGCCCCTAGTTTGGCTTAATAATCTAAAAGAACCTAACCTAAAGCTACAGCGTTGGAAAGTGCAACTTAACGAGTTTGATTTGACATCAATTTTATAAAAGGCAAGGAAAACGTTTTGGCAGACGGACTTAGCAGAATTGTAGAGGCATCAACTGATGAGTATGACACAACTGTCCAAACAAAATTAGAAATAAATAACTTAGATATACTTATACTAGAAAACAATTTATCAAATATTACACCTAGAACAAAAAATGACGATGAAGACTTCTCGGAAGATATAATTCATATGTTTGCTACCGAAATTGATGACTCAGCAACAGTTCACAGTGCGGATTCCGACGACATTAATTTTATTAGTCTTACCGAAAACTGTCTTAATGTCTTTAAAATCCAACTACAAATTATAGAGGCGGAAAGAGATTCTAGTACCTTCAAAATTTTGCATAACAAGAAAATAAGACATATATTTAAAACAAGCGGCGATAAAGAGAAAATGCTAAAGTTCATGCAAAAAAAATTGCCAGAAAAAGTCCTAATCGTAATATTCTGCGAAAATTTAAGTTTATTTGTAAAATTTCAAGAAATATATAGACAATTTTTTTCGAATAATAAAAACCTAAAGTTCTTAAGTCGAGCATATTACTAGAAGATATAAATGATAAGGAAAAACTGTTAAGGATAATTGAAAACGAACACATGAAAAATAATCACAGAGGCATTAATGAAATTTATATATCTATAAGAGAAAAATACTATTACCCAAAATTACAAAAAGTTATCCAAAATTATATTATATTGTAAAATATGTAATTTAGCTAAATATGATAGAAAACCTATAAAATATAATTTGAATATTACGGAAACGTCACAGAAAATAAATGATATAATACATATAGACATATGGTTCCCTAAAAGAAATATCATGTACGTCACATCTATTGACAAAATGTCTAAATATGCAACCGCTCAACATATCAAAGATAGATCATGGATCTCTCTGCTCAACGCCATAAAATTAAGGCTTCATTACTTAGGAAAGCCAAGGAAAATTGTAACTAACAATGAATTTAACATAGTTGTAATAAAGCAATTTCTCTTGGAAAACAAGGTAGACGTGCACTTTACAACACCTTATAAGAAAACCGGAAACTCGGACGTCGAAAGATTACATTTAACACTAAATGAACATATAAGATTGTTTAACGCGGATCCAAACAACATTGATACTGTCCAAGAAAATGTTTACAAAGCAATTGTTTATTATAATAACACAATACATTCAACAACAAATACTAGGCCAATAGACTTATTTAACAACGTACTTTGTCACGAAGATATTTCTAAGTTGTCAGAAAAACTAGCTAGGAATAAAGAAACCACAAATGCAAAAGAAGATAGCATAGACGAGTCAAACTTTGCGAATATATTTGTTAAAAATAATCAAGTAGGTAAATCAAACCCAAAATACAAAGAAATTAGTAACCACAGGCAGGTTGGCAACTACTTGATACCTGATAAAGACTCAACAAAAAAAATCTATAAGGATCAGGTGAAAAGAAAATATCAATTCCAAAACGAAAATTGTGAAAATTAAGAACCTTTTGTATACATTTATTCTATTAAATAATTTAACCACATTGTCGAAACATAAGCTGGGGGAGTCATGTATACCCATACATACCCTCACTTATTAGCATAAGTTCATTACATACATAAGCTTAAACTTGAAGCTTTTGACTCCAAGCTTAAGCGAAGTAGTTGATAAGATGACTTACAACGATACGCACGCATCAATTAAAACTCTTTAAATCGAAACCTTAGTCGTTTTCATTAAACTTATTTCATACGACAAAGAAGTCGATTGAAGCGTTTTCTCGAGGACTTCTATATTCATCCTTCAGACGACAAAGAAGTAGTGAGGACAGTGATCAACACATACGCATTTGGGATCATCCATCCGGACGCAGAAGTCTGGGCTTGGAAGGCGTTATTATACCTTCCATCTAACTATATAGACATAGAAAATATACTGATTAATACGTCCGGTTGTGTATGTAAAGGTGATTCACTCTCGGTTAAGTTCTTTAATACTTAAATATGCTTGAAAACGTGACTTCTGTTGATATAGTCGTCCGATTTTTTCTGATAGATTTCTATTTTCTTTTTTTTACGATTGATAGATAATATATATACTACTACAACAGAAAAAAGACATTTTGCTAAGTTTCATCTGAATAGCTTTAAAGCTGACGACTCGATTGCGTAGAAACGGACGGAGAAACGGACTGACAGACGGAGATGGCTAGATCGACTCCCTTGGTGATGCTGATCATGAATATATATAGTTTATAAGGTCGAAAATATATATATTTATATTTATTTTTTTCTCTTTAATCAAAATTACTCACTGTCACCGGACGACTCACCGACCCACTCACCCAACAAGCACATTCTGCACAATCGTCACCACCAATTCTATTAACAAGAAAATTCACTTACTCTGTAAGACACATTATTGACACTTAACGTAATGTATACTTTATTCATAAAAGGAAACAAGTCTAACCAAGGCTAAACTACCCACTTGGCGGCTGGCTGGCCGCTTTGTTTTCTTCAAAAACAAATAAAACATCTCATTAAGAACAACGTCATAGATTAATTACAGAGAATACTCGATGTTAAATAGCAATTTTGTGACATTGACAACGAATAGTGAGATGCGGCATAGCCGTCCGACAGCAATTACCAAACAAGTGTTCAGGCTTGTATGGAGCCGCTGCCATAAATACTTCCAGATGAGCTATCGCTTTGAATCTTTTACCAATGATCTTCAAAAATATCATAAGTATATAATACAAAATTTTTCCAGATCGTACCACTATATCCTAAATTTACTTCTACAGTGTGACGGCTGTGTTGTGAGGAATGATCAGTTGCGATCAATTTGAAGTTTTGCCGCCAAGCCATATAAAAACAAGAGAGAACGCTATAGTCGGGTGCCCCGACTATCAGATACCAGTTACTCAGGTAAAGGGAGTGCGAGGGAGATGGAGATAGAAACTTTGATCACGCATAACTTTTTAACGAATGGTCCGATTTGAAAAATTTCGATAGGTATTGATAAACACAATAAAACTGCATTTTTACTTTTCCGAAATATTTAAATTTTGAAGATCGTATGTAAGCGATTGTGGGCGTTAAAGGGGGCGTGGCACTTTTTTGAAACAAACTTGCGCTGCGTAGGAACTCCTAGAATCTGCATGCAAAATGCCAATCTTCTAGCTTTTATAGTTTCCGAGATCTCAGCGTTCATACGGACGGACAGACGGACATGGCTATATCGACTCGGCTAGTGACCCTGATCAAGAATATATATACTTTATAGGGTCGGAAACGCTTCCTTCTAGCTGTTTCATACTTTTGCACGAATACAATATACCCTTTTACTCTACGAGTAACGGGTATAAAAATCATCAATAGTCGACTTCACTACCATTGAAGCAACTTTGTCGACCTTGGCTGACCAGCTGGTGTATTACTATTACCACTTACCATACAACATATAGACTGGTCATTTCATACAACAAAAATGGACACACAAAATTTTTTCCGGCAGGCCTCACAGCTGGTAGCGACAGGCCCCGGACACTTCGTGTGCCTTCGAGTTTTTTTCGCTCTCATTCTAATTCTCATTTTGATGCTCGCGCGCTCATTGCATGAGTTCGGTTGTTCAGTCTCAAAAACGCGCATTTTGGTGAAGGTTGCCCTGCGCTTGAATTGGTCTTTGTATGTATGCGTGTTCATGCCATTTCGATGCAGCAAGAATATTTTGTCTTTTGCTACTTTTCAGACTTGGTACCCTAACAATATGGGCGTATTCACTATTGGGTTAATGACTAAAATAAGAATATTATATGTTATAGTATTTTTTTTAATATTTCAGCATAAATTTAATTTTAGTTTACAAATTCATATCAGTGGTAGCAGTAAAATGTTTTTCATATATGTATGTTTTCCAATTAATAGAAATCAATCTACTGAGATACGAACAGGGCATATCGCAGTCGGTGTCTGCGCTTAGTGGTTAAGAAAAATATTCTTCGAACTAAATCAGCTTTGGCTGTTGTTCTGCGAGCGGATGGTGCCTGCATGCCTGCATACCCTACCGACGATTGAATTTTAGGGCGGACAGAAAAAAGAACAGCTTTTTTTTTTACATTTTTTAGGACAGTTGTTTTGAATGTTATGTTTAATGACTTTAGTTGATTTATTTTTTTAAGGTTCGCAGGTTAATTTTGTTTAATGTTATTTAATGATCTACTTTTTATTTTAATGTATGTTTGTTCTTAAAAGTCGCCACGAATTAGTTACCGAGAAATATACATACATATATGTGCACCTGTGTTAAATAGTAGTTTTTATATTTCTTACTCTATGCTCGTGCAATGAGCGCGCGAGCGTCAAAATGAGAATAAGAATGAGAGCGAAAAAAACCCGAAGGCACACGAAGTGTCCGTGGCCTGCCGCTACAAGCTGTGGGGCCTGCCGCTACCAGCTGTGGCGCCTCCCGGCAAAAATTTTGTGTGTCCATATTCGTTGTATGAAATGACCAGTCTATATGTTGTATGGTTAATGCTATTACTCAAGGCGCGCACTTCCGAGTGGTTTTATCTTTTTATTCAGACACGCTCACAATATATCAACAGAAATATTGGCTTTGTGCGACATGATTCTTTGATGATTTTTTCAAGCTTAATGTGATAAAATTCTTGCTTACGTCCTTAAATCAAGTGTTATGTGAACCCCTAAGAATTATTTTCGATAAATCACTCTCAAGTGGTCAATTTGCAAAGAATTTACGACTTCCGCATACGTCACTCTCATTTTAAAATCCGGTCCTAAAAATAACATTGCTTATCATTGGCCCATCCCAAAGATTAGTAATATTACTACATTGCCTTATTGTATTTTTCCCCATCAGCAATATTTTCTTTTAACACGCTTCGTCAGTAATTGTTAACATGGTTTTAGGGCAGGTCGTTCCACTACGAAAACTGCTGCTAAACTGCTGCATCCATGTTTTTGATATGCGATGTCAAGTTAATGCTATATATGTATACCGATTTTGTCAAAGCTTTTAAAAAACTGTTAGCCAAAACTGTCCCGTTTCGGTATCCACTCGGATAAACTGATTAAGCTCATATTTAGATCATCGTATGTACAAGATAATATAAGTTTTTTGGAATCTTATTTGGCAACATCTGGCCTACCACAGTGGAGATAATTTGTAACACAGTGAAAGAAACATATCCGACCCTATAAAGTATATATATTCTTGATCAGCATCACCATGAGAGTCGATCTAGCCATGTCCGTCCGTTTCTACGCAAACTAGTCCCTCAGATTTAAAGCTATCTGCTTGAAACTTCCAAAAGTAGTCATTCTATTGCACGTAGTATATAATTCGGAACGAGCCGAATCGGGCGACTATATCATATAGGAACAATCAGAAAAGAGGAATTAAAAAAAATTGTAACTTTTTTGTTTTTTTAATTTTTTTGTTGTTCTTTCGGATTTGTTAATATTTAAATATTATGGAATTACGGTTTTAATTAAATTAAAATCGGACAGCAATATCATATTGCTACCATAGAAACGACGGCCAAATGAAGCGGAAAATCGACATAGCTTCATTGTGCTTATATATATAGGCATATAAATCGAAATTTAGTCGTTTTGTTATAACTGCAAGGGTATATAAACTTAGGCTTGCCAAAGTTTGCCTCCATTCTATTTGCTTTGCTTCGATTTTATTTAGATTCCTTTATTTCAGCCTATCTTAAAGGCTTGTTCTGAAAATGATCATTTTTTTCATTGTAACAAATTAAATTCAATTGACGATTCTAATTGAAGCGGTTTAGGAACAATCACGTAAATTTATAATAAAACGATCTCGAGGTCTAGGTATTTAATTTTATACCCTAGCAAAAGGGTTAAATAATTTCACTTTTAGGATATACAAAAAGTGCATGTTTTCCAGCTATTTAACACATAACAAAACAAGAAAGGAAAGCTAACTTTGGGCGGAGCCGAAGTTGATATACCCTTGCAGAATATTCTCTAAATTATATTCTACCCTCTTCAAGGGTATATTTATTTGCTGATTTATTAAAATTATCTAAATATCTTTTTGGTATTTGTTCTTGATTTTTATAATTAGTTTTGATTGTTTGTGTTTTATTTTATGTTTTTGTGATATTTAATTTTGCCTTTAGGTTTTATGTTTTGTTACTTTTTAGTTTGTATTTTATGGTTATTTTTTTATGATTTTTTTCTGTTTTTTTTAATTATATATATATTTGTTTATTTTTTTAAGGTGAGGAAACAACATATCAAAAATTCAAACCATCGTTTTAAAAATTATAATTTAAAAACTTAAGTTTTTTTATTTGCAGCCAGATTGGTAAAATGCATCGAAAAAATTATATTATCGTTTTGAATTTGTTATTCTTTTAAAGAAAATAAAGCCCACATTAATATGTCGAAATAGTTCTTCATAAACGAAATTTTAAAATAATTTAAAATCAGTATCCATCAATTATAAAAAAAAAGTATTGTTTTTTTTTTACCTATTAATTAATGGCGTGGGTAGACTGAAGACATTTTGCTTCTTGAAGCAGAAATTCGATGAGAAGAAAGTTAACCATGGAAGTTGTTGTTTGACAAAAGTATACATTCAAAATTTCAGATTGAAATTAATCTCTGTCTAAAGGAATGAGAGTAAATTTTCACCAGACGGCCAGAATTTGTAACAAGGCAAATTGACTGCAATAATCGCTGATGAAATTAAGGTCAGAAAACTTTTGCTCTTTATCTTCGCGACGAAGAGTCCTGCTGTTCCAGACCTCGCTCTGACTTCATTACTAACCATTATTTAAACGAACAAACAGAACAGCCATTTTTATTTTTACACATCCCATAATACCCCTTCCTATTTAAACCAATTTTTTCGGCACTACCGGGATTAATAATTTTAACGCGAGTCCCCTATATGCATCCAATTACTCCTGGGATTCCATATTTTTTAAAGAAATGCTGCTTTCATTTTGTCAGCTTTTCCTCCGTTGGTTTAAACTTAATGAATCGAGGTCCAATATTTCTTTCCAGCAATGGAAGCATTTTTTAAATTTAATTTAAATTATTCCTACAGTTTGCCTTGAAATGGACAGATCCTTAACCTTTCCTTTGAAATGACCAGTCTCTTGTAAATCGTCGGGTAGTCGAATCTGAGTATTCTTCGCTCTACTGTGCCTCTTCTCTGCCTGCGTAGCATTCCGGCGAGCATCAGTATAATTTTCGCGAATTTTCAAGCGTTAGCGATGCTGGGTAACCGGCTGATTTACGCTTATTGCTTACAAAATTATAAAACTTTTTTTTGGATCTTGTCAAGCTTTTATAACACCAGTCGATAGGCACGGTAAAATTTGACCAAACCCTTAGATATAGGGAATTTTGAAAAGGGTAGACTTAACATTTTTTAGGAGTGACAACTCCTTGTTACCCATGGAGGTTTATTTGAAATTGAGGGATAGTATAACACACAGATAAAAGAAGCAATTCAATGCATTATAAGCGAATTCGTTTAGCATACTGACGAATTGTGTACTCACCCGAGTATATTTCAGAGCTAAGAAAATCCAGCATTAGCCCGGATTCATACAATAATATTTTATGGAAAGGAAAAACTATCCGAGTACAATTTAGTCAGCTTACTAAGTAAACGTCTTGTATTCAGATAGGAAAAAGAAAGGAGGAGGCAATTTTTTGTGGCAGAACAGGATGTGGAGGTCGCTGGGAATGGTTATTGAAAGGTATTTTCTATTTCCCTTGAACTATTCTTTTTTTTCTTATCTTCGTACTCTTTTACAAATATGACCTCAGGCCAGAAACTGATTTGCCCTGGTCCAGCTTCTTAAAATTGATTTTTTGGACACATGCATTGATTTTCTTTTTACTTTGTAAACAATCAATTGTTCCTTTAATTTAAGGCACTTAAACAATTATGGCCTTAAAATTTATCATTAGAGTATTAGGAAAACGGGATTTCAATAACTTCTATACTGCAAAAATGTCATATAAAAATAGAAAAAAGGGCTATTTTCGCAGCCTTTAACAATTTTTCCGAGGGAAGCTATTATATATAGACGTCCGATTGGCAAGCGATTTTACCCTGATCAAGGTTTGCGTAAATAAATAAGACTTGGAAAAATGTATGTCAATAGCTTATGCACTGCGCGAAATATTCTGAAAAACATCAAATTTGGACCGATTACACCCTATTGTTCCTATGAGAGGTAGAGGATATAGACGTCCGATCGGCACGCGCGTTTACCCTGATCAAGGTATGCATAAAAAAATACGATTTGGAAAGATTTATGTCAATAGCTTATATACTGTGCGAAATATCCTGAAAATCATTAAATTTTAACCAATTTCACCATATTGTTCCTGTGGGAGCTGTAAGATATAGACGTCCGATTGGCACGGGATTTTACCCTGATTAAGGTATCCATAAAAAATACGATTTGGAAAGATTCATCTCAATAGCTTTTACGGTGCGCAAAATATCTTCTATTCTTGCTAGATATATCCAATTGTTCCTTTGGGAGCTATAGGATATAGACGTCCGATCGATTTTCAAACTTGATCTGCCTACACTTGTTTTAGGACGACTGTGAAAGTTTCAGATCGCTAGCTTTTAAACTGAGCTCGCAAACGGTATTGAAACAGACGGACATGGCTATATCGACTTCCCTATTGATCCTGATCAAGAATATATATACTTTATGGGGTTGGAAACGTCTTCTTCACTGCGTTACAAACTTCTGACCAAAATTATAATACCCTCTGCAAGGGTATATAACGGGCTAAATCGATAGTTTTAACAAAATAGTTTACTAAAACCAGTATTGCCTATAATTTTGTTCAGAGAAATTGGTTCCATTTTTTATTTTTTTTTATTTCTAATAAATTATTTATAAATGATACATTAATGATGTCACTTGCATTTAACAGTAAATGAGTGATTCCATTTACAAATATTTTGTTTCATTTATATATCAGCATATTAGATAAAGAAAAACAGTCCTAAGGTTCAACATGCTTGCTATGCCAATAATTATGTTAGTCAATGTACATATAGGCATGCCATCTGAGTTACAGTTATTTTTTAGTTTCATAGTATTTGTGAAAAGTTTCCTGGTATTTCTAAAAGTATCATTGCACTTACAGTGACTCCATCGCTTAATCGGACAAGTACCTTCTTATGATAAATGTGCGCTAAAAATATAGTAGTTATTCAGCTCAAAAAATATTTTTGTTGATTTTTTTATTCAAACAGAACCTTTAATTAATTAATAAAAATCAACAAAAATATTTTTTGAGCTGAATAACTACTATATTACCGGCTTCCAAAAATCCCCTGTTTTCATCAAATATTCTTTTGCATATTTAATGCGATTTTATTTGTTCTTGGGGCTAATAAAGGGCTTCTTCCTCACAAATCTTCCGTGGAAATCGAATTTATTTACAGTATTACGCACAGTATAGAGACACACGTCTTTACCAATTCGGTTTTGTAAAGAAATCTTTAGTTATTTAGCAGTTTTGAAGGGATCTTGTTTAATTTCTTTTAAAACCGACCTCTCTTCTCGGTCATTTAAGATCTTTTTTTGGCCTTCCCTGCTTTTATTGGCAAATCTAAATTTATCACGGAACCGCTTAATAATGTCGTGGACCGTAGATTTGCTTTTTCCAACTAATTCGGAGATTTCCCTTACAGTTTTTCCTTCAAAATGTAGCTTAACAACTAACTGCCGAAGTTCTACAGAGGATTGCTTTCCATTTGGAGCCATTTTTCTACTATATAATAGCAAATTTATGTTTTCTGCCCCTAATCTCTATTATAAACCAAACGCAATTCAAAAAGCCTAAAGTTTGCATCGAATTCCAAGAAAAACAACGATTTTTTGTGTTCATTTTGGGATTGTCCGATTATACGTTGAGCGCCAAATATCGATATAAATTTGTATTTGTTTGAAAACTTTGGGTTCTTAACAAAAATGTTGACTTTTTTCTTTTGTTTTAGATAGATGAAAGTGTATATTTATAATAAAAAAATTTTTAAAAATTAATTAAGCCCATTTAGTATATTTTTAGCGCACATTTATCATAAGAAGGTACTTGTCCGATTAAGGGATGGAGTCACTGTATGTTTTTTTTTCTTGGAGTGTAAAAATGGTTTTGTGCTTTTTTTTATCATTTTGCTTTTTTAACGCTCTTTTTTATTTGTCCGTGTGATTTATCAAAGTTGGCGAAGAGCTCTCCGAGTGTTTGGACTTTATCATATACATAGCTTTTATAGGAAGGACCGAAAAATTGTTTGGAAAACCGATATAACTTATTCGTTTTTTATAAAGGTGCAAAATAGCTTCGAATTGCCTAAATTTGGCTACTTTTGTTGTAAAGTGTCGGACAGCTTGAAAATGTGCTTAAAATGGTCACCAATATATATTTGGTTCTGCTAGGCAAGAGGCCACTGAATAGACTTTATAGGGGCGAACATTTCTCATTACATTTTTTAAAGTTACCAGCACCAGTGACATATCAGAGGTCAGATCCTGAGACCTGTAAGCTAACTTAGCGAATTATTTCAACAGCATGAGGTTACAGTAATAAGAGTAATTAATGATAGAGTAAACAATGACATAGTAAACAATGACTTTTTACAGATAATGCCAACAATAAACAAGTAATCACACAGTCGCCTGGCTGCCCAAAGGTTAGCAAGATTCGAAAGAGATCAATTAAAAAAAATTTCGGTCATTGTTTTGGTTGACGTATTGTGAACATGTGTCAGCTGATTAGCTACCATCTCTTTTTCACCGCAAATAAAGGTAAATGCGTACTCACCTTGGTATCTTATATTTTGCAAGGAAGCACGAATTTAATTTTTTTTATTTAAATTGTTTGCAATATTACATGACAATTGGCGTTCGGTTATTTACATCCGACCTTAATATAATCAATAATCGGCTTCGAGTGGAAACGTGCTTTTACAAAAATATACTATTTACATGACCCTATTTTATCCTAATTTTATTTACTTATTTCGTTCAAAATATATACAAAAACAAAACGCGAAAAACGAAAGACCGTCCGTTGTTTTTTCACACGCTTGAACCAGTGTGACCAGGGCCGGGCCTTCAAACTATACCATCAGAAATGATATTAAACAATCAACTATGTCTGTCAGGCTAGCGTCGGCGCCATAGCGTCGAAAGTGAAACGGTGGCTTGTGGTACATGGTGACTTTTTAAACCGATGGATCATCTGTTAAGAATAATTGTCTCGAGCACTCATGTGAAAATAAACCCCTCAGCGACCTTGAGTCACCGTCAAGTATTTTCTGATCGATAGAGACAGACCTTCTTTTGCAACTTACAGCTCAATTATGTAAGATATAAGCAATAAGCATAATCAGCCCAAAATCAATTTGAAAACAAGAAAGGGCAAACTTCGGCAAGCCTAAGTTTATATACCCTTGCAGTTATAACAAAACGACTAAATTTCGATTTATATGCCTATATATATAAGCACAATGAAGCTATGTCGATTTTCCGCTTCATTTGGCCGTCGTTTCTATGGTAGCAATATGATATTGCTGTCCGATTTTAATTTAATTAAAACCGTAATTCCATAATATTTAAATATTAACAAATCCGAAAGAACAACAAAAAAATTAAAAAAACAAAAAAGTTACAATTTTTTTTAATTCCTCTTTTCTGATTGTTCCTATATGATATAGTCGCCCGATTCGGCTCGTTCCGAATTATATACTACGTGCAATAGAATGACTACTTTTGGAAGTTTCAAGCAGATAGCTTTAAATCTGAGGGACTAGTTTGCGTAGAAACGGACGGACATGGCTAGATCGACTCTCATGGTGATGCTGATCAAGAATATATATACTTTGTAGGGTCGGATATGTTTCTTTCACTGCGTTACAAATTATCTCCCCTGTGGTAGGCCAGATGTTGCCAAATAAGATTCCAAAAAACTTATATTATCTTGTACATACGATGATCTAAATATGAGCTTAATCAGTTTATCCGAGTGGATACCGAAACGGGACAGTTTTGGCTAACAGTTTTTTAAAAGCTTTGACAAAATCGGTATACATATATAGCATTAACTTGACATCGCATATCAAAAACATGGATGCAGCAGTTTAGCAGCAGTTTTCGTAGTGGAACGACCTGCCCTAAAACCATGTTAACAATTACTGACGAAGCGTGTTAAAAGAAAATATTGCTGATGGGGAAAAATACAATAAAGCAATGTAGCAATATTACTAATCTTTGGGATGGGCCAATGATTTTTTTTTTTTTTTTATACCCTTGCAGAGGGTATTATAATTTTGGTCAAAAGTGTGCAACGCAGTGAAGGAGACGTCTCCGACCCTATAAAGTATATATATTCTTGATCAGGATCACCTCCTGAGTTGATATAGCCATGTCCGTCTGTCCGTCTGTCCGTCTGTCCGTCTGTCTGTCCGTCTGTCCGTCTGTCTGTTTCTACGCAAACTAGTCTCTCAGTTTTAAAGCTATCGAATTGAAACTTTGCACACACCCTTCTTTCCTTTGCACGCAGTATATAAGTCGGAACCGCCGGGATCGGCCGACTATATCCTATAGCTGCCATATAACTGATTGATCGGAAATGCCATAACTTTCGTGTTTGTAAAGTTAGGAAGTTGAGATTTTCTATGGGTTTTATATTTGGCCAATCAATTCGACTCACCAAATTTCATAAGGATCGGCCGACTATATCCTATAGCTGCCATATAACTGATTGATCGGAAATGCCATAACTTTCGTGTTTGTAAAGTTAGGAAGTTGAGATTTTCTATGGGTTTTATATTTGGCCAATCAATCCGACCTACCAAATTTCATAAGGATCGGCCGACTATATCCTATAGCTGCCATATAACTGATTGATCGGAAATGCCATAACTTTCGTGTTTGTAAAGTTAGGAAGTTGGGATTTTCTATGTGTTTTATATTTGGCCAATCAATCCGACCTACCAAATTTCATAAGGATCGGCCGACTATATCCTATAGCTGCCATATAACTGATTGATCGGAAATGCCATAACTTTCGTGTTTGTAAAGTTAGGAAGTTGGGATTTTTTATGAGTATTAAGAATGCATTATATGAATAATTTTGGAGAATATAATTTACAGAGTATTCTGCAAGGGTATATCAACTTCGGCTCCGCCCGAAGTTAGCTTTCCTTTCTTGTTTTATTTAACTTTGCTTTTATTTATTGAATCTTCTCTTAATTTTGAGACTAACAATAAGTTTACGAATCTTAACATTAGCATTTAACTAACAGTATAATAAGACTTCATTCTGGTTGCGCGTGCCTCAAGTCGGTCGCTGGATGGGTAAGTCATTGCGACGAAGGCGTGATTGGTTGATCAACCTTGTAAGACCTCTCGCCAGGTGGTTAGGGTGCAACGATAGCTTGGTAAAGTACTTTTTCTTCTGTTCTGCGATCACTTCTTTGACTGGTAGAATGTTTAAGTCGCGATGTATGGTTTCGTTGCGAACGTACCACGGTGCCCCGGTGATTGTTCTCAAGATCTTCGACTGAGCTCGCTGGACTATGTCAATATTGCTATTGCTGGCATTTCCCCATAACTGAGAGCCGTATATCCATATAGATTTTAGTACCGAGTTATACAGCAGGACTTTATATTCAAAACTAAGGGGAGACCGAGCGTTGATAAGCCAATGAAGGCTACTGGCTTTTAGCTTTAGGTGTGTTCTTTTGGCTTCAATGTGCCGGCGCCCTGTGAGTCTTCTGTCGAGGTGTACTCCTAGATATGTCACTTCGTTTGCTTGCGGGAGTAGAGTATGGTTTAACATGAGCGGCGGGCAGTTTTGCCTGTTCAGGGTGAACGTAACGTGCTTGCATTTTTGTTCGTTCACTTTAATTCGCCAATCTGATAGCCACTTTTCTACATCGACCAGATGGAGAGCGAGCTGCGCAGTTGCTTGCATCGGGCATTTTGAGCGGCTGAGAATGGCTGTATCATCAGCAAACGTAGATGTTGTTAATCGTGTGCTTGTTGGGATGTCTGCTGTGTAGAGGACATATAATGTTGGCCCGAGTACGCTTCCTTGAGGAACTCCAGCTCCAATAGTGAAATCGTCAGTTATAGCAGTGTTGCATCGAACAGCAAATTTTCTGTCGTAGAGGTAAGACTCTAGAAGCTTATGGGTGTTGTAGGGGAGCATTGTCTTGATCTTGAACATTAGACCTTCTAGCCAAACTCTATCAAATGCTTGAGAGACGTCTAAAAATATGGCAGTACAGTACTCTCGTTTTTCGAACGCGTTCCGAATTTCTGATGTTATCCGGTTGACCTGCTCAATTGTTCCGTGCTTTTCACGAAACCCAAATTGATGTGACGGAATTCCTTCCTGGATTCTTAGGTATGTGTTTATCCGAATCAATACGCATTTTTCAAAGAGTTTAGATAAGCATGAGAGTAGGCTTATAGGTCTATACGACGTGGAAATTGTGTGGTCTTTTCCTGGCTTTGCTATCATTATTATAATTGACTTTTTCCATCTCACTGGAAAGTGGCCAAGTTTTGCGATGGCATTAAAAAGCTGGGTGATAGTGCAAACGGCGCAATATGGGAGCTCAATGATCATTTTGGGAGTTATGAGGTCGCAGCCCGGGGATTTTTTCGGAGTCAGCTGATTTTTGATGATGTTAACGATTTCGTTTGGGCGAAACTCAATTGGTTCATGTTGAAGCTGAGGCTCATGTGGTAAAGTCGGCAAGGTGAACGCACTAGTGGCAGGATTTGGTTTGAAGACATTTTTAAGGTGGTTGGCAAACGTGCTGGCTCTGTCTGCATCGCTGCGCGCCCAGCCGCCTGTGGGGTTTCTAATAGGCATCACGGTTACTTTCGGTGAGAGTAGGGTGAGCTCTCCATAGTGAGTGTTTTGTGCTAGATGTTGACAATTGCTCTATGTAGCGTCGGTGGACATGTGCTTCTTCTTGCTGTAAAGCTTTTGTGAGTTGACGTGAGGCATATTTTAAGCTTTGCCTAGCAGATGGTGATCTGTGCAGTTGCCACTCTCGACGTAAGCGTCGCTTTTCGAGGACGAGCTGTTCTATTTGTAGATTTGTCTTCTTTTGGTTGCTTTGTGTACTTGTAGTTTGGGGTGTTGAAACTAGAGCTGCAGAGACGAGTACAGACTCCAGTGTATTAACAAATCTGTCTACGTTGGCTTCATCGTTGAGATGAGGACTTAGCTCAATGTGTGAGCTAATGTATTTCTTGTACTTGACCCAATTGGTTTTCTGAGATGTCAATTTAAACGATTGCTCCAATGCGCCTGGATGTCGGAGAAGAATAAACAGGACAGGCGAGTGATCCGATGAAAGATCCGAGAGGCATTCGGCGCTTATCAGATTTTTAGAAATGTTTTTGGTAATTGCAAAGTCTATTAAATCGGGTAGTTTCCTTGGGTCTGCCGGCCAGTATGTTGGTCTGCCAGGAGAAACATAGTCCAGCTTGTTCTTGGCTTTTATAACTGCATTATAGAGCTGTTTTCCTTTTGGAGTCACGAGACGTGATCCCCAGTGTGTGTGCTTGGCGTTGTAGTCCCCTGCTGCTATGAAGTGGTCTCCTAGTGAGTTGAAAAACTGCATAAACTCATCTTCAGCTATGGTGAAGCGAGGGGGGCAGTATACGGCGGCTAGTGTAAGTTGGTTGCCAGTGTTTGTTTGTATATTTATAGATGTGGCCTGTAGATAATTTTTAGCAAATTTGTTATGATAGTGGTGCTTAATACGGCTTCTGATTAGAATTCCAGTCCCACCATGTGCTTTACCATCTGGATGATTTGTTCCGTAAAATGAATAACCTCGTAGTTGAAAATTGTATTTATTTGTAAGGTGTGTTTCTGAAAGCAGCATTACGTCGATATGGTTGTCGAGTAGGAATTGAGCTAACTCAAGTTTATGCTGTGAGACGCCGTTAGCGTTCCACGGAGATATCCTTAGGGAAGTCATTATTTGGATTGTTGTGAAACCAGCATTTGAATCAGTAGATTTTGGTTTCGCATTAAATCTTGCATAGTTGTGCGCATAAACGACATAAACTCCGTAAGGCTTTGCTGCAGGCTGTATATCATATCTTCGAAGTTGCTTTTTGACTGCTCCGGGAATTGTTGCTGCTGAGCCGTGTTCGGTTCTAGGTATGCTGATTGCAGAAATGAACTTTTTGAGACAGGGTTAGCCAGTCCTGATTTTAAAGCGCTTGCGTAAGTCACATTTTTATCAGAGTTTAAGGGTCCTAGTGAGGATCTGGCTGCAGTCGAGAAGAAGACTTCAGGGTTTGTTCTGGAAGCTGTCATCTGTTTATTTTGGGTGCGGGCGGCAGTTCCTCTCTGGTGGATGCGACTTTTCAGCTCCTTGTAAACAGGGCAGCCTCTGTAGTTAGCAGTGTGATTGCCACCGCAGTTGCCGCACTTTTTCGAGTTCCAGTCATCTTTGCTCGTTGGGCAGTGTGCGGAGTCATGAAGATCTCCACAAACTACACACACCGGGCGCAGTTTACAGTATGACCTTGTATGGCCATATTCTTGGCAGTTTGCACATTGTACCGGCCCATTGCGTTTGTGCGGTTCCTCAACTGTAATTCTGCGGTGCAGCAGGAACTGAAGATTGTAAATGGGGTGCACTTCGTATTTCTTTAGGGGCTTATTTTCTGGTTCGAGCTCAACCTTAAAGAGTGGCTGCGGCTTTCTATCCCTGTTAAGGATGTAGAAGACTGTCTTAGCGTTAAATCCCTTCTCTTGAAGCGCCTTTGTTATCTCTGCAGGCGTTACGTCGGACTCTATGCCCTTAAGTACGACTTGCAGGCCCTTGCTACTTTTTAGCTGATACGTGTAAAAGTTCTTTTTATTCTCGGAAAGATATTTCGATAATACTCTGTAATTATCTTCAGACTTCATTTGAACCTTTGTTTCCTGGATGTTGCCCTTTACTAGAGGTATTATGTGGAAGTTATCCTTTCCAATAAGCTCGATAATTTTGTTGACAAGAACATTGGAACTTTTTTCTCGAATATAAATAGGCGGAGGTTTTGGCTTCCTTTTCTCGACTTCAGTGGATTCGGCCGCCTCAACGTCATAGGCGTCTTCCAAGATTTTAAATCGGTTTGAGTTCGTGGGCATTTCTATTCCAGCTAGGCTAGCATTGTTACGGGTTATTTTGCGTTGAGAATTTAGAGGGCTCAGCTTCCTTTTGATTTGGATGTAGCGATCCATACCAGTCTGCACAGCCGGCTTAGTACATTCATTGGTTTTGTTCTGTTTTTCGGGCAGCGCAGTGGCAGACGTATTAATATTTGCGCTGCTAGCTGATGATGTCATTAAACGAGCAGTCGATACGGTTGCAGTTGTTGTTGTAGTTACAGTTGACGTTGTTAAAGAAATTGCGGTGCTAGTTACTGCTGATGAGCTTAGGTTATTGCATACCTGCATTGGAGCACTTTCAGCGCTCTTTGGCCGCAGAGACGTCGATGGTAGCGAGGGGGAGCAAGAACGCTCTCTCGCTCGATACGTTTAAGAACTCGGTCAAGTTGGGGGTAATTGCCCGCGCTTGATCAGAGCTTGCATTATTTTCGGTTGCTTTAAAAGAGAAGTAAGCGTTATTTCTTTGTACTGAGAGCCGTCTCTCGTCTTGCTCACGTTGACGTTGTGTGCGAACGTCGTTCAGACTCATTGTATTCGTGGTAAAGTTAATTAGAGTTTTAAGTGTTAAGTTTTATATTAATTAAATGACCAATCAATATAGACATTCGCGATTTCATCGCAGAAAGCGTCTTTTCGCGTTATAGTAGATTTATTAAAACGGTCACTGCACTTTTGTGATTTTATTGAATATTTTTTCCCGGAGCACAATAAATACACGTCTGCATGCGACGACGGTTTAACTTCAATGATAAGCAATGTTATTTTTAGGACCGGATTTTAAAATGAGAGTGACGTATGCGGAAGTCGTAAATTCTTTGCAAATTGACCACTTGAGAGTGATTTATCGAAAATAATTCTTAGGGGTTCACATAACACTTGATTTAAGGACGTAAGCAAGAATTTTATCACATTAAGCTTGAAAAAATCATCAAAGAATCATGTCGCACAAAGCCAATATTTCTGTTGATATATTGTGAGCGTGATTGAATAAAAAGATAAAACCACTCGGAAGTGCGCGCCTTGAGTAATAGCATTAACCATACAACATATAGACTGGTCATTTCATACAACGAATATGGACACACAAAATTTTTGCCGGCAGGCGCCACAGCTGGTAGCGGCAGGCCCCACAGCTTGTAGCGGCAGGCCACGGACACTTCGTGTGCCTTCGGGTTTTTTTCGCTCTCATTCTTATTCTCATTTTGACGCTCGCGCGCTCATCGCACGAGCATAGAGTAAGAAATATAAAAACTACTATTTAACACAGGTGCACATATATGTATGTATATTTCTCGGTAACTAATTCGTGGCGACTTTTAAGAACACTTTTAAGAACATACATTAAAATAAAAAGTAGATCATTAAATAACATTAAACAAAATTACACTGCGAACCTTAAAAAAATAAATCAACTAAAGTCATTAAACATAACATTCAAAACAACTGTCCTAAAAAATGTAAAAAAAAAAGCTGTTCTTTTTTCTGTCCGCCCTAAAATTCAATCGTCGGTAGGGTATGCAGGCATGCAGGCACCATCCGCTCGCAGAACAACAGCCAAAGCTGATTTAGTTCGAAGAATATTTTTCTTAACCACTAAGCGCAGACACCGACTGCGATATGCCCTGTTCGTATCTCAGTAGATTGATTTCTATTAATTGGAAAACATACATATATGAAAAACATTTTACTGCTACCACTGATATGAATTTGTAAACTAAAATTAAATTTATGCTGAAATATTAAAAAAAATACTATAACATATAATATTCTTATTTTAGTCATTAACCCAATAGTGAATACGCCCATATTGTTAGGGTACCAAGTCTGAAAAGTAGCAAAAGACAAAATATTCTTGCTGCATCGAAATGGCATGAACACGCATACATACAAAGACCAATTCAAGCGCAGGGCAACCTTCACCAAAATGCGCGTTTTTGAGACTGAACAACCGAACTCATGCAATGAGCGCGCGAGCATCAAAATGAGAATTAGAATGAGAGCGAAAAAAACTCGAAGGCACACGAAGTGTCCGGGGCCTGTCGCTACCAGCTGTGAGGCCTGCCGGAAAAAATTTTGTGTGTCCATTTTTGTTGTATGAAATGACCAGTCTATATGTTGTATGGTAAGTGGTAATAGTAATACACCAGCTGGTCAGCCAAGGTCGACAAAGTTGCTTCAATGGTAGTGAAGTCGACTATTGATGATTTTTATACCCGTTACTCGTAGAGTAAAAGGGTATATTGTATTCGTGCAAAAGTATGTAACAGCTAGAAGGAAGCGTTTCCGACCCTATAAAGTATATATATTCTTGATCAGGGTCACTAGCCGAGTCGATATAGCCATGTCCGTCTGTCCGTCTGTCTGTCTGTCCGTATGAACGCTGAGATCTCGGAAACTATAAAAGCTAGAAGATTGGCATTTTGCATGCAGATTCTAGGAGTTCCTATGCAGCGCAAGTTTGTTTCAAAAAAGTGCCACGCCCCCTTTAACGCCCACAATTGCTTACATACGATCTTCAAAATTTAAATATTTCGGAAAAGTAAAAATGCAGTTTTATTGTGTTTATCAATACCTATCGAAATTTTTCAAATCGGACCATTCGTTAAAAAGTTATGCGTGATCAAAGTTTCTATCTCCATCTCCCTCGCACTCCCTTTACCTGAGTAACTGGTATCTGATAGTCGGGGCACCCGACTATAGCGTTCTCTCTTGTTTTTATATGGCTTGGCAGCAAAACTTCAAATTGATCGCAACTGATCATTCCTCACAACACAGCCGTCACACTGTAGAAGTAAATTTAGGATATAGTGGTACGATCTGGAAAAATTTTGTATTATATACTTATGATATTTTTGAAGATCATTGGTAAAAGATTCAAAGCGATAGCTCATCTGGAAGTATTTATGGCAGCGGCTCCATACAAGCCTGAACACTTGTTTGGTAATTGCTGTCGGTCGGCTATGCCGCATCTCACTATTCGTTGTCAATGTCACAAAATTGCTATTTAACATCGAGTATTCTCTGTAATTAATCTATGACGTTGTTCTTAATGAGATGTTTTATTTGTTTTTGAAGAAAACAAAGCGGCCAGCCAGCCGCCAAGTGGGTAGTTTAGCCTTGGTTAGACTTGTTTCCTTTTATGAATAAAGTATACATTACGTTAAGTGTCAATAATGTGTCTTACAGAGTAAGTGAATTTTCTTGTTAATAGAATTGGTGGTGACGATTGTGCAGAATGTGCTTGTTGGGTGAGTGGGTCGGTGAGTCGTCCGGTGACAGTGAGTAATTTTGATTAAAGAGAAAAAATAAATATAAATATATATATTTTCGACCTTATAAACTATATATATTCATGATCAGCATCACCAAGGGAGTCGATCTAGCCATCTCCGTCTGTCAGTCCGTTTCTCCGTCCGTTTCTACGCAATCGAGTCGTCAGCTTTAAAGCTATTCAGATGAAACTTAGCAAAATGTCTTTTTTCTGTTGTAGTAGTATATATATTATCTATCAATCGTAAAAAAAAAAAAATAGAAATCTATCAGAAAAAATCGGACGACTATATCAACAGAAGTCACGTTTTCAAGCATATTTAAGTATTAAAGAACTTAACCGAGAGTGAATCACCTTTACATACACAACCGGACGTATTAATCAGTATATTTTCTATGTCTATATAGTTAGATGGAAGGTATAATAACGCCTTCCAAGCCCAGACTTCTGCGTCCGGATGGATGATCCCAAATGCGTATGTGTTGATCACTGTCCTCACTACTTCTTTGTCGTCTGAAGGATGAATATAGAAGTCCTCGAGAAAACGCTTCAATCGACTTCTTTGTCGTATGAAATAAGTTTAATGAAAACGACTAAGGTTTCGATTTAAAGAGTTTTAATTGATGCGTGCGTATCGTTGTAAGTCATCTTATCAACTACTTCGCTTAAGCTTGGAGTCAAAAGCTTCAAGTTTAAGCTTATGTATGTAATGAACTTATGCTAATAAGTGAGGGTATGTATGGGTATACATGACTCCCCCAGCTTATGTTTCGACAATGTGGTTAAATTATTTAATAGAATAAATGTATACAAAAGGTTCTTAATTTTCACAATTTTCGTTTTGGAATTGATATTTTCTTTTCACCTGATCCTTATAGATTTTTTTTGTTGAGTCTTTATCAGGTATCAAGTAGTTGCCAACCTGCCTGTGGTTACTAATTTCTTTGTATTTTGGGTTTGATTTACCTACTTGATTATTTTTAACAAATATATTCGCAAAGTTTGACTCGTCTATGCTATCTTCTTTTGCATTTGTGGTTTCTTTATTCCTAGCTAGTTTTTCTGACAACTTAGAAATATCTTCGTGACAAAGTACGTTGTTAAATAAGTCTATTGGCCTAGTATTTGTTGTTGAATGTATTGTGTTATTATAATAAACAATTGCTTTGTAAACATTTTCTTGGACAGTATCAATGTTGTTTGGATCCGCGTTAAACAATCTTATATGTTCATTTAGTGTTAAATGTAATCTTTCGACGTCCGAGTTTCCGGTTTTCTTATAAGGTGTTGTAAAGTGCACGTCTACCTTGTTTTCCAAGAGAAATTGCTTTATTACAACTATGTTAAATTCATTGTCAGTTACAATTTTCCTTGGCTTTCCTAAGTAATGAAACCTTAATTTTATGGCGTTGAGCAGAGAGATCCATGATCTATCTTTGATATGTTGAGCGGTTGCATATTTAGACATTTTGTCAATAGATGTGACGTACATGATATTTCTTTTAGGGAACCATATGTCTATATGTATTATATCATTTATTTTCTGTGACGTTTCCGTAATATTCAAATTATATTTTATAGGTTTTCTATCATATTTAGCTAAATTACATATTTTACAATATAATATAATTTTGGATAACTTTTTGTAATTTTGGGTAATAGTATTTTTCTCTTATAGATATATAAATTTCATTAATGCCTCTGTGATTATTTTTCATGTGTTCGTTTTCAATTATCCTTATCATTTATATCTTCTAGTAATATGCTCGACTTAAGAACTTTTAGGTTTTTATTATTCGAAAAAAATTGTCTATATATTTCTTGAAGTTTTACAAATAAACTTAAATTTTCGCAGAATATTACGATTAGGACTTTTTCTGGCAATTTTTTTTGCATGAACTTTAGCATTTTCTCTTTATCGCCGCTTGTTTTAAATATATGTCTTATTTTCTTGTTATGCAAAATTTTGAAGGTACTAGAATCTCTTTCCGCCTCTATAATTTGTAGTTGGATTTTAAAGACATTAAGACAGTTTTCGGTAAGACTAATAAAATTAATGTCGTCGGAATCCGCACTGTGAACTGTTGCTGAGTCATCAATTTCGGTAGCAAACATATGAATTATATCTTCCGAGAAGTCTTCATCGTCATTTTTTGTTCTAGGTGTAATATTTGATAAATTGTTTTCTAGTATAAATATATCTAAGTTATTTATTTCTAATTTTGTTTGGACAGTTGTGTCATACTCATCAGTTGATGCCTCTACAATTCTGCTAAGTCCGTCTGCCAAAACGTTTTCCTTGCCTTTTATAAAATTGATGTCAAATCAAACTCGTTAAGTTGCACTTTCCAACGCTGTAGCTTTAGGTTAGGTTCTTTTAGATTATTAAGCCAAACTAGGGGCCTGTGGTCGGCTTTAATTATAAACTTTCTTCCGTAAATATAATATTTAAAGTATTTTTTTGACCAATAAATGGCAAGAAGTTTTTTCTCTATTGTACTATATTTAAGTTCGTGATTTTTAAGCGAACGGCTAGCGTAGGAAATTACTTTATTGTCTTGCATGAGCACAGCGCCTAATGCATAGTTACTCGCGTCTGTAACAATCGTAAATTGCCTATTAAAGTCGGGATATACGACTATTGGATCGCTTGTTATAAGGCTTTTTAGTTTTTGAAAAGCTTCTATGTAATCTTGATCATGTGTGTTTATTTTAGCATTTTTCTTTAAGTATTTTATTAAGGGCTGTGCAATCTTAGAATAGTCTTTTATGTGGCGCCTCAAAACTTTTAATTTCTTTCTGGTTTGTTGGTAATTTTATCTTTAAAATTGCGTCAACTTTCTTCTGGCTTGGCCTAAGACCCTTTGAATTAATCGTATGGCCAAGAAATTCGATCTCCTCTCTGGCAAACTCGCATTTGTCTGATTTGAGTTTTATATTTGCCTTAGATAGGCAGCTGAATATACAGCTTAGATGATTGACGTGTTCTTCTATATTTTTTGAAAATATAAGGATGTCATCCATGTAAACGATGCAAAATTGTCCAGTATAGGGGCTAAGGATGTCATTCATTAGCCTCTGAAACGTTGATGGTGCGTTACGTAGTCCAAAAGGCATACGAAGAAACTCGTAGTGGCCGCTGGTTGTTGAAAAGGCTGTTTTGTGAACATCTTTAATGTCCATTTCTATCTGGTAGAAACCTTTAGCAAGGTCTAGGGTGGAGAATATTTTACAGCCCCCTAGCTTGTCCAATATCTCGTCTATATTTGGGATCGGGAATCGATCTTCGATTGTTTCTTGGTTTAGCTTACGGTAGTCTACAACAAGCCTCCACTTTTGCTTATTAGATTGGTCCATTTTCTTCTGAACGACCCACAAAGGACTATTATATGGGCTTTTTGAATGTCTTATAATACCTTGATGTAACATTTCACCAATTTGCTTGTTAACTTCGTCTTTGTGCATTTCGGGGTATTTGTATGTTTTTGAATAAATTGGAAGATCATTCTTTGTAATAATACTATGCTTAATTTTGCTTGTGAAACTTAGGTCTTGGCCTTCTTTATAAAAAATAGTTTTAAATTTCTGTATTAGCTTATTTACTAAGAATCTGGCCTGTGGGTTTATAAAGTTTATTGGAATTAAGTTATTAATGTCTAAATCTAATTGGTTTTCCTGTATAAAGAGATCTAAGCACACGTCATTGACTTTTAGTTTTTTGTTTTTGTAATCAATGACTGCATTCATGTCATTAAGGATATTACAACCAATTAGCCCGTCGAAGGCACTGTGAAAATTATACTCTAGAAATTCGCAAATATAACTTTCGGAAAACATGGGAAACGGCATAATTTATGTATTTTAATTTTGTTGCCCATAGCTATTACTTCTATGTCAATAGCTGTTTTCCACTTTGGGTGACATATGTTCTCATTAATCACGCTGAACTCTGCTCCAGTGTCGATGATAAACAAAAGTGTTCTCTTTTTACCCTTAATTTTTATATATGGTAATCGTCTTGATCCTCTATCCGAAAATTTACATTTACATCCATTGGCTCGAAGCTACGTCTGCTCTGCTCAGAGGTTTGCAAATTTAAATTATTTGTTGACACTCTATTCGAATTATTCGACTGATTTTGATACCCCTGCCTTCTATTGTTCATCTTAAATGTATTTTCTGATGCTCGATTCTCGTTTGGAACGGCATTGTTCTGTTGGTCCCTGTTTGCTTCCTCAAAACTATTTTGTGTAACAATTGGCTCGTTTACATTTCTATTATCGTTACTAAAATTTGTTCTGAAATTGGATTTATTATATTTATTATTCTTTCGAATAGGCCCGTACACTGTGTAGCTTTGATGCCTAGCCTCTTCAATGATTTTATAGGCATCGTCTACGGATTCTGGATTTCTAGCGAAAATCAAGGTTTTTGTAGGTTCGGGCAGGTTATCTTTAAAAACGTGAAGTGCGATTCGGTTCACTTCTGATGAAGTGTATGTATTATCGTTATGGATTAGTATCCGATTATGTACTCTATTAGAAATTTCATTAATTGTATTACAATATTCTTCTATGGTTGATTCGACTCGACATAATTTTAGCATATCCATTAAAAAATCGCTTGATTCTTTTTCACCAAAGTTTTTAAAAATAATCTGTTTTAACCTTTCCCAATCGGTTACATTGCCATGTCTATGAAGCACTGGCTTCAAAAACAAAATGTTTTTGGTAGTTCCGTCGAAAACTTGAAGAGTCGGAAGGACAAGTTCTATTTGTGTTATTAAATCTGACAGCTGATTGGTATCAGTACCGTCAAAATTTTGTATTAATTTTATGCAATTTATGGTTGAATTAAACGCGGCTAAGCTGTTTTCATTCATTTTAGTTTTGTTCAAGTTTTACAAATATTATCAGTTTGCACCTTTTGTTTTTCTTATATTAGCTTAATTAGCCGTGAAAGCTTTATAAAAAAAAATATGTATGCAATGACCTAAAATCTTATTTTCGTTGTATTAAGAGTTTTCCAGATTTGCTTTGGGTTTCTCCGATTGTGTTCCGATGGAAACTTTGTAGTTATGTTTTCTGCAGTTCTTTACGTTCGTCCACGTGTGTTGGACCATGTGTATTGAAGAGTTCCAGGCGGTAATTAGATAAGGAAAGCTTACTGTGGTTCCGATGGAAACTTTCCAGTTATATTTTCTGTATTTCTTTATGTTCGTCCACGTGTGTTGGACCATGTGTATCGAAGAGTTCCAGGCGGTAATTACATAAGAAGCGCTTACTGTGGTTTTTACTGTTGTCCGCTTTTAACGAATGGCTGGTTTTAATTTTTCTTGATCCTCGTCGCCAGTTAGCTGGAAGGTATAATAACGCCTTCCAAGCGCAGACTTCTGCGTCCGGATGGTTGATCTTCCAAATGCGTATGTGTTGATCACTGTCCTCACTACTTCTTTGTCGTCTGAAGGATGAATATAGAAGTCCTCGAGAAAACGCTTCAATCGACTTCTTTGTCGTATGAAATAAGTTTAATGAAAACGACTAAGGTTTCGATTTAAAGAGTTTTAATTGATGCGTGCGTATCGTTGTAAGTCATCTTATCAACTACTTCGCTTAAGCTTGGAGTCAAAAGCTTCAAGTTTAAGCTTATGTATGTAAAGAACTTATGCTAATAAGTGAGGGTATGTATGGGTATATATGACTAAATGTCTCTCATCACAAAGTTCCATAAAGCTAAAAAGGACAAGTCCGTGCCGTCGTCAAATGGGCCTATTGGGCTTCTGTCGTGTCTATCAACTTATCACATTACTGTGTGACCTTGACCCTAACAACAACAGCATTATCTGCAGTTACTCAGCACCCGTTATCGTTAGTTCTTTCTGGTAAGTTCCCTCTCTCCCAACCTAACGAAAAATGCTAACGGAGCGTTATGTGCAAATAAAGAGAAAGCTAAAAACGAACTAAGAAAACTAACGCATCCAAAGAAATCTCTGCTCAGTCTCTAAGCCGATATTAAAACAAATTTTGTTCACCCATTAGGTGACTACAATGTAAAGCACACCCACTGGGGATCTCGACTTAAAGAAAGACAACTATGCTGGATATAAACAAGACTTCTGCATGAATGTACTCATTTGTAGCATAACAGATCTGTACAGTAGTGTAGTGTTCTTAAAAATACTGCACTCATTCTGTAATGTGCAGTGTACTCTATAGGCCAATTGAAGATAGCACCACATTTTCAGTGTACTCACTTCGAGTGAGTACAGTATATGGTTGTACTCTTCGTGAGTGAGTACTAGATTTGTCCTTTTTTAAACACGCTTGTGTGTTGACTGTGTACAACTGTGCAGTTGAGTGATGATGATGATGACGTAGAAAAAATGATGATTTATATTCATATAAATAGCCAAAATGATGACACAGAAAAAATAATTAAACCTACACAAGACGTCGATAACATATTTTCAGATTATTCAGAATCCATTCAGAGCAATAACATTTTATCATATATTCAGGATGAACTTCAAACATATAAAAATGTAAATAAAGCGTATAGTAAAGATTTTGATATTCTGCAGTGGTGGTTAATTAATAAAGACCGTTTTCATCTGCTTTATCAAATTAGCTGCAAGATACTAGCAATTCCCGCGAGCAGAGCAGCATCTTAAAGGGCGTTTTCTGTTGGCAAAGATTTAATTAGCGAAAAATGGTCAAAAATTGCCACCACTGAAGACATGGTAAATAAAATAATGTTCATTAATTTCCATATTAATAACTTAAGTATAGATTCTTTAATAACATAAAATAATTATTATAATTAGTTTTAATTAAAATATTAATAATTTCTAAATTCTTTATTTTATAATAAATACATTTGAAACGAAAATACAAATCAATTTTTTAATCGTATTCTTTCAATGACATACAAAAATTTCACTCACTGTACAGTAAGTAAACTGCACACAAAAAACACTGTACCGTGCGTTGACTACTGCACACCAATTTTGCTGTACTCATCAACAGCTGTACAGCTATGGAATGAGAGAGAACACAGTCAATCAAAACAAACAATACTACCCTACTCACTCACACCCAAATATACTGTGCAGAAAAAAAGTTTTCCCACTTCTTGAACAAGTTATTCATTTGTCGTTTTGGATGCATTCATGCAGAAGTCTAATATAAACACCACGAAGCAAACTTGACTTTATTTCTCAGGGCAAGCCTTAACACCACAGATCCTAAGAAAGTAGCCTGACTTGATTGATTTTGCAAGTAGAGAATAAGTGGCTCACTAGCCACCGGATTCGTTCCTGAGATATGACCATTTAAAGAATGTTTTTATTGAACCCCTTAACGCCCAAACCAAAATAAGAATAGTTATTTACAGAAACTTTACAGTTCTTTAAATGGTCATATCTCAGGAACGAATAATCGTATTTAAAAAACTGAAAAAGAATTTTAAAGGTTAGGATGTGCACTTTGAGGTAAAATTGGTTCAAAAAAATGTATTATCGAATATATAGCTTGTTGAAATATGCCATTTTCACACTTTTAGGTTAGAATATCTCAAAAAAAAATTTCTGGAGCAATTTTGGCTTTTGGATTTGGATTAAGCGCGAAAAATTGCATAAGAAAAAGTGGGTCCAGTCCTGGTAACTCCTGGTACTTGTTGAGTCAAAGGACTGTCCAATTTTTATACCCTTGCAGAGGGTATTATAATTTTGGTCAAAAGTGTGCAACGCAGTGAAGGAGACGTCTCCGACCCTATAAAGTATATATATTCTTGATCAGGATCACCTCCTGAGTTGATATAGCCATGTCCGTCTGTCCGTCTGTCTGTCCGTCTGTCCGTCTGTCTGTTTCTACGCAAACTAGTCTCTCAGTTTTAAAGCTATCGAATTGAAACTTTGCACACACCCTTCTTTCCTTTGCACGCAGTATATAAGTCGGAACGGCCGGGATCGGCCGACTATATCCAATAGCTGCCATATAACTGATTGATCGGAAATGCCATAACTTTCGTGTTTGTAAAGTTAGGAAGTTGAGATTTTCTATGGGTTTTATATTTGGCCAATCAATCCGACTCACCAAATTTCATAAGGATCGGCCGACTATATCCTATAGCTGCCATATAACTGATTGATCGGAAATGCCATAACTTTCGTGTTTGTAAAGTTAGGAAGTTGAGATTTTCTATGGGTTTTATATTTGGCCAATCAATCCGACCTACCAAATTTCATAAGGATCGGCCGACTATATCCTATAGCTGCCATATAACTGATTGATCGGAAATGCCATAACTTTCGTGTTTGTAAAGTTAGGAAGTTGGGATTTTTTATGAGTATTAAGAATGCATTATATGAATAATTTTGGAGAATATAATTTACAGAGTATTCTGCAAGGGTATATCAACTTCGGCTCCGCCCAAAGTTAGCTTTCCTTTCTTGTTTGTGGTAGGCAACGGTCAAATGTTGTTATATTATATTATTTATATGTTCCATGAAGGAATACGTCTGTGTAGAACAGAGGGTTAACAATTTTAGAATGTGTATTTATGCAGTGTTATATACATTTTCGTCAAAAAACTTGATATAAGTAATTTTTTCATGTTTAAGCTGCTGTTTTAAAATATTTACACACAGATTCTTATTCATGATGGGTTTAGCTAACGTATTGTAGATTTAGGATTTTGTGAAGAAAAATGACTTTAAAAAAGATATCTCTTTACCAATTCTAACTCTTCCTTTTTCTATTCGCTTAATTTTTCAATTACTGCGAGGCAGTGCAAAACAGGGTGTTATATTGTTTTGAAGCGAATTTGCTCCTTAGACCGTTAAAGCGCTCGGTGCTACCACAGGTCGCTCGCTACAAGTGGTGAGATTTTTCCTTTTCTGATTTCCTGGACGGTTGCAATGTTCATTGTAATTAAGCCTGAAAGTAGCAACAGCATTTCTATCTTAAGAGGGTAGTGCCCATCCTGGATTTCTCGTCTGCGGCTCTGTTACCTTTTATGACCCTACGCCTGTGACTCAAATAAGGTAGATGCCGATGCTATTATGTGTAAATTTCAGCGAACGTGGTTCACAGTTTTGGAGTTAGACTATATGGAGTCGAGAGCCATTATCGCCGTTTATATAGACCTTTTAAGGCTAAAATTAGTAGGGCTCTCCTGTTGGCAAGTTTTTCTGGCTGAAAGGCACAACAGCGATCAAGTTCCTTCTCCCACTTGTCCATTTTTCTTGTTTAGATGCGAGATGATTTAGGGGGGATCCGGAGTCTTGCAGTTAATTCCTCTCTGAAGAAAATTTTGAAGCGGAAGGAGATGCAACTGCATCTGTACTCTATGTGTGTGGGACGCTGACTGTTCTGATAGCCAAGTTTCTCTCTTACTATTCTCTATGTGCAAAGTCGTTCGCCTGTTATAGGCCGAGTACCCTTACAGAAGTAACGGTCGGATCAGCGCGATACACATCTACCGTACTATTACTTGGGATATGTCCAGCTAGCCTGAAAGCCTTTTGGCAGTTATAATAAGCTGTAGTTGCATTCTGCACCTGCACTTTTTTAGTGAATAAACCACATTGCTGACTGTCTAGTCTGATAAAAATCTGAGGCTGTCAGTCATACGGTCACAGGGGGTCTGCCGTGAAGGCTATTGCGACATCATTCGCTTTGGCAATAATGTCGCCCGCTGGTCTGGACAAGATCTTTTATAAACTTGTGGGGGTTCACATCGTCGTGACTTTCGTCACGTAAACCATGCTCACAGCTGAAAATCTAGAATCTCTAATAGGGATACAATGTCTTCTGATATCTACCTCATCCTCGGCTAGGTGAAGTTGAAGATCAGGCGAAGTTGTGGAGGCTTGCTTAAAGGATTGTCAGAGACATTTTGACGTCAACTTTTCATCACGGTACATTTTCCTCTGTTCGTTGTCCCCTTTTTCAAAAGAAGGGGACAGTTCAAAACATAACATTTTGTTAGCACCATCAAAATATCTTTTTCAAAAGACAAAACACTGAAAGCGGAACACTGAAAACACTGAATTCACACATCAATAGAAGCTTTAACGACACCTATGTAAAAACCAATGAAGTTTGGCAACTCACAATTGCAAAAAAGCGTCTCTGATCGTAGCATTGATGATTTTCTGACGCTTTGCTTATCCCCGTAGATAGCTGATGTGTCTGAGGTGACGTGCAGACGAAACTAGTATCATAGTCGGGTTCTGTGACTGTGACTGCAAGTGTGATGAAAGTTAAGTGGATGCTGTTCGATGTTTTTGTTCATACAACTCTTTGTTTGAAAATAATTAAGTTTAGATTGCAAGACCTAGGCACGTCATCTGCGTAGATACCGACGCGCATGCACTAACTATATCATAACGTGTCTTTTGAAAATTCGGAACAAACTAGATAGATTTGATTGATTTTTAAAAATTATACGTATGTATGGCTTTTTCTTGCCCAATATAATGTGTTTATACCATTTTAAGTAAGTATTCCCGCAGGTTACCCAGTAAGTAATTCCTGTGTTCCGTGTTCCGTGGTACTATCCGTCAACTTCCAATAAATCACCTTGGTTTAGCAAAGAGTTGACACACTTAAGAAATGTAAAGTCCAGACTTTTTAGGAAATATAAAAATACCGGTTCTCAATCTGTTTTTACTAGATATTTAAGTGCTCAGTCAAGATTTACCGTGCTTAATGCTCAGTGTTATAATAGTTACTTAAACCGTTGTAAGGTCCAGTTCTCTCAGGACCCGAAACAGTTTTATAATTTTGTTAACACCAAGCGTAAATCTAATACTTTTCCTTCCTCGCTGTCGTTCGAAAACATGACGGCAACCACAGATCAAGCAATAGCCGATTTATTTGCCCAATTTTTCAAACGACTTACTCTACTTTAGATTATTCATCACAGCCTTATTCTTACACCATGTCCAAGTCAAACCTCATATTCTGTCCCACTTTAACAGAAAGCTCTCTTCTTTTCGATCTTCTTCGTATTAAGCCTGTTTATTCGCCAGGGCCCGATGGTATTCCTGGGTGCGTGCTTAGGTATTGCGCTAAGGCCCTGTGCAAACCTCTTCATAAGTTGTTTACCTTATCTCTAGAAACCTCCCAATTCCCAAATATTTGGAAGGAATCATTTGTTATTCCTCTTTTCAAAAAAGGCAACAAGTTAGAAGCCAGTAACTACAGAGGTATTTCTAAATTGTCATCTATTCCAAAGCTTTTTGAAAAAATTATTACTCCTCATTTGCAGCACCTTTGCAGATCAATCATTTCTCCGTGTCAACACGGATTTATTAAACGTAGATCCACAATCACAAACCTTCTAGAGCTCACTACATTTGTGATAAAAGGCTTCATTTACACTAACTTTAGTAAAGCATTTGACTCTGTAAATCACTTACTTCTTATTAAATAACTTGACCTTTTAGGTTTTCCAGTTGATCTGCTTAAATGGATTTCAAGTTATCTGAATGGCAGGTCACAAAGGGTCCTTTTTAAAAATTCATTTTCTGAAATTCTCCGTGTTACCTCCGGTGTCCCAAAAGGGAGCCATCTGGGTCCGTTACTTTTTACATTATTTATTAACGATCTTTCCTCAATTATAAGTCATTCTCGCGTACTTATGTACGCAGATGATGTTAAGTTGTGCCTGCAGTATAAGGACATTTCCTGCCATTTAGACTTGCAATCCGATCTAGATAATTTTCAAAACTGGTGCCAAGATAATTTACTAAATTTAAACGGTTCCAAGTGCAAGCTGACTTTTTATCGGGCCAATCCGATATACGCGACTTACACGTTAAGTGGCAGCTCTTTGGATAGAATAACTCTTGTAAACGATCTTGGCGTTCTCTTGGACCCTAAACTAAAATTTTCTAATCACATTTCGTCCATGGTTAATAAAGCCAGAGGAGTGCTTGGATTTATTAAAAGGTGGTCAAAAGAATTCGATGATCCTTAGTTGACTAAAACTTTATTTATTTCTCTAGTCCGTCCGATTCTGGAGTATGGGTCTCCCGTCTGGAGTCCACAATACGGAATACATATTGGTCGTATTGAATCTGTACAAAAAAACTTCCTTCTTTTTGCTTTACGGCGCCTAAACTGGGATGCAAATCTTATCTTAATTCGGCTAAACTTTTCTGTGCCAAGTAGATTAACTAGAAATTATATTCCCCTAATTGTAAATCATTGTAGATCTAACTATGCCTTGCATGAGCCTTTCAGAGTATTATGTTGTGACTATAATAGACTTTTTCCTGTAATATCAAATCTTGACTCTCTGCCGCTCCTAAAACAATTAATACTTGCTTCATTGGCACAAGATTGATCTAACTATTACTTTTTTCCCCGGACCTTTACCTTTATTTTCCTATCTAGCGTCTATCTTATCGCGAATCGTGCCGTATGATACACGGCTGCGCCCCACGGTCGGTTGGGCGGGTAAGTGGGCCGTGGGACTCCGCGCGAAAATAAAAAAAAAGTAATTAATAATCCAAGTGGCTTTGCTGATTATTACCTATCCTCCTTTTAGCATTCCATTGAGCCGGGATCATGTAGTTCAGTTGCCAACCCAGAAAAGATTCGGTGTCAGAGCTTCCGAATTTAAAGATTTCAACGCAGTAAAAGTCAACGTCATTAAGTTTGACGTGTAGATTTTGTAGAACGTACCATGCGTTCCCAGGAGCCGCCTATGTGAAGCAAACCTGGAGGCACGAAGGATAATCACCAAAAACTTTATAATACCTACGTTGATATGAGATCGACCTCTTGCGCCGAAATGGTTAAATGCTCTACTGAAATGACACGTGTTACTAATGGACAGCTAGGATACCTGTAGTCGTACTGACAGCATAGTGGCACAAAGGCTACTGCATTCTCAGCGTATTAATCGCACAGGGTACTAAAGCTGGGGTCAAAAGCTTTCCAGGGACGATTTCTAGCGGCGATCGTTTAAGGGGTTATCCGGGTTTTGAAGCACAAAAAAGGCCTATTTTCTTTAATTTTTTTTAAAAGATCTTACGACAATTTACAAATTTCATTTATTCTACATTAATGTGTAAGGTTTGAACAACATTGTGTAAAAATTTGAACAAAAAATATGAAAAAATGAGCCGTTGAGGCAGGCTTGAACTTGACCACACCAAAAATCATGTACTTGCGGTAGGCATAATATCTCCGTCAATTTTTATCTGAAATAAACAAAAAAGTTTTTCTGATAGTGTTGTGGCTTGTTTTTGAACTGAATTTTTTATTAATGAGATATCTTTTCAGGTTCGGAAAGAGATAATAGACCGAGGGAGCCAAATCGGGTGAATAAGGTGGATGACGAAGCAATTGGAGCCCAAAGTCACTTATTTTAGCCGTGGTTGCAAATACAACATTTTTTTCGCTTCATGTGAAGCCGTGTTGCAGTTTTTCCTTTTTCGAGGTAGTCCACGAAGAGTATGCCATGACATAACCTTTCCGACCCATCGAGCCTCCCTCGGCCGCTTCGGAGCACTCGTGCCAGCTTTGGTCCATTGCCGGGCACTCATTCTGTTCTCTGGTGTGTAATAGTGGATCCAGGTTTCATCAACAGTTACCAATCGACGCCAAAAGTCCGCCGGATTCCGCACCAGTAAGTCCAAACACTCTTTCGAACTGCTCTCGAGTTCGAGTTTTTGGTCCGGAGTGAGCATCCGCGGCACCCAGCGGCAAGAAAATTTTTGCATATGCAGAATCTCGCTCAAAATATGGCGTGTGCGCTCAGTACTGATCTTTGTGGCATCTGCTAGCTCGCGCACTTTCACTTTGCGATCAGCCAATACCATTTCATGTATTGTTTTAACATTGTCCTCTGTAGCCGCATCGGAAGGCCTGCCGCTGCGGACTTCATCGGTAGTGGAGTTGCGGCCACCACGAAACTCTCGAAACCAATATTTCAGCCAAACACGTCAACAACAATCAGCTGCCAAAACAAAACTAAGGACAGTATCGCAGTGAAATTAACTCGTAATGTCCATGCTTAGTCGAGAAAGCTGTTAGTGGTATCAAATTTTCATCCATTTGTATTTGGTAAAAACCCTTTTCTAAGTCTACGGTTGTGAAGTATTACTTCGTCCATGACGGGTATTGCGAATTTATTATCTACAGTAATCTCATTGAGACTCCGACAGTCAGCAACTAGACAAAATGTTTTCTTTCCGAAGGCATTTCCCTATTTCGGGACAATCCATATTGGTGTACAATATAGTGATTTGGATTTTATTATAGTCCTTTAAGGGGTTATCCGGGTCTTGAAGCACGAAAAAAACCTATTTTCGTGATTTTTTTAAAAAGATCTTACGACAATTTCACAAATTTCATTTATTGTGTAAAAATTTGAACCAAAAAATTGAAAAATTGAGCCGTTGAGGCAGGCTTGAACTTGACCTACCTTGCGGTAGGCAAAATATCTCCGTCAATTTTTATCTGAAATCAAAAAACCAAAGTTTTTCTGATAGTATATGTGTCTGGCTTGTCATTTACGAGCCATTTTTTTTTAAATTAAAAATTGAATTTTTTGTAGAGCTTTTCATAAAAAGTGTAATTTTTTACGTAAATGTTGGTCTTATTTTGGCTTATAACTCATTTTGTAATTGAAAATAAATAAAATTCCTTCGTTAAGCCTAGTATCCTGATCGACGAAAACCGTACGCCAGTCATGAGAGAGAGCGAGAGGCAAACAGCTGGCGTTCACTTTTCGTCGGGCCTTTTTTTCACGTCGGTCTCCTGATCGACGAAAAAAATACCAGAAAATTCTATAGCGTTGCCAGTCTGCGGAAATTAACTTTGGGTGAACCCTAGCGGAAAAGATTAAAAAATTTAATCTTTCGGCGTGCGCTTCTCACTGAACATTATAAGAAATGGAGGGAAAAACTCAAAAAACTCACAAAAGTCGATTGCAGGTGTTTACATGTGGGGACAAAATAACATTAATACTATCTGGGGTGCCTCTTGTCAGAGCAAAATGTTTTTTATGTCCAGAATGTACGAAAAAACACAATAAAAGTGCAGCTATGAACTTTAAATTAGCAAATAATTATCAGTAAACTAAAAAAAACAACTGTTAAATTTAAGTTGTATTGTTTTTTAATTTCTTTGTACAGCGGCAGACTTGTCTTGCCAAGTCTTTCCCGCAAATACGATATTTGAATTTTAACTGCTTGTCAACAAACCCAGCTGATTGACAGTACGACCGTAGCACGCTTAACTCTGATGAACTCTCAAACTTTTGGTCACACTGGAAAGATTAAAGTTTTTACGCTAGCGTAATCGTTTGTCGATCTGGATACTAGGCTTTAAGGACAAGAAAAACATGTCTAAAAGAAGTGTTTTTTTTTTTTTTTTTAATTTTCCTTTTATTTATTGAATCTTCTCTTAATTTTGAGACTTACAATAAGTTTACGAATCTTAACATTAAAATTTAACTAACACTGTAATAAGACTGCATTCTGGTTGCGCGTGCCTCAAGTCGGTCGCTGGGTGGGTAAGTCATAGCGACGAAGGCGTGATTGGTTGATCAACTTTGTAAGACCTCTCGCCAGGTGGTTAGGGTGCAACGATAGCTTGGTAAAGTACTTTTCCTTCTGTTCTGCTATCACTTCATTGACTGGTAGAAAGTTTAAGTCGCGATGTATGTTTTCGTTGCGAACGTACCACGGTGCCCCGGTGATTGTTTTCAAGATCTTCGACTGAGCTCGCTGGACTATGTCAATATTGCTATTGCTGGCATTCCCCCATAACTGAGAGCCGTATATCCATATAGATTTTAGTACCGAGTTATACAGCAGGACTTTATATTCAAAACTAAGGGGAGACCGAGCGTTGATAAGCCAATGAAGGCTACTGGCTTTTAGCTTTAGGTGTGTTCTTTTGGCTTCAATGTGCCGGCGCCATGTGAGTCTTCTGTCGAGGTGTACTCCTAGATATGTCACTTCGTTTGCTTGCGGGAGTAGAGTATGGTTTAACATGAGCGGCGGGCAGTGCTAACGTGCTTGCATTTTTGTTCGTTCACTTTAATTCGCCAATCTGATAGCCACTTTTCAACATCGACCAGATGAAGAGCTAGCTGCGCAGTTGCTTGCATCGGGCATTTTGAGCAGCTGAGAATGGCTGCATCATCAGCAAACGTAGATGTTGTTAGTCGTGTGCTTGTTGGTAGAGGACATATAATGTTGGCCCAAGCACGCTTCGTTGAGGAACTCCAGCTCCAATAGTGAAATCGTCAGTTATAGCAGTGTTGCATCTCACAGCCAATTTTCTGTCGTAGAGGTAAGACTCTAAAAGCTTTTGGGTGTTGTAGGGGAGCATTGTCTTGATCTTGTACATTAGACCTTCTAGCCAAACTCTATCAAATGCTTGAGAGACGTCTAAAAATATGGCAGTACAGTACTCTCGTTTTTCGAACGCGTTCCGAATTTCTGATGTTATCCGGTTGACCTGCTCAATTGTTCCGTGCTTTTCACGAAACCCAAATTGATGTGACGGAATTCCTTCCTGGATTCTTAGGTATGTGTTTATCCGAGTCAATACGCATTTTTCAAAGAGTTTAGATGAGAATAGGCTTATAGGTCTATACGACGTGGGAATTGTGTGGTCTTTTCCCGGCTTTGCTATCATTATTATAATCGACTTTTTCCATCTGGAAACTGGAAAGTGGCCAAGTTTTGCGATGGCATTAAAAAGCTGGGTGATAGTGCAAACGGCGCAATATGGGAGCTCAATGATCATTTTGGGAGTTATGAGGTCGGATTCAGCTGATTTTTGATAATGTTACCGATTTCGTTTGGGTGAAACTCAATTGGCTTATGTTGAAGCTGAGGCTCATATGGTAAAGTCGGCAAGGTGAACGCACTAGTGGCAGGATTTGGTTGGAAGACATTTTTAAGGTGGTTGGCAAATGTGCTGGCTCTGTCTGCATCGCTGCGCGCCCAGCCGCCTGTGGGATTTCTAATAGGCATCACGGTTACTTTCGGTGAGCTTAGAGTAGGGTGAGCTCTCCATAGTGAGTGTTTTGTACTAGATGTTGACAATTGCTTCTTCTTGCTGTAAAGCTTTTGTGAGTTGACGTGAGGCATATTTTAAGCTTTGCCTAGCAGATGGCGATCTGTGGAGTTGCCACTCTCGACGTAAGCGTCGCTTTTCGAGGACGAGCTCTTCTATTTGTAGATTTGTCTTCTTTTGGTTGCTTTGCGTACTTGTAGTTTGGGGTGTTGAAACTCGAGCTGCAGAGACGAGTACAGACTCCAGTGTATTAACAAATCTGTCTACGTTGGCTGCATCGTTGAGATGAGGACTTAGCTCAATGAGTGAGCTAATGTATTTCTTGTACTTAACCCAATTGGTTTTCTGTGATGTCAATTTAAACGATTGCTCCAATGCGCCTGGATGTCGGAGTAGATTAAACAGGACAGGCGAGTGATCAGATGAAAGATCCGACAGGCATATGGCGCTTATCAGATTTTTAGGAATGTTTTTGGTATTTGCAAAGTCTATTAGATCGGGTAGTTTCCTTGGGTCTGCCGGCCAGTATGTTGGTCTGCCAGGAGAAACATAGTCCAGCTTGTTCTTGGCTTTTATAACTGCATTATAGAGCTGTTTTCCTTTTGGAGTCACGAGACGTGATCCCCAGTGTGTGTGCTTGGCGTTGTAGTCCCCTGCGGCTATGAAGTGGTCTCCTAGTGAGTTGAAAAACTGCATAAACTCATCTTCGGCTATAGTGAAGCCAGGGGGGCAGTATACGGCGGCTAGTGTAAGTTGGTTGCCAGTATTTATTTGTATATTTATAGATGTGGTCTGTAGGTATTTTTTAGCAAATTTGTTATGATAGTGGTGCTTAATACGTCTTCTGATTAGAATTCCAGTCCCACCATGTGCTTTACCATCTGGATGATTTGTTTCGTAGAATGAATAACCTCGTAGTTGAAAATTGTATTTGTTTGTAAGGTGTGTTTCTGAAAGCAGCATTACATCGATATGGTTGTCGAGTAGGAATTGAGCTAACTCAAGTTTATGCTGTGAGACGCCGTTAGCGTTCCACGTAGATATCCTTAGGGAAGTCATTATTTGGATTGTTGTGAAACCAGCATTTGAATCAATAGATTTTGGTTTCGCATTAAATCTTGCATAGTTGTGCGCATAAACGACATAAACTCCGTAAGGCTTTGCTGCAGGCTTTTTGACTCTTCAAAGTTGCTTTTTGACTGCTCCGGGAGTTGTTGCTGCTGAGCCGTGTTCGGTTCTTGGTATGCTGATTGCAGAAATGAACTTTTTGAGACAGGGTTTGCCAGTCCTGATTTTATCACATTTTTATCAGAGTTTAAGGGTCCTAGTGAGGATCTGGCTGCAGTCGAGAAGAAGACTTCAGGGTTTGATCTGGAAGCCTTGCTACTTTTTAGCTGATACGTGTAAAAGTTAAAAGAAGTGTTCAAAAGCAGAAGTCGATCGGTGCAATAGTTTTTGAGAAAACGTGACTACCGACTTCAAAAAAGTGGTTTTGAGAAAAAGTGTTTAAAGTGCCGCATCGAAACTCTCGAAACCAATAATTCAGCCAAACACGTCAACAACAATCAGCTGCCAAAACAAAACTAAGGACAGTATCGCAGTGAAATTTGGTATGCTTGCACCGTAAGGAACCATAACCTTCTTTGCAGTAGTAGTGCATTCTGGCGGTCATGGAGGTTACTTTTCACCCCACCTAGTAGACCAGGCAATGCTTGATAAGCAAATCTTCTAGGAGACTGTTCATACATCTCTGAAAAGTTGGTGGTGCGTTCTTCAAGCCGAATGGCATTCATAACTCGTAATGTCCATGCTTAGTCGAGTAAGCTGTTAGTGGTATCGAATTTTCATCCATTTGTATTTGGTAAAAACCCTTTTCTAAGTCTACGGTTGTGAAGTATTATTTCGTCCATGACGGGTATTGCGAATTTATTATCTACAGTAATCTCATTGAGACTCCGACAGTCAGCAACTAGACAAAATGTTTTCTTTCCGAAGGCATTTCCCTATTTCGGGACAATCCATATTGGTGTACAATATGGTGATTTGGATTTTATTATAGTCTCTTAAGGGGTTATCCGGGTCTTGAAGCACGAAAAAAGCCTATTTTCGTGATTTTTTTAAAAAGATCTTACGACAATTTCACAAATTTCATTTATTGTGTAAAAATTTGAACCAAAAAATTGAAAAATTGAGCCGTTGAGGCAGGCTTGAACTTGACCACATAAAAAATTGTGTCCTTGCGGTAGGCAAAATATCTCCGTCAATTTTTATCTGAAATCAAAAAACCAAAGTTTTTCTGATAGTATATGTGTCTGGCTTGTCATTTACGAGCCATTTTTTTTTAAATTAAAAATTGAATTTTTTGTAGAGCTTTTCATAAAAAGTGTAATTTTTTACGTAAATGTTGGTCTTATTTTGGCTTATAACTCATTTTGTAATTGAAAATAAATAAAATTCCTTCGTTAAGCCTAGTATCCTGATCGACGAAAACCGTACGCCAGTCATGAGAGAGAGCGAGAGGCAAACAGCTGGCGTTCACTTTTCGTCGGGCCTTTTTTCACGTCGGTCTCCTGATCGACGAAAAAAATACCAGAAAATTCTATAGCGTTGCCAGTCTGCGGAAATTAACTTTGGGTGAACCCTAGCGGAAAAGATTAAAAAATTTAATCTTTCGGCGTGCGCTTCTCACTGAACATTATAAGAAATGGAGGGAAAAACTCAAAAAACTCACAAAAGTCGATTGCAGGTGTTTACATGTGGGGACAAAATAACATTAATACTATCTGGGGTGCCTCTTGTCAGAGCAAAATGTTTTTTATGTCCAGAATGTACGAAAAAACACAATAAAAGTGCAGCTATGAACTTTAAATTAGCAAATAATTATCAGTAAACTAAAAAAAACAACTGTTAAATTTAAATTGTATTGTTTTTTAATTTCTTTGTACAGCGGCAGACTTGTCTTGCCAAGGTGTTTGATAATATCATTTAAAGGCTCTTTCCCGCAAATACGATATTTGAATTTTAACTGCTTGTCAACAAACCCAGCTGATTGACAGTACGACCGTAGCACGCTTAACTCTGATGAACTCTCAAACTTTTGGTCACACTGGAAAGATTAAAGTTTTTACGCTAGCGTAATCGTTTGTCGATCTGGATACTAGGCTTTAAGGACAAGAAAAACATGTCTAAAAGAAGTGTTTTTTTTTTTTTTTTAAATTTTCTTTTTATTTATTGAATCTTCTCTTAATTTTGAGACTTACAATAAGTTTACGAATCTTAACATTAAAATTTAACTAACACTGTAATAAGACTGCATTCTGGTTGCGCGTGCCTCAAGTCGGTCGCTGGGTGGGTAAGTCATAGCGACGAAGGCGTGATTGGTTGATCAACTTTGTAAGACCTCTCGCCAGGTGGTTAGGGTGCAACGATAGCTTGGTAAAGTACTTTTCCTTCTGTTCTGCTATCACTTCATTGACTGGTAGAAAGTTTAAGTCGCGATGTATGTTTTCGTTGCGAACGTACCACGGTGCCCCGGTGATTGTTCTCAAGATCTTCGACTGAGCTCGCTGGACTATGTCAATATTGCTATTGCTGGCATTCCCCCATAACTGAGAGCCGTATATCCATATAGATTTTAGTACCGAGTTATACAGCAGGACTTTATATTCAAAACTAAGGGGAGACCGAGCGTTGATAAGCCAATGAAGGCTACTGGCTTTTAGCTTTAGGTGTGTTCTTTTGGCTTCAATGTGCCGGCGCCATGTGAGTCTTCTGTCGAGGTGTACTCCTAGATATGTCACTTCGTTTGCTTGCGGGAGTAGAGTATGGTTTAACATGAGCGGCGGGCAGTGCTAACGTGCTTGCATTTTTGTTCGTTCACTTTAATTCGCCAATCTGATAGCCACTTTTCAACATCGACCAGATGAAGAGCTAGCTGCGCAGTTGCTTGCATCGGGCATTTTGAGCAGCTGAGAATGGCTGCATCATCAGCAAACGTAGATGTTGTTAGTCGTGTGCTTGTTGGTAGAGGACATATAATGTTGGCCCAAGCACGCTTCGTTGAGGAACTCCAGCTCCAATAGTGAAATCGTCAGTTATAGCAGTGTTGCATCTCACAGCCAATTTTCTGTCGTAGAGGTAAGACTCTAAAAGCTTTTGGGTGTTGTAGGGGAGCATTGTCTTGATCTTGTACATTAGACCTTCTAGCCAAACTCTATCAAATGCTTGAGAGACGTCTAAAAATATGGCAGTACAGTACTCTCGTTTTTCGAACGCGTTCCGAATTTCTGATGTTATCCGGTTGACCTGCTCAATTGTTCCGTGCTTTTCACGAAACCCAAATTGATGTGACGGAATTCCTTCCTGGATTCTTAGGTATGTGTTTATCCGAGTCAATACGCATTTTTCAAAGAGTTTAGATGAGAATAGGCTTATAGGTCTATACGACGTGGGAATTGTGTGGTCTTTTCCCGGCTTTGCTATCATTATTATAATCGACTTTTTCCATCTGGAAACTGGAAAGTGGCCAAGTTTTGCGATGGCATTAAAAAGCTGGGTGATAGTGCAAACGGCGCAATATGGGAGCTCAATGATCATTTTGGGAGTTATGAGGTCGGATTCAGCTGATTTTTGATAATGTTACCGATTTCGTTTGGGTGAAACTCAATTGGCTTATGTTGAAGCTGAGGCTCATATGGTAAAGTCGGCAAGGTGAACGCACTAGTGGCAGGATTTGGTTGGAAGACATTTTTAAGGTGGTTGGCAAATGTGCTGGCTCTGTCTGCATCGCTGCGCGCCCAGCCGCCTGTGGGATTTCTAATAGGCATCACGGTTACTTTCGGTGAGCTTAGAGTAGGGTGAGCTCTCCATAGTGAGTGTTTTGTACTAGATGTTGACAATTGCTTCTTCTTGCTGTAAAGCTTTTGTGAGTTGACGTGAGGCATATTTTAAGCTTTGCCTAGCAGATGGCGATCTGTGGAGTTGCCACTCTCGACGTAAGCGTCGCTTTTCGAGGACGAGCTCTTCTATTTGTAGATTTGTCTTCTTTTGGTTGCTTTGCGTACTTGTAGTTTGGGGTGTTGAAACTCGAGCTGCAGAGACGAGTACAGACTCCAGTGTATTAACAAATCTGTCTACGTTGGCTGCATCGTTGAGATGAGGACTTAGCTCAATGTGTGAGCTAATGTATTTCTTGTACTTAAACCAATTGGTTTTCTGTGATGTCAATTTAAACGATTGCTCCAATGCGCCTGGATGTCGGAGTAGATTAAACAGGACAGGCGAGTGATCAGATGAAAGATCCGACAGGCATATGGCGCTTATCAGATTTTTAGGAATGTTTTTGGTATTTGCAAAGTCTATTAGATCGGGTAGTTTCCTTGGGTCTGCCGGCCAGTATGTTGGTCTGCCAGGAGAAACATAGTCCAGCTTGTTCTTGGCTTTTATAACTGCATTATAGAGCTGTTTTCCTTTTGGAGTCACGAGACGTGATCCCCAGTGTGTGTGCTTGGCGTTGTAGTCCCATGCGGCTATGAAGTGGTCTCCTAGTGAGTTGAAAAACTGCATAAACTCATCTTCGGCTATAGTGAAGCCAGGGGGGCAGTATACGGCGGCTAGTGTAAGTTGGTTGCCAGTATTTATTTGTATAGTTATAGATGTGGTATGTAGGTATTTTTTAGCAAATTTGTTATGATAGTGGTGCTTAATACGTCTTCTGATTAGAATTCCAGTCCCACCATGTGCTTTACCATCTGGATGATTTGTTTCGTAGAATGAATAACCTCGTAGTTGAAAATTGTATTTGTTTGTAAGGTGTGTTTCTGAAAGCAGCATTACATCGATATGGTTGTCGAGTAGGAATTGAGCTAACTCAAGTTTATGCTGTGAGACGCCGTTAGCGTTCCACGTAGATATCCTTAGGGAAGTCATTATTTGGATTGTTGTGAAACCAGCATTTGAATCAATAGATTTTGGTTTCGCATTAAATCTTGCATAGTTGTGCGCATAAACGACATAAACTCCGTAAGGCTTTGCTGCAGGCTTTTTGACTCTTCAAAGTTGCTTTTTGACTGCTCCGGGAGTTGTTGCTGCTGAGCCGTGTTCGGTTCTTGGTATGCTGATTGCAGAAATGAACTTTTTGAGACAGGGTTTGCCAGTCCTGATTTTATCACATTTTTATCAGAGTTTAAGGGTCCTAGTGAGGATCTGGCTGCAGTCGAGAAGAAGACTTCAGGGTTTGATCTGGAAGCCTTGCTACTTTTTAGCTGATACGTGTAAAAGTTAAAAGAAGTGTTCAAAAGCAGAAGTCGATCGGTGCAATAGTTTTTGAGAAAACGTGACTACCGACTTCAAAAAAGTGGTTTTGAGAAAAACGCGTTTAAAGTGCCGCATCTGCTCGACGCCAGGTCCCGAATTGCCTGTTGTGACTCATTCGTACGCTGGGCTTTAAATTTCTTCCTAAAGTTTTGCTTCGATCGACTTGAAATTTTCGGATAACATTTCTGATTCTTTGTACTTTATATAAAAAAGTTTGAAAAAATTTAATTTAATTTTTTGAAGTGTCAAGACCCGGATAACCCCTTAATGGAGAAAATAAAATCGCTATCCTTTGTTTTTGAAGGATCGCAATAATCTCTTTGTTCGTCGACTTTGATTTAAAATCGTCATAATCATACTTCACTTTGAACGTTAACCACTTAAGGTCACAATTTGTGATCTGTAATCAATGATGCCATTACATGCTGCTAAGTCATCTCTACCTATCAACATATCGTAATTTTCTGAGAAAGTTTACTTCTTAGCAAATTTTATTGCTTCTTTTAATTGAATTGATCTTTTAATAGAGTTAATAATCATTATTCTGAAGAACGAATTTCTACTATTGTCCACTAGAGCTGCCTTTTTGTGTTCTTATGGGTTGATTTGGGCTTTTGAATACACCGTATGGTTGTTGCTGATTATTATATGATTGGTTTTTAGACCTGCCCTGTTGCGGATAATTCATTGAATTTTTGGCCATGAAAATCTGCAAAAGCTCCTGATATTGTTGCTGATACTCAGCATTTGACTGATTTTACTGCCAATTATTTTGATATTTTGAATTATTTGAAGTACTTGGGTTATTTCCCTGATTATAATACTCAGATTTCTTTGGATAATACCACTTTTCTTTTGAATTTTTATTTTTGGAAAAGGTACTTTCGTAACAACCTTCTTTTTGTCTTAATTTAGGGACCTTGGCAATAACGTGTCTGGCTAATATCATGAACAACCTGTCAGGCAGTTTACACATAATTACATCTTTGACAGTGTTATTCATAGCATTAGTGTCTTATATTCCAAGATTAAAGTTGCGCCGAGTTCGTACCATGTTGTGGCTGCTGACAGTTGTGAAGCCCTTTGTGACTGGTTTTTTGTTGTGCTTGCAGATTTTTTTTTAATAGCTCTTATATACAAGAGAGTTTTATGTAACTTTTGTTTTCACTGCACTTCACTTGTTTTTTTTTAACAGTTTTTTATGATCTGTAGCGATTAGTCTGCGATAGAGGGATAGAAATTGTACATTTATTTTCACGGTTTCAGGTTACGTACTCGAGTTTATAAGTGTATAAGTACATGTGATTCTTTTGTTGATATGACTTTGTTAGGTGATTATTACTCGAGTTTTTAAAATATTTGCTGAAATTTCATTAGCGAAATATTTTACACGATTATTAGGATTCAATTAAATCCTTTAACGATCACTTATCCTAAATTAAATATTTTCCTTCAATTTTGCTTAAAGAAATAGGTCTTTTATTTGAAATAGAATTCGGTAAGCCGAAGTTTATATACCCATGCAGTTATTACAAAACAACTACATTTCGATTTCTATGCCTATATTACTAAAAACAATAAAGCTAAGTCGATTTTGAATTTGAATTTTGACAAAACTAAAAGCGTAAATCTGATATAGTTAACTATTACTATATCTCAAAGGAATATTTTGATAAACAGAAAAACAGCAAACAACATTTTTTTTTTAATTCTTTGATTTTTCTACGGGATCTATCTGATATAGATGTTCGATTCTAATTTAATTAAAACCGTAATTCCATAGTAGTTAAATATTACCAAATCCAAGAACAAAAGAAATCAAACGGATATAGTCACCTGATCCGGCTTTATACACCTGTAATGGAAAGACAATTGGGAAAATTTTAAGCAGATAGCTAAATTTAGGGACTAGTTTGCGTAGAAACGGAAGGACAGACAGGGTTGGAAATGTCTCATTTACTGCGTTGCAAACTTTTTATTGAAATCATAATACCCCCTGCAAGGGTATAAAAACATGTGAATATTTCTTAATAATACACAAATGTCACTTATTTCACAATTGAATTTTAGTCGCAGCCCGTGTCTGATCCGTGCAAGTGTTAAGAAGAATCTCCATTTTATTGAAGGAGGAGGTAATCCATCAAACCTCGCCTTTTTAGAGCTTAAATTGTGTGTGGGAAGCTTTGTGAGCTTTCGAGAACAAATACAAGTTCTTTGTGGAAGATTGGACTTTGCATTATTGAAATTTAAAGAAGTCACCAGTTTTGGGCTGTTGGAAACAAGGGTGAAGTGTTTGTGTTATTGATGATTAATTATATCCGTTGGTTCCAGCAGGGTTTGGATTACATTTGTTTATGTCTAACTCGTTGGTTTTGAAAGGGAAGATGGTTACAATAAGTTTTGGATCTTGGGACCGGTCAATTGGTTAGGGTCTAATTGTTTACATTTGGTGTCTGGGGTGTTAGGTTCTCGGACCGAGTGTGGATGTTTTAGGCTAAGTGTGCGTTGGATTAACATAAGAGGGGATCTGAATTTGTTGCTATGTACATGATCCTTCGCCATATAATTCCTTTTTTTTCTGTTTATCTCTTAAATTTTTTTTCTTTTCAGATATTTTATAGGGAGATGAAACCGGTCACCAGACGGTGGACTCCTGGCCAAAAGACTTTCTAGAGCGTATTATTCAAAATATCAACTGTGTTGATAGTTGCCAGTAAAGGACATCGGCTGGTTGACTCCTATTGACTTTTTCCCGTTTTTATTTTTGATCCTTAAGTCGCGGTGTATGTCAGGGGTTACGAACACACATTTAAGTATTCAACCGACATGAGGAACCAATACACCTAAGGGGTGGCCCGTCTGGCGTTTGCTTTTTGAACTATCGATAATTTTGACTTTGACATTTCAAATGCCATTGTCAATGTGTCAGATATTTAGTAGAAGGTTTGCGGTTTACAAAATGGTTAAGTTTACGCTCGAAGAAAATTGGGAAATATTGAAAACTTTCTTCCAAAGTGGAGAGTCTTCAACGTGCTCGTAAAGTTCGGTCGGTCGAAAATATAGCTGCGGTGGCCGAAAGTGTCAATGACAATCCGTCGACGTCAACTCGGCACCGTGCTCAAGAGACATTTCGCGCACTTCCCTGCAACGGATTTTAACCAAAGACCTCCGTCTAAGGCTATGTAAGAATCAGGCCATGTAAGAACCATCCAATGCGTTTTCGGTTCGCGGAATGGGCTCAGGTGCGCTTGGTCGAAGATGACCATTTTTACCGAAAAATCGTGTTTTCTGATGTGGCCCATTTCCACCTCGGTGGTTATGTTAATAAGCAAAACTGTCGCATTTGGGGTTCAGAAAATCTACACGTCGTCTTGGAGAAGCCAATGCATCCACAACGAGTGACTGTTTGGTGCGGTATGTGGTCAGGGTGCATCATTGGGCCGTTTTTCTTTGAAAACGAGGAAGGAGCCGCCGTAACCGTTAATGGTGTCCGCTATCGCGGCATTTTGGAAGACTGTTTCTTTCCCCGAATGGAAGGGAAGACATAGACGACATATGGTTCCAGCAGGACGGCGCTACGTGCCACACAGCCAACGTCACAATCGATCTTTTGCGCGGTACGTTCTCGCATAATGAGCCTCGCAGCTGCGATTTGACTATTTTTTGTGCGGTGCCGTCAAGGAAAAGTGTTACGCCAACCACCCAGAGACGATTGACGACCTAAAGCACGAGATTGAAGTCGCCATCAGGGCCATTGAGAGTCATACCATCGAAAATGTGTTTAAAAATTGGGTCGACCGAATGGGCTACTGTGAAGCCAGCCGATGCAGCCATATGAACGAAGTGGTGTTTCATACATACAATGCTGAGGCTTTTTTTTTTTTTTTTTTTTTTCGCGCGGAGTCCTACGGCCCACTTACCCGCAGCCGTGTAACCTACGGCACGATTCACGATAGGATAGACGCGAGATAGGAAAATAAAGGTAAAGGTCCGGGGAAAAAAGTAATAGTTAGATCAATTTTGTGCCAATGAAGCAAGTATTAATCGTTTTAGGAGCGGCAGAGAGTCATTTTAGTTTAGGGTCCAAGAGAACGCCAAGATCGTTAACAAGAGTTATTTTATCCAAAGAGCTGCCACTTAACGTGTAAGTCGCGTATATCGGATTGGCCCGATAAAAAGTCATCAGCTTGCACTTGGAGCCGTTTAAATTTAGTAAATTATCTCGGCACCAGTTTTGAAAATTATCTAGATCGGATTGCAAGTCTAAATGGCAGGAAATGTCCTTATACTGCAGGCACAACTTAACATCATCTGCGTACATAAGTACGCGAGAATGACTTATAATTGAGGGAAGATCGTTAATAAATAATGTAAAAAGTAACGGACCCAGATAGCTCCCTTGTGGGACACCGGAGGTAACACGGAGAATTTCAGAAATTGAATTTTTAAAAAGGACCCTTTGTGACCTGCCATTTAGATAACTTGAAATCCATTTAAGCAGATCAACTGGAAAACCTAAAAGGTCAAGTTCATAAGAAGTAAGTGATTTACAGAGTCAAATGCTACTAAAGTCAGTGTAAATGACATCTGTTTGAAAACTACTATTGAAGCCTTTTATCACAAATGTAGTGAGCTCTAGAAGGTTTGTAATTGTGGATCTACGTTTAATAAATCCGTGTTGACACGGAGAAATAATTGATCTGCAAAAGTGCTGCAAATGAGGAGTAATAATTTTTTCAAAAAGCTTAGGAATAGCTGACAACTTAGAAATACCTCTGTAGTTACTGGCTTCTAACTTGTTACCTTTTTTGAAAAGAGGAATAACAAATGATTCCTTCCAAATATTTGGGAATTGGGACGTTTCTAGAGATAAGGTAAGCAACTTGTGAAGAGGTTTGCACAGGGCCTTAGCGCAATACCTAAGCACGCACCCAGGAATACCATCGGGCCCTGGCGAATAAACAGGCTTAATACGAAGAAGATCGAAAAGAAGAGAGCTTTCTGTTAAAGTGGGACAGAATATGAGGTTTGACTTGGGCATGGTGTAAGAATAAGGCTGAGATGAATAATCTAAAGTAGAGTAAGTCGTTTGAAAAAATTGGGCAAATATATCGGCTATTGCCTGATCTGTGGTTCCCGTCATGTTTTCGAACGACAGCGAGGAAGGAAAAGAATTAGATTTACGCTTGGTGTTAACAAAATTATAAAACTGTTTCGGGTCCTGAGAGAACTGCCCCTTACAATGGTTTAAGTAACTATTATAACACTGAGCATTAAGCACGGTAAATCTTGACCGAGCACTTAAATATCTAGTAAAAACAGATTGAGAACCGGTATTTTTATATTTCCTAAAAAGTCTGGACTTTACATTTCTTAAGTGTGTCAACTCTTTGCTAAACCAAGGTGATTTATTGGAAGTTGACGGATAGTACCACGGAACACAGGAATTAAAAAATGGGTTTATTGCAGTATAAAAAACATTAACTGCATCGGACATATTATTGCATAAGTAAAGATCAGACCAATTAAAGCCAGAAATAAAATTATTTAGCCTCAGAAAGTCTGCCTTGCGAAAACAATGCATTCGTTTGGATTTTTCTGATTTTTCTTCTATAACTCTACCCGTATCAAATGAAAGTTCGATTGTTGGATGATATGGATCTTCAGGTTGCGTGAGTGGTGCTACTCTGGACAGAAACACACCTTCAGGATTTGATACAAAACACAAATCAAGTAGGCGACCTAATGAATTTCGAACATGGTTTACTTGAGATAGAGATATGTCAAGCAGGCCATCAATAAAATCATGCTGTGCTATAGGCAGTAAGACATTCGATCCATCCTCGGTGGACCAAGTAACTCCAGGTATATTAAAATCACCTAGAACTATCAACTGATCCCTATCGGAAAGCTTATTTGCAACGGACTTAATAACGGATAGGTGATTTAAATAATCAGGAAGTTCAGACAACGGCGGAATATATCAGCAAGTTATGTATATAAAGTTACCAGGAAGCGGTAACTTTACACAAATAAATTCAATGGTATTGAATTCATCAAAAAATAACTCCTCAGACGGGAAGTTTGAATCAATTCCAATTAAGACTCCACCTCCACGTCTAGAGGGACGGTCATACCTATATATTGTGTACTTACCTGGAAAAACTTCGGAGCTAAAGATCTCCGGCTTTAACCAGGTTTCTGTGAACACAAGGCTATCGGAATACAATTTAGTGAGTTTGCTACGCAAACCTCTTGCATTCTGATAGGAAAGAATGAGGTTAGAAGTTAGTTTTTTGAAATTGGTACACTGGATTGGCCTCTACTAGGAAGTTTTACTCCCACGGGCCCCTTCTTCTTTATCTTAGCCTCGAACTCTTTTACAACCATTTCATCCGGCCAAAAGTCGCCCGAGCATATGACTTCAAAAAGCTCGTTAGGGACAGTTATCTTGAAAGATGAAATGTCTCTAGCATAAGAAAACTTAAACTTTTCCACCTTTACACTATTACAATCGGCTTTAGTTTCGTCTTGTATATAAGACAATACATCAGAAGATGTTTGATCAGGGGAAAGCCGAGAAACGAAAATTTGTTTCTTTAGTGGAACCACTAAAAGGGATTTTGGTGGAGCAGACATTGTTTCTGCAAAACCAACTTGAGCCGGTTGTCCGGACTCAGTAGTCCCTTGTGGTAGTGATGCTACATTCTGAGAGATAGGTGGATCCGCTAATTGTGAAACAACTACGGACAAATCGGAATTCTTAGAAGTCCCTGGTTGCATGCATTCTGTAACGGATTGTTCGGATACCGAATCTTACGACTATTAAACTGCGAGTCCAGCGCAGAGAGGAGATCATCAGCTCGGCGAAAACTATCTCTGCAGTTATAAGTACCGCAAGAGCGCAGAAACTGCACGCTTAGAACTTTCAAAGCAAAGAGACCAAGAGAGCGAGAGAGTGAGAGCGTAAATAAGTTAAAGTGCATGCACAAAAGAGAAACAGCGGGGATATAAATAGGATAGAAAACACAGATAAGAATTACGAAAAACTAAAACAATTTATTAGTATCAATACAAAGTGCACTCGCGAAGCGAACGGAGTTTAAATTTATTTTTAAATAACCGAAAGAAAATTTAATGTTGTTTTTATAAAACCCACCGATGGGAATAAACGAAAACAAAATACAAAATTCGAAGCGCAGAAAAAAAACACGACCGTTTACTTTGAAAGTCAAAGACGTTGTTTTTTATATCGATTTTAAAACGCAAATCTTTCGTGGGCCACCCTTTACAAAGATCAATGTACCAAACAATTAATTAATTTTGATGAAACGGACTTTACCCCACAAACACATAACTATAAATATTAATAAATAAATAATTAAAAACCTAAGCACTTATATTACAGTTTTATCGCAGATTTAATCTTTCGTGCTTATTTCTGGTCGCCCGCTTCACCAGTTCCGAATGATGCTTTTTGGACTCTGCAACGCAGCAAAGCGCCTGGTAAGACTCATGGGCAGAGTTATCACAGCCGAAATACGCTTTAATGTATTCTTCTACTTAGATGGTCTTCGGATACTGGCACCCGACATAGGAACACACTTGAAATACTTGAAGCAGCTGGATTAACTATAGTTCTCAGCAAATCGAAGTTTTGCTATAAATCGTTGACCAACCTCGGATTCATCCTTGGTGGAGGACGTCTGCGGATTAATGCAGGTGGAGTGGAAGCCATTAGAAGGGTGCCAGAGGACGATGAAGGAAGGGAGAGCCTTTCTTTGAACCGCTGGATGTCCTTGAAGAAAACGGGAAATTCGATGTTTTCTTTGAGTTCCGAGGCCCAGCTAGCAGTCTACATCACATGTTCCACCTTCAAGATGAAGAGGATATTTTAATACTTATGCGATCACAAAATTTTAGGAGTGCGAATTGCCGACAATCTAAATGTGATCCATGAAAAGGTGAAGAAAAACCTTACCTTTGGGGAGATGAACAGGCCGTATTCCGGCCTGGCAGTGGCTCCGGCCATTGAATATGGGTTGTGTCCCATAAAACCCACAGAGGCACCATAGGATGGGTGTGTGCGCGGTGGCAGGTCCATTTATATGCCACTTTTCGCAATTTCATCCATTTTTTAACTTTTTTGTGTTTGTTTACCTTTTGTTCTTTTTAGAGTTGGTCCAGTTGAAAGTAGTATGTGAGGCGTTGATGTGTGTTGGGAACGGTTAAGACATTGGACAAATAATCAGCTGTGGTAAGCATTCCCCTTGCCAACGAAAAATTGTAATTAGGTTTTTAATGGCGAGAACAATCCATTTTCACATTCTCTTCATTGTTTTTTTTTTAGCTTGTTTACTCTTTGTGGACCTTTGAGCTGATCTTGCAAGAGTTGGATTCAAGGTCGCAACCGTTGTTGCATGCCGACGTGTATTTATTGTGCTCCGGGAAAAAGTATTTAACAAAATCATAAAACTGCAGCGACTGGTTTAATAAATCTTCTATAACGCGAAAAGACGCTTTCTTCGATTAATTCATTAATTAATATAAAACTTAACATTTAAAACTCTAATTAACTTTACCTTGAATACAATGAGTCTGATATAGTTTTCTAATTTAATCAAACTCGAAAAACTTTGGTGGCTAAAATTATTAACTTGCGAAAAAGAAAAACGAACGAAAACGAAAAGAAAAAGATCTCGACGGCTTAATTCAATTTCAACGAATGACTATTTTATATTTAGACAAAGTACTTAGAGCCTAGCTTAACGAAGGTTGGCGAAGACGGGGCGACTTCGCCGAGAGCGAGCGATAACTTTATTGTGCTCCCACCTTCGCCCTAAACTAATTTACACTAAACTTCAATATTCAACAATTTCATAAAAAAATTCATAATTGAGCCAACACCGGCCCCGTTGAACACCCATCGGGCTTCAACATAATGGAAGCGGCGCCAACTTGTGAATGGCCCACCGAAAAACGCTTCCTCCACTAGTCCTGACGTCGACGACCCTTACCATGCCGTCCTCCCCTACGTGCCTGGCGACTATTCTGCCGAGGAGCCATTGTTGGGGCGGCAGGTTCTCCTCGGCCACGAGGACGAGATCTCCCACGAGGATGTTGGGTTGCTGCTGGTGCCACTTGCCCCGAATTTGCAGGCCCAGGACATATTCCCGGGACCATCGCCGCCAGAATATTTGCCTGACTGACGAGACAAGCCGCCATCGCCGCAAGCAGCTGAGACCCTCCTGATCCGGGGTCCGGAGTGCTGGTGTAGCGAGCAGAGGCCCGCCTGTCAATAGGTGCCCGGGAGTCAGCGGCTCTCCGTCCGAGCAGCTGGCAGTTCATCACTGCCTCGATTCCCACGAGGACTGTCCCCAGCTGTTCTGTCTTGCTCTTGGCAGTTTTGACACCTGCCTCCCATAGTCCGCCCATGTGCGGAGCCCGCGTTGGTGTGAACACAAATTCGCATCCGTTTTTTGATGCGAATTCACGTATTGCGTCGGCTTCGTCCTCTATCCTCTCTCGAAGGGCCCGGGAGTGGTCATATTGTGTGGCCATAATTTGTGTCATTAGTCGAGGCTTACACTTAAAGCAGCGTATGTATGATCGAACTATCTGACTGCAGACCTCCTGGGCGTTTACGATCCAAATACGCTGTCGGAGGAGACTCACAAGGGCTCGTGGACCAACATGAAAATTGGAATGGTGAAGATGCCGAACATAGCTCTGCACAAATTGGGAGCGTTTTGTTAACAACAATGAATACTTGGCATCGTATGATATAGGAGCATTAGCTAGTCGCCAAGTCCTCTTGCCTTCATGGATGAATGGATTCAATCGCTGAAGACTTGGGCCAACTCTGGATCCTTTACGAACTTCTGTAATATCTCGACAATTTTTAGAAAAGCTTCATTATATTCAGTCGGCGACAAAGTTTTTTCAAATACTATACTTTTGTCTTTGCAATTTCCTATGAAGCGGAACATATAAACTGTGACGCTGCGCGCACAAAAACAAAGCATTTAATTTAAATTCAAACTAAGAACGCGCGCTCTTACGTTCGCGCGTGTAGGGGCACACTAAACCGAGAGAGATGGTCACACTTAGACCGGCAAATCCCACAGGCGACGGGCACACTAGATCTCGCCGAGCCCTATATAAGACGGACCACGGGCCATAGAAAGGCACTTAGCAGCCAACCGTTTAAGGGTATAGAGGCAACTCCCCGGTGGTGGTAAGCAGCAAAGTCATTTTTTTGGTGGACTAGATCATTCGATCCAAGTCCGCTTATATATTGTAGTTAGCTCCCGTAGTACTTCCTCCTCCCTCTAACCTTCTCGGCTTGCCGACCTGAAGGTATCCCTAGGAGACGTCTGATTTTAGGATCACACCTCCTTACGGCACGGTTCACCGGCTGACTTCTCTCTCTCTTCTGGCTGACCTCAGGGTCCCCAAGCACTTCTCTCCCTCTCTTGAGGTCGACTTCAGGGTCCCCGAGCAACAAACTCTCTCTCTTGTGGCTGACTTCAGGGTCCCCAAGCAAAACACTCTCTCTCTCTCTCTTGTGGCTGACTTCAGGGTCCCCAAGCAACATTCTCTCTCTTGCGGTCGACTTTCGGGTCCCCAAGCAAAACATTCTCTCCCTCTTGTGGCTGACTTCAGGGTCCCCAAGCAACATTCTCACTCTTGCGGTCGACTTTCGGGTCCCCAAGCACTAAATAGATCTCTCTCGCTCGTGGCCGACTTCAGGGTCCCCAGGCACCCCATTCTCATTTCAGGTAACCCAACCCGTGCTGGTCCTATCGAGCAGCGGGACGGCTCCCGATACCAGGTATCCTAAGCGGACGAAGGAAGCAAAGGTGGCACCCCGCCAACCCGGAGAATTCGCTAGTTGTTAATCAAATGTCAAGATACTTACTGAAATAAAACCTAGTTCTAATAAATTACTAAGTAATTCCCCACGACTTCTACTCTGGGCTGGGTCGGAACTCTATTTCAGCAACCACGCCTGACACAAACAAATTCTTGTGACGAACCCTGGACATCCCTGAGCCACCCGACAACGACGAACCGTCACAGCGTTCCCCAAAAAAAAAACGGATCATACGGAAACGGTCAGACAAAGACTCGCAGAACTGACAGAAAAATATAGGAGAGAAAAAAGCCCGGCGAAGGAAACAATTCCAGCGATCGTGGTAACCAGGGAAAAGGAGGAGATAATGGACATCAAAGGAGCAAGTCTAGGGGACGAAACGGTAGGAAAGTTAGAAATAAAAATGGAAACGGAAGTCATAGACCGGGTACGTGGATGGGGCATCCGGTACCAAGGAACAACAAACCCACTGGAGTTCCTAAGCAAAATGGAACAGTGGGCAGGCGGATACGGAATACGGAAGGACCAGCTGATACAGACGATGCCATTCGTCCTGGAGGGGATCGCGAGTGATTGGTGGAACACCACGCCGAGCAGGATCGTAACATGGACGCAGCTCAGAACAGAACTGCTGAAATACTTTTTACCACCAAGGTATGAGGAACAGTTGGAGAACAACTAGGACCGGAGATATGCATGCGCTGGGGAGGAACCGGACATGCGGCAAGCACGTGCAGCAATCCGCCGAGGCTGTTTTGCTGGATCTGTGGAAGAAACGGTACGAGAACCAAGGAGTGCTGCAGGAGACCTGAGCAGTTGAAGCTGGCAGCTCAGGCGGCAATAAAGGAGCCAGCAGCAGGGGAACAGCTGTGTTGCGACGGGTTCCATATAGTAGCCCGGATAAGGGTCGGTAACAAGACAGCGAAAGGAACCGTGGACACAGGAGCATCAAGAAGCGCGATAAGCAGAAGCAGATATCAAGATCTGAAGCAACAAGGCAAATGGTGTGGAACCCGAGCAGAAATAACATTGGCCAACGGAGCAACGCAGAAGGCGATAGGAGAATTCGCGGCGGAAATCCAATTTGGAGGAAGAGCGTTCAGGGTAACATTCATGATACTAACAGAAGTGGCAGGAGGAATACTGTTAGGAATGGACTTTCTAGCCGGGGCACGCAGCACGCTGAAGTGTGGAGGCTTGGAGCTAGAGATAAGAGCAGCCGGAGACAAAGTGGACCAATCGGAGACAAAAACAAATACCAGGGACTTAGACGTAGTCCAGTATAGAAAGGGAAAATGGAACAAGGTAGCAGACGCCTTACCCAGAGCAGCACAGGGCGAGTTGAAAGCAATAGAGGTCACGGACACCTGGATCAAGGAGAACAGCAGAAAAAAGCAGGAAAGACGCGGACGAAAGTGCAGTAAAAGACCCGAACACACGGAAAACAAAGAGGATATACATTGGAGACACTAAGCCATACGGAGGAACAAATACAATACATAACGAACCGAAAACATGGACAAGTTCTCGGAGGCAGCGCTGAGAGTCCGCGAAAAGCATGCAAAGATAGCAGCAGCGCAGACTATGGCGAAATTAGTAGAGCCGATACCGACGGCGGGAGCCGCACGACAGCGGGCGGCACCGGCGAAGAGGAGGGGCAACATGAAGACCCCGGCACCGCAAACAATCAGTAACACCCGGTCAGGGCAGGACAACGAAAAGAGCAGCCAAACCACAAGTGCTGTAGCCAGAATCGCCCAGGATAGCCGAGCAGCCGAGACAACAGTCCGGTATATACTAGAGGTCCATGAGGAGAAGCACAGCGACAAAGGATGGACACTACCAGAAGGAGCGGGAATATCGAGAACGGCAAGAGACAGTATCAAGGAAAAGCTAGAAGGAAAAAGAATTGGAAGGCAGCAGCGATGGCTAATAAGGGATGTAGAGGCAACCAGGCGAGTAGTGTCGAATAGGGGAAATTACGTTACGATTCAATATTACTAGAATCCATAACGGGGGGGAGTGTGACGCTGCGCGCACAAAAATAAAGCATTTAATTTAAATTCAAACTAAGAACACGCGCTCGCCAACGATCGCGCGTGTAGGGGCACACTTAACCGAGAGAGATGGTCACACTTAGACCGGCAAATCCCACAGGCGACGGGCACACTAGATCTCGCCGAGCCCTATATAAGACGGACTTCAGGGTCCCCGAGCAACAAACTCTCTCTCTTGCGGTTGACTTCATGGTCCCCAAGCAACAAATTCTCTCTCTCTTGTGGCTGACTTCAGGGTCCCCAAGCAAAACACTCTCTCTCTCTCTTGTGGCTGACTTCAGGGTCCCCAAGCAACATTCTCTCTCTTGCGGTCGACTTTCGGGTCCCCAAGCAAAACATTCTCTCCCTCTTGTGGCTGACTTCAGGGTCCCCAAGCAACATTCTCTCTCTTGCGGTCGACTTTCGGGTCCCCAAGCACTAAATAGATCTCTCTCGCTCGTGGCCGCCTTCAGGGTCCCCAGGCACCCCATTCTCATTTCAGGTAACCCAACCCGTGCTGGTCCTATCGAGCAGCGGGACGGCTCCCGATACCAGGTATCCTAAGCGGACGAAGGAAGCAAAGGCAGCAAAGGTGGCTCCCCGCCAACCCGGAGAATTTTCTAGTTGTTAATCAAATGTCAAGATACTTACTGAAATAAAACCTAGTTCTAATCAATTACTAAGTAATTCCCCACGACTTCTACTCTGGGCTGGGTCGGAACTCTCTTTCAGCAACCACGCCTGACACAAACAAATTCTTGTGACGAACCCTGGCCATCCCTGAGCCACCCGACGAAAATCCCTCGATGACATCTACCAAATCCAAATTTCTTACAGCAGCGGTCAGTCCGACCGCTGTCTTCCTCGATTCTTGTAGTAGGACTTCTTCATCTAGGTCAAAGTGTGCATTTTGGGGCCAGTTTGCATCTTCCTCTTTCAAATACGCAGGTCTAGTAAGCCATTGACTGTATGATTTCGTCGACGACACAACCTCTTGATACAATATCTGCTGGGTTCTGTTTCGTTGGAACATGCCGCCATGTAGCTTCACCTGACCACTCTTGAATCTCCGCAACTCTATTCGATACGAATGTGGACAATGAAGATGGATGAGACTGGATCCAATGAAGATTCAATAAACAATTCGTTCCTATCGACCTTTAATAAGGGCTTGATTCTGTGTCAGTGATCTGCGAGAAGGTGAGCGGCACATAACTCAATTTACTTGTATGTCTTAGTCTTGAGCGGCGCTAATTTAGACTTTAAAGTCAACAGCGAATTTTATAACCTTCTTCAGTTTTGCTACGAGTGTAGACGCAAGCTCCATAAGCTCCCAACTTATTTAGCCAGAGTTCCTGCAATAGGATCTTTCCTCTAATTACAATAGGACTTAATAAGCCGAGGGGGTCAAAAAGCTTCGATGTCACCGATGGTATGTTCCGTTTTGTCGCTCGGAGACCCATGACAGCAGTGTCAATTTGGAACTTGAAGGCATCTTCGTTAGACAACCACGATATTCCTAACGCCTTAGTTGACTCTGAGTCCGAGATGGGTATGGATTTAACTGTACTCTCGGATGCGGTAACGTCAGGTGAGTTTGAAAACCACTTTGTCAATTCAAAACCTGCAGTTTAAAGAACCTGAGATACTTCAGACTTAATAGTCTTTAACTCCTCTAAGCTTGCAGCACCAGTCAACATATCATCGATTTAAAAGTCGGATCCAATAACCTTAGCAGCTCTAGGAAAAGAAAGTTTGGCAGACTCACTTAACCTTTTTAAACACCGAATAGCCAAAAACGGGCTGATCTAGTACCATATGTTACGGTGTTGAGCTTGTATAATCTCAAGGACTCAGAGGGGTCTCGTCTCCACACTATAAGTTGAAACTGCCTATCTGCTTCATTCACCATCACTTGGCGGAACATACAACCCAACCGAAGAGGGTTTTCTGAAGAGTTGGAAAGCTAGGACCTTGTCTAATTTGTCCAACAGCAAATAGTTCGAAAAATGATTCTGCTCCTATTAACACATCTATTCTTTGTGGCTTGTAGAAATAGGGGTCCGTTAGTGGTAGGTTATTTGTAATTTTCCAGTCACTGATATTGTCCGACTGGTCAGGATGATATTGATTTTAAAATCTAAAAATCAAAAGAGAACCATTTTTAGGCGACTTCACCATTGTGTGTACCTTTTTCTTAACTTGAGAATTGGACTCGCCAATACCAAGTAAGTTGATACACGACTTCTCTTTCCGGATCTGCAAGCGGTGAGCAAGGTCCTCTGTTATAAAATTAGTTTGGGACCCAGAGTCAAGAAGTGCTCGGGCCCAAATATATTCACCGTTTTTTGTTCTTACACTTACGATCGACGTGGCTAAAATCACTCTGTCCAATGATGTCGCATGCATAACATGTGACGTGGAAGGCTAATCTTGATTTAAAGAGGGAGAAAGAATCTCTTAGGGTGGTAGTAACGCTAAAATGTTTTCGGACACTGTATATCTATGCAGTAAAACGTGATGTGAACGGCCACAGGCTCGACATTTATTAAATTTGCATTTCGAAACAGTGTGACCCTTTCGCATACAATTGATGCATAAGGAAGCAGATTTTACAAAGTCGAAAATTTGCATTACCGAAAGACGACCACAGTTCGCTAGGATATGGTCTACGGCATTGCAATAGCTACAACTTTGCTGTGATTTACTGTTGGATGAAGAACAAGAAAATGAGCTACGATTATGTGGCTTTCTAGACATAACTTTATCTTGCTTTGGTTTCGTCGATTCTTCAGCGGATAAATGCTGGTATCGGCGGTTTAACATTTTTTAAAATCGGACCAAAGCGGTAACCTTTCATAATCTAATTGTTCTTCCCATTTTTTTTTGGTCTCTGGGTCTACTCTGTTCAAAACAAGATAGATCAACATAGCATTTGAAATCTTTGTGTCGTCTCCTATCGATAACTAAGAACCGTATATAGATGATACGGTGTCGATAATATTTCTTAAAGACGACGCTGACTGTTGCGTTATTTTCGAAAGACTAAACAATGTTGAAATATTATTCATAAAAATTAAACATTCGTTATCATACACTTTTTCAGGCTGATCATAGCCTTTTCATAATTGCTCTCGGTGACTTTGTAGGCCTTAATTGTTCCCAAAGCTTCACCAGAAAGACAAGAAATTAAGTGATTAAATTTTTCAATGACGGGAATGCTGTCGTCTTGATGAACTGACTGTTGCCTTATTTTCGAAAGACTAAACAATGTTGAAATATTATTCATAAAAATTAAACATTCGTTATCATACAATTTTTTCAGGCTGATCATAGCCTTTTCATAATTGCTCTCGGTGACTTGGTAGGCCTTAATAGTTCCCAAAGCTTCACCAGAAAGACAAGAAATTAAGTGATTGAATTTTTCAATGACGGGAATGCTGTCGTCTTGATGAACAAGAGTTTCGAAAAGGCTAATGAAATTCTTAAACTCCGAATATTTGCCGCTGAATTTCGGCAATGCCAAATTCGGAAGTCGAGCTCGAGTTGGGGCTACAGAAGCTGATCCAATTATTTTGGTTTCGCTTGCCGTCTTCAAGGCTGAGATAAGCGACATTATTTTTGCCTTGGTTATTATTGAAAGCTCTTCCAACTCTTCTCCGAACTCATCGCCATCATCTAAATCTTCGATCTGTTCTTGTATTTGAGTTACCTTAATAATAGAAGCATTTAAAATCTCTAGCCGAAAAGTTGGTTCTACTTCTTGGATTTGAATCTGGCCGGCTTCTATTCGATCATTTAATCGGCGGATGCTCATCACTGGTTTTTAGAGCTTATTTTTAAGATCCGCAAGAAGTTCAAGAGATTTTGGCTTATCTGGACTCATTTTAATTTATTTTTATATATAAACCACGAAAATAAATAAATATATATGTATAAATAAATTATTTATCCAAGAATAAAAATTAATAAAATAAATAAGCTTTAAAATAGGATAATTGTTCAATTAGAACGACGACAAAATGTTAAATAAATTTTCGAACAAAAAAACCAAGAGTAAATAACAATTTAATTTAATTATTAAATTTGTTCGAAAAAATTATTTTAATAATTATCCACAACGAAAACGACGAAAAAAATATTAAATTGAATATCGATGATTTTACCAACTATTAATTTTCGAGTTTCAATAAATAAATTGGGGGCGACAGTGATTGCAATAATATAACACAATTAAATGTTGTATCCAACGGCGGTTTAAATATGTTATATAATGTGTATGTGTATATAATCAATTTTAATATAATTTTTATTTTATTTATTATAAATAAATGCATGCACAACGAGCTCTATTATATCGATACGTCTGTGCCAAGAATTGAAAGCGAGGTGCAATTTTTCAGCACAAGACAATAAAGCCTAGTACTCGGATCGACGAAAACTGTACGCCAGTCATAAGAGAGAGCGAGAGGCAACCAGCTGGCGTTCATTTTTCGTCAGGAGTTTTTTTCACCTCGGTACTCAGATCGACGAAAAAATACCAGAAAGTTACTTCGCGTTGCCAACCACCTGAAAAGAACTTTTGGTGAACCCTAGCGCAAAGATTAAAAAATTTAATCTTTTGGCGTGCCCTTCTCACTGAACAATTTAAAAAATGGAGGGAAAAAATAAAAAAACCCGCAAAAGTCGATTGCCGGAGTTTAAATGTGAGGACAAAATAACATTAATACTACCTGGGGTGCCTGTTGTCAGAGCAAAGTGTACGAAAAAACACAATAAAAGTGCAGCTATGAACTCAAAATTACCAAATAATTATACGTAAGTTAAAAAAAAACAACTGTTAAATTTAAATTGTATTGTTTTTAATTTCTTTGTGCAGCGGCAGTTTTGTCTTTTAACTGCTTGTCAACAAACCCATCTGATTGACAGTATGACCGTAGCACGCTTTATTCTGAAGAAATGTCGAAATTTTGGTCACACTGGAAAGATTACAATTTTTACGCTAGCATAATCGTTTGTCGATCTGAGTACTAGGCTTAAACAATTAAATTGTTTTGCTTATCAACTCAAGCTTTCAATTTTTTCACAAATACCTCAATAAAAAACACTATGCAATTTGTGTGCTCTGACTTGCACTTGCACTTTTATTTTTTATGTGTCACTGTCACTAAGTTGCCGAAAAAATAATATTAATAACTTTATCGTCCACCCGGGGGCGCCATGAAAAATTAGAGAGTTTTCTAATTTAATCAAAACCGAAAAACTTTGGAGGCTAAAATTATTAACTTGCGAAAAAGAAAAACGAACGAAGACGAAATGAAAAAGGTCTCGACGGGTTCATTCATTTTAACGAATGACTATTTTATATTTAGACAAAGTATTTAGAGCCTAGCTTAACAAAGGTTGGCGAAGACGGGGCGACTTCGCCGAGAGCGAGAGAGAACTTTATGGTGCTCCCGCCTTCGCCCTAAACTAACTTACACTAAACTTCAAGCGAGAAAGGACGGACGCAGGTACGAGGTGAGATATACAAATTAAATTTCCTTAAATGACTAGTTGTGTTTTTTTTGCAGGTGCCAAGGGGTTGCTGTCTTTTTTTTTTTTTTTTACTTTGCTTTTATTTTTTGAATTTTCTCTTAATTTTGAGACTAACAATAAATTTACGAATCTTAACATTAAAATTTAACTTACAGTATAATAAGACTGCATTCTGGTTGCGCGTCCCTCAAGTCGGTCGCTGGGTGGGTAATAGACATCTGCATGAATGCATCCAAAACGACAAATGAATCACTTAGTCTAGAAGTGGGCACACTTTTTTTTCTGGACAGTATATTTGGGTATGAGTGAGGGTAGTATTGTCTGTTTTGACAATGTTCTTACTCATTCCATAGTTGTACAGCTGTTGATGAGTACGTCAAAATTGGTGTGCAGTATACTTACTGTACAGTTTTTTTTTTTTTTTTTTTTATTTACGTGTGGTGTAGTATTTAAAACTGTCCTTTGTGGACAATCAATAAATGTAGTGGTGGGAGTTGCGAAATCGGGTCAAATTTCGAGTCAGACATCATTCAGTGAGTGTTGCGGGTCGGACATTAGTCCCAATGCAGATCTAAAGGGTGGGTCCTTTGTAACTTCCTAGTTTGTGTGCTGTTATCTAGCAGGTTGATTGCCATATTGTTGCAATGTTCTTCAAGCCTGTTTACGTATCTCTTGCTGCTTCGCCTAATTTCTTCCTTCACCCACGGGAAGTTGAGGACCTGATGGATTGTGGCGTTGTCATGAAACAGATGGGCGTTCGTGGCAATGCGCAGGATTTTTTTTCCAGCACCTGGATGCAGTTGATGTTTGACTTGCTGGCTGTGCCCCACAATTGCATGCCATATGTCCCGATAGGTCTGATGATCGTCTTGTAAATCAATAGCTTCGATGATGTCGGTAGCTTGGACCTCCTACCAATCAGCCAGTATAGTGATTTGGCTCTCAACTCAGCCTGGTGACGCTTCTTGAGTAAGTGTGCTGCCAAAGATTTCCCAGCCATCAGCTACCGCCTTGAGAAACCTGATCGACACAGTCACAGCGCTGTACGATTCTCTTTTGTCCATTGGGGATGACAAACGTATTACGAATGCCATCCTCATCCATCTAGTAATGGGCAAAGTCGATGCAAGAACTAAAAGAAAATGGGAAGAACAGTTATACCTCGCCTCCTCTTTGGAGCGAGTGTGAGTCGGCCCTGAACAAGCGCTATCAGCATATGGTTGCCGAAGAAGCGTGTAAGCCAAAAATTGTTCAGCAGAGCCAGGCTTATCCTAAGAAGAATGGAAACAGGAGTTTTTCGTTTGTTGCTGCCATGGACGACCCCGAAGTATGTGTGTTTTGCAACTCAGCAGAACATCAAGTAGGAAACTGCTTTTGCTGCCCTAACAGTTCAGCAAAGATTCGATTTCGCAAAAAAGGCTCCCTTGTGCATTAACTGCCTCCGTAAGGGCCACACGGTAAAAAGATGCAAATCGAAAAGATGCAGGGTGTGTAAGTCCTCACACCACACATTGCTGCACATTTATTCGCCATCAAATCTCGCGTTGCCGCCACCTACTCAGCCCACGCTCCTGCAGAATACTCCATCCACTTCGCATGTTTTGCATGCGACTGCATCGGATAGAGTTATTCTTGCCACAGCCATCGTGAGCGTCCAAACAAAAAGTGGCGAATTAGTTTTGGCTCGAGCGTTGCTCGATTCTGGTTCACAAGTAAATTTTGTGACTGATGAGCTCGCTCAGAGACTTCAGATTAAGAGGGAGGACGTGTGCTTGAGCTTGCGGGGCATTGGTGGAACTAATGCTCAAGCTACCAAGAAAATACACACGATAGTCAAGTCGCTAGTGGGTAGTAGTCAATTGTCGTCCGAATTTTACATATTAAAAAATATTTTTGGTTATCATCCGGATCAAACAATGAACACCAGCGGCTGGACGATGCCTGAAAATATTCAATTGGCAGATCCATTCTTCTTCAAGCCCCAAAAAATAGATATGCTTATAGGCGCAGACTCGTTTATTGAACTATTGTCAGTCGGCCAGATAAAGCAAGGGCCTGAGTTTCCCATTTTGCAGAAAACAGTTCTCGGCTGGATAGTCTCAGGGAGATGTGCCTCAGAAAAAATAAGAAATGCTGAAAATTTGGTACATCTCAGCTGCCAGGAGGAAGTGTTCGAGTCAATAGACACAACCCTGCAGAAATTTTGGTCTGTGGAGGACTTGCCGCCCAAGGCCAAGGTCCATACTCCTGAGCAGCAACTTTGTGAGCAACACTTTGAGAAAAATACTCAAAGATTGTCGTCCGGGAGATTTTCGGTTCGTCTGCCGTTCAAATCTGACCCAAACACTCTTGGTTCATCATATGAAGTTGCGAAACGTAGATTTTTGTCGCTTGAAAGAAGATTATCCAAAGATCCTTCTTTAAAAAAGATGTATCTGGAATTCATGGAAGAATATGAAGCCATGGGCCACATGTCTTCCACTAACAATGAAATTCCAGACAGTTCGCACTATTTCATTCCGCACCAATGCGTGCTGCAACCTCAAAGCACCTTGACAAAGTTGAGAGTGGTATTCGACGCCTCGAGCCGTACATCGACGCCGGTCGCGTTGAATGACATCTTGATGGTTGGCCCCACCATTCAAGAGGAGCTGTATTCGACCCTGCTTCGGTTCAGACTGCACAAGTTTGCGCTTGCAGCAGACGTAAAAAAGATGTATCGTCAAGTAATGGTTGACGAAGCTGACCTAAACTTTCAGCTCATAGTGTGGAGACGAGATCCATCTAAGTCTCTAAAAATCTTCAAGCTGAATACCGTGCCTTATGGAACTTCGCCAGCACCCTATCTGGCGATTCGGTGTTTAATGCAACTTGGAGAGATCGCGCAGGATTCGTGTCTAAAAGCCGCTAAGGTCATTCAGAATGACTTTTATGTTGACGATTTGTTGACTCGCGCCAGATGCGTTGAGGACCTGCTAAGCCTTCGAGACGAAGTTTCTCAGGTATTGCAAGAGGCAGGATTTGAATTGGCAAAGTGGTTTTCTAACTGCCCAGAGTTTTCCGCATCTGAAAGCGCTGTCATGCCGCTAACGGCAGACTCAGACGTAACTAAAACCCTTGGCATGGTTTGGTTGCCGGGTAAAGATTACTTTCAATTTCGGTTGGATCTTCGTGCGACGAAACGAAACATACTGTCCGTGACTGCCCGACTTTTCGATCCGCTTGGCCTATTGTGACCTCTAGTGACTAGGGCAAAAATGTTGTTGCAGGAACTGTGGATTCGAAAGTTAGACTGGGACGAGTCGCTGCCGATGCAACTGCAGACATCTTGGGAAGCTTTTAAGGGAACGCTGTTGCAGCTGCCCAAGGTCAAGGTATCGCGATTCGTTTATACAGACGCCAAAGTCCCGGCAGAAATACATGGTTTCGCTGACGCTTCCATGCGAGCATATGGAGCGTGCATCTACGTTCGCACTAGTACCGCTGAAGGTTTAAAAGTATCTTTATTGCCAGCAAAATCCAAAGTAGCTCCCCTCAAGACGAAAACTTTGCCCCGCCTTGAGTTGTGCGCAGCTCACCTTCTTGCGGATCTTTATAATCGTGTAAGACCCATTGCTTAATTTTCCGATTACAAAAGTGTTCCTCTAGACGGATTCGGAGATCACTTTGCATTGGATCAAAACGCATCCTTCGTTGTTGTCAGTTTTTGTCTCAAACCGAGTTGCGGAGATTCACGAGTGGTCGGAAAAAGCAATCTGGCGACATGCCCTCACGAAAACAAAACCAGCGGACATCGTGTCACGGGGATGTAACGTTGAGGAACCTACAGTTTCCATTTGGTTCGCTGGGCCGTCGTTTTTGCTCGATGCAGAAAAAGATTGGCCTGTAAATCGACACTTCGAAGTACCTGCTGATGTCGTGTCGATGGAATTACGCTTGTGGTAATCCCAGAGCCCAATTATGTGCTTCAGAAAAAAGAATCCTTTTCGTTGCACATAAGGCATCTAAGTGTTTTCTTGTGGGTCTTACGGTTTATTCAAAGGTGTAAAAAAGTGACGCAGCCCTTTGAAAAAAGTTTTACACCAAGAGAACTGAATTTTGCGTTCGAGAAAATAGTGGAATTGATCCAATCTCACGAGTTCAGTGAAGACATAGGTAAAATTCGGAAAGATAAACCGGAAGCAACGAATATACAAAAACTAAACTCCTGTAGAAAAGGAGAAAAAACAAGAGAGAACGCTATAGTCGAGTGCCTCGGCTATTAGATACCCGTTACTCAGCTATACAACTTAATATAAATATGCCTTCTTGTATGTTTTCCGCCGCTCGAATTAGCACCTTGGCCAGCTGTTCCAAAGTCATCCGTTAGATGGCGCTATTGTACCTCGGGCCATGAAAGGCGGAAATTTAGGCGCTAGCCAGGCTTAAGCGTTTAATGTGTTTTTGGGCGTTAGAGTGGGCGTGGCAAACTTTTATTAGGCCAATCGATAGGTATTGACGAAACAAATACATATCAATTAAAATTTTCATAATAGCATCAAAACTGTGGCCACAGCTTGTGGCATGTGGGCGTCAGAGGGGGCGTGGCACCATTTTGAAACAAACTTGCGCTGCGTAGGAACTCCTAAAATCTACATGCAAAATGCCAATCTTCTAGCTTTTACAGTTTCCGAGATCTCAGCGTTCATACGGACAGACAGACAGACGGACATGGCTAGATCGACTCGGCTAGTGATCCTGTTATTGAATGCTCCTATCCCGTACGAAGCCAAATTCCCGTTGTTGTTGTCGAAAGGCTTACAGTTTGTTAAAACTTACGTGTCCTACCTGCACGTTACAAATTGTCATGCTGGCCCTCGAGCTCTTGTAAGTCTGTTGCGAGAAAAGATATGGTTGGTTAATGCGCAGGAAGTTTGCCGCAGAACAGTTCGTTCATGCATTCGTTGCTTTCGGTGCAAGCCGCAACTCTTGACGCAAATCATGGGAAACTTGCCATCAGACAGACTTCGAGCTCTCCGCCCTTTTAATATCTGTGGTGTTGATTTTTGTGGCCCATTTAACACAACGTATCGTATCCGTGGTAAGCCACCGTACAAATCATACGTGGTATTGTTTGTATGTTTTGCGTCCAAAGCGGTCCACTTAGAGTTAGTGTCTGACCTCAACACTGATGCGTTTTTGTTGGCATTCCAAAGGTTCGTGAGTCGACGCGGGATTCCGGAGAAGGTGTGGTGCGACAACGCGACGAACTTCGTTCGAGCCGATCGCCACATGAGAGAGTTCCGGGCCCGTCTGGAGGAGCAGTGGGGCGGTATCGCAACATTCGCATCAAGAAAAGGATGCGAGTTTGCGTTCATACCGCCCAGAGCACCTCACTTCGGCGGACTTTGGGAGGCAGGTGTGAAGTCTGCAAAGCACCTGTTCCTTCGGACGGTCGGCGAAGACATCCTGACCGCGGAGGAGCTCGAACTCTCCTCACCAGCGTGGAGGCCGTTCTCAACTCCAGGCCCCTCGGAGCGATCAGCACAGATCCTAACGACGGCGAAGCCCTAAGCCCATCTCCTGATCGGCGGGCCCCTCAGAGCTCCACCCTCAGCAGCGCTCCCGGACCAAGTCAGCCCAACCTGCTTACGACGATGGCACAGTGTCTCGTGTCTCAGGCACAGGTTTTGGCAGCGTTGATCCCGGGAGTACGTCTCGAGTCTCCAGGCGAAAAACAAGTGGCCCCAGGAGGTTCCAAACGTCGACGTGGGAGCTCTCGTCGTCGTCAATCTTCCGCCGCAGCAGTGGATGATCGGGCGGATCGTGGCGGTGCACGTCGGCGCTGACGGCAAGGTCCGAGTGGCGGACGTGAGGACGAAGGATGCCACGTATCGGCGAGCGGTCCATTGGCTGGCGGTGCTGAATGTGGCATGCTGAAGACGGCGGTCCTTCAGAGGGGGCGGTGTTCGCGCACTTTGCGTTTTGAAATTTGTTGAATTGTGTAAGGCGGGAGCGGGAGCGCAATAAAGATTTAATCGCTCTCGCGAATTCGCCCCGTCTCTCGCCCCTTCGTTAAGTTAGGCTTAAGCGTTTTTATATTGAAATTAAAAATCAGTTGTTAAATGAACCTCATTACGCAAACTCCCTTTTCCTTTTTCCCTGCAATCACAAGTTTTGCGTTTGTTAATACAAAACAGTATTAAAAGTTCTTTTTATTCTCGGTAAGATATTTCGATAATACTCTGTATTTATATTCAGACTTCATTTGAACCTTTGTCTCTTGGATGTTGCCCTTTACTAGAGGTATTATGTGGAAGTTATCCTTTCCAATAAGCTCGATAATTTTGTTGACAAGAACATTTGAACTTTTTTCTCGAATATAAATAGGCGGAGGCTTTGGTTTCCTTTTCTCGACCTCAGTAGATTCGGCCGCCTCAACGTCATAGGCGTCTTCCAAGATTTCAAATCGGTTTGAGTTCGTGGGCGTTTCTATTCCAGCTAGGCTAGCATTGTTACGGGTTATTTTGCGTTGCTTTTGATTTGGATGTAGCGATCCATACCAGTCTGCACAGCCGGCTTAGCACATTCATTGTTTTTGTTCTGTTTTTCGGGCAGCGCAGCAGCAGACGTATTAATATTTGCGCTGCTAGATGATGATGTCATTAAACGCGCAGTCGATACAGTTACAGTTGTTGTTGTTACAGTTGACGTTGTTAAAGAAATTGCAGTGCTAGTTACTGCTGATAAGCTTAGGTTATTGCAAACCTGCATTGGAGCACATTCAGCGCTCTTTGGCAGCAGAGACGTCGATGGTAGCGAGGGGGAGCAAGAACGCGCTCTCTCGCTCGCTACGTTTAAGAATTCGGTCAAGTTGGGGGTAATTGCCCTCGCTTGTTCAGAGCTTGCATTATTTTCGGTTGCTTTAAAAGAGAAGTACGCGTTTTTTCTTTGTACTGAGAGCCGTCTCTCGTCTTGCTCACGTTGACGTTGTGTGCGAACGTCGTTCAGACTCATTGTATTCGTGGTAAAGTTAATTAGAGTTGTAAGTGTTAAGTTTTATATTAATTAAATGACCAATCAATATAAACATTTGCGATTTCATCACAGAAAGCGTCTTTTCGCGTTATAATAAATTTATTAAAACGGTCACTGCACTTTTGTGATTTTATTGAATACTTTTTCCCGGAGCACAATAAATACACATCTGCATGCGACGACGGTTAATGAAATATTGTTGGGGTTGCTGTCGGCGCAGTTTTTTTGACCCCAGTGGCGGTCGCTGGCGCAGGGACTGAGACCAAACGTAAATCGTGGCCCGCCGCTTGACTTTCGCCGGCTAGGACAGGCGGAACTTCAGCCGGGACCAAAAACTTGCAGGGAGATATCTACAGCGTACGGGAACGTGGGCGCGCGAAGCATGGCCTTGTCACAAAGTGGGTCATTCCAAAAATAGTTAAGAGAATCCCCAGAGCGAACCGGGATTAATTTAAATAGTTAAATCACCCAATGACCATTAAAGGGGGGCGCCTCTACGTTCTGTTACCCTGCCTACGCGATCGCTAATTCCTTTGCCCTCGATTTCAAACTACTTCCAGCCGCTTCCAAATCGAAATGCAACACAACCCAAGGATTTAGAGAGACGTCATCGGATTTGAAGCCACTCGACGAAATCATTGGGAGCATTTGGATCCTTTCCTGGTGGAACCTGGACCACTACGCAACTTGCAGTTCCATACGGTGCTCAACGCGGGGAAGTATGTTGACATCAACGTTATTTGCCCTTGTTTATTTCGTTTCTCTTCCAGAACATACCCGGATATCCTTGGCGTGGTAAACTCCGAGGTGGCATCCTTGCAGGTCTTCCAGTTCGTAGGCATTGTTGCCGACAGCTTTCACCAATCGAAGGAATGAAGGAATTTACTGGCGAACTTGGCGTTGAATGACTTGCCGAAGTCACTGAGGGCGAAATTTAGGCGGTATACCTCCTGACCTGGCTTGGCCAAGAAGTTTCGAGCCCGTTGCTCATAGCGTTGGCGGCTTCGGTCATATGCTGTGTCCAGATTCTTTCGGACCTCTTCCAGGATCACTCGGAGTTTTTCCGCCGTTTTCATCCCCGCCATCTCGTGGTCACACAAGGACTTTAGCTTCCTCGCTAACCTATAGTTGGCTGAGTTCAGGAACATGTGATGTCCGAACACTGCGAAGAAAGCTACTTCTCCTGTCGCCGAGTGGATCGCGTTTCGAAGGGCTACCTCAATCTTCGAAAGGTACACGTCCCAGTCCCGATGGTCCTCATCTTAAATGCTTCGGATTGCGGCCAAAACGCTTCGATTTACTCATTCTGCTGCGTTGCTCTGTGGGGAGTATACCGGAGCCTTTAGCTGTGAGATACCGAAACTCTCCATCGCTTCCTGGAAGATGTTCGACATGAACTGCCGACCATGGTCCGAGTGTATTACCTCTCGTACGCCAACTTTATAAAATACCTCGTGGATGAGGAATTCGACGACGTTCGAGGCGGTAGCTTCCTTCATGGCCTTCAGGAATACAAATTTGGAGAAATGGTCCACCACGATAAAAAATCCAGACATGACCCTTCTTAGAACTCAGATACTTCCCGAAGAAGTCGATATACAGCTTCTGGAATGGCTGTCCCGTCTGGACTCTTTCTCCAATACCGACCTGCATCCGGAAATTGGAAAATTTGGCGCTTTGGGCTCCTTGCAGACATCACATCCACGCAAAAACTCGCGGACTAGGAGAACCATGCCTGGCCAGTAGAACTGCCGTCGGAGGATTTCCACAGTCTTTCCCATTCCGCCATGAGCTTCTGTTAGGTCCGTATGCGCACGCTCGATTATGCTGTGGGTTAGACTCTGTGGGATCCACAGTTTCCACTCGGAACCTTCCACCGCATCGTCCAGATTTGCTGAAGAGACTCTCTTGAAGATGAGGCCATCCTCGATCTTCAAGTCCGGTAAGTTACCCAAGTTACTCTCCACATCCTTTCCTAACTCGAGGTAATCTTCTCCTGCGAACTAAGTGGTTTCGAGCTCGTCCACGCACCGTGAAAGGGTGTCTGCCACGACGTTCTCGAAGTGGAATCCTTGAAGCTACTGTGAACACCTCGCCAAACGTCCCGACAGATCCTTCATGGACATGAGCCACTTCACGCTGTCATGGGCTGTGATACAGGTGAATGGCATCCCTTCGACATATGACCGGAACTTCCCATGAGCGCCGCGATGTTTATTCATCTTGGCCGAGAAAAAGGCAATCGGCTGCTCTTGTCCGTGGTCGTCTTGCTGGAAAAGCACCGCCCCGACTACGACGTGTGACGCATCGCACTGAATAAAGAAGCGTCTCTTGAAGACAGCATGCACCAGGACTGGTGCAGTGGTTAAAGCCATCTTCAAAGACTCTACAGCAATCTGGGCCTCTGGATTCAATGAAAACTTCGAGTTTCCAGTTTTCTTCAACGACTCAGTGAGCCGGGCGGCCAACGACACGAAGTTCTTTATGAACCGGCGGTACCATATAGCGGTCCCAAGAAACGCTCTCACCTTCATCGCCCTAGGCTCTGGCATCCTCCTGATTGCTTCTACTCGTCCTGGGTCCATCTGTAGATGACCTCCACCAACGATAAAACCCAGGTATGTCAACGATTTAAAGTAAAACTTTGACTTACTTATACCGATGGTTAAGCCCGCTGCTTTCAGGCATTCTGCGACTCCCCGAATGTACCTGGTTCTAGATATCTAAGGCCAGTATCAACAGATCATCTAAGAAGACAAAGATGTTGGAGCGGATCTCAATTGGGATCACTCGGTCAATGAGTCTCACCAACCGCTGCGCTGCGTTGCAGAGTCCGAAGGGCATCAGCTGGAACTGGTAGAGGGGTCGACCAGGAACCGTAAAGCTTGTCAGTTCCTTGCTTTTCGGGTCGAACTCGATCTGCCAGAATGCGAACTTTAAATCCTCGCTGGAAACATAAAATGATTGGTCGATTCTGGACAGGATCCCGTCGATACTAGGCAGCGGGTAAGCGTCTTTGATAGTCAGATCGTTTAATTTGCGGACGTCTAAGCAGATCCGATCTTTTCCAGGTTTCAACACTACCGTAGTCCGGTTGCTCCACGGGCTCTTGCTCTCCTTGATGACTCCGAGCGCTAGCATCTTGTCCACCTCATCCTCGACTACCTTCTGCTTCGCAGGCGACATGCATGGGATACCAAGTGGATTTCGTCTGCCTTCTTCACGCTTTCTGGGTCGCTGTGGCCTATCACCGCCGGACCCAAGTCAAACGCCTGCCAGAAGTCCACTCCAAAATAGGCTTCCTTCTCTGGGTAAGGGCATTCATAAAACAGGATCCGTTTTGTAAGTCCTCTGTACTCCACAGGTAGTTCGACGCGTCCTATAATCGAACGGTCCTCTCCAGACGCTGTTCGGACCACGGATAAGTACTTCTGGACTGGCACATCCAACGCCTCGACCAGCTCCCTGCAACCTTTTCCCAACAGGCTGACACTCCCGTGTCTAACAATTCTGCCAGCTGTTAGGTCAGGATCCGGACTTCAGCGAATTGTCGAGGGTCTCCCGTTCCACTGCGCTTCACAGCGGCAACCACTTCTCGCCTCCTCGCTCGTCTCTTCCAAAATCGATCCCTGGCCTTCTGAACATTCTGAGACACCAATTTCATCCCGCTCAATTGGTGGTCGGAGAAGATCCGATTCCTGACCTCCAAGTATCTACGTATCCGTTCTTCGTAAGGTAAGTATTTTAATATCGACTTACAGCTATCCTTATTAATTAAACACTTATATACACTTAGGACGTTTACTTCTTCACGGGACTCTTCTCCGGCGCATCCTTCCCATCTTCGGATCGCCCAGTCCACCGTTTTCCCAGCAATCCGGGCATTTCGGAGACACGGTGTCTGGCCTCCCGCATCGGTAGCAGAACAACCGGCGTTCTGTTGCAGCGCAGTCACAAAACCCGGGGTCTACGACTCCGCAATTCCAGCAACCCGCTCGGAACGGATTCCTGGCCTTGGCCTGCAACTCATCCACCTCCAACCCATCCGGATCTTCTTCCGTCTCCGAAAGCAAGGCCTCGCTCACTCTGGGTTTATCGCCGGTACCAAAGCGCGATTGCTGCCCGTACCTGGCGCGTCCCCGTCGTCCGAAGTTGCGTTCGACTCGTCCCGCAGCTCCTCCACCGTGAGTAGGTCCATGGCATAGACGAACCTGGCGATGCCTTTTAACAACTTTTAACTGTCGCTCGGACAGTGGTTTTTTAGGCGCGAGGCCAGCTGCTGCATGACGTGGACGAAATCCTCGGCACCCTGCCCAGGCTGCTGTTCCCGCTGCAGAAACTGATGCATCCTGTCTGGTGGCCTCGGAACTTATCTATCAGCGCGGCACGCAGTTTCGGCCATCTGTCTACCCTGCAGTGACGCACGTGGACCCAATACCACTCACGAGCCCGTCCGGAGCACCTCCTTCCAAGGGCACTGGTACTGCCTCTGCAAGAACTAGAGCCGGAACAGGAAATCCTCCACCGAGTTGCGATCGCCGTCAAAGAACACTCCCAACCGATCTATCCGTACTTTCTGGCTGCCAAAGTCCTGCCCTACGTTAGCATATGTATGCGGTTCCTCGCCGAAATCGACAGCTCGGCTCTGCGAACCGGCGGCGTTTCGCCAAGGTAGCCCACCCTGCGGAACGAAGCCAGGAGAATCCCACGCCCTTATAGGCGGCTTCGGTGGAACGTTTAATGTCGGTGTCCTCTGATTGCCGGCAGTTGTTAGCGGCCGACTGGGCAGCGGAGTCCACGACTGGTGCGCGGTCTTTTATCTCCAGCAGTTGGTCCGCCGCCGAGCCAATCCCTCCGAAGTCCGAAGGTTCCTGGTCCATTCTGAACTCCTTTCCCAGCGTCTCTCCCAGATGGCCTTGTGGAGTCCTCGGCAACCCCTTCGAAATGCGCGGTAGTCCACCTACGGCAGCGCCCTCGTCCTCCAAGGACCATGTTGCCTAATCAAACCCGGCTAACGGAACCTTCGAATGAAGAACGAAGTTGGAAGGCATCGCATAGCACACAAAAAAATATATTTATATCTCCCTAAGAATTCTAATATAATACCCGAAACAAATCACCAAAAGAAATAAATACTTAAGAAGAATAATAAATATTAAAATAAGGACCATCAAATAATAAATAAACAGATAAATAAATAAATAAATGTTCGAAATAAATAAATAAATGTTCGATATAGATAAATATATAATTTAAGGAAATAAATAAATATTTTTTTTGGTAAATAAATAGATACCTGGAAAAATTAATAAATAATATAAATAAATAAATGGAATAAAAAAATAGATAAATTAATATTAAATATATGACTCTTCCTTTTTTTGATTTAATTATTTTTAAAGTTATTAGGGGAGATGGAACCGGTCACCAGCCGGTAAACTCCGTGACGGAAACTTTCCTGCGCTTAAATGAAACGCGTTATGGATTTTCGGGGACGGAGTAAAACCAATTCATGACTAAAAAGCGGGGTCCCCTGTCCCTCTCTCACCGCTGACGAACGATCTCTCTCTCCTCTTCTATTCTCTCTCGCTCTCAGCGCGCTCGCACAAAGTTGAGAGCGTAAAAATCTATGTTTATGCGTACTTGAGCGAGAAGACGATTTTTCAGCCGAAATCATTTCTGTGCCAAAACGAATTCATTTACAGCAGTAGAAAAAAGGGTGAGAGGTTTCACTTCTGTCGTGCGTAGGCTGGACACACCCCTTTTTTCCGTCTTATGCCCTGCCGCAGGAGTGCGTCAACTGGACTGGCTATCAACTTTGTTGATAACCGTGTCCATCACGGGTCACGAACACACATGTAAGTTCAAAACCGAGATGAAAAATCAAACACACCCACGAAATCAAAACAAAGGATCAACTTCTACTCTCACAACAAAAACATATACAAAACAAAGTACTTTACATCAAATAAATAACAAACTAAACCCTACCTAATTTATCATAGTTTTTATCACAGTTTTTATTACGGTTATTTTGTTATCTGCGGGTGCAAATCTCCTCCCTTCTGGGCCAAGATTCAACCCACAGGTCACCGCTGCTTCTGTGATATGTGACCAGAATCAAGTCTCCTGCCCTGCTGAAAATCCTACAATACTCTTAAAAAAAATTAAAAGGCAAATTTACGAGACGCCGTCGTCCCGACCATTTGTATTTTTATTTAGATTGGGCGCCATAATGTTAGGGAACTGCATTTATTTTATTCCTGGGACGGCGCCGGCTAGCTCCGGAATCCTCAGGCCGGAGTACGCCCAATGTCCCTACAGTTCCACAACATTAACCATCGATAACTATCGACGTCTCACTCTACATATATTAACTCATCACTAATAACAAAATGTAAGCAAAACCAAAATATAAACAAATCGGGAACAAGGCATTCCAATTCTACAGTCGGAGAAGAAAGTCACGTGCTCTAAAAAAAAAAAATTTTTTAACTATAAATTACAACAAGTGTTCTAAACTTAACCTGACCTTCCACACATCATTCCAACCAACTTAATTTCACTCAATTTATTTTAAACACTCATTTAAAAAAAAAACAGTTTAACACGGGGATACATCCCCTTAAACAAAAAATGGCGCATTCAGCCAAGGGTAATCCCTTAGGCTTAGATGCAGTCATTACAAAACGCCCTAAAGTTACCACAATTCAAAAAAAAAGGAGACCAAACGAAGAAAAAGTTAATAAAGAGATGGAAGTAAGTATAGAGATGGAAAATGCGGAAACATCAGAGAATATAACGGACTCATATGAGACTAACAAAAAGAAGGAAAATGACATGGAGAATAACAATGGCGATGACAACGCGAAATCAAACAATAAGGAAAAGGGTATACAGGTATTTGAACCTCTTTTTTATCCACACAACCATTAAGGACCATATAATGTTTATATTGACAAAATGACAGAAAACGGCAACAACTTAAATAGACAAAACAGGAAAGCAATTAATGCATTAGAACTTAATGTAATTCTATTTAATCTAAAAATAAAAAATAAAATAAAATAAAAATAATATAATAAATAATCTAAAATAAAAGTGAATAAAATTGGCTACGGGCGCTGCAAAGCCGAATGCAGGTAAGCGAAAGCAGCTAATGATTTAATAAATTCAAATTTAAAGATAGACTCTGATCAAGAATATATATACTTTATAGGGTCGGAAACGCTTCCTTCTAGCTGTTACATACTTTTGCACGAATACAATATACCCTTTTACTCTACGAGTAACGGGTATAATAAATTAATAAATTCAAAATATTAAAACATTTTATTTGCAAAACCGGCATAATTTTTCAAATCCCCACAAAATTTTCCTTACCTGAATTAAAAGAATTCATTTCATCGCCAATTGCCATCATTGATATTATCCGAGTAAACAGGAAAAACGAAAATAAAGACATGGTACCTACTTCCAGGGTTAAAATAATCTTTGAGGGTGCACAAATTCCGGAGGAGGTCATCTTCCTATATACCAAAGTTAAGGTCGAACTGTTTGTTCCTTTTAGCAAATGCTTCAGGTGTTTTAGGTTAGGCCATTTTACCCAACACTGCAAACAAAGCCATGCAATTTGTCGAGACTGTTCCCTCTTGCATCCAAGAGAGGAGAAATGTCCAATTTTTAAGTGCGCTAATTGCAAACAGCCTCATTCTGCCACTGAGCTTGAATGCCCAGAAAGAAAGAGAGCTTTTGCCATACAAAAATGCATGACAGTCGAGAATCTTTTTAGAATTGAAGTAAAAACCAAATTCCCAGCTTTATTTGAGAAACAAACCCCTAACTCCTTTGAAATTTTTAATTCTTCCGATTTTCCTCTGCTACAGGCTCAAAAAAAATCAGCCATACCTGTAATGCAAAATAATGCTTCTGCAGAATGCATTCACAATTGCATTCCCTACAATAAAGTAGTAAAAATAAACCAAAACCGAATAAATGAGAATAAAAATGCACAAGTCACAATGGACAGCTATAGAACTGCACTCAAAGAGAACAGTTATTCTCTAAGCGAGATATTCATTCCTACTCATTCACAATCTTCCATTTTTGCATAGTCATCTCTTCCTGCAAATTTTTCACAGCAACAACAAACCTTTTCTCATACCCAACCTATTACTAATGCAAAGTCTTCAGCCTTAGAAACGGCGGAAAGCAGTTTAATTTCCATCTCCTCTCAAATTTCTTCGTTTTTATTATAAAATAATTCAGATATTCTAGCAGATGCTAGAACATTTTTAGAAGATATAAGAACATGTATTGCCAAAACTAATTCCCAAATTGATGTCCAAAAATTGCGTTCATGCGTTTAATTTACTTTTTTCTTTTTATTTTTAGAAGTTTTTTTATTTTTTTGTTTTAATTCATGAAAATCTTACAATATAACATACAAAGTCTGACAAGCAATAATAAAAAACAGCTTCTCGAATTTTTTTTATCTAATAACAACGTTGACATTGCTCTTTTGTCCGAAATCTGGGTCAAAAATAATTCAATTTTATATGTAAGCCCCGCAACGACGGTTATGGGGGTGTAGGAATTTATATTAAAAAGAAGAGAGAACGCTATAGTCAAGTGCCTCGACTATTAGATACCCGTTACTCAGCTAAACAACTTAATATAAATATGCCTTCTTGTATGTTTTTCGCCGCTCGAATTAGCACCTTGACCAGCTGTTCCAAAGTCATCCGTTAGATGGCGCTACCGTGGAACCACGGGCCAAACTTTTATTAGGCCAATCGATAGGTATTGACGAAACAAATACATATCAATTAAAATTCTCATAATAGCATCAAAACTGTGGCCACTGCTTGTGGCTTGTGGGCGTCAGACGGGGCGTGGCATCATTTTGAAACAAACTTGCGCTGCGAAGGAACTCCTAAAATCTACATGCAAAATGCCAATAGCTTTTATAGTTTCCGAGATCTCAGCGTTCATACGGACAGACAGACGGACATGGCTAGATCGACTCGGCTAGTGATCCTGAACAAGAATATATATACTTTATAGGGTCGGAAACGCTTCCTTCTACCTGTTACATACTTTTGCACGAATACAATATACCCTTTTACTCTACGAGTAACGGGTATAAAAATATTAAGTATAAAATCATTAACTGCAACACTGAAATTGAAATCATTGGAATCTCCACCACCAATTTAAAACACAATGTTAATGTTTTCAGTGTATATGCTCCTCCTAATACTAACATATATGATTTCGAGAAAGGCTGTATTGATGCTCTTATGACGGCAACGGCTCTTGGGGGTCTATCTATTGTAGGTGGTGACCTAAATGCTAAATCGTCAACTTGGGGAAACTCTACTCATGATAATAAAGTCCTCTTTTAGAACAAGTCCTCTTTTCTAAAGGTTTTTTTGCTTAAATGATGGCTCTCCCACTTACTCTCCTAATCCGTCATATTTCTCTACACTTGATTTAACATTTGTAAACAAAGATAATCTTTCCCTTAAATGGTCCACTTCAAATTCAAAAATTTCCAATAGCAATTACTTCCCAATAATATTAGAAATTACTAATATTACTACTACTACAAATAGCCATAAGCTGCTTCAATCTAACGTTTTGAACGATTTTTCAAAAATAAAAATCACTTCTCTTGACAATCTCACATATACAACAAACAACATTGTAAAAAGAAATACAGTTATAATAAATGAGAATAACAAATATATTCCAAAGAAATATTGGGATGAGACCTGTGAGAGACTTTTAAGACTAAGAAATGCTAGCAGACAAAAATATTACAAAACCAAACTGTTATCAGATGCAAAAATGTTCTTTGAAAATAACAAAAAACTTAATAACTATTTTTATAAGGTGAGAAAGGAGAATATGAATAAATAAGCAGACGATTTGACAAACCCAAAGTCAATTAAAGAAATGTGGCAAACTATTAAATCCTTGAAATCCTATAAACAAATTAAACCTACTAGCAGACAATTTAGCAATTCTGATCACATTGCTTTCCTTTATCAGATATCCTCAGTGCCAGACACTACAGAATGTATTCAAATGGATTTTCCCTCTTTCATTCAAACCATAAATAGAATGTATTTTTCTGCATCTGAACTGACTAAATTTTTAAAAACACATAACCCTAATTCTGCAAAAGGTCTAGACCACATTTCCTATAACATGCTTCTCTCCTTGCCACCTGACGAAATTCAAAATTTGGTTTCTATGATTAATGAAATTTTTAACGAGGGAACAGTACCAGATTCTTGGCGCAGAATAAAAGTCGTTCCAGTTCCAAAAAAAAACACTGATTCGTCTATAATAACAAATAACCGACCAATCTGTCTTTTAAGTATTGTGCTTAAATGTCTAGAAAGTCTTATTAAAGCCAACATGGAGTGGCACATGGATAGTTTTAATCTAATTCCAGATCGGTCTTACGCTTTTAGGAAAAACCACTGCACAGCTCACTGCATTAATAATGTAATTAATAATATAGCTAATCTGAAAGCTAAAGGTTTTCATGTAACAGCAGCAGTCTTAGATATAAGTAAAGCCTTTGACTCAGTCAATATTCCTATTTTAGCAAAAATTCTTATAGACAATGGTTTTAGCACTCTAGATATTAATTTTATAATAAATTTCATAAGTAAAAGAATTTTAAAAATGGGCAACACTGAAATTACTGTGAATAAGGGAGTTAGTCAAGGAAGCTGCCTCAGTCCAATGCTTTTCAATTTGTACACTGCTGATTTGCATAACATAAATGATCATCAAAGCACCTTATTTCAATACGCGGACGATTTCTTTCTCATTACTTTTGACAAAGATTTTACGACGGCAAGAAATGTTCTTGAACACAAAGTTAATGTTTTTAGAGAAATGTGCCATTCTATTAATTTAACATTTAACCCACTCAAATCGTCGGTAATGCATTTTAATAATAGGAAAAAATTATTAAACATTATATGCAATAATTTAGTTATTAACGATGTAGATCAAGTTATTTATCTAGGTAGGACCATTAGTACAAATAATTACGCTATAGGACACGTCAAACATATCTTAGCCAAAGCTAATAAATCCAATATGTTCCTAAATATGTTAAGTGGCTGTCGTTTTGGCATTCATCCTAGTAAGGCTCTTAATCTGTATAAGGCTTTTATTAGACCCAAATATGAATATGCCTGCTCTTCTTTCACTAACATTTCAAAAACAGTTAAAAACAGTATTAAGGTCCATGCAAATTTGTTCCTTAGGAAATCGCATGGACTTATTAAGTCTACTCCTATTAACATAATATATCATATAGCAGGTGAACTTCCTCCGGAACATAGATTCAAATTCACCACGGCGAAGGAGGTGGCCAAAATTTTTGCTCATGGTTTACCAGCAGCTTCTCTTTTGACCAACGATTTCGCAGCAAAAAAACACCAGCTACATAAAGGTTTACTCGGAATTCAAAGATATTTTTGATTCAATTGCTAATTTAAGCTGTACTTCTTTTAATTCTCGAAAAATATCGATGGATGTGGATTTTTTTAAGGGTATTATCCCAAACAAAAAATCATCCAATAACAAAAAAGGTTTTGAAATGTTATATACTGACGGCTCAGTTCAGGAAAATTTTATGGGGAGTGCTTTTATTCATTCCAAGTCAAATACTGTCAAAAGTTTTTATGCTAATTCTAAGCGTTCTTCGTTGACTGCTGAGCTCGCAGCCCTAGAGAAAGCCATCGACTTTGCAAATTTTGAAAATTTTAGCAAAGTAGCCATCCTTACTAGGTGCACTGCAAACGCTGAAGAAAAGCTGTGTTTCAAATAGCATAGCGTTAGATATTCTTAAAAAAATAGAAAACAGTCAAAGTATACTGTATTTTGAATTACACCACATACCCAGCCATCTTAATATCAAAGGAAACGAATTGGCAAATTCCGCAGCAAAAAATGCCAGAACTAACGGCTCATGTGTATTCCTGAGATACACTCTAAACGATGCCATCACACACTTATATAATCGGATAATGATTGATTGGGAAAGAGAATACAAAGCTTTCTGCCTTGAAAAAAACAAAGGATATTGCTTAATATTTCCCTATGTTGACACAAAGCCATGGTTCAAAGACAAAAACTGCAATTTAAATCGTCTCGAAGTCAAGCAACTAAACAGAATTTTTAGCGGTCATGCTTTCGACAGATACACGTTACACATATTAAAAGTTTTTGACAATTCCATTTGTGACTGCAACTAAAATTCCATTGAAGACATCTCTCACATTTTACTAAAATGCTCAAAATATGAATCTATCCGTAGAAATTTTCCACTCTTACAATACAACGATATATATCGATTCTTTGCTCACGAACCAATAACTAATTACACCTCTATAACACAATTCATACGCTCAGCTAAAATAGAATTATAATTAACACATCATCTCATAACATCATAACTCACATACAACTTCACATTTATAAATAATATCACTCACATATCGATAACACCCTCATCGAATCTCATCGCTTATCTTCAGAATCACACAACACGACATTTCATATTTATATTTATGAAGAACAATTTCTAACCAAGATCATGAAATCTTGTTTCACACATAGGTGGTGGCGTTTACCCGTTTTATTTCATACGGGACGGCCAAATAAATCTGCCTTAACCTTGGTTGGTCAGGAAGTAACTTAATACACAAAAAAAAAAAAATCGGGAACAAAGATGACGGAAAAGTGGCACTAGATGTGGCTCCCACAGCGCACCCACCTATCCTGTGGTGCCCCTAGTGACGCGAGGGAAGCACCACCCATCCTTAAGGGCCGTAATCACCGCCAGGCGGTGTACGACCGGTCTATCTCCCCCAACAGGTAAATAACTTACACCATCATTTTCATTTGCCTTTTAAGATTTAATATTTACAACGTATGTATTTGCATTGCAGGTAAGAATATTGATGTTTCTTCACATACGAGACCCTAAACGCACCAGCGTGTGGGAAATTAGTTAAGGGATCACAGCACCAGCGCCTCTCAGGTCCGGAATCTGGCTACAGTCGCCGCGGAAACAAAACTTCGCGCAGGCTAGTTTTTGGTCTACTGCACCATTTGGACCACCTAATCCTGGGGAGCTCCGAGGGATGAGAAAGGACGTGCGTAAATATATATATATAAAGATAGTGCCTAATGACTTAAGAGTTTCCCTCACTTCTAGGGATGCCCCCGACCAAATTGCTGTACTTGACGAGGGGCGAGAAAGGACGGACGCAGGCAAATCCGCATCAATTGACAAATTACAAATTAAATTTCCTAAATGACTAATTGTGTTTTTTTGCAGGTGCCAAGGCGTTGTTGTCGGCGCAGTTTTTTATGACCCCGGTGGCGGTCGCTGGCGCAGGGACTGAGGCCAAACGTGAATCGTGGCCCGCCGCTGGACTTTCACCGGCCAGGACAGGCGGCAAAGTGCGCCTCGCTGGACTTCAGCCAGGACCAAAAACTTGCAGGGAGATATCTACTGCGGACGGGCACGTGGGCGCGCGAAGCAGAGCCTCGTCACCCACTCGGATCGGAACGGACCCACTGGCGTGATCCTGAGGCGTCAGGATTGCGGACCGGTTCACTGGTCTCTGTCGCTATGGAGGTATGTAGCTCCGTTTGGATGATCTTCCTCGATGAGTTGCCGGTCAGGTTAAGGCCGAGGTATTCGAGAAAAAAAGGTTGTCGTCTCCGCCGAAAAAATTACAGGGGCCCTTTTGATGGGTCCCCGGATAGCCTAAGAACACAGCACTAAATAAAGCAACTAATACGAGGACGGAAGCTAGCTTCGGCAAGCCAAAGTTTTAATACCCTTGCAGTCTTTGCCGAAATTGTTAAAATTGGAAAAGTAGCGAAAAGAATAAGGTATACATAAATAATAAATAAAGTTGATTTGCATAGTTTCATGTTAATAGCTTTTATACTGCAAAAACGTCATATAAAAATAGAAAAAAAGGGATATTTTCGCCGCATTTACAATTTTTACTACGGAAGCTATAAGATATAGACGTCCGATCCGAGTGCTTTTACCATGATCAAGGTATGCGTAAATAAATAAGACTTACTAAATTTATGTCAATAGCTTATACACTGCGCGAAATATTTAAAAAAACATCAAATTTTGACCGATTTCACCGTATTGTTCCTAGGGGAGCTATAAAATATAGACGTCCGATCAGAACGCGTTTTTACCTTGATGAAAAAATGCTTAAAAAAATACGATTTGAAAAAAAATTATAGCAATAGCTTTTACACTGCGCGAAATATTCTGAAAAACATCAAATTGGGACCGTTTTTACCCTATTGTTCCTATGGGAGCTATAGGATATAGACGTCCGATCGGCACGCGCTTTTACCTTGATGAAGGAATGCATAAAAAATACGATTTGAATAATTTTATGGCAATAGCTTTTACACTGCTCGAAATAATCTGAAAAACATCAAATTTTGACAGATTTTACACTATTGTTCCTATGGGAGCTATAGGATATAGACGTCCGATCGGCACGCGCTTTTACCCTGATCAATATATGCATAAAAAATACGATTTGGAAAGATTCGTTGCCAATAGCTTTTACACTGTGCGAAATATCATCAATTCTTGCAAGATATATCCGATTGTTCCTATGGGAGCTATAGGATATATACGTCCGATCGGGGCGATTGATCTGCGTACACATGTTTTAGGACGAGTGTGAAAGTTTGTGAGCTCGCAAACGGTATTGAAACTGGCGGACAGACGGACATGGCTAATTCGATTTATCCTGATCAAGAATATATATACTTTGTTTAGGCCAGTGGCCCACTGCATCGGGGCTGTTCACTGAGCTCTCCGAGCCTTCGCTCTCGCCCCTCTTGCGCTCCCTCGCTCGCTTCTCGCAACGTCCGGGCTCCAGAGTGCGAGCTTCGGGTTTCTCATCCGAACTCCTCGGACGGCCGCTGCCGATCTCCCGCTCTCGCAGAGTAAAGCAGGCGGGAGCGGGGTTTTAGTTTTAATTAGTCTCATGTATGCAGCTGAATAAAGCACACTGAATAATACCACGACGCCCCCGACTTCTTAATTTTTTCGTCTTCCTTTGCGTTTGCGCCGTGGGAATTATTTCTGCCAACCAACTCTTTTTTGTGGAAGGATCTATTCGAGCCGGATAAGGATATCCTTATAAGATAAGTACGAGCATTTTCCGACTCCCTCTCGCTGCCGGTCCTTAGCAGTGGTTCGAACATTGAATTTCGTTCACACTGCAGTAAGATCAATTTTTTTCGTGTCAACTCCACGTCCGAGTTTTCCCGACACAACGGCAGTCGAGAAATTTTACATTCCTTTAATTCCAAAAAATTTTCTATCCGTCTCCGCTTTGTGTGCGTCGCCATACTCCTTGCCGTTTGCACTTGCAGTGCAATTCTGCCTCCAAAAAAAATATACGACAAAAAGTGAAATTGTGTGGTGGAAAATAAAAAGGCATAACTAATATCAGCCACTCGGTGTGAAGTAATTTCGGGAGTTTCCCTGTTCGCCGTACAATCCGCCGCTGTCGAGATATTTTTTTTGTCTTGTTTTTTTCTCCACATAATTTCATCTGTTCCGTCACTTCAAATACAGTCCACTCTTCGACGCTCTACTGTACCGATATACACTTACACATAAACGCATGCATGCCCATATCAACATAGAACTATTTTCTGCCTCCACATACGGGAACATACCCATATCCATAAACATATGCATGCCCATATCTACATAAATATATTTTCTGCCTCCACATACAGGAACATAAAATAAAAAAATTCAAATCCACACGGGTGCGACCGTGATTGTTTTTTCTCCAATTTGCCGCAATTAACCGCCCCAACAGCTGTGTTATTATTGTTGCTGATTTTTTCCCTTCTCTCTCTCTCCCGCGTCCCTCACGCATGCACTGCGCTGCCGACGGCATAACCCACTGAACATTTCTCCCGAACCAAAGCCAAGGTTTTTAATTCCACCGTTCCGGCGCCGCTCAAAAATAAGTATTTATAATTATAATTATTATTTAATTATAAAAATTATTAATTCAGAATTATAATTACTATTTAATTATAAATATTATTTAATTATTTCCGGCAAAGTAATTTATTTATTTAATGGATTAATTAATTTATATTTATTACGTTTTTCCGATTTTTTTTTTTGCGATCAAAGATATTTTCCAAACCAAAAAAAAAAAAATAAATAAATAACTAAATACAATAAAATTATTTGGCAACTAGATATACAAATATATAAACAATCAATACAGTTTCATCGATTTCCAAATATTTTCTTCCGATTCTTCTCGTTCTTTATGGCACTGTGCTTTCTACTCCGCACAAATTAACAGTGTGACCGTACTCTGTGGCTTTCTTTTCTTTTGCGTGCGTTCATTCGCAGCGACGACCAACTCGTTGGCGACTCAGATCGCGCCGAGAGCTTAACGGTGAATATCCTTACGTTCTGAACGAAACGCCCCTTGCTCAGGTCAGTCGACAAGAGCTGATCCGCAAAGTTCGAGTCCGAGAATGCCCACGGGAGAGGACAAGAAACCGAGGTTGATCCCATCTATCCGTTTGGACAGGTCCCAATTCGCGTCTCCGCGGCCGTCTCAATTAACACCAAAGGCTCCCATTGCCATTCCAAGGGCAAAAAGCGACGAGTCCGTCGAGACTATCTCCGGTCCCCCGTCAAGGCTTTCTCGGTCGGTGTCCAAGATGGCTCAAACTGCGATAGACATCGCCCTCAAAAAGTTTATTGCCACAACAGACCGGGTTAGCCAATTTCAAGCGGATATTCATACTCCGAGCGCCGCTGAACCAGAACGACTTCCACCTGGCATGTGCCAAGTCCATCGGGACCAAATCCGGGCCTTGTGGGAAAAGGTGGAGAAGAGCTATGAAAGTTGCTCCGATCTTCTTTCCGCGTCCACCGACAGTACGGCCACCTCGACAGTGCTTGAATCCAAGTACAGTTACTGCTACTCCGTATATTCGAGATGTTTGGTCCAGCTTCAGGACATAATAGACAAGGCCGCCTCCCAGTCCATTCAGGCTGCTGTCAGTGTTCCAACACCGCCGTCTACATGCTGTCGTTTGCCACCAGTCGACATCGAAGTTTTCGATGGTGATTACCTGCGTTGGCCCACCTTCAGAGATCTTTTTACCGCGATATACATCCACAACTCGCGTCTTACACCGGTAGGGAAGTTGTTCCACCTACTGTCCAAAACAAGTGGCGATGCGCACGCCATTGTTTCTAAAGCCCCGCCGACCAACGAAGGGTTTATCTCCGCGTGGCGAACCCTCACCGACCGCTTCGAAAATCGGCGGTTATTAGTCAATAGCCAGTTGAAAATCCTCTTCAACATTCAGGCAGTACCCCAAGAGTCCGAAGCCGCTCTGAAAGAGCTGCAAGGCACAATCCAAAGTTGCCTGACAGCCTTAGAGATGTCCTCTATTCAAGTCGAGACTTGGGATTGTCTCCTGGTGTACATGGTTTCTTTAAAGCTTCCCAAAATCACGCTTTCGTTGTGGGAGCAATCCATTCACAACAAGGCTGAGATTCCAACATGGAATGAGTTAGACTCGTTCTTGACAGAGCGTCATCGCACTCTGGAGGCTATCGATGACATCAGGCCTAGCAGTTCGGGTCAGTTTCCGCCAAGGTCGACACCTGCGAGCGCCCCAGCGCGTAGGCTTAATTCCTACGAGGCCAGAGTGACTCCAGCTCCAAGAGGGTGCGATCTCTGCTCCAGAGAGAATCATCCTGTTCGCTTATGCCCGCGCTTCCTTGAGATGGATGTAAATGATCGCTCCGACTACATTAAGAAAAAGCAGCTTTGCCTGAACTGTTTTGCACGAGGGCACCTGCAACGGGATTGCACTAGCGCCCATAGCTTCACTTGCCACAGCCGTCATCACACCCTCCTGCACCGCGGTAATCCATTCGCGGCCGCTCCAAGTCCGTCTGCGCCATCCAGGTCTCGACCCGCTCCTACTACAAGAGGCACGAGCCTCTCGATCGCCTTCCAGACCCGGGCTGCATTTAGAAACTTCAGCTTATGTTCTTCCGCAGCTGGCCGGGAATCTGCCTTCGTATCCAGTCCCTCGAGATCTCCTTAAGGGAATTCCTGACATCCCCCTTGCGGATCCCAATTTCTTCGAGAGCGCCCAAATCGATGTCTTGATAGGAGCCGACATTCTTCCGTCAATCCGTCAAATTTGGGTAGACCCCCAGCATACTCCCTTGCAGCGTATTCTATTCCGCAATTCCGATGGGGAAATCCGCGACTACGAGTTGAAGACAGTCACCTTCGGGGTTAATTGTGCCCCGTTCCTAGCGATACGTGTCCTGCAACAGCTCGCCGACGACGAAGAGTCGAGGTATCCGCAGGCGAGTCGGATTATCCGACAGTACATGTACGTCGACGACGTACTCGCGGGGGCAGACTCCAAAACCGAAGAGCAAGCGGCTATCCGCGAGCTCCAGGGGGCCCTGGATTCAGCAGGATTCCCCCTTAGAAAATGGACATCCAATAGCAAGGCGATTTTGGCCAACATCCAGAGTGAACATCTCCTTCGCGCGGACTTCCTTGAAATCGACGCAGAGAGCACGGCTAAAACTCTCGGAGTGCGGTGGAAGGCGACGTCTGACGAGTTTTTCTTCATTCCGCCCGAACTCACCCTGGGTTCAACGTTCACAAAGCGTCAAGTACTATCCCAAATCGTCAAACTATTTGGTCCACCGGGTTGGCTCGCCTTCATAGTCCGGGCAAAGATGTTCATGCAGGACATTTGGCTCCAAAATCTAGGATGGGACGATGCCCTCCCTCGAGATTTTTGCCAAAGATGGGTTGACTTCCTGGAAAATTACTCCGCTCTTGATCAGATCCACATTCCCCGATGGGTCGCTTTCCGACCACATTTGAAAATTGAGCATCATGGGTTCTGCGACGCCTCGCAGAAGGCGTACGGCGCAGCCATCTACGTCCGAGTTGAGGCTGGGTCCGCGGGAATGGTAAACTTGCTCACGGCAAAGACGCGGGTGGCCCCAGTAAAAACGGTGTCGCTCCCGCGGCTCGAGTTGTGCGGAGCCTTGTTATTGTCCGAAATGGCCAACGCCGTTCTTCCGAAGATGCCCGGGCAGGCGTCCGCCCTGCACTGTTGGACTGACTCTACGATTGTTCTCGCCTGGTTGCATAAGCCAGCATGCCACTGGACAACGTTCGTGGCAAATCGTGTGACCAAGATCACCCAGCTCACCGAGGTGGAGAAATGGGCACCCGTTCGCTCCGAGCATAACCCGGCAGATCTCGCTAGCCGGGGGTGGCGCTTCAAGACCTTGCGGACAGCCAGCTGTGGTGGCATGGTCCTGCCTGGCTGCAGTGGCCTCGCTGCGAGTGGCCCACTCAAAGCTATGAACCCCCTGTGACTGAACTCGAGAAGCGAGCAGTCAAAGTCCATGTTGCGAAGGCCCCCCCTGAAGACATTCTTGAGCGTTTTTCCACACTCGACAAGGCGTTGCGAGTCCTCGCTTACGCTCATCAGTTCATCCAGCGTTCTCGAAAGCTCATGTCCCCGTATGAGGATCCCTTGACAGCTCCTGAAATTGCGTCGGCCGAGCGTCTCCTGATTTCCGTCACGCAACGCAGGCACTTTGCCCTTGAGATTAGCTGCTTAAGCCAAAAACGGCCAGTGCCAGCATCCAGCCTTGTCCAAAACCTGAACCCGTTCATTGATTCCCAAGGGCTCATGAGAGCATGCGGCCGAGTCACGGCCTCCGAACATCTCCAGTATGATGAACGGCATCCTTTCATCCTTTCATACGACTGCCATCTGACTCGACTCCTCGTCCATTTTACGCATCGCATAACGCTGCACGATGGCAATCAGCTGATGATCCGTCTGATCCGTTCCAAGTTCTGAATCCCGAGGGTGAGGAATTTGGTCAAGTCCGTCATATATTCATGCAAGGTCTGCATCATCCACAAAAAGAAGTTGCAAACGCAACTGATGGGAGACTTACCCAAAGAACGAACGTCCTTCTCGCGCCCTTTCACATATACCGGTGTGGACTATGCCGGTCCCTTCGACATCAAAAACTACACGGGACGAGCCTGTCTCATTACGAAAGGGTATGTGCTGGTGTTCGTGTGCTTCGCCACTAAGGCCATCCATTTAGAGCCTACTTCCGACCTTACGACTGAAAAGTTTCTCGCCGCCTTCGCCCGTTTCGTGTCCCCGTCAAGTTCAGTCGGACAATGGGAAGACCTTTGTGGGTGCGGCTGCCCTACTCTCCCGCGAGTTTCTCCAAGCTCTCAAGGAAGCTGTGACAGGTGCCTATAGTCACCAGCAGCTGCTCTGGCAATTCATTCCTCCGGGAGCACCCCACATGGGAGGCTTGTAGGAAGCAGGTGTTAAGAGCTTCAAGACCCTGTTCTACAAGTCTACGGCGACGCGGAAATATACGATCGAAGAGCTGTCCACGCTTCCAGCTAGGATCGAAGCATGCCTGAATTCGCACCCGCTCGCGCCGATGTCCGAAGACCCCACTGACCTGTTGGCACTTACGCCTGGGCACTTTCTTGTTGGAGGGCCCCTCCTCGCCATGGTCGAACCCGAGATAAAGGGGGACACCACATCTATTATAAACCGCTGGCAGCACCTGAAGGCTCTTCATCAACAATTTCGTCTGCGATGGAAGGAGGAGTACCTCAAGGAACTCCATAAGAGGAATAAGTGGCGAACCCCTACAAGAAATCTCCGTGCCGGGGACATGGTGGTAGTCAAGGAAGACAACCTTCCGTCCAATGAGTGGCGATTAGGCAGAATTGACGCGGTGTTTCCAGGATCCGATGGCCATGTTCGTGTGGTCGACATCCACACTGCACGGGGACTCATTAAGCGTCCCATAGCGAAGGTCGTCCTTCTTCCAACGGAAGAGTCCGCCTGCCCGCAATAACCAGTCGACCCTTCACTCCGGTGTTTCAATTCATCACTCCGATTCGTAGCGTCAATTAATAGTTCCAACCCGTAGTTCCATTTCGCAGTTCTTATCACTACTGATCCAAATTTTTATTTTGTCCTATTCCGCCAATCAGATCTCCCACGATGTCTCCACGTCCGCGCAGCGCCATCGCATTGGAACACAGACGAACTCCAGGTATGCAATCCTACCGTTGCCGAGTCTGTAGCGGGATCCATCCGCTTCGGAAGTGTCGTCGGTTCCTCCGTCTGAGTGCCGAGAAGAGGCTCCGGGCTGCACGCCGGTCGCAGAGATCCGTTGCCACTCCTCAACACTCCTCAGCCGCTCCTCGGCCCTCGTCAGCCACTCCACGGCACCCTTCAGCAGCTCCTCGGTCCTCTGATGAGCGGTTCTATCTCCCCGCGACGATCTCCATCATCCTGGGCGCGGATATGTATCCGAGCGTGATGCGGCCGGGCTTCCTGAAACTTCAAGATGGACTGCCAGTAGCCCAGAGCACCGTGTTTGGGTGGGTCGTGTCCGGAGCCTGCCACCAGCCGTGAAAAGAGCAACCAGGCTATGTTGCAACCCGAGTAGTTGCAAGGGGGGCGGAATGTTTAGGCCAGTGGCCCACTGCATCGGGGCTGTTCACTGAGCTCTCCGAGCTTTCGCTCTCGCCCCTCTTGCGCTCCCTCGCTCGCTTCTCGCAACGTCCGCGCTCCAGAGTGCGAGCTTCGGGTTTCGCATTCGCATCTCGCTTCAGCGGAGTAAAGCGGGCGGGAGCGCGGTTTTAGTTTTAATTAGTCTCATGTATGCAGCTGAATAAAGCACACTGAATAATACCACGACGCCCCCGACTTCTTCATTTTTTCGTCTTCCTTTGCGTTTGCGCCGTGGGAATTATTTCTGCAAACCAACTCTTTTTTGTGGAAGGATCGCCCCCCCACAACATACTTTATAGGGTCGGAAACTTCTCCTTCACTGCGTTACAAACTTTTGACCAAAATTATAATACCCTCCGCGAGGGTATAAAAATTAATGATTCATGATTAGGGATTCATGTAAATAGTTACATCGCCCAATGACCAATAAAAGGGGGTGCCACTACGTTCTGTTACCCTGCCTACGCTGTCGATAATTCCTTTGCCCTCGATTTCGATCTACTTCCAGCCGGTTCCAACTCAAAATGAAACATGGGGACAGCACCGGCTAGCTTGATGCTCAGGGCAGGGTACCCCCAATGTTCCCAATGATTTCGTCGAGTGGCTGTGGTTCGGTGGGTGGTGTTGCATTTCATGTTGGAATCGGCTGGAAGAAATAAGAAGGAGGTATTTGTTTTTGGTTGGGCTATCGATAAAGTTTGTTGGGTGGCATCCCCTACTGAAGTGGCGCCACCTTCTGCTGATGCCTGTGGCTATCTAGCTATTTAAACTAGCCCGGTTCGCCCTGGGTATGGCTAGGATAGCCTTGGATTCGCCCACTTCTGGGAGAGCAAAAGGGAACATGGCGAATGACATTGCGTAGGTCAGGGAGAGGGTTTAGTTGCTGCCACACATCGAAGCCAAATCGACGTGATTTTTGTATTCGATGTATTATAATAGTCCAAGAAAAAGTAAGAGTGCTATTAGTGCTAGTGAAGATCAGTGTTAAAGTGGAAATTTATTTATTTTAAGTCCACCGGGGACCCTATTACATAGGGCCCCGGCAGTTTTTCTTCTATTTTCTTCATTTTTCCCTAATTTCCTCTTGGGGAAGGGCAGCAGGCCACACCTCGTGGTACCCGTCCGCCACAGGCAGCAGTAGCCAGCCGCAGGGAGCACACAGACACTAGCAGCAGCAACAGCTACAGGCAGCTACAGACGCCGGCAGCAGCGACAGCCACAGGCAGCAGCAACAGCCGCAAGCAGCAGCTACAGCCACGTTTAGTGGCTTGCGCAACTCAGGGGCTAAAATGCGAAAGCGGGCTTAGCACAATTGAATACAATTTTTTTTTTTTTTTTATCATTTGCATTTTATTTATTGGATCTTCTCTGAATTGAGACTAACAATAAGTATATAGAATCTTAAATTAAAAAGCTATCTGACAGTCAAGGTGACTGGCGCGAAAATTTAGGGGCTCTAATAACTATTGCTGAGCTGGAAGGTCATTGCGTTGCAATCGGGTCCGTATGGAAACCCTGGCTAGGCCCCTGGCGAGCTGGTTTGGATGAGAAGTTAGCTTGGTGTGGTAGGACGCTTTTTGTTTTGATATTTCATCTTTTACGGGTAGAATGCCAAGATCTCTGTGGATGTTGTCGTTCCGAACATACCAAGGTGCCCCAGTGATAGTTCTCAGGATTTTTGATTGTGCTCGCTGAATAATGTCGATGTTGCTGCTGCTCGCGTTTCCCCACAATTGGGAGCCGTAGGTCCAGACTGGCAACGTCAAGGAATACCGCACTGCAGTATTCCCGAAGCTCGAATGCAGTCCTTATTTCTGTTGTTAATCTGTTGACTTGCTCTATTGTTCCATGGCTTTCTCGAAAGCCAAATTGATGTGCTGGAATAACGTTGTGCTCTTTCAGATATGGAATGATGCGCGTCAGAAGGCATTTTTCGAACAGTTTTGACAGACACGAGAGTAAACTTATCGGTCTATACGAAGCTGGTATTGTGTGATCTTTCCCTGGCTTTGGGATCATTATGATTACCGATTTTTTCCATTTTTTTGGGAAATAGCCAAGTCGTGTAAACCCGTTGAAGAGTTTACAAATAACCTCAACTGCACAGTTTGGAAGTTCGATTAACATTTTGGGAGTTATTTGATCACCGCCTGGGGCCTTTTTTTTGGTTTCAATTGCTCGCTGATTACTTTTGCAATTTCATTTGGTTGAAACAGAATTGGCTCCGTCTCAGATTCAATTCGAATTGACGGCGACGGTAGTGCGAATGAATTAGTTGCAGGGTTTGGCTGAAAAACATTTCGAAGGTGTAAAGCAAATGTACAAGCTCTGTCTTTGTCGCTTCTGGCCCAGCTGCCTGAAGAGTCTCTTATGGGGATTACTGTTTCGGCCGGCGCACTTAGTTTTGGGTGGGCTCTCCACAAGGGATGCTTAGTGCTGGTGGGTGAAAGTTTCTCAATGTACTGGCGTTGTGCTTTTTCTTCTTCTTGCCTTAGAGCCCTGGTAAGTCTGCGACCAGCTTCTTTAAGACTTTGTTTTGAGGATGGCGATCTGCTGGTTTGCCAAGTACGTCTCAAACGTCTTTTCTCCAGAACAAGCTGTTCGATTTCATGGTTAGTTTTGTGTTGGTGTGTGTGCCCATCCCTCCCCTGCGGTGTTGAGACTTTGGCTGCTGCGACGAGTACAGACTCCAGGGCATCGGCGTAGCAGTCGATGTCCTCCTTGATGTTGAGCTGTGGAGTTAGTTCAATGTGGGAACTTACGTACTTTTTGAACTTCAGCCAGTTGGTTCGATGCGACGTCAGCCTGTGAGGGTGCTCGATTAATTCCGGGCTTTGAAGAAGAGTTATTAGCACTGGTGAGTGGTCCGATGATAGATCCAAAAGCGATTTTGCAGATATTAGAATGCGAGAGATGTTTTTGTCACAGCAAAATCAATTAAATCAGGTATTTTTCTAGGATCTGTAGGCCAATATGTAGGGCTGCCTGGTGAAACGTAGTCCAGTTTGTTGCATGTTTTAATGAGTGCATTATATAGTTGCCTTCCTTTGGGGGTCACAAGGCGGGATCCCCAGTGCGTGTGCTTGGCGTTGTAATCTCCTGCTGCTATGAATCGCTCTCCAAGCGAATTGTAGAAGTCCATGAATTGGTCTTCGGAGACTGTAAAGCGGGGTGGGCAGTAGACAGCGGCAATGGCAAGGTTGCAGTTGCCCAACTGTAATTTTATCGATGTAGCTTGCAGATGATTTTTAGCAAACCGTTGGTGAAAGTGGTGTTTGACGCGGTCTCTTATTAAGATTCCAGTGCCGCCATGCGCTTTACCATCTGGATGATCTGTGCCATAGAACGTGAATCCCCGTATTTGAAAGTTATATTTGCTGGTGAGATGCGTTTCTGCCAGCAACATAACGTCGATGTGGTTTTCGTTCAGAAATTGAGTTATTTCAGGTTTATGCCGTGAAACACCGTTGGCGTTCCACAGAGTTATTCGAAGGCTAGGCATGGTTTATTTGGACTGCTGAGCTGCAAGCATTTGTAGTAAGATATTTTGGTTTTGCATAAGGGTTTGCATGGTGGTTTTCATGAAGGACATAAATTCCATCATATTTTGTTGCAAAGTAATCATCATAGATTCCATGTTACTTTGTGGCTGTCCCATGGCCTGCTGGATGTTATCAATTTTCGGCTCTATGTGAGCTGTGCCTGATCTTAGAGCACTGGCGTAAGAAATTCCGTTGGTGGTAATTGAAGGGCCAAATGATGATCTGGCTGCTTTTGCGAAGAAAACTTCCGGTGTCGTTTGTGATCTCATGTAAGTGTTTTGTGTGTTCAGGGAGCGTGCCGTTGTTGCTCGTTGCATCCGACTTTTCATCGCCTTGTAGACTGGACAGCCTCTGTAGTTAGCTGTGTGGTTTCCTTGGCAGTTTACACACTTTTTAGTGAGAGAGTCTTCCTTTTTGGCAGGGCAGGGTTCGGAGCCGTGGCAGTTTCCACAAGCTACACATACTGACCTGAGGGTGCAGTAAGCCCTGGTATGACCGTATTCCTGGCAGTTTGTGACAGACACGAGAGTAAACTTATCGGTCTATACGAAGCTGGTATTGTGTGATCTTTCCCTGGCTTTGGGATCATTATGATTACCGATTTTTTCCATTTTTTTGGGAAATAGCCAAGTCGTGTAAACCCGTTGAAGAGTTTACAAATAACCTCAACTGCACAGTTTGGAAGTTCGATTAACATTTTGGGAGTTATTTGATCACCGCCTGGGGCCTTTTTTGGTTTCAATTGCTCGCTGATTACTTTTGCAATTTCATTTGGTTGAAACAGAATTGGCTCCGTCTCAGATTCAATTCGAATTGACGGCGACGGTAGTGCGAATGAATTAGTTGCAGGGTTTGGCTGAAAAACATTTCGAAGGTGTAAAGCAAATGTACAAGCTCTGTCTTTGTCGCTTCTGGCCCAGCTGCCTGAAGAGTCTCTTATGGGGATTACTGTTTCGGCCGGCGCACTTAGTTTTGGGTGGGCTCTCCACAAGGGATGCTTAGTGCTGGTGGGTGAAAGTTTCTCAATGTACTGGCGTTGTGCTTTTTCTTCTTCTTGCCTTAGAGCCCTGGTAAGTCTGCGACCAGCTTCTTTAAGACTTTGTTTTGAGGATGGCGATCTGCTGGTTTGCCAAGTACGTCTCAAACGTCTTTTCTCCAGAACAAGCTGTTCGATTTCATGGTTAGTTTTGTGTTGGTGTGTGTGCCCATCCCTCCCCTGCGGTGTTGAGACTTTGGCTGCTGCGACGAGTACAGACTCCAGGGCATCGGCGTAGCAGTCGATGTCCTCCTTGATGTTGAGCTGTGGAGTTAGTTCAATGTGGGAACTTACGTACTTTTTGAACTTCAGCCAGTTGGTTCGATGCGACGTCAGCCTGTGAGGGTGCTCGATTAATTCCGGGCTTTGAAGAAGAGTTATTAGCACTGGTGAGTGGTCCGATGATAGATCCAAAAGCGATTTTGCAGATATTAGAATGCGAGAGATGTTTTTGTCACAGCAAAATCAATTAAATCAGGTATTTTTCTAGGATCTGTAGGCCAATATGTAGGGCTGCCTGGTGAAACGTAGTCCAGTTTGTTGCATGTTTTAATGAGTGCATTATATAGTTGCCTTCCTTTGGGGGTCACAAGGCGGGATCCCCAGTGCGTGTGCTTGGCGTTGTAATCTCCTGCTGCTATGAATCGCTCTCCAAGCGAATTGTAGAAGTCCATGAATTGGTCTTCGGAGACTGTAAAGCGGGGTGGGCAGTAGACAGCGGCAATGGCAAGGTTGCAGTTGCCCAACTGTAATTTTATCGATGTAGCTTGCAGATGATTTTTAGCAAACCGTTGGTGAAAGTGGTGTTTGACGCGGTCTCTTATTAAGATTCCAGTGCCGCCATGCGCTTTACCATCTGGATGATCTGTGCCATAGAACGTGTATCCCCGTATTTGAAAGTTATATTTGCTGGTGAGATGCGTTTCTGCCAGCAACATAACGTCGATGTGGTTTTCGTTCAGAAATTGAGTTATTTCAGGTTTATGCCGTGAAACACCGTTGGCGTTCCACAGAGTTATTCGAAGGCTAGGCATGGTTTATTTGGACTGCTGAGCTGCAAGCATTTGTAGTAAGATATTTTGGTTTTGCATAAGGGTTTGCATGGTGGTTTTCATGAAGGACATAAATTCCATCATATTTTGTTGCAAAGTAATCATCATAGATTCCATGTTACTTTGTGGCTGTCCCATGGCCTGCTGGATGTTATCAATTTTCGGCTCTATGTGAGCTGTGCCTGATCTTAGAGCACTGGCGTAAGAAATTCCGTTGGTGGTAATTGAAGGGCCAAATGATGATCTGGCTGCTTTTGCGAAGAAAACTTCCGGTGTCGTTTGTGATCTCATGTAAGTGTTTTGTGTGTTCAGGGAGCGTGCCGTTGTTGCTCGTTGCATCCGACTTTTCATCGCCTTGTAGACTGGACAGCCTCTGTAGTTAGCTGTGTGGTTTCCTTGGCAGTTTACACACTTTTTAGTGAGAGAGTCTTCCTTGTTGGCAGGGCAGGGTTCGGAGCCGTGGCAGTTTCCACAAGCTACACATACTGACCTGAGGGTGCAGTAAGCCCTGGTATGACCGTATTCCTGGCAGTTTGTGCATTGCACTGGTCCGGTCCGTTTGTGCGGCTCTTCCACTGAATTCTATTCCCTTAAGCACAACTTGCAAACCTTTGCAACTTTTCAGCTGGTACGTGTAGTAATTCTTTTTGGCATCGTTTAAGTACTTCGACACTGCTCGGAAATCGTCTTCGGTTTTGGTTTGGAGTTTAGTTTCGCTTATATTCCCTTTCATAAGCGGAATAACATGAAAGTTATCTTTTCCGACAAGCTCAACTATTTTGTTGACTAGGGCATTCGAGATCTTCTCCCGAATAAAAATAGGTGGGGGCTTTAGTTTTCTTGGGGCTAATTGTTCAGACTCTGTTTCAGGCTCCGCCAGAATGGAAAATCTGTTTTCATCTAATGGCCCGGGATTTACAGGGCCTTTGTTGGAACGATTTATTGCCGTCCGAGTTTTTTGGGGGTGTTAGCTTGCGCTTGGAGATATTAATGTAGCGATCCATGCCTGTCTGAATGGCCGAACCCGCTTGCAGAATTGTTTGCACCGATTTTTGCACTTGGTTGTGTTGTTGCTTTACCCGCAGCACAAGAAGAGGGTGGAGTCGTTATTGCATTGTTGGCGACAGAGACCGTTGTAGTAGTCGTAGTAGTTTCTGTTGTTGTTGCGCTAGTCGGCAGAAGCTCTGTTGGAGTCTTGCATTGCTCACTCCATGGCGTTCGAGCGGTGAAGAGCAGGGCGGGAGAGCAAGAGTTAGCTCTCTGGTTTTCGGCGGTCAGTAAACTTGCACCTTCAAGCACTTTCGGTTCTAGAGTATTACTCGTCACCGTAAAATAGGCGTTGTTACGGGCCAAAGAGAGACGACGTTTGTCTTGTTCTCTCTGAACTTTTTCACGGGCTTCGTCTTGTTGTTTTTGTCGTCGAGTGCGCTGATCCACGTTCTTACTCATTTGTTTATAGTTAGTGCGTAAAGATTAATTATTTAATTAATTAAAACTTTAGTTTACGATATGCGATTTGCATCGCAAAACGCAAAACCTCGCGCTTATTTTTTTTTTCGAACGTTTTCGACTGATTGGCTAATTGTTTTTCCGGAGCGTTAATAAAACACGTCTGCACGCAGCCGAATTGATTTTGGTTATACAATACAATTTATGTATTCGTATTTATATGTCCCTTTTTGTCCTCTTGGAGCTCCAGCAGGGTAGTTAGGGGAAAAAGGGGTGTTCAATTTAAGCCACTTGGCGGACTTAAACTTTTCTGCGAGACCAAATTTCCTGATGTAAAGAAGATATGTTATATATTTATAATAAATGTACCTAGTAATTGAGATGCAGATGATGTTGGCCTAAGGCACTTACCTGTGGGGAGATTAACCAGCTGTAGTCCGGCCTGGCAGTGGCTCCGGCCTTAGAAAATGGGTGGTGCCCCCTGAAATCTACTGGGTACCATAGGATGGGTGGGAGCGCGGTGCCCGATGTTTACATTTTTTTTGGGTACCCTGTTGGGGGAACCCTGCCCTGAGCATCAAGCTAGCCGGTGCTGTCCCCAAGAAATAGAAATGCAGTTCCGTAACATATTCACTACGAAAACGTAAACAATAATGACGGGTAATTTTAGAAAGTTCAATAAATGCTGTTTATAGTATTACTAATTAATTAATTACTGATCCATCCGTGTGGCAGCATTAAGAGTTTATCCATTCTTTCCCAGGCGCATACCGTATTCACAGCATGGAGCAGAACACCTTGGAGAACGAGAGTATGTCCCCAGACTTATATTTGTGACTTACAATAACCTAATAAAATATATTTATTTCAAGTGGACCCCGCTGACATGGAAGCTTCTGCAACGGAAATCAACGCTCAGGCAGCTCTGCTCCCCCTGCAAAGCGCGGAAAGGTGGCCCACTATGCCGAGCTTGTGGAGATAGCGCTCGAGAAAGACTGGAGGAACAGCTAGCGCAGACTGCCATCCTTGACATTTTTATTAAAATGAAATATGAAATTATAATAAAACAAAAAACAAACATTTGTATTTTTAATGAACTTGATTTGTTACCATTTAGACAATTTTCTGCAGGCTGCCAAAAATTTGCAGACATTTTAATCCGATTTGGTTGTTTGCGTTGGTCACTTGCAGAATGATTAGCCACAGCTGTTCAGATAAGCTGTTATCGGATGGTGAAAGTGCTCTGTGGAAATTAGAGTTTCACATATGTCAAAAATCCCAACAGTTTCCAACGGATGGACTCTATGCGAAGAGGGTATAGCCTAGTATTCAGATCGAGAAACGAGTATGCTAGCGTAAAAACTTTAATCTTTCCAATGTGACCAAAATATTGAGAATTCAACAGATTTAAGCGTGCTACGGTCGTACTGTCAATCAGCTGGGTTTGTTGACAAGCAGTTAAAATTCAAATATCGTATTTGCGGGAAAGAGCCTTTAAAAGATATTATCAAATACCTTGGCAAGACAAGTCTGCCGCTGTACAAAGAAATAAAAAAACAATACAATTTAAATTTAACAGTTGTTTTTTTAATTTACTGATAATTATTTGCTAATTTAAAGTTCATAGCTGCACTTTTATTCTGTTTTTTCGTACATTCTAGACCTAAAAAACATTTTGCTCTGACAAGGGGCACCCCAGATAGTATTAATGTTATTTTGTCCTCACATGTAAACTCCTGCAATCGACTTTTGTGAGTTTTTCCCTCCATTTCTTATAATGTTCAGTGAGCAGCGCACGCCAAAAGATTAAATTTTTAAATCTTTTCGTCGATCTGAATACTAGGCTTTACTATAAAAAAAGCGCCTCGATAGTGCCTTGAAAGCCCTGTAATCGATACGTCGATAGTATCGTGAGTTGTTAACCCAGCCCTACTACATTGCCAGTGTGTGTTAGAGCAGCAAAAACATCGATGGTGGCACTATCGATAGTTTTGATTGACGAAAACCGTACGCCAGTCATGAGAAAGAGCGAGAGGCAAACAGCTGGCGTTCACTTTTCGTCGGGCCTTTTTTTCACGTCGGTCTCCTGATCGACGAAAAAAATACCAGAAAATTCCATAGCGTTGCCAGTCTGCGGAAATAAACTTTGGGTGAACCCTAGCGAAAAGATTAAAAAATGTAATCTTTTGGCGTGCGCTTCTCACTGAACATTATAAGAAATGGAGGGAGAAACTCACAAAAGTCGATAGCAGGTGTTTACATGTGAGGACAAAATAACATTAATACTATCTGGGGTGCCTCTTGTCAAAGCAAAATGTTTTTTAGGTCCAGAATGTACGAAAAAAAAAAATAAAAGTGCAGCTATGAACTTTAAATTAGCAAATAATTATCAGTAAATTAAAAAAAAGAACTGTTAATTTTAAATTGAATTGTTTTTTTAATTTCTTTGTACAGCGGTAGACTTGTCTTGCCATGGTATTTGATAATATCTTTTAAAGGCTCTTTCCCGCAAATACGATATTTGAATTTTAACTGCTTGTCAACAAACCCAGCTGATTGACAGTACGACCGTAGCACGCTTAAATCTGTTGAACTCTCAATATTTTGGTCACACTGGAAAGTTTAAAGTTTTTACGCTAGCATACTCGTTTGTCGATCTGAGTACTAGGCTAGAGCCAATATAGTAGGAGCATTCCTTTAGAAAATAATTTCTAGAAAAAAAAGTAATTATATAAATATGTTAATATTTCTGTCGAAATCAAAAGAAAATTAGTAAATATTCAATTTTTCGTATTCAAAATGTGCGTACCCTCTTGATTGTTCGAAATACAAATGATGGACATTTTTTATAATACCATCGTGATAGTTTGAAAAATATCGAGCACGGTCACCGGCGGCCTGCCATTGATATTATCGATAATACCATCAATTTTTTTGCAGCTCTAGTGTGTGTAATTGGTCATCTCTGAAAAGCATATATTTTGTGGCTTATAAAAATGTTTAAAATATTAGCCAAGGAGCCTGCGCTGTTACGAAGACATATACCTGTTACATTTGTATATCTCAGTAAATGGGCAGGTAAATTCAACAATAAACTTAAAGTCACATTGATAACACTTAATACGCTCATACGCTTGCAGAGAGTATTATGTACATATATATTCAGACAAAAGTTTGCATCGCAGTGAAGGAAACATTTCCAACCTTATAAGGTAAATATATTCTTGATCAGCATCACCTGCAGAGTCGATCTAGCCATGTCTGTCTCTCAGTCCTTTTCTACGCAAACTAGTCCCTCAGTTTTAAAGCTATCTGCTCGAAACTTTCCCACAAGTTGTCTTTCTATTGCAGGTAGTATATAAGTCGGAACGAGCCGGATCGGCCGACTATATCATATAGCTTCCATTTGAACAATCGGAAAAATCAATTTAAAAATCCTTCACTGCGTTGCACACTTTTGACCAAAATTATAATACCCTCTGCAATGGTATACCCACTAACCATACAACATATAGACTGGTCATTTCATACAACGAAAATGGTCACAAAAGTTTCAAAGCGGGAGGCCCCACAGCTGGTAGCGGCAGGCCCCGTACACTTCGTGTGCCTTCTGGTTTTTTTCGCTCTCATTCTTATTCTCATTTTGACGCTCGCGCGCTCATTACTCGGGTTCATTTTGAAGAGGTTGCCCTGCGCTTGAATTGGGCTTTGTATGTATGGGTGTTCATGCATTCTCATACAGGGGTGCATGTGTGCGATCATTTTATTTCGATGCAGCAAGAATATTTTGGCTTTTGCTACTTTTTAAACTTGGTACCCTAACAATATGGACGTATTCACTATTGGGTTAATGATAAAAATAAGAATATTATTTGTCATGGTATATTTTTTAATATTTCCGCATATATTTCATTTTGGTTTACAAATTCAAATCAGTGGTAGCAGAAAAATGTTTTGCATATATGTATGTATTCCAATTAATATAAATCAACCCTGCAGTACCGTTCATCACCTTTTAATCGCTTTTTCATCACCAAAAATTCATCACTGCTGATTAATCGGCGATGAAACTTCATACAAATTAGTGATGAATTTAACATTGGCATGTCCTAGGAAATAATCAGTGAAAAATTCATCACTCTTTAATCAGTAATTCATCACTCTTTTTTCAGTTTTTCATCACTCTTTAATCAGTAATTCATCACTCTTCGAACAGCGTTTACTGATGAACATGCGATGAAATAGTGATTACCGAGTGATGAATTACTGATTAAAGAGTGATGAATTCATCACATTTTCATTTCAGTTATTCATCACTCTTTAATCAGTAATTCATCGCTTTTTCATCTCATTTTCATCGCATTTTCATCGCTTTTTCATCGCATTTTCATCACTTTTTCATCGCTTTTTTTTTCATCAGTAAAATTCATTCAGTAAATTTTCATATAAATTTCTTTTTATTTTATTACATTATTTCATTATTATTTCATTTATTTCATTACATATAACTAATTAATTTAACTTAATTCAATCTACATATGTACGTTTTCAGTTGTCTCGGAAGTGTTGAGGATGTTTCGGTTTCGGTGCTCTTTTTTGACTTCGTGCTTTATGTACTGGCTCTTCCTGACCAAGTATATCTAAAATAGAAAAATTATTATTAAATATATAAAAACTTACAGCGTTTCTTGTTTTGCCGCCGGCCAAGTCCAGCTTAGTTTATGCTGGCCCAACAGTTTTATTATAAGCTTCGCCTTAAATAATGAATAAATATATTAACAGTATATGTAGGTATAGTTCAAAATAATTAATAAAATAACACTTACCTAAATTTCTGATAAATTTAGTTATAAAATTTCACAAAAAATCTCAGCTTCGATCTGTTCTCTCCGTTCTCTCAAATGCAAGTGCACGTAAAAACCGCGAAAACAACTCCAGTTGAAAACAAGGGCGCCGTTAATCCTATTGTTCTTTCCTTTGCCTAATTTGTCTTTACATGTTTCGCTTCGCGTCAAAGGGTATATAAAAGCATGTCCGACTATGCAAAATAATCACATAACTTAAATTCACTTAAAAAAGGAATCCATACCTTTCAAAACTATCATAATAATTTTATTTTTAAAAAGTATTTCCATAAAATAATATAATTAATAAGAATCAACAACTACAATACAAAAATTATGCTAATTTATTTTCAAGGGTGTATAAAGGTCGATCTGATTTTAATACATTGTCCTCCTCCTCTCAGCTCATTTTATGGAAAGAGACACAGTAAGAGATGGATCTGCGTTGCCTACGATCGGGGACTGCGAGTTTCGGCTCTGCCTGCTTCGCACTCGGCTCTGCCTGCTTCGCACTCGGCTCTGCCGACTTTGCCTTTGGCTCTGCCGGCGTCCCAGTCCGCTGCTGATTAAACAGTGATGAATTTTTGTAGTGATGAATTTCGGAACTGCAGGGAATCTAAAGAGATAGGAACAGGGCACATCGCAGTCGGTTTCTACGCTTAGTTGTTGTTCTGCGAGCGGCTGGTGCCTGCATACCCTACCGACGATTGAATTTTAGGGGTGGGGACAGAAACAAGAACGGTTGTTTAGCTTTTGTTTTGTTTACATTTTTTAGGACACTTCTTTTGAATGTTATGTTTAATGACCTTTGGTTGATTTATTTTTTAAGGTTCGCAGTGTAATTTTATTCAACTTTGTTATTTAATGATCTACTTTTTATTATACCCTTGCAGAGGGTATTATAATTTTGGTCAAAAGTGTGCAACGCAGTGAAGGAGACATCTCCGACCCTATAAAGTAGATATATTCTTGATCAGGATCACCTCCTGAGTTGATATAGCCATGTCCGTCTGTTCGTCTATCTGTCCGTCTGTCTGTTTCTACGCGAACTAGTCTCTCAATTTTAAAGATATCGAATTAAAACTTTGCACACACCCTTCTTTTCTTTGCACGCAGTATATAAGTCGGAACGGCCGGGATCGGGCGACTATATCCTATAGCTGCCATACAACTGATTGATCGGAAATGCCATATCTTTGGTGTTTGTAAAGTTAGGAAGTTGGGAATATCTATGGGTTTTATTTTTGGCCAATCAATCCGACCTACCAAATTTCATAAGGATCGGCCGACTATATCCTATAGCTGCCATATAACTGAACGATTGAAAATGCCATAACTTTGGTGTTTTTAATGTTAGGAAGTTGGGAATATCTATGGGTTTTATTTTTGGCCAATCAATCCGACCTACCAAATTTCATAAGGATCGGCCGACTATATCCTATAGCTGCCATATAACTGAACGATTGAAAATGCCATAACTTTGGTGTTTTTAATGTTAGGAAGTTGGGATTTTTATTGAGTATTAAGAATGCATCATATGAATAATTTTGAAGAATATAATTTACAGAGTATTCTGCAAGGGTACCTCAACTTCGGCTCCGCCCGAAGTTAGCTTTCCTTTCTTGTTTTTATGTATGTTTGTTCTTAAAAGTCTTCGCTCGAATTAGTTACCGATAAATATACATACATATATGTACACCTGAGTTAAATAGTAGTTTTTAAACTTTTTCACAACTTAAAAAAATGAAACTTTTTCACAACTTCTAAAATACTTTTTATTTTTGTAAAAGGTAAATGAAACAAATATACAAATCTGAATTTTTTATTTAAATAATATTTAAATTTTCAATTGTATAATTTTAATCTCGGAAAATAACCAATTGTTTAATCACTATAAAAATTATATTGAAATTAATTTTCTTAAATATAATACTATTTTAAATCAAGAAGTAAACTTTTAATGATTTTTAATATATTTAAATTTTGATCTAATAATGTAAAAGTTTATTTATCCAATTTTTCCCACTAATATTGCTGTAAGCACTGGTGTATTGTAAGTAATATAAGTATCGTAATTAAATCGGTATGCAGGGAACACCACGAGGAGGCCTTTGCAATTGCGATGGAGTCTTCAATGAAGACTTGCGAGTCAAATTGAGATATCAAAATGCTTTAAACATCTCCTTGTTTCCCACCTAATTAACATAGTTTTATAAGAAACTAATTATGAGTATTTTTAGTTTTCTTGCACCAGCTGTTGATACAGCTTTTCCTTTCGTATACATTTTTTCTGTAAGCCATTTACTGTTTTTCCTCAGTAAAATTAAAATAAATCCATCTAGCATTTTCATCCTGTGTTCATAACAGGGATGGGTAACCGAAAACCAATTTTAATAAATGCTGGACTTTTCAGTGGCGAGTATACAGGAATGTATAATTTTTTGTTTTATTCTTTTTATATAAGGATTTTTATCAAATATTTTTTTAAAAATATTGTAGTGAATTTCAATTAAAGAGAAGTAGTAATCTGAAGGAGCTTTAAGTTTTAAACCTTTATCGGCGCAGTCATAATTTTTATTTATAATATAATGTTCTGTGGAGCATTGTGTTTCTATATTTGTTTTTAATAGATCAGAACACACTCCGCACTCTTTTTTAAGCAGAAATTTGAACAATATATAGCCTTCCAAATAACGCAAGGCATTACTATCACATTCGTTTCCAGTTGCAATATAAAAAATTTGCTCAATTTCCGTCTCTTCATCTGAGAACATATCGAAATCGGTACTTTCTTCGGTTTTTATGTCATTACAAGTTTTGTTTAAGCTGCAGTCCTGGATAACATTTATTAACATTGTATCTTCATCGGGACCGCAATTTCCAGATACTGATGATGTGGATGTTAATATTTTTATCGATAGCGTTTTTGACATTATGATGTTAAACTTATACATCGTTGGATTAATATTTGTTGCTCCGCGAGCCCGTATTAAATAAAATAGGTTTTCTAAGGGGTCTTGATTCAATTTCGCGGTTGATATACAAAATATTTCCGAGCTCAAAAAATGCTCAAAATCATTCCGTCAATGCAATGCACTAATTGTGGATATTTAAGTTCTCCAAAATACTTCCTCATTTCAACGAGGTATCTTTGTACGTTATTATTTTTCTGCATTCTACATCTGTATGGGTTTCTTTCATATAGAACATGGCTATTGAGGCAATCAAATATCCTATTTATTTTTTCTATAAAATTTGCTTTAAAATAACTTTCATTTTTTCAAATGAATTCGGATTAATATGCTTGGCAGTTAATTTGGGACAAAGCCTCGTTGAGTTTCTGGCCTCAAGTTGGTATAATTTTTATACCCTTGCAGAGGGTATTATAATTTTGGTCAAAAGTGTGCAACGCAGTAAAGGAGACATCTCCGACTCTATAAAGTATATATATTCTTGATCAGGATCACCTCCTGAGTTGATATAGCCATGTCCGTCTGTCTAGTCTCTCAGTTTGAAAGATATCGAATTGAAACTTTGCACACACCCTTCTTTCCTTTGCACGCAGTATATATGTCGGAACGGCCGGGATCGGCCGACTATATCCTATAGCCGCCATATAACTGATTGATCGGAAATGCCATAACTTTGGTGTTTGTTAAGTTAGGATGTTGGGATTTTCTATGGGTCAATCAATCCGACCTACCAAATTTCATAAGGATCGGTCGACTATATCCTATAGCTGCCATATAACTGAACGATTGGAAATGCCATAACTGTTTTTAAAGTTAGGAAGTTGGGATTTTCTATGGGTTTTATATTTGGCCAATCAATCCGACCTACCAAATTTCATAAGAATCGGCGGACTATATAAAATTATTTTCCATTTAGAATCTGTCGTCGATTAATTGTTATACCCTTGCAGAGGGTATTATAATTTGGTCAAAAGTGTGCAACGCAGTGAAGGAGACATCTCCGACCCTATACAGTATATATATTCTTGATCAGGATCACCTCCTGAGTTGATATAGCCTTGTCCGTCTGACCGTCTGTCTGTTTCTACGCAAACTAGATATTAAAGATATCGAATTGAAACACACCCTTTTTTCCTTTGCACGCAGTATATATGTCGGAACGGCCGGGACGGCTGACTATATCCTATAGCTGCCATATAACTGATTGAAGTTGGGATTTTCTATGGGTTTTATTTTTGGCCAATCAATCCGACCTACCATTTCATAAGGATCGACCGGCTATATCCTATAGCTGCCATATAACTGATTGATCGGAAATGCCATAACTTTGGTGTTTGTAAAGTTAGGAAGTTGAAAGTTTTTAAGGGTTTTATTTTTGACCAATCAATCCGACCTAGCAAATTTCATACGGATCGGCCGACTATATCCTATAGCTGCCATATAACTGAACGATTGGAAATGCCATAACTTTGGTGTTTTTAAAGTTAGGAAGTTGGGATTTTTTATGAGTATTAAGAATGCATCATATGAATAATTTACAGAGTATTCTGCAAGGGTATATCAAATTCGGCTCCGCCCGAAGTTAGCTTTCCTTTCTTGTTTTATATATATGTTAACATGAACACTTATAAAATACGGTCTAATCCTAACAAACATTTTGTTTTTACATATTTTTTATAGTTTAACTAGAACTTCCCCATACTATTTCGCACTTGCTTTTGCCGCATTCAATATAGCTGTCAAAACCAATGCCAATCATTAAAATTACAATTATTCTTGAAACAACTAAATTAAGGCAGCATTCACTGTAATTAAGTATTTGATATGTAAGGGTGGTCTCGCGCAGCAGTTTCTGCGCAGTTCTTTGAATTACAGATGTCTGCGTATCACCTATTGATGAATTAGGAAAAATACGATGAAAGAATAACTTCCCTTCTTAAAATTTTAAGGGAACATTCTTGAATAGTTATAGGTTCGAATTAAATAAACAAAAAAAATCGATTTTTTGAAACCGAGAATAGGGGGTTCCCTTAATCTGCTGGCCTAGAAACTCATTCAGAAGTAAATAATAAATCGGTTAACGGCGATGGCCGGAGTTATTTTTCAAAATGAGCTTGTGCTCTTTATTCTTTGGGTATTCAAAATGAACTAAATTAATAAGTGGAACTTAAAGCTAACAAGAGACTCACAAGACTATATAAAACTTTAAACGCTTTTAAATTGTCCATGATTGGACTATAATTACATAGATAGCTTATACATTGGATTTTTTATCGATAAAAAAGTGAAGAAAATGTTCAGTAAAAACGACACTTCATTTTTCGAACGCCGCCATAATGTTATTTTTTATTCAATTTCGATAAAAGTAGTCTATTACATAATTAAATTCCTACTAAACAAGAAAATTTTTGATTTTTTTGTTTCAAACTATTTTTATTACCTGTAGAATAGTCGCCAGCGGGTTTCCTGTTTCATGCATTGGCCTACGTCGCCCTCTGTCCTGCTTTCGAAAATGCTTCAAAATGAAATGAAATTTTTACAAAATTATCTTTAAAATAACATAAATATACCTGAAATGTTTAAAGTACCTAAGTTTTTTTCTTTGTCTAATCGGACAAAACCTAACAAATGAGACTATCGGAAGTACCATTGATGTGTTTCAGCTCTGTTATGTACTGCGTTATTATTAAATTGTGTCCAAAGTCCAGTACAATTAGGAATTAATTAAATGTTTTTTTTTATAGCTGTTCAACAATTTCAATTAAGTGACACAATGGAAAACTACAGAGAAGCGGAACCAATCCCTATCCCTACTAATGTGGATGCTGCTGAAACAACTCGATTCTCTCATCAGCGTTCTCGTGACATCTCGTCCACAGTGATTACGGCACAGGCGTCTATCTCAACCATCGACATCACCATCGACAACAGTTTAAATGCAGTCCAAGAAGTTTTTCAAGATCCTCATGTACAATCCTATGATTGCTTTGGTTTCATTAGCCTCAACTCGGCTATGCAAAGCAATGTACCAACGCCGTTCGGAGGGTTCAACAAGTTTTCGCATTTAAACATGCCCGGCGGACAGTGGTCGCAAGAAAATAAGTTTATGGCACAAAACATGCATAACTCCCACTACAGCGCTCTTCGCGACAATGCCCGAGCGGAATGGGCAACCTATGATCAGAATGCCACTGTTGGAAGTAATTGCAGAGGTGAGAAGCTAAAAAAACAATAAATACAAGATCGGCTCAAAGTCTACTCAAAAAAATTTTAAAGGTTGGTCCCTAAAAATGCCGACCTGATCCAATATTTGTTCTATAGCAAAATTAAAAATGTAACCTAATTTGTTTTTTTTTTTTTTTTTATCGAAAATCCATTTTTTTTAACTAGAAAGTTCGAAAACATCGCATACTTTGTCCAAGCTTTGCTACATAGGGGAGGTTTATATATTACCAACTCAAAGTGGCGGAAAAAGTCAGGGGAAGACATTTTTGAAACGCTCATGATCCAGTTTTATTACATAGGTATTTTTTTTGGAAAATATCTAAACACCACATTGAAAATAAATTCATATAAAATATGCTTTTGACAAGAATGTACGTAAAATTTTTGTGACATTTAAAAGACAATTTTTTAAAAGTTACTTCAAATAGATACCTGATAGAGAACATTTTTTTTTTCATTAAAGTTTTGGACTTCATTTTATTCTAATCAGGGGTGTTTTAGAAATCTCTTTCCATGTAAATTATAAACCGAATTCTAATCTCAATGTCAGATAATACATTTTTGGTTGGAATTAAATCTGTCGTCATTTTTACGATAGTCTTATTATTTGTAAAAAATAAATTTTTTTTAAAACGATACGAATAAAAGTTATAAACTTTGCAATATATCAGTTAAAAACTATCATAATTAAATCCGACCAACCTGACAAAGATACCACCTTGATTGATTTGCAGAGGGTCAGTTAAAAAAAATAGTGTCTCCCGATACAGGCATATGGTAACTATGGTAACACCTGGTTTAAGTAAACTAAACATTTATAATTTCCAGGGTAAAGCAAGGACAGGACCACAAACGACGTCTTATTACCATTTGTATAACAACATGTTAACATGTTATGTGACAGGATTTTTGTGCCATTAACTGCCATTCTGGGGTAGCCAACCAAGTAGCCAATTCAATTTGTGCTTTTGTTTTTTGATTTTTTTAAAAATAAGTTTTAATCAGTTTTTTATTTTGTGGGAACTATATTTATTGACAAATAGATGAACAATACAGGACTAGCGTTTGCTTTTTGAACTATCGATAATTTTGACATTGACATTTCGAATGACATTGTCAATGTGTCAGATATTTAGTAAAAGATTTGCGGTTTACGAAATGGTTAAGTTTAAGCTCGAAGAAAATTGGGAAATATTGAAAACTTTCTTCCAAAGTGGAGAGTCTTCAACCGAAACTGCAAGAAAATTGCGGTAAAAAATTCGGAAAAAAATAAAGCGCTTTCCAGGCAGTTTGTGGATAGTTTTTTGAAGCGTGTGCGTGAGACTGGATCGTTGATGGATAAAACAACACGTTTACGTGCTCGTCAAATTCGGTCGGTCGAAAATATAGCTGCGGTGGCCGAAAGTGTCAATGACAATCCGTCGACGTCAACTCGGCACCGTGCTCAAGAGATATTTCGCGCACTTCCCTGCAACGGATTTTAACCAAAGACCTCCGTCTAAGGCTATGTAAGAATCAGGCCATGTAAGAACCATCCAATGCGTTTTCGGTTCGCGGAATGGGCTCAGGAGCGCTTGGTCGAAGATGACCATTTTTACCGAAAAATCGTGTTTTCTGATGTGGCCCATTTCCACCTCGGTGGTTATGTTAATAAGCAAAACTGTCGCATTTAAGGTTCAGAAAATCCACAAGTCGTCTTGGAGAAGCCAATGCATCCACAACGAGTGACTGTTTGGTGCGGTATGTGGTCAAGTGGCCTCTTCCATTTTTCTTTCCCCGAATGGAAGAGGAAGACATACATAGATGACATATGGTTCCAGCAGGACGGCGCTACGTGCCACACAGCCAGCGTCACAATCGATCTTTTGGCGGTACGTTCGAAAATCGTATAATCAGCCGAAACGGCGATGTCAACCGTTGGACTATTTTTTGTGGGGTGCTGTCAAGGATAAGTGTTACGCCAACCACCCTGACACGATTGACGACCTAAAGCACGAGATTGAAGTCGCCATCAGGGCCATTGAGGGCCGTACCATCGAAAATGTGTTTAAAAATTGGGTCGACCGAATGGGCTACTGTGAAGCCAGCCGAGGCATCCATATGAACGAAATGGTGTTTCATACATAAACCGCAATGTTGAGGCTATCCAATAAAAATTTTTTTTTTTAAATATATACTAGTTGTTTTTTATATCATAAAAATAGTTAATTATTTAACAATTTATTATTTATTGAACAATTTAAATTTCTTTCCGCTAGAAAGGTATCATCATTTAAGTCTAGTATTCCTTTCGCGCTTTTTGACACTGTTCACCACCAGCTGCGTGCCCGAAAGCATATTTGCAAAAGAGTACTAAATAGATTCATTGAAATGGGAAATAGCTTTAAAAATCCATCTCCAGCGCCGTCTACTTCCTCTTCTGCCCTAATAAACTTGACTCCCAATTTTTCTTTTCTATTTAAACACAAGAGGCGTACTTAGTAGGCTGACAAAGTTGTACTCGGATAGTTTTCTTTTTCATCCAACATTATTGTGCTTACAGAAATCTGGTTAAAGCACGAGATTTGGTTCGTTGTAGGTTCAAGTTTTTACAAAGTCAAAAACAGTTTTATCGAATTATTAGTACTAGGCAAGTTGTCCCCTATCCCCAAGCGAAGGGGATAGGCGAAGGTCTACGACTTGTGTTATTGTATTAACCAAATCTTTCGCTGCTTGTACCATGTGATCTTTTAACATAGTATTCAAGTTATCTTAAGGGTATGACACAATGAGTCGTCCTTAAAAGCCCTGTCTCTATTTGGATCCGAGTTACTTCAGGCTTTTCACACGTAACTACCCTGGCCCAGTACTTTTTCAATTATTTATTAACGGTCGGCATCTAGTCTTGACAAAACGAGCCATGGGGAAAAGGCAAAAAGACATCGAATTTCTAAGTATATAGTTATCGTTTCCCATTAGTTTTATATATATATTACTTGCTCATATATCCCAACATCATCTGAGTTCCCAATTTACGCGAATCACCTTTCCGTTCTCCAGTCCATTTCCAAAAAACTGTCAGATCGAGATCTGTAAGTAGTATTATGTGATTTCTATATACCTAGTGCGACATGGTCCCCACACGAAAACTCAAATATTTTACTTCCTTTAGCGCAGCATGACTTTATTGACGGCTTGCTTGACAACGCGGTGAAAAATCGGACATTTTTTAAAAAAATTTTTTGGCGATACGGATAGTTTCAGCTCAATTTTGTTTTTTGCATGTGATTGGGCAACATTTAAACAATATGTGTGATTTTTTTCTTCCAAAAATCATAGAGTAAGAAACTATATAGAGGTTTCATTTGCTCTGCCCGGGCCTCTGCCAAAGCTCTGCTGAGAGCCATGTTCGAAGCTAACTTCTTCAAACTTCGGTTTCTCACCACTTCTAACATGTGCGAAGCACAAGCAATAGTATGGGGAATTCTCGCACCTATCCTTAGGAATAAGAGCGACCAGTGCAGCAATAAGAATTCACCATGGGCATGGATTCAGGCTCGATTCGAACATTTGCAAAACTCTCTTTTTTTCCGTTTTTCCCCTACGTGGCATCACTGGCAAAGTCACTCGAGAGCGCGGGCAGAGCAAATGACGGCTCTATACATTATTACTCTATGCAAAAATATTACAAATTGACTGAGATATAGGCAATCTCCGGCGGCGCAGGATCATGTACAACGACTTTGAAGAGGGTTACTTTTCAGGAGAGCGTTTTAAAGTTTTGGACACCCATAAAAAACGAGCTAACTTACCTACGTTCCACTGGCCATAAGTTCGGAAGCATTACTCGGATCGATCTAAAACTTCAACACAATATTCTTAAGATGTTGTGCATTCAGAAAAAAAAATACAAAGAAAATTTAAAAAAATAATTTAAATACTATACCCCCCCTTAAACGCCTTTTTTAAGAGCCTTGCGGTGATAATTCCCCAGGACGAACGGGTCAACTGAATCCGAAAAAATAAAAATATTTCTTTTTTTAAAGTAGTATCCTAAACTTGAACGAACGTTTAAAAAAAAATATTTTTTTTTGTGCATACGGGAACGTTTTATGCAAAAAAATACGTTTTTGGAAGCTAAAATTCTTACAAAACTATCTATTTCGGCGAAATAAAAATTTTTACATGAGAAAACGATCGTTCAAGTACTAATAAAATTCATTACGAACATTTAAAAAAAAATTGAAGAAAATCGGTTCAGTAGTTTTTCGCCAATCCATATCACCGCAAAGTCATTTTTTAAAAAACACCATTTCGAGATATTCGCGTTTAAAGTTTCAAGTTTGGATTTGGGCGGGGACGAGGCGCGCGGCCAGGAGCGCTGTAACTATTTTTCACTGCTCAAATCTCTATGAAAATTTGGGCAAATGTTCTCAAAAAGTTGTTCTTTAAGATAAAGCAAAAAAAAACAATTTTCGATATTTTGAAAATGAAAAAGGTTATACCCCCTTAAGATTCCGGTTTCGGATGATCTGTGCAATACGAAGTGTAATCTTTTATTTTGATGTCGTATTTGCTTGTGAGATGCGTTTCTGCCAGCTGCATTACGCCTATGTGGTTTTTATTGAGGAAATGAAACGCCATTGGCATTCCGCATGCATATTCCAAGGCAAGACATCGATTATTTGGATTGTTGGGATGCGAGAATATTTATTAGAATGTTTTGATTTTGCATACGGATTTGCATTGTTGTTTTTATGAGGTACATAAAGTCCATCATACTTTGTTGTAAGGTCAGCATCATGGTTTCGTTGTTGTTTGGTATTTGTCCCATTGCTTGCTGTATTATGATTATTATTATGATTATGTTGATAATATTTTTTGCCAAAAAAACTTTTCTTTTAAAGCCTCTATTATCTGCGAGGTGGATACGCAGGGCTTTATGCCCTTTAGCACTACTTGCAAGCCCTTGCTGCTCTTGAGCTGATACATGTATTTGGGTTTTCTAGTCTCATCCAGGTATTTGGTTACCGCTCGGAATTGATCTTTAGTTTTAGTTTGAAGCTTTGATTCGTGAATATCAGGCATTTGAGTTGTTTTTTTGTGGGGGCTTTGACTTCTTTTGGACAACTTGTCCAGGTTCGGATTGATTATTTTCAATATCCGACAAAAGGGCAAATCTGTTGTTACTAGAAGCCCCTGGTTGTTCTCTGCCTTCATTAGGGCAGTTTATTTTTGGTTTATTTACAACCATTTTATTTTGCGGACTTAGATTCCGTTTGATTTGGATTTGGCGATATTTGCCAGTCTGTATAGCTGGACCCACTTGTTGTTGTTTAATACTGCCGATATTTGCTCTCGTACTTAGAATTGATGCTACAATTTTATTCTGCGCTGCAGAAGTTGACAACGCATTCGATATCGTATTGTTGGTAACGGAGACCGTTGATGTTGTTGTTGCAGTTGTTTCGGTTGCAGAAATTAATGAGGTCACAGTGCTCGTGGCTGGTAAGCTGTGAGTCGAAGCTGGGGGTGGCGTACTGCAAGCTCCATGAAGTGGGAGTTGGAGTGAGTAGGGCCGGAGAACATGACCGTGCCCTTGCAATGTCAGTGGTTAGTAGGGCTGAGTTGCTCTTTGAAGAAGTTTTTTCTACTTCTATATCACGAGTTGAGAAATAAAAGAGATAACAGCTTCTCTGGTTTACGGAGCTTATACGCTCATTTTTTGGATCGCCGCTCATTGAGCTATTATTCGTGGGACTTCTTTTTTTTATACCCTTGCAGAGGGTGTTATAATTTTGGTCAGAAGTTTGTAACGCAGTGAAGGAGACGTTTCCGACCCCATAAAGTATATATATTATTGATCAGGATCAATAGGGGAGTCGATATAGTCATGTCCGTCTGGCCGTCCGTCCGTCTGTTTCAATACCGTTTGCGAGCTCAGTTTAAAAGCTAGCGATCTGAAACTTTCACACTCGTCCTAAAACATGTGTACGCAGATCAAGTTTGAAAACCGCCCCGATCGGATGTCTATATCCTATAGCTCCCATAGGAACAATCGGATAAACCTTGCAAGAATGGAAGATAATTCGCGCAGTGTAAAAGCTATTGACAAAAATCTATCCAAATCGTATTTTTTTATGCATACCTTGATCAGGGTAAAATCGGGTGGCGAACGGACGTCTATATCCTATAGCTCCCTTAGAAACATGGAAACAAGGGTGGAATCGGTTAAAAGGTACTGATTTTTAGGATATTTCGCGCATTATATAAGCTATTGACATGAATCTTTCCAAATCGTATTTTTGCATACCTTGATTAAGTTAAAAGCGCGTGCCGATCGGACGGAAAAATTGTTAAAGGCTGCGAAAATATCCCTTTTTTTCTATTTTTATATGACATTTTTGCAGTACAAAAGCAATTGACGTGAAACTCTGCAAAAATTGGTTTGCGTCTTCACAGAGAACGGTCGTTTTTATGTTTGCGCTCCGAATTTTCATTTTTCTTATTGAAACCACCGGGGTTTACTTAAATCTCTTTAACGTTTCTACACCTTTAAGTGTTTTCTAACAACTTTCCGTTCGCTTCGCGAGTGCATCGTGATTAACTTGTGTTTAGTAAACAAAAAGTTTTTATCATAATTTAATTCGGTGCTGGTTTGTTGTTATTGTGTTCCATTGCCCCTCTTTTCAGCCTTTCTCTTCGTCGTTGATCGCTGTTGGAACGGCACGCACTCCAACGGTCATATCTCTCAGAGGTGTTTTATACCGCAGTTAATCGGTTAATAATCCCGCTCTCTCTCTCTTTTCGTTTCTATATCGTTTCGTGGTGCCTAACATCAAAGTTATTCGGTGTTTCGCTCCCGCTCTGTCGCTCTGCTTGATCTCTCATTAAAAAGTTCTTAAGCGCTTTCGATTTTTTTGTCCGCTATAGTGCACAGTGGTCCGTGGTCAGCGAAAATGGCTTTCAGTTCATTAAAAAATTGCAAGAAAGTTATCTCGGCGGGACAGCAAAGTATTCCCTGCCATACATGTGATAAAATTTATCACGCAAAGTGTCTTGGCTATTCTGGCCTGGTTCGTGATGCCATCGATAAGAGGAGTGGCCTGCGCTACTACTGCGATGAATGCATTGTATACGAGAACCAGGCAATAACTATTAGGCGGCTCACAAAAAGCAGTGTTACGGAATTAATCCGGAACTGCCGTAAAAATACGGACCTGCTCGTGGCGCTTGAATCTCAGCTCACTAGCCGCATGCTAGCTGAGCCCGATTCCCCAAAGCGCAAAAAAGTCGCGGTCGGTGGGCATTCTACGGCAGGTGCTGTGCAACCTGCTGCCCGCGATTCGACTCCAGCTCAGCTGCTAATCTTAGGCGCCACTCAAATGGTACTAAGATCGGGGGCAAAAAGTGATTCGGTATCCGAAGTTGCTGGAATCGATGTGGCTCCGCTAGGTAATTCCGCTCTGTCCGATCAAAATAAAGTAGTGGCCCCAACACCTCATGTAGACTTAACGTCCGGATTACCGGCCGATACTGGTAGTACAGATACAAATTCTGTAGTACCAAAAAGGGTTGCATGTGTTGTACCAAAAACGGTTACTTGTGTTCGGGTGCCCCAGCTAAAACATGTATTTGTTTCACGGCTCGCCCCAGACCTCTCATCACTGGATATTACGGCTTATAACCGTAACAAAATCCAAGTTGATGATGAAGGTCGACCAATTTAAATTTTCTTATGCTAGGAAAGTATCATCATTTAAGATTGGTATTCCTTGTGCTCTTTTTGCATCTGTGTGTTCCACCAGTTTCTGGCCCGAGGGCATATTTGTAAAAGAGTACGAAGCTAAGAGAAAAAAGAATAGTTCAGGGGAAATGGAAAATACCATTAAAAAACCAGCGCCCTCCACATCCTCTTCTGTCCCAAAAAACTAGCCTCCTCTTTTCTTCTTTGCTATCAAAATACAAGAGGCTTACTTAGTAAGCTGACTAAATTGTATTCGGATAGTTTTTCTTTCCCATATAATATTATGGTATGTACAGAGACCTGGTTAAGGCCGGATATTCTTAGCTCCGAAATTCTCCCGGGTAAATACACAATTTATAGGCTTGATCGTCAGTCCAGACGGGGAGGTGGTGTCCTGATTGCTGTCGACTCCACCTTTTCGTCTGAATTACTAACTTTCGAAGAATTTTATGACATCGAATTCCTAGGTATAAAATTATCGTTTCCCGGTAGTTTTGTATATATTACTTGTTCATATATCCCACCATCATCTGAGTTCCCTATTTACGTTATTCAGTCCATTTCCAAAAAACTGTCAGATCGAGATCAGTTAATAGTATTGGGTGATTTTAATATACCTAGAGGCGTTTGCCTATCAAGAACGTCACCACTTACACAACCGGAAGATCCTTATCATCCAACTCTAGAGCTGACTGTAGACGCAAGAACAGAGCTGAATAAAAAATCCGAAAAGTCGGTTAAACGAATCCGCTGATTTCGTAAGGCAAACTTTCATATTTTAAATACTTTTATATCCGGCTATGACTGGTCCGAATTTTATTTATGCACTAACGTGGCTAAGACCGTTAATATCTTTTATAATGCATGCAAAGAAGGAATTCCTTTTATCTGTGTGTTCCGTTATACTATCCGTCAATTTCAAATAAACCTCCGTGGTTTAATAAAGAGTTGTCCCACCTAAAAAATATTAAGTCCAGACTTTTCAATAAATTTAAAATGTGCGGTTCACAATCTGCCTTCTCTCGGTACCTAAGGGCTCGGTCAAATTTTATCGTGCTTAACGCCCGGTGTTATAAAAGCTATTTGACTCGTTGTAGGGTCCAATTTTCACAAGATCCAAAACAGTTTTATAATTTTGTTAACACTAAGCGTAAATCAGCCTGTTACCCTGCATCACTATCATTCGAAAACTCTACGGCAAATTCTGATCATTCCATCCCAAAGCTTTTCGAAAACACTATTACACCCCATTTGCAACATCTTTGTAGATCGATTATATCTCCATGTCAACATGGATTTAAAAGGCGAAGATCTACGACGACAAACCTCTTGGAGCTAACGTCTTTTGTAATAAATGGCTTTAGAAAGAACATGCAGACTGACGTAGTTTACACTAAAATCACTCGCTTCTTGTATTAAAGCTAGACTTATTAGGGTTTCCATGTGATCTTCTAACATGGATCTCAAGTTATCTGAGTGGTAGGACTCAAAGAGTCCTCTTTAAAAACTCGATCTCTGATTTGATCCGAGTTACTTCAGGCGTCCCACAAGGACGCCACCTTGGCCCACATCTTTTTACTTTATTTATAAACGATCTCCCCCTAGTCTTGACAAAGTCGCGTGTCCTTATGTACGCAGATGACGTTAAGTTATGCCTGCAATATAACGAAATTTCTAGCAGTTCAGACTTACAATCTGACCTAAACACTTTTCAAACATGGTGAAAATCTTTTGGATTTAAATAGCGCTAAGTGCAAAGTATTGACATTTTTTCGGGTGAACCCACAATATGCAACGTATACGCTGGGTGGTTGCGCTTTGTCTAGAATTACGCATGTTGATGACTTTGGCGTCCTCCTTGACCCTAAACTTAAGTTTTGTGACCATATTACTTCTATGGTGAATAAAGCCAGGGGAGTACTTGGATTTATTAAAAGGTGGTCAAAGGAATTCGATGATCCCTATGTTACAAAGACTCTGTTCATTTCACTAGTCCGTCCAATCCTGGAGTACTGTTCTACAGTTTGGAGTCCTCAGTATGGTGTACATATAGACCGGATAGAGTCTGTGCAAAAGAACTATTTATTATTTGCTCTACGGGGCCTTAACTGGAATGCAAGCCTTATTTTACCATCCTACTCTAGTAGACTTCTCCTAATTAATCTACCATCCTTAGTAAACCGTAGAACGATGCTTGGCACAACTTTTATCTATAAACTTATTCATGGGGATGTGGAGAGTCCCGAGTTACTGGGTCGCATAAGCTTCTCCGTGCCTAATAGAATTACCAGGAACTATATTCCTCTTACATTAAATATTTGTAGATCTAACTTTGATATGCATGAACCGTTTAGAGTATTGTGTAACGACTATAATAGACTATACCACATTATTTCTACTACCGACTCTTTGCCAAGCCTAAAATCATTAATTTTATCTTACTTAGCACAAAATAGTATTAGTATTAGTCTCGTATATATTTCTAATCTTGTCTGTCCGCTTCTACATTGTGCTTTTAACTTCTCGCGATCTCGTTTTTACGCCTATTAGGCTCCACCAAGCACTGGTTGGTGTCGTAAGGGCCACTTGTTTGCGCTGATCATAGTGCATCAACGTCCGAATTTATGTATAACTTATTCCTTTCGCTCCTTTTTATATTTTAGCAATATATATAGTATTAAATTTTTTGTTGTGCCCTTTTTTTTATTTATTTTCTGAATGCACAACATCTTGAGCTGTGCGTTACCTGAGGAATCTTGTCCTTTAACTAATGCAATTTGATTTTTTCAATTCAGATAATTCTGTGACCAGTTATCGTGTACACCGCCGCCGGAGATCGGCTGTATCTCACTCAATTTTAAATATTTTTGGATAAAAAAATTCACACATGTTGTTTAAATGTTGCCCTATCACATTCAAACACCAAAATTGGTGTTATTTACAAAACGTTTAGCTTATATAATTAGATATATTATAATTAGATATATTATAATTAGATATATTATAATTAGATATATTATAATTAGATATATTATAATTAGATATATTATAATTAGATATATTATAATTAGATTTATCTATTTGCCCTTATGTATAAGACTATTTTCCTCGAAACAACATTTTGAAACGCGTCGTATCTTGACAGCTTCGAGAAATGCTCCGATTAGATAAATAAATGTCTTAAATTAACAAATTGTTTCTGTTACAGACTTAATAAGACTTATTAAAAATGTAACACTTTGAAATAATTTCATAATTAGAAATTCCACTTTGTGCTGCAATGTTAAGCCCTGCTTCTGTAATCTACTATCTTCTTGGGGCGATACTGCCGGGATCATGACAGGCATGCTTGTCATAGAACCTCTAAGGTCATCTAATAGATTTTGTTAATGGCTTTCGAGGAAGTATACGATTTTTTCGCCCTGTTGTCCGTACCCAGTCTTTGAAGCCTTGGAATAAATGACGCAAAGCCAAAAGGCAGAAAGAGTAGAGGAAAATTGTAAGAGGCTGTCGAAGGCTACCAAACGGATAAAAGCTCTTGTATTAAAGAGAGGTGATGAGTATCGCGAGAGCTAACAAAATTCACTGAAAAGTGGACAAATATATTTAACCAAAGTCACTGAAATTAGTTTAAAAATCGGTATTGAATAAAAGAAGTCGCAATTAACAATTTATGTCAATAGTTTATACACTGCGCGAAGTATAAAACAAGTTACAATTAACAATTTATGTCAATAGGTTATACACTGCGCGAAGTATTTTGAAAAACATCAAATTTGGATGTTCCAATGGGAGCTATAGGATATAGACGTCCGCTCGGCACGCGTTTTTACCCTGTTCAAGGTATGCATAAAAAAATATGATTTGTCAATAGCTTTTACACTGCGCGAAATATCACCAGTTCTTGCAAGGTATATCCGATTGTTCCTATGGGAGCTACAGGTTATAGACGTCCGATCGATTTTTAAACTTGATCTGCGTACACGTATTTAAGGACGACTGTGAAAGTTTCAGACGGACAGACGGACATGGCTACATCGACTCCCCTATTGATCCTGATCAAGAATATATACTTAATGGGGTCGGAAACCTCTCCTTCACTGCGATACGAACTTCTGACCAAAATTATAATACCCTCTGCAAGGGTATAAAAAGCTCAATGAGCAACGATAAAAAGAAACGAGTATATTAGGTCCGTAAATGTATGAAACGGTTTTTAATTAAATTTCTCAACTCGTGATAAATAAAATAAAACAACTTCTTCATAAATCAGTCGAGCTGTACTGAACACCGACAGCCAGAGAGTACTGCGGTCCATCTCTTGTGCCTTACCAAAGACCAATATAAACTCCAAGATGCGTAACGCCATACGATTTTTTTGCACACGAATTTTTTGTGCTGGCTTTTCAACTGGCTTTCCGCTCTCTGCCCAAAAGCCAGCGATAGAGCGCTCAAAAGCCAGCCGCTCTTTGCACGCATACTGCGACAGCCGACGAATGTATGTATTCACAAGCGAAGAAATTCGCTGCAGCGCGCTGTCGAAATATACTCTTTATTTTAAAATTATAACATTATTAAAAATACTTATTTTGTATTGCCTTTATATTTACTTTATTTACTAATTATTCGAATGTATAATATTTTTTAGGAATGACCAAATATATCTAAGTATAAAAAAATAACATAATTTATTTCATACATGACTTCACATTGGAATAATTGTCATTAGGGTATTCAGCATGCGACTTGTGAACGATTTTTAGGAGCCTCAGAAATTTTGCGATTGAACAGGATGAATATTTTTATATTTATTGTATTTTAAATATATGGATTAAAAACAAGAGAAAACGCTATAGTCGGGTGCCCCGACTATCAGATACCCGTTACTCAGGTAAAGGGAGTGCGAGGGAGATGGAGATAGAAACTTTGATCACGCATAACTTTTTAACGAATGGTCCGATTTAAAAAATTTCTTCTACATTTCGATAGGTATTGATAAACACAATAAAACTGCATTTTTACTTTTCCGAAATATTTAAATTTTTAAAATCGTATATAAGCAATTGTGGGCGTTAAAGGGGGCGTGGCACCATTTTGAAACAAACTTGCGCTGCGTAGGAACTCCTAGAATCTGCATGCAAAATGCCAATCTTCTAGCTTTTATAGTTTCCGAGATCTCAGCGTTCATACGGACAGACAGACAGACAGACAGACGGACAGACGGACATGGCTATATCAACTCGGCTAGTGACCCTGATCAAGAATATATATACTTTATAGGGTCGGAAACGCTTCCTTCTAGCTGTTACATACTTTTGCACGAATACAATATACCCTTTTACTCTACGAGTAACGGGTATAAATATGTGGTATTTTTATATTATACGTATTATAATAACATTATATAAAATTATTATCATAATATAAATTAAATTTATATAAATATTTGTAAATTAACTATTTTAATTATTTAGAAAAAAGAGAAACCCAAAGGGGAAACAAAAAAGGTTTAAATAATTTAAGTAGTCAATATATTGAATATACTATTTAATAATTAAAATAGTTAATATATTAATTATACTACCTAATTAAAATAGTTAATATACAAATACATACTTAAATATTATATATACATTTTATAAAAATTACCCATTTTTAGTATTTCTTATGAATATTAAATTTGGTTAAATGATTTTGCGCCTTTTAATTTGATTTGTAAAACGCGCGCTTTTGGGTGAATTGTAAGCGACACTAATAAATAAATAATATTTTATTGAAAAATTAAAAAAAATGGCACCGAAAAAACATTCTAAAAAATATAACAAAACGCTTTCGACAACTTGGAAAAAAGTTATAAATATGTATGTACGTAATATTAAATATAAATAGGATATCCTGTAGCTTAGTTTTATAATTAAGCATTCAATTCGTGTTATTATAAATAGTTTAACTTTTTATAAAATAATAATATTAGCTTTAAATATTTATTAGGTATACAAAAAAAACGATGGATAAATAAAAATGAATATCTGCATATTAAATTAAATGTTTCGTTTTATATATTTAAATTAGTTATAAAAACATACCTTTTAACACAAAACATATAAAACTGCTTGAGTAAATAAGAATAAATTTAAATGCAGGTTGATAATATTAGATATGATGTTATTCGTATTTACTTAAAATTTTTTAAGTCATTAGATCAAAGTTTAATATATTTGAATACTAATTAAATTTAATATTTCCATTTTAAAGTTAATAAAAACAGCCATGGATAAAAAAAAAGCGAAATATATTTAATTAAATATCCTTTAAATATATTCAATTTAAATATAGTTCGCTTTGTTTTTGTTTAACAATCATAGTATATTCAAACCTATTAAACTTTATTCCAATATTTTTAATTTTAATCAAGCAGTTTTATATGTTTTGTATTAAAAGTTTTTTTTTAGCTTTAATTTAAATATGTAAAACGAAACTTTGAATTAAATATATAGGGTATAGTTAATTCGGTGAAAAATCGGTCATGTTTTAAAAATTTTTATTTTCGATACGGATAGTCTCAGTTCAATTTTTTTTTTTGCATGTGATTGGGCAACATTTAAACAATATGTGTGATTTTTTTCTTCCAAAAATATTACAAATTGACTGAGATACAGGCAACCTCCGGCGGCGCCTCGAAGAAAAGATGTTTTGCGGTGTACACGATAACCGGTCACAGAATCATCCGAAATGAAAAAATCCAATTGCATTAGTTAAATAACAATACCCTTATACCCTTGCAGAGGGTATTATAATTTTGGTCAAAAGTGTGCAGCGCAGTGAAGGAGACATCTCCGACCCTATGAAGTATATATATTTGTGAGGCACCGTAAAAGCTGCCCCACATCCAGCGGGTAAAAATGTACATAATTCCCACAAATATTGGTAGATAATAACGATAAGATAATAATTTAAGATGTACATATTGGTAGACAATAAGAAAAAGAACTAGTACTAAGATAGGATGGGCCACGGAGGCAGGCAAGAAGCCAAAAGAGCCGTTAAGTTCAAAAGAACTTCGGCCGTTAGCCGGTAGTTCAAACAGGCGTTATTTAATGTATTAATTAGGATCTCAGCTGATCAGGCACTCTACTCAGCGAGTTAGGCGATCTACACACGATCGGATTAGGCGACCTACGCACGGTTCCAGTGTTGAGAAGCGAGAACCCGGCTGGCTATATAAACCCGGCGGCTGCTAGTCCAGCTCTCTTTCATTCGCCACCAGTCAAAGAACAAGCATCGAAGCAGAGGAAACCACGCAAAAGGACACGCAGGACACCAAGGACCCGCAGGACATCAAGGATCAGGACGAAGGACCCTAGTGAGTAGAGTGCGAGAGAGATAGGGAGAGACAGGGAAAGAAAATAGTGCGGCTAGGGAAAATATACAGATAGAAAAGAGGAAGAAAAGCCCACTAAGAATCATTCATTATCGTCTTTGACTTTCAAAGTGAACGGTGGTGTTTTTTTTCTGCGCTTCGAATTTTGCATTTTGTTTTCGTTTATTCCCATCGGTGGGTTTTATCAAAACAATTCTAATTCGCTTCCGGTTTATTTAAACATAAATTTAAACTCCGTTCGCTTCGCGAGTGCACTTTGTATTTAATACTAATTAATTGTTTTAGTTTTTCGTAATTCTTATCTGTGTTTTCTTTTCTTATATCCCCGCCGTTTCTCTTTTGTGCATGCACCTTAACTTATTTACGCTCCCGCTCTCTTGCTCTCTTTGCTTTTGAAAGTTCAAAGAGTGCAGTTTTTGCGCTCGCTTAGCAGTTTTAACTGCTCGCTTATAAATTTCAATTTCGCTTTCTTGGTACAGTGGTAAATAAATAAAATGAATAATAAAAATTTAGTCTGCTTCTGCAAAAAATTCAGCCTCGTAATCAGGGCTGACCAGTCTAATATGACTTGCTGGCTGTGTGAAAATATGGTGCACACCAAGTGCGCCGGTTTTACTGGCCGGACAAGTGATGACCTTTCAAAGGGGCTTGTATCGAGGTTGCGAACGAGATGAAATCGTTCATGCGCCAAACTAAAGGCGGCCTGATGGGGCTGATTAGCTGTTTCGGAGTTGCTAGAGATAGTTTTCGCCGAGCTGATGATCTCCTCTCTGCGCTGGACTCGCAGTTAAATAGTCGTAAGCTATTAGAAGAGTCCCCTAAGCGCAAAAAGGCCGCTGGTGGTAAGGAGCAAAAGGGGAACACCCCGCAACCGAAACCGGCGGATCAACAGCTGATTTCAGCAAACCCTCAAATGTTGCTAAGATCAGCAGCTAAAAAAGATTCGGTATCCGAACAATCCGTTACAGAATGCATGCAACCAGGGACTTCTAAGATTTCCGATTTGTCCGGAGTGGTTTCACAATTAGTGGATCCACCTATCTCTCAGAATGTAGCATCACCACGACAAGGGACTACTGAGTCCGGACAACCGGCTCAAGTTGGTTTTGTAGAAACAATGTCTGCTCCACCAAAATCCCTTACAGTGGTTCCACTAAAGAAACTAATTTTCGTTTCTCGGCTTTCCCCTGATCAAACATCTTCAGATGTATTGTCTTATATAAAAGACAAAACTAAAGCCGATTGTAATAGTGTAAAGGTGGAAAAGTTTAAGTTTTCTTATGCTAGAGACATTTCATCTTTCAAGATAACTGTCCCTAACGAGTTTTTTGAAGCCATATGCTCGGGCGACTTTTGGCCGGATAATATGGTTGTAAAAGAGTTCGAGGCTAAGATAAAGAAGAAGGGGCCCGTGGGAGTAAAACTTCCTAGTCGAGGCCAAACCAGTGTACCAATTTCAAAAAACTAACTTCTAACCTCCTTCTTTCCTATCAGAATGCAAGAGGTTGCTACGCAGCAAACTCACTAAATTGTATTCTGATAGCCTTTCCTTTGCATCTCATATTATTGTGTTCACAGAAACCTGGTTAAAGCCGGAGATCTTTAGCTCCGAAGTTTTTCCAGGTAAGTACACAATATATAGGTATGACCGTCCCTCTAGACGGGGAGGTGGAGTCTTAATTGGAGTTGATTCAAACTTCCCGTCTGAGGAGTTATTTTTTGATGAATTCAATACCATTGAATTTATTTGTGTAAAGTTATCGCTTCCTGGTAACTTTATATACATAACTTGCTCATATATTCCGCCGTTGTCTGAACTTCCTGATTATTTAAATCACCTATCTGTTATTAAGTCCGTTGCAAATAAGCTTTCCGATAGGGATCAGTTGATAGTTCTAGGTGATTTTAATATACCTGGAGTTACTTGGTCCACTGAGGATGGATCGAATGTCTTACTACCTATAGCACAGCATGATTTTATTGATGGCCTGCTTGACATATCTCTATCTCAAGTAAACCATGTTCGAAATTCATTAGGTCGCCTACTTGATTTGTGTTTTGTATCAAATCCTGAAGGTGTGTTTCTGTCCAGAGTAGCACCACTCACGCAACCTGAAGATCCATATCATCCAACAATCCAACTTTCATTTCATACGGGTAGAGTTATAGAAGAAAAATCAGAAAAATCCAAACGAATGCATTGTTTTCGCAAGGCAGACTTTCTGAGGCTAAATAATTTTATTTCTGGCTTTAATTGGTCTGATCTTTACTTATGCATTAATATGTCCGATGCAGTTAATGTTTTTTACACTGCAATAAACTCATTTTTTAATTCCTGTGTTCCGTGGTACTATCCGTCAACTTCCAATAAATCACCTTGGTTTAGCAAAGAGTTGACACACTTAAAAAATGTAAAGTCCAGACTTTTTAGGAAATATAAAAATACTGGTTCTCAATCTGTTTTTACTAGATATTTAAGTGCTCGGTCAAGATTTACCGTGCTTAATGCTCAGTGTTATAATAGTTACTTAAACCGTTGTAAGGTCCAGTTCTCTCAGGACTCGAAACAGTTTTATAATTTTGTTAACACCAAGCGTAAATCTAATTCTTTTCCTTCCTCGCTGTCGTTCGAAAACATGACGGCAACCACAGATCAGGCAATAGCCGATTTATTTGCCCAATTTTTTCAAACGACTTATTCTACTTTAGATTATTCATCACAGCCTTATTCTTACACCATGTCCAAGTCAAACCTCATATTCTGTCCCACTTTAACAGAAAGCTCTTTTCTTTTGGATCTTCTTCGTATTAAGCCTGTTTATTCGCCAGGGCCCGAAGGTATTCCTGGGTGCGTGCTTAGGTATTGCGCTAAGGCCCTGTGCAAACCTCTTCACAAGTTGTTGAAAAATAAAACGAAAACACGGACAATAAGAACAGCGAACATACACCGAGTTGGATTTATTTCTTCCCGGACCCTCAGAGCCCTGATCGGCGTGTGCTAAAACAGTGGCCTAAACCGAGCTGGTTGCGTTTTCGAAAAGATTCCTCTGCGCAACTGGGCCTTTGTGGCAGCCACGTGCACAGACGTGAAGGCGTGCAAGTACGGGTTTTCTCTCCGCTTGCATAGCTTTCCGTCGCGATTCCGGTCGACACACCCAAGCCTCAAGTAACCCGAACCCGACCCGCGTGTGCCAAACAGTGGCCCAGGCCAAGCCGGTTGCGTTTTCGAGAAGATTCCTCTGCGCAACTGGACTTTGGTGGCAACCACGTGCACAGACGTGAAGGCGTGCAAGTACGGGTTTTCTCTCCGCTTGCATAGCTTTCCGTCTCGGTTTCGACCGAAGCACACCCATCCCGAACAGTGGGAGCCTGTCCCAGAACTGGGAACGCTGACTTCTGTCCATGTTTAGAGACGATTCCTCTGCGTGGGCGTGAAACAGCGCCCCAGGCGGCGGGAGTTGACACAGTGGTCCGGGCCAATCCCCCCACTGTGCCTCCTCCGGCACGCACGTGACGGCTTTCACTCGTTCGCGTCTGGCCCAAATCCGAGTCCCAAATGCCTGATCTGACCCACCAATAAGGCTCACCGCGCGCATCGGCGACTTCGTCCAGATTGCCCGCCTCAACTCGTCCCCGCTTATATACAAATTCGATTGTAAAGGATCCTGGGGAGACTGAGCTCCATCCCAGCCGTAGAAACATCCTTACATATTCTTGATCAGGATCACCTCCTGAGTTGATATAGCCATGTCCGTCTGTCTGTTTCTACGCAAACTAGTCTCTCAGTTTTAAAGATATTGAATTAAAACTTTGCACACACCCTTCTTTTCTTTGCACGCAGTATATATGTCGGAACGGCCGGGATCGGCCGACTATATCCTATAGCTGTCATATAACTGATTTATCGGAAATGCAATAACTTTGGTGTTTGTAAAGTTAGAAAGCTGGGATTTTCTATGGGTTTTATATTTGGCCAATCAATCCGGCCTACCAAATTTCATAAGGATCAGGCGACTTTATCCTATAGCTGCCATATAACTGATTGATCAGAAATTCCATACCTTTGGTGTTTGTTAAGTTAGGAAGTTGGGATTTTCTATGGGTTTTATTTTTGGCCAATCAACCCGACATATCAAATTTCGTAAGGATCGGCCGACTATATCCTATAGCTGTCATATAACTGAACGATTGGAAATGCCATAACTTTGTTTTTAAAGTTAGGAAGTTGGGATTTTTTATGAGTATTAAGAATGCATTAAATGAATAATGTTGGGGAACATAATTTACAGAGTATTCTGCAAGGGTATATCAACTTAGGCTCCGCCCGAAGTTAGCTTTCCTTTCTTGTTATTTTTTTTTCGATTTTTTAAGGCACTTGAAAGTCAAAAACACCGATTTTCGCCTAAAACGTCGAGATATTTGTTGCTCTAAAAATAATAAATTTTCAAAAAAAAAAAAAAAAAACTCGACAGCGTTACCTAAGGAATTTAGTTGAGAACAACTGTGCAAAATTTCAAAACGATCCGTCTGATAGATTTTGCAGGATCATGTACACCGACTTTGAAAAGGGTATCTTTTCAGGAGAGCGTTTTAAAGTTTTGGACGCCCTTACAAAACGAGCTATTTTACCTACGTTAAACTGCCCATAAGTTCGGAAGTTTTACTCGGATCGATCTAAAACTTTAACACAATATTCTCAAGATGTTGCGCATTTAGAAAAAAAATGAAAAAAAAATTTTAATACTATACCCCCCCCTTAAGGCAGGCTTGCACCTTGTGAGGTCAAAAAAATCAATATTTTTTTTTTGCAGTTTCGGATACATACATGTTTCAATTTTACTCTCCTAAGTCGAAAGTTATCGGCCGTTTGGTGGACCGGTGTCAAGCGCGTTGCCATTATAGTGCAAATTTTCAAACGCGTTTTTCTCGAAACCATGTTTTAAGAGTTGGCGGAAGTCGTACAAGTCGCAAAAATTGAGCAATCGTCATGAAATTTTTTATACATGTTCCTCAGAAGTATGTGCATGTCTGGAACTAGGATCTTTGGAAAATATTAAAAATTGTTTATTTAAAAAAATAATGAGTAACGAAAAAATTAGGAAAAAACCGATTTTTTTTTTTAATGCTGAGTTGGCGGCAGGTGTTGGTCCTCAAGGAATCGGTGGCTTGGAAAGTTGCCTTTACAGCGGTCCTTTTCTCCGGGAGTGCTGGTGTTATTTGTGTTAACAAGGCTGTGCGATACTCCACTAGTGTGGCAGTCGAAATGGGCGTAGCTGTGCGCCACTGTGTCTGTTGAACTGGCTGATTTGCGGATATTAGTGTACTCGGGGCTGGACGACGCAGCGTCGGTGCTGCTGGGATCAAGGATGTGTGCAGGGTTGTATGCTGCATCTGCACCAAAACCAACCGGCGACCTAGCTCAGTCTAGCCGAGGGAAGCAGGCGAGAGATCACCCAGGCTCTCAGCGTTACCATAGACTGCCCCTGAAATAAGCTAGGTGATACTTAAGGGGGAAACTGCTCTAGAGGCTTCAAATGTCTAACCAAACTATCCAAGAATGTGTCCCTAAAATTTCAGAAGCAAATACTGAGCAAGCGTCGGGCATGTATACGAGCGGCCGGAAACTTTGACGTGCGATTTCTCGGTGTTTCCTTTTTACGATTTCTTCTAACTGGCGGGAATGATGGGAAAAAAATTAAACGTCTCTCGTCTGCTTCCCTCGGCTAGACTGAGCTAGGTCGCCGGTTGGTTTTGGTCGGTCCTAACCCTCTAACTGATAAACGTGCCACTATACGACTGCTCTCATACCGGAGAGCGGGCTTTATTGTTGCGGATGAGTTGGAACTGCCTTAACTCGTTCCCTGGGCGGAAGGACTCCCGCAGGCATCGACAGTGCATACTCTCGGCGTGTGTACAGTTTCTGCCGGCTCTCCTGACGTCGATCCTGGGTTCGTCCTAGATGAGGTTATTGTTGACTTCAGTTAACACGGGTTCCAGAGGGTTGGACCTGTTGTCTTAACCTAATCAAACAAAATATTTTTAGATAGTTTACGGAATGGGAATGACATTTCACAGCACTGTCTTTTTAGAGATCAACATGACATTGACGCCATTCTCATAATAGAACTTACATAACCAAGTAAAATTTTTATGCAATAAATCGCTCTGATGATAAGACGCAAGGAGGAAATGACTTTCTGATCAAGAATCGCATAAGGCGTTATCATCATTTTCTACAACCTATATATAAACGGTTACTTAAACCTGGCCGCTGTTACTGCCCACCGGGCTTCTCCATTTTCGAAGCAGAATATGAAACATTCTTTTACCTATTAGGTATCCATTTTATAGCAGCAAGTGCCTACAATGAAAAGCACACCCATTGGGGATCTTAACTATTAAGACCAAAAGAGTCCGTATAATGCTTAGCTTTATCCTAAGAAGCCTGATTTTATTGATTTAGCTGTTACAAGAAGAGTGCCGCAGGCTCTTATTCACGTGAAACACATAGGAGATCTTTTCCTCTATGATTATCCACAGCTCTCAGAACGCCCACACATTCTAAAGCAAGAAATTTTCTCTTCAAACAGTTTATGTTTTTTCCGTTCTTATACATTTCAAATTCATTTAGATGGCTTTCAGAAAAAAAATGTATTACTTTATTGCTGCCTTACTTGATATATTTGCAAATGTATTCTCTCTATTGCAGGCTTCGACATTAACGTGAACTTCCAATTCAAGAAGTTTTACAACAATCCAATGGCTGTCCACGATATTACAATTTTTACGGTAAACCACCGTAGTTGATTTGAATCGTATGGAATAAAGTATACGCTGGGACCATTTTTATACCCTTGCAGAGGGTATTATAATTTCATTTAAAAGTTTGCAACGCAGTGAAGGAGACATTTCCGACCATATAAAGTATATATATTCTTGATCAGCATCACCAGAAGAGTCCATCTAGCCATGTCCGTCTGTCCGTCCGTCCGTTTCTACGCAAACTAGTCCCTCAGTTTTAAAGCTATCTGCTTGAAACTTTCCGTAGCTGATTTGAATCGTATGGAATAAAGTATACTCTGTGACCATTTTTATACCCTTGCAGAGGGTATTATAATTTCATTTAAAAGTTTGCAACGCATTGAAGGAGACATTTCCTACCATATAAAGTATATATAGTCTTGATCAGCATCACCAGAAGAGTCCATCTAGCCATGTCCGTCTGCCCGTCCGTCCGTTTCTACGCAAACTAGTCCCTCAGTTTTAAAGCTATCTGCTTGAAACTTTCCCAAAAGTTGTCTTTCTATTGCAGGTAGTATATAAGTCGGAACGAGCCGGATCGGGCGACTATATCATATAGCTGCCATATAACTGAACGATCGGAAATGCCATAACATTGATGTTTCTAAAGTTAGGCAGTTGGGATTTTTTATGGGTTTTATTTTTGGACAATCAATCCGACCTACCATGAAATAAATGACAACAAAAATTATAACTTCGATGTTTATAAATTTATTTAAATATACTTCAAGATATAATAATTCTTTAATTTTTTTAGATATATGTTTTAATTTTTATTGAAATCGGACAACAACATCATACAGCGTAAAATCGACCTAGCTTCAATGTTATTCACCTTAAGTCAAAGTTGAAAATATATATTTGTAAAGTATATATATTCTTGATCAGCATCACCAGCCGATTCGAATTAGCCATGTCCGACCGTTCGTAACTATAACTTTGTTGTTTCCTAAATTAATTCCATATACTCCAAGATATAATACATTTTAGCAATCTCAGAACAATTCGCAGATTGCAACCCACGGTTTCTGTTATTTTTTTAATTTTACAAAACATTTGTCGTTATTTTACAAAGATATTTTTATACCATTGCAGCGGGTTTTATAATTTCAGTCATAAGTTTGCAACGCAGTGAAGGAGACATTTCCGACCCTATAAAGTATATATATTCTTGATCAGCATCAGCAGGAGAGTCGATCTAGCCATGTCCGTCCGTTCGTCCGTTTCATGGCAAACTAATTCCTCAGTTTTAAAGCTATTAGCTTGAAACTTTCCCAAAAGTTGTCTTTCTATTGCATTTAGTATATAAGTCGAAACGAGCCGCATCGGGCGACTATATCATATAGCCGCCATATAACTGAACGATCGGAAATGCCAAAACTTTGGTGTTTTTAAAGTTGGGATTTTCTATGGGTTTTATTTTTGGGCAATCAATTCGACCTACCAAATTTCATAAGGATCGGCCGACTGTAACCTAAAGCTGCCATATAACTGAACGATTGGAAATGACATAACTTTGGTGTTTTTAAAGTTAGGAATTTGGGATTTTTTATGAGTATTAAGAATGCATCATATGAATATCCGATTTTGGAGATATAATGTACAGAATATTCTGCAAGGGTATATCAACTTCGGCTCCGCCCGAAGCTAGCTTTCCTTTCTTGTTTAAATATACTGTAGGAAAAGCAAGAAATTTCCACTTCGAACAGCTTCATACATTTCAAATTCATTTCGCCTTACTTGATAAATTTGCAAATGTATTATCTCTATTGCAGGCTTCGACATTAACGTGTACTTCCAATTCAAGAAGTTTTACAACAGCCCAATGGCTGTCCACGATATTACAATTTTTACGGTAAACCACCGTCGTCTCGATTTTCTTGCCGATACAAATTTTTCTGCATAAATACAATTTTCAATCCAAAAAGTATGAAGACATGTAATAGGCCATACTTTTGCCTTTTTACATGAAGTACGTAATGGTCTATTCACTTTTACATGAAAAACTCGTGCTATCATGGCACGCCGGTCATAGGGCATCCAAACTGATACTATATTCTCTGTAATATCCTTCCTTCACATTCAAATTTGTTTAACCAAGCAATTTAAATTTCTCGCAAAATAAATTTGTTTGTAATTGAAATTAGTTTTCCCTTTTTTAGTAAAGGTAAGTTTATGTTTTATTCATTATTCATTCTTTGTTTGGGGCTATTGGGGATGCTTTAAAGCTTTACAGATAATCATCACCGAAATTATCTTATTGAGTGAATTCCAACGTCGGTCGATCAATTGAACACGGTTCTCGCTGAGTGCAAAAAAAAATATTTGTTTTCCTCCTATATAAAAACATGTGAAACGCTATACAAAAATGTTGAAGAACTAGAAAAAATAATTTAAATTTTACTAGTCCAAGCCCGTCTTTAATAATATACTTTAATACTTGTAGACGATTTCTCCACGCGTCGAAGCTACAGTACCCAATCGACGTCTCAGTCATCAGCCACAAAGTCTTCCGCCCCATCGAAGTCGGTTTCCACAGAGACATCTGGAGGTGAAAAATTTAATAAAAAAGAGCAACTAAAACGGGCATTTAAGGAATATGGAGTTTCCATTGTGGCGTTCCATGTGGGAATTTCGTTAATTTCACTTGGAGGTTTCTATGTACTCGTATCTAGGTAAGGTATTAAGGAGGGGTATACCTTTTTTTGTCGAAAAAAAATAGGAAAGTTTGGATTTTTTTATGGATTTTTTTATTGCTTTATTAAATGAATGATTATATGTTCTGAAAGTTTAGATTGTTGACAATGTTTATGCAAAAAATTTTAAAAAAATATTTAATAGTTTTTAAGGTGTGGCTGTTTCCCTTAAATGCCTTTTTTTTTAAGAGCCTTGCGGTGATAATTCCCCAGGACGAACGGGTCAACTGAAACCGAAAAAATAAAAATATTTCATTAGTTTAAAGTAGTATTCTTTACTTGAACGAACTTTTTAAAAATTTTTTTATTTTGTACCTACGGGAACGTTTTATGCAAAAAATGACGTTTTTGGACGCAAAAATTCTTACAAAAGTATCTATTTTGGCGAAATAAAAATTTGTACATGAAAAAACGATCGTTCAAGTACTAATAAAATTCAATACGAACATTTACAAAAAAAATTTGAAGAAAATCGGTTCAGTAGTTTTTCGCCAATCCATATCATCGCAAAGTCATTTTTCAAAAAACACCATTTCGAGATATTCGCGTTTAAAGTTTCAAGTTTGGGTGTAACTATTTTTCTACTGCTCAAATCTCAATGAAAATTTGGGGAAATGTTCTCAAGAAGTTGTTCTTTAAGATAAAGCAAAAAAAAATTTATATATTTTCAAAATGGAAAAGGTATATACCCCCTTAAGAGAGCTCAAAGATGGTTAAAAGATCTTAATTAGATTCCCGTTGCGATTCTTAACTACGCGTCTACTGTGTTATAAATCGACCCTTATATATGCATTTCACTATTAATACGCTTTTTTTGTTGCAGTGGAATAAACTTGGTTCCCGTTCTGGAATTTCTTGGCATAGCGTCACCAGCAATTGCAGAGAAAGTAGCTACAGGAAGCTCCTTTGTTGTGGCCTACGCCGTACACAAAGTATTTGCACCTGCTAGAATTAGTATTACGTTGGGTGCAATACCGTTCATCATCCGATATTTGAGATCAAAAGGATTCCAGTTTTCAAAAATCAAAAAAAATTAGCTATTTTTAAATATTTGTTTTTATACCATTGTTATCAGAATTAAGTATGATGTTATATAATCCTATGAAGTTCAATACTTTATAATTTGGTTGACCAAATAAAAAGGTGACACTCAAATTAAAATTGATTTTAAATTAGTTTCCATAAAATTTAGCAAATATTTGGCCAACATTGTTATTTTATCTGAAAGGTTATAGAACTGCGCAAATTAGTCGAATACTTTCTTCAAGAAGATTTAAATAAATTTAATATTAACATTTAATCATTCGGAAGTGACCTCCGGAAATGTTGTGTTATTATTTTCTATTTATTTTTGTCAATTTTTATTTTGGCAATTCTAATACCCCTATGAAAAATTCGCCACGCTGTAAATGGTTTATTTCCGACACTACATAGAAGATATATTCTTGATAAGCATCACCAGGCGAGTCGATCTAGCCATGCCCGTCCGGCCGTCTGACCGTTTCTACGCAAACTAGTCCCCCAGTTTAAAAGCTATTTGGATCAAACTTAGCAAGAGCCGGTAACATATTGCTCCCATAAAAACAGTCGGGAAAAAAGAAAATAGGAATATAACTTCGTTGTTTTTGGGTTTTAATTTTACGAAACTCCGACGACTATATCATAAAGCTGCCATAGTAACGATTAAAAACATTATTGCAAAAGAGACCGAGCATCGAAATATAGAATATTTAATTTTTGTAACAGCTGCAACAGAATATAAACTTAGCCAAAGTTTTCTTCCTTTATTGTTTTTGGTTAAAATAAAATAAAAAAACATTATTTTAGTAAAAATAGTTATATATGCAATTATACTATTACTATGTTACCTTATTTTTTTTACATTATTGATTAACTTGTGTAATAGATTTACGTGCGCTGATTCCGAATCTGGTCAGGCAAATTACATCATTGTTATTTAAATTATTTAACAATATCAAGTGCGATTCATGAGCTTTTTTCTATATTTTTTTCAAGCAAATGCTGTTAAACGAAATTTTTAGGAAATGAGGGCACACTACTCTTTTAAAAACTATAATAAAAGGCCAAAGAGATGCACAGGTTAAAAAAATGGAAATCATGAATGATAGGCAAACTGTTATTGAGGTTTGTTTAAATTGTTGTTACTTTTATGTCTTTTGAAGCTGACAAGCAGAAACTGCGTGGCGATTAGCATACCGAAGTCTATTTCATTATTTTTATTTTTGTTTAACACGCCACAAATCCCAAAAAAGCGTGTAGCGGGTCCTCCATTCTTGGGCCGGGTGTCGTCTTGCCAGAGAGTTTGTATGTGTAAGCAGACGATTCCGGTGTCGACTTGAGGATTTACAAATCGTCCCCTTTTCTTCGTGCTTAAGCTTATTCCCATCAATATAGAGGCAAACGTGTTAATGTTTCATCGAGAAGCCGAGCACTCAAATTCGTCTCAGAATTCGTAGTGGTGCTACCAGCAAGCTACCAAGAAATGCAGTGTTATCTGCATATGTGGCCAGGAGTATACCACGAGCAACTGGGCTTGGCAGATACGAAGCGTAAATTGTGTACAGGACCGGAACAAGGACGCTTCCCTGTGGGACACCAGCACGAATTGGGCGAAGTCCAGAACGATGTCCACGAATATTTACAGCAAACTCCCTGTTATCTATGAACGATTCGATGAGCTTCCAGAGTTTCTCAGGCAAAAGGTGCACTAGCTTGTGGAACAATACCTCGTGCCAAATACTGTCAAAGGCCTGTCGAACGTCGAGAAAAACGGCTGAGCAGTATTTGTGATCTTTGAAAGCACTCAGAACTTTGTTAACTACTCTGTGCACTTGCTCGATAGCACAATGGCGACTACGGAAACAAAACTGGTGGTTCGGAAGTGCTTCTTCAAAGGCGTTAATAGATAGAAGTCTAGACTCTGAGGCAATAAGGTGGTTGCAGGGGATGCCTTTGTACACTGCAAAATCAATGGCCGTCGGAAGGTTGTCAGTGATCCAAGGAAAATGAGTGGGTCCGCCAGCAGCCAAAATCTGCATGTTTGTGTCAATGAAAACTGACATCAGGGTGTTTCCCCGAAGGCACGAGCGCCTGCACCATCAGAAACGATGGTGCGCATTCCAACCCTCTCCAAAGAGGAAGCGGCTACCTACAAAACCAAATAGACGCATATATTCCTCAGAAGACCAAAAAAGGTGGTGACCAGGTGGACAGTAGACAGCACCAAACGAAATTCTGACAAACCCTATGACCAAACTAATGGCAACTGCTTGCAGGTGTCATCGTCGGCTGGTAAAATGTGTATCTAAGATCATTAAAATGTCAATGTTGCGTTCCTGGAGGAGGTCCTCAATCTCAAGAGATTTGCCAACCAAGTTGTTGAAGTTCCAAATAAAGATGCTTATACTGTAAGCAGGTACTGCGTGGTGATCAGTACACCGGAGTCTATTAGAAAACTGTAACTGAGCAGAAACATAACTAATGTTTAAATAGGGTATGCTGGGATGGAAAACCAATTTATCCTGTGTGCACTTACTTGTCGTAAGTCAATTCATTTTTCTTTTATATGAAAAAACTAATAGTCTTACGAATAGTGTGTTTTACAAAACTCAATTCACCTTCACGCTTTGTAGTATCACTAACCATATAACATATAGACTGGTCATTTCATACAACCAATATGGACACTCAAAAAACTTTGCGGGAGGCTCCACAGCTGGCAGCGGCCATGATACAATAACATAAGGCTGTCTAAACGTTCGGGTTTTGGTCAGTGCGTGTTCGTTTTTTGAAGGAAAAGGTTGTCTGCGGACGAATTTTTTACAGAATTAACTCTTGAGCAACATGACTTTTTCCAATGTGTGCCGTTGAAAAAATAAAACAATTAGAATTTATATTTGTACACTACATTGACGATACTTTTAAAATAACAAAGAATGTAAAGAAACTTTAATAATCGCAGCCGAAAATGTTAGTATAAGTTTGGAAATAAAAAAGGTTTTATTTTAAGATTAGAATATATTTTAGAATTAAGAATCTTAACAAAAGACTTAGCATTCAAAGACAAAAACAACGCCTAATTTCAAATTCCAATTAAATTATAAAAAGTTAAACTCCTTTTATTTTGAAAGGCAAAAAAAACCCCTGAACCATCTAAGGGTTCAATGTTATTCACCTTAAGTCAAAGTTGAAAATATATATTTGTAAAGTATATATATTCTTGATCAGCATCACCAGCCGATTCGAATTAGCCATGTCCGACCGTTCGTAACTATAACTTTGTTGTTTCCTAAATTAATTCCATATACTCCAAGATATAATACATTTTAGCAATCTCAGAACAATTCGCAGATTGCAACCCACGGTTTCTGTTATTTTTTTAATTTTACAAAACATTTGTCGTCTATTTTACAAAGATATTTTTATACCATACCATACCAGCGGGTTTTATAATTTCAGTCATAAGTTTGCAACGCAGTGAAGGAGACATTTCCGACCCTATAAAGTATATATATTCTTGATCAGCATCAGCATCAGGAGAGTCGATCTAGCCATGTCCGTCCGTTCGTCCGTTTCTACGCAAACTAATTCCTCAGTTTTAAAGCTATTAGCTTGAAACTTTCCCAAAAGTTGTCTTTCTATTGCATTTAGTATATAAGTCGAAACGAGCCGCATCGGGCGACTATATCATATAGCCGCCATATAACTGAACGATCGGAAATGCCAAAACTTTGGTGTTTTTAAAGTTGGGATTTTCTATGGGTTTTATTTTTGGGCAATCAATTCGACCTACCAAATTTCATAAGGATCGGCCGACTGTAACCTAAAGCTGCCATATAACTGAACGATTGGAAATGAAATAACTTTGGTGTTTTTAAAGTTAGGAATTTGGGATTTTTTATGAGTATTAAGAATGCATCATATGAATATCCGATTTTGGAGATATAATGTACAGAATATTCTGCAAGGGTATATCAACTTCGGCTCCGCCCGAAGCTAGCTTTCCTTTCTTGTTTAAATATACTGTAGGAAAAGTAAGAAATTTCCACTTCGAACAGCTTCATACATTTCAAATTCATTTCGCCTTACTTGATAAATTTGCAAATGTATTATCTCTATTGCAGGCTTCGACATTAACGTGTACTTCCAATTCAAGAAGTTTTACAACAGCCCAATGGCTGTCCACGATATTACAATTTTTACGGTAAACCACCGTCGTCTCGATTTTCTTGCCGATACAAATTTTTCTGCATAAATACAATTTTCAATCCAAAAAGTATGAAGACATGTAATAGGCCATACTTTTGCCTTTTTACATGAAGTACGTAATGGTCTATTCACTTTTACATGAAAAACTCGTGCTATCATGGCACGCCGGTCATAGGGCATCCAAACTGATACTATATTCTCTGTAATATCCTTCCTTCACATTCAAATTTGTTTAACCAAGCAATTTAAATTTCTCGCAAAATAAATTTGTTTGTAATTGAAATTAGTTTTCCCTTTTTTAGTAAAGGTAAGTTTATGTTTTATTCATTATTCATTCTTTGTTTGGGGCTATTGGGGATGCTTTAAAGCTTTACAGATAATCATCACCGAAATTATCTTATTGAGTGAATTCCAACGTCGGTCGATCAATTGAACACGGTTCTCGCTGAGTGCAAAAAAAATATTTGTTTTCCTCCTATATAAAAACATGTGAAACGCTATACAAAAATGTTGAAGAACTAGAAAAAATAATTTAAATTTTACTAGTCCAAGCCCGTCTTTAATAATATACTTTAATACTTGTAGACGATTTCTACACGCGTCGAAGCTACAGTACCCAATCGACGTCTCAGTCATCAGCCACAAAGTCTTCCGCCCCATCGAAGTCGGTTTCCACAGAGACATCTGGAGGTGAAAAATTTAATAAAAAAGAGCAACTAAAACGGGCATTTAAGGAATATGGAGTTTCCATTGTGGCGTTCCATGTGGGAATTTCGTTAATTTCACTTGGAGGTTTCTATGTACTCGTATCTAGGTAAGGTATTAAGGAGGGGTATACCTTTTTTTGTCGAAAAAAAATAGGAAAGTTTGGATTTTTTTATGGATTTTTTTATTGCTTTATTAAATGAATGATTATATGTTCTGAAAGTTTAGATTGTTGACAATGTTTATGCAAAAAATTTTAAAAAAATATTTAATAGTTTTTAAGGTGTGGCTGTTTCCCTTAAATGCCTTTTTTTTAAGAGCCTTGCGGTGATAATTCCCCAGGACGAACGGGTCAACTGAAACCGAAAAAATAAAAATATTTCATTAGTTTAAAGTAGTATTCTTTACTTGAACGAACTTTTTTAAAATTTTTTTATTTTGTACCTACGGGAACGTTTTATGCAAAAAATGACGTTTTTGGACGCAAAAATTCTTACAAAACTATCTATTTCGGCGAAATAAAAATTTGTACATGAAAAAACGATCGTTCAAGTACTAATAAAATTCAATACGAACATTTACAAAAAAAATTTGAAGAAAATCGGTTCAAGTTTGGGTGTAACTATTTTTCTACTGCTCAAATCTCAATGAAAATTTGGGGAAATGTTCTCAAGAAGTTGTTCTTTAAGATAAAGCAAAAAAAAACCCCCTTAAGAGAGCTCAAAGATGGTTAAAAGATATTAATTAGATTCCCGTTGCGATTCTTAACTACGCGTCTACTGTGTTATAAATCGACCCTTATATATGCATTTCACTATTAATACGCTTTTTTTGTTGCAGTGGAATAAACTTGGTTCCCGTTCTGGAATTTCTTGGCATAGCGTCACCAGCAATTGCAGAGAAAGTAGCTACAGGAAGCTCCTTTGTTGTGGCCTACGCCGTACACAAAGTATTTGCACCTGCTAGAATTAGTATTACGTTGGGTGCAATACCGTTCATCATCCGATATTTGAGATCAAAAGGATTCCAGTTTTCAAAAATCAAAAAAATTAGCTATTTTTAAATATTTGTTTTTATACCATTGTTATCAGAATTAAGTATGATGTTATATAATCCTATGAAGTTCAATACTTTATAATTTGGTTGACCAAATAAAAAGGTGACACTCAAATTAAAATTGATTTTAAATTAGTTTCCATAAAATTTAGCAAATATTTGGCCAACATTGTTATTTTATCTGAAAGGTTATAGAACTGCGCAAATTAGTCGAAAACTTTCTTCAAGAAGATTTAAATAAATTTAATATTAACATTTAATCATTCGGAAGTGACCTCCGGAAATGTTGTGTTATTATTTTCTATTTATTTTTGTCAATTTTTATTTTGGCAATTCTAATACCCCTATGAAAAATTCGCCACGCTGTAAATGGTTTATTTCCGACACTACATAGAAGATATATTCTTGATAAGCATCACCAGGCGAGTCGATCTAGCCATGCCCGTCCGGCCGTCTGACCGTTTCTACGCAAACTAGTCCCCCAGTTTAAAAGCTATTTGGATCAAACTTAGCAAGAGCCGGTAACATATTGCTCCCATAAAAACAGTCGGGAAAAAAGAAAATAGGAATATAACTTCGTTGTTTTTGGGTTTTAATTTTACGAAACTCCGACGACTATATCATAAAGCTGCCATAGTAACGATTAAAAACATTGTTGCAAAAGAGACCGAGCATCGAAATATAGAATATTTAATTTTTGTAACAGCTGCAACAGAATATAAACTTAGCCAAAGTTTTCTTCCTTTATTGTTTTTGGTTAAAATAAAATAAAAAAACATTATTTTAGTAAAAATAGTTATATATGCAATTATACTATTACTATGTTACCTTATTTTTTTACATTATTGATTTACTTGTGTAATAGATTTACGTGCGCTGATTCCGAATCTGGTCAGGCAAATTACATCATTGTTATTTAAATTATTTAACAATATCAAGTGCGATTCATGAGCTTTTTTCTATATTTTTTTCAAGCAAATGCTGTTAAACGAAATTTTTAGGAAATGAGGGCACACTACTCTTTTAAAAACTATAATAAAAGGCCAAAGAGATGCACTGGTTAAAAAAATGGAAATCATGAATGATAGGCAAACTGTTATTGAGGTTTGTTTAAATTGTTGTTACTTTTATGTCTTTTGAAGCTGACAAGCAGAAACTGCGTGGCGATTAGCATACCGAAGTCTATTTCATTATTTTTATTTTTGTTTAACACGCCACAAATCCCAAAAAAGCGTGTAGCGGGTCCTCCATTCTTGGGCCGGGTGTCGTCTTGCCAGAGAGTTTGTATGTGTAAGCAGACGATTCCGGTGTCGACTTGAGGATTTACAAATCGTCCCCTTTTCTTCGTGCTTAAGCTTATTCCCATCAATATAGAGGCAAACGTGTTAATGTTTCATCGAGAAGCCGAGCACTCAAATTCGTCTCAGAATTCGTAGTGGTGCTACCAGCAAGCTACCAAGAAATGCAGTGTTATCTGCATATGTGGCCAGGAGTATACCACGAGCAACTGGGCTTGGCAGATACGAAGCGTAAATTGTGTACAGGACCGGAACAAGGACGCTTCCCTGTGGGACACCAGCACGAATTGGGCGAAGTCCAGAACGATGTCCACGAATATTTACAGCAAACTCCCTGTTATCTATGAACGATTCGATGAGCTTCCAGAGTTTCTCACGCAAAAGGTGCACTAGCTTGTGGAACAATACCTCGTGCCAAATACTGTCAAAGGCCTGTCGAACGTCGAGAAAAACGGCTGAGCAGTATTTGTGATCTTTGAAAGCACTCAGAACTTTGTTAACTACTCTGTGCACTTGCTCGATAGCACAATGGCGACTACGGAAACAAAACTGGTGGTTCGGAAGTGCTTCTTCAAAGGCGTTAATAGATAGAAGTCTACTAGGCATGAGCCGCTCAAAAATATTGGAGAAAGAGGACAGAGGAAAGGCCCGGACACTCTGAGGCAATAAGGTGGTTGCAGGGGATGCCTTTGTACACTGCAAAATCAATGGCCGTCGGAAGGTTGTCAGTGATCCAAGGAAAATGAGTGGGTCCGCCAGCAGCCAAAATCTGCATGTTTGTGTCAATGATAACTGACATCAGGGTGTTTCCCCGAAGGCACGAGCGCCTGCACCATCAGAAACGATGGTGCGCATTCCAACCCTCTCCAAAGAGGAAGCGGCTACCTACAAAACCAAATAGACGCATATATTCCTCAGAAGACCAAAAAGGTGGTGACCAGGTGGACAGTAGACAGCACCAAACGAAATTCTGACAAACCCTGTGACCAAACTAATGGCAACTGCTTGCAGGTGTCATCGTCGGCTGGTAAAATGTGTATCTAAGATCATTAAAATGTCAATGTTGCGTTCCTGGAGGAGGTCCTCAATCTCAAGAGATTTGCCAACCAAGTTGTTGAAGTTCCAAATAAAGATGCTTATACTGTAAGCAGGTACTGCGTGGTGATCAGTACACCGGAGTCTATTAGAAAACTGTAACTGAGCAGAAACATAACTAATGTTTAAATAGGGTATGCTGGGATGGAAAACCAATTTATCCTGTGTGCACTTACTTGTCGTAAGTCAATTCATTTTTCTTTTATATGAAAAAACTAATAGTCTTACGAATAGTGTGTTTTACAAAACTCAATTCACCTTCACGCTTTGTAGTATCACTAACCATATAACATATAGACTGGTCATTTCATACAACCAATATGGACACTCAAAAAACTTTGCGGGAGGCTCCACAGCTGGCAGCGGCCATGATACAATAACATAAGGTAGTCTCGTCGGCTGTCTAAACGTTCGGGTTTTGGTCAGTGCGTGTTCGTTTTTTGAAGGAAAAGGTTGTCTGCGGACGAATTTTTTACAGAATTAACTCTTGAGCAACATGACTTTTTCCAATGTGTGCCGTTGAAAAAATAAAACAATTAGAATTTATATTTGTACACTACATTGACGATACTTTTAAAATAACAAAGAATGTAAAGAAACTTTAATAATCGCAGCCGAAAATGTTAGTATAAGTTTGGAAATAAAAAGGTTTTATTTTAAGATTAGAATATATTTTAGAATTAAGAATCTTAACAAAAGACTTAGCATTCAAAGACAAAAACAACGCCTAATTTCAAATTCCAATTAAATTATAAAAAGTTAAACTCCTTTTATTTTGAAAGGCAAAAAAAACCCCTGAACCATCTAAGGGTTCAATGTTATTCACCTTAAGTCAAAGTTGAAAATATATATTTGTAAAGTATATATATTCTTGATCAGCATCACCAGCCGATTCGAATTAGCCATGTCCGACCGTTCGTAACTATAACTTTGTTGTTTCCTAAATTAATTCCATATACTCCAAGATATAATACATTTTAGCAATCTCAGAACAATTCGCAGATTGCAACCCACGGTTTCTGTTATTTTTTTAATTTTACAAAACATTTGTCGTCTATTTTACAAAGATATTTTTATACCATACCATACCAGCGGGTTTTATAATTTCAGTCATAAGTTTGCAACGCAGTGAAGGAGACATTTCCGACCCTATAAAGTATATATATTCTTGATCAGCATCAGCAGGAGAGTCGATCTAGCCATGTCCGTCCGTTCGTCCGTTTCTACGCAAACTAATTCCTCAGTTTTAAAGCTATTAGCTTGAAACTTTCCCAAAAGTTGTCTTTCTATTGCATTTAGTATATAAGTCGAAACGAGCCGCATCGGGCGACTATATCATATAGCCGCCATATAACTGAACGATCGGAAATGCCAAAACTTTGTTGTTTTTAAAGTTGGGATTTTCTATGGGTTTTATTTTTGGGCAATCAATTCGACCTACCAAATTTCATAAGGATCGGCCGACTGTAACCTAAAGCTGCCATATAACTGAACGATTGGAAATGACATAACTTTGGTGTTTTTAAAGTTAGGAATTTGGGATTTTTTATGAGTATTAAGAATGCATCATATGAATATCCGATTTTGGAGATATAATGTACAGAATATTCTGCAAGGGTATATCAACTTCGGCTCCGCCCGAAGCTAGCTTTCCTTTCTTGTTTAAATATACTGTAGGAAAAGCAAGAAATTTCCACTTCGAACAGCTTCATACATTTCAAATTCATTTCGCCTTACTTGATAAATTTGCAAATGTATTATCTCTATTGCAGGCTTCGACATTAACGTGTACTTCCAATTCAAGAAGTTTTACAACAGCCCAATGGCTGTCCACGATATTACAATTTTTACGGTAAACCACCGTCGTCTCGATTTTCTTGCCGATACAAATTTTTCTGCATAAATACAATTTTCAATCCAAAAAGTATGAAGACATGTAATAGGCCATACTTTTGCCTTTTTACATGAAGAACGTAATGGTCTATTCACTTTTACATGAAAAACTCGTGCTATCATGGCACGCCGGTCATAGGGCATACAAACTGATACTATATTCTCTGTAATATCCTTCCTTCACATTCAAATTTGTTTAACCAAGCAATTTAAATTTCTCGCAAAATAAATTTGTTTGTAATTGAAATTAGTTTTCCCTTTTTAGTAAAGGTAAGTTTATGTTTTATTCATTATTCATTCATTGTTTGGGGCTATTGGGGATGCTTTAAAGCTTTACAGATAATCATCACCGAAATTATCTTATTGAGTGAATTCCAACGTCGGTCGATCAATTGAACACGGTTCTCGCTGAGTGCAAAAAAAAATATTTGTTTTCCTCCTATATAAAAACATGTGAAACGCTATACAAAAATGTTGAAGAACTAGAAAAAATAATTTAAATTTTACTAGTCCAAGCCCGTCTTTAATAATATACTTTAATACTTGTAGACGATTTCTCCACGCGTCGAAGCTACAGTACCCAATCGACGTCTCAGTCATCAGCTACAAAGTCTTCCGCCCCATCGAAGTCGGTTTCCACAGAGACATCTGGAGGTGAAAAATTTAATAAAAAAGAGCAACTAAAACGGGCATTTAAGGAATATGGAGTTTCCATTGTGGCGTTCCATGTGGGAATTTCGTTAATTTCACTTAGAGGTTTCTATGTACTCGTATCTAGGTAAGGTATTAAGGAGGGGTATACCTTTTTTTGTCGAAAAAAAATAGGAAAGTTTGGATTTTTTTATGGATTTTTTTATTGCTTTATTAAATGAATGATTATATGTTCTGAAAGTTTAGATTGTTGACAATGTTTATGCAAAAAATTTTAAAAAAATATTTAATAGTTTTTAAGGTGTGGCTGTTTCCCTTAAATGCCTTTTTTTTAAGAGCCTTGCGGTGATAATTCCCCAGGACGAACGGGTCAACTGAAACCGAAAAAATAAAAATATTTCATTAGTTTAAATTTTTTATTCTGTACCTACGGGAACGTTTTATGCAAAAAATGACGTTTTTGGACGCAAAAATTCTTACAAAACTATCTATTTCGGCGAAATAAAAATTTGTACATGAAAAAACGATCGTTCAAGTACTAATAAAATTCAATACGAACATTTACAAAAAAATTTGAAGAAAATCGGTTCAGTAGTTTTTCGCCAATCCATATCATCGCAAAGTCATTTTTCAAAAAACACCATTTTGAGATATTCGCGTTTAAAGTTTCAAGTTTGGGTGTAACTATTTTTCTACTGCTCAAATCTCAATGAAAATTTGGGGAAATGTTCTCAAGAAGTTGTTCTTTAAGATAAAGCAAAAAAAAATTTATATATTTTCAAAATGAAAAAGGTATATACCCCCTTAAGAGAGCTCAAAGATGGTTAAAAGATCTTAATTAGATTCCCGTTGCGATTCTTAACTACGCGTCTACTGTGTTATAAATCGACCCTTATATATGCATTTCACTATTAATACGCTTTTTTTGTTGCAGTCGAATAAACTTGGTTCCCGTTCTGGAATTTCTTGGCATAGCGTCACCAGCAATTGCAGAGAAAGTAGCTACAGGAAGCTCCTTTGTTGTGGCCTACGCCGTACACAAAGTATTTGCACCTGCTAGAATTAGTATTACGTTGGGTGCAATACCGTTCATCATCCGATATTTGAGATCAAAAGGATTCCAGTTTTCAAAAATCAAAAAAAATTAGCTATTTTTAAATATTTGTTTTTATACCATTGTTATCAGAATTAAGTATGATGTTATATAATCCTATGAAGTTCAATACTTTATAATTTGGTTGACCAAATAAAAAGGTGACACTCAAATTAAAATTGATTTTAAATTAGTTTCCATAAAATTTAGCAAATATTTGGCCAACATTGTTATTTTATCTGAAAGGTTATAGAACTGCGCAAATTAGTCGAATACTTTCTTCAAGAAGATTTAAATAAATTTAATATTAACATTTAATCATTCGGAAGTGACCTCCGGAAATGTTGTGTTATTATTTTCTATTTATTTTTGTCAATTTTTATTTTGGCAATTCTAATACCCCTATGAAAAATTCGCCACGCTGTAAATGGTTTATTTCCGACACTACATAGAAGATATATTCTTGATAAGCATCACCAGGCGAGTCGATCTAGCCATGCCCGTCCGGCCGTCTGACCGTTTCTACGCAAACTAGTCCCCCAGTTTAAAAGCTATTTGGATCAAACTTAGCAAGAGCCGGTAACATATTGCTCCCATAAAAACAGTCGGGAAAAAAGAAAATAGGAATATAACTTCGTTGTTTTTGTGTTTTAATTTTACGAAACTCCGACGACTATATCATAAAGCTGCCATAGTAACGATTAAAAACATTATTGCAAAAGAGACCGAGCATCGAAATATAGAATATTTAATTTTTGTAACAGCTGCAACAGAATATAAACTTAGCCAAAGTTTTCTTCCTTTATTGTTTTTGGTTAAAATAAAATAAAAAAACATTATTTTAGTAAAAATAGTTATATATGCAATTATACTATTACTATGTTACCTTATTTTTTTTACATTATTGATTTACTTGTGTAATAGATTTACGTGCGCTGATTCCGAATCTGGTCAGGCAAATTACATCATTGTTATTTAAATTATTTAACAATATCAAGTGCGATTCATGAGCTTTTTTCTATATTTTTTTCAAGCAAATGCTGTTAAACGAAATTTTTAGGAAATGAGGGCACACTACTCTTTTAAAAACTATAATAAAAGGCCAAAGAGATGCACAGGTTAAAAAAATGGAAATCATGAATGATAGGCAAACTGTTATTGAGGTTTGTTTAAATTGTTGTTACTTTTATGTCTTTTGAAGCTGACAAGCAGAAACTGCGTGGCGATTAGCATACCGAAGTCTATTTCATTATTTTTATTTTTGTTTAACACGCCACAAATCCCAAAAAAGCTGTAGCGGGTCCTCCATTCTTGGGCCGGGTGTCGTCTTGCCAGAGAGTTTGTATGTGTAAGCAGACGATTCCGGTGTCGACTTGAGGATTTACAAATCGTCCCCTTTTCTTCGTGCTTAAGCTTATTCCCATCAATATAGAGGCAAACGTGTTAATGTTTCATCGAGAAGCCGAGCACTCAAATTCGTCTCAGAATTCGTAGTGGTGCTACCAGCAAGCTACCAAGAAATGCAGTGTTATCTGCATATGTGGCCAGGAGTATACCACGAGCAACTGGGCTTGGCAGATACGAAGCGTAAATTGTGTACAGGACCGGAACAAGGACGCTTCCCTGTGGGACACCAGCACGAATTGGGCGAAGTCCAGAACGATGTCCACGAATATTTACAGCAAACTCCCTGTTATCTATGAACGATTCGATGAGCTTCCAGAGTTTCTCACGCAAAAGGTGCACTAGCTTGTGGAACAATACCTCGTGCCAAATACTGTCAAAGGCCTGTCGAACATCGAGAAAAACGGCTGAGCAGTATTTGTGATCTTTGAAAGCACTCAGAACTTTGTTAACTACTCTGTGCACTTGCTCGATAGCACAATGGCGACTACGGAAACAAAACTGGTGGTTCGGAAGTGCTTCTTCAAAGGCGTTAATAGATAGAAGTCTAGACTCTGAGGCAATAAGGTGGTTGCAGGGGATGCCTTTGTACACTGCAAAATCAATGGCCGTCGGAAGGTTGTCAGTGATCCAAGGAAAATGAGTGGGTCCGCCAGCAGCCAAAATCTGCATGTTTGTGTCAATGATAACTGACATCAGGGTGTTTCCCCGAAGGCACGAGCGCCTGCACCATCAGAAACGATGGTGCGCATTCCAACCCTCTCCAAAGAGGAAGCGGCTACCTACAAAACCAAATAGACGCATATATTCCTCAGAAGACCAAAAAAGGTGGTGACCAGGTGGACAGTAGACAGCACCAAACGAAATTCTGACAAACCCTGTGACCAAACTAATGGCAACTGCTTGCAGGTGTCATCGTCGGCTGGTAAAATGTGTATCTAAGATCATTAAAATGTCAATGTTGCGTTCCTGGAGGAGGTCCTCAATCTCAAGAGATTTGCCAACCAAGTTGTTGAAGTTCCAAATAAAGATGCTTATACTGTAAGCAGGTACTGCGTGGTGATCAGTACACCGGAGTCTATTAGAAAACTGTAACTGAGCAGAAACATAACTAATGTTTAAATAGGGTATGCTGGGATGGAAAACCAATTTATCCTGTGTGCACTTACTTGTCGTAAGTCAATTCATTTTTCTTTTATATGAAAAAACTAATAGTCTTACGAATAGTGTGTTTTACAAAACTCAATTCACCTTCACGCTTTGTAGTATCACTAACCATATAACATATAGACTGGTCATTTCATACAACCAATATGGACACTCAAAAAACTTTGCGGGAGGCTCCACAGCTGGCAGCGGCCATGATACAATAACATAAGGCTGTCTAAACGTTCGGGTTTTGGTCAGTGCGTGTTCGTTTTTTGAAGGAAAAGGTTGTCTGCGGACGAATTTTTTACAGAATTAACTCTTGAGCAACATGACTTTTTCCAATGTGTGCCGTTGAAAAAATAAAACAATTAGAATTTATATTTGTACACTACATTGACGATACTTTTAAAATAACAAAGAATGTAAAGAAACTTTAATAATCGCAGCCGAAAATGTTAGTATAAGTTTGGAAATAAAAAGGTTTTATTTTAAGATTAGAATATATTTTAGAATTAAGAATCTTAACAAAAGACTTAGCATTCAAAGACAAAAACAACGCCTAATTTCAAATTCCAATTAAATTATAAAAAGTTAAACTCCTTTTATTTTGAAAGGCAAAAAAAACCCCTGAACCATCTAAGGGTTCAATGTTATTCACCTTAAGTCAAAGTTGAAAATATATATTTGTAAAGTATATATATTCTTGATCAGCATCACCAGCCGATTCGAATTAGCCATGTCCGACCGTTCGTAACTATAACTTTGTTGTTTCCTAAATTAATTCCATATACTCCGAGATATAATACATTTTAGCAATCTCAGAACAATTCGCAGATTGCAACCCACGGTTTCTGTTATTTTTTTAATTTTACAAAACATTTGTCGTCTATTTTACAAAGATATTTTTATACCATACCATACCAGCGGGTTTTATAATTTCAGTCATAAGTTTGCAACGCAGTGAAGGAGACATTTCCGACCCTATAAAGTATATATATTCTTGATCAGCATCAGCAGGAGAGTCGATCTAGCCATGTCCGTCCGTTCGTCCGTTTCTACGCAAACTAATTCCTCAGTTTTAAAGCTATTAGCTTGAAACTTTCCCAAAAGTTGTCTTTCTATTGCATTTAGTATATAAGTCGAAACGAGCCGCATCGGGCGACTATATCATATAGCCGCCATATAACTGAACGATCGGAAATGCCAAAACTTTGGTGTTTTTAAAGTTGGGATTTTCTATGGGTTTTATTTTTGGGCAATCAATTCGACCTACCAAATTTCATAAGGATCGGCCGACTGTAACCTAAAGCTGCCATATAACTGAACGATTGGAAATGAAATAACTTTGGTGTTTTTAAAGTTAGGAATTTGGGATTTTTTATGAGTATTAAGAATGCATCATATGAATATCCGATTTTGGAGATATAATGTACAGAATATTCTGCAAGGGTATATCAACTTCGGCTCCGCCCGAAGCTAGCTTTCCTTTCTTGTTTAAATATACTGTAGGAAAAGTAAGAAATTTCCACTTCGAACAGCTTCATACATTTCAAATTCATTTCGCCTTACTTGATAAATTTGCAAATGTATTATCTCTATTGCAGGCTTCGACATTAACGTGTACTTCCAATTCAAGAAGTTTTACAACAGCCCAATGGCTGTCCACGATATTACAATTTTTACGGTAAACCACCGTCGTCTCGATTTTCTTGCCGATACAAATTTTTCTGCATAAATACAATTTTCAATCCAAAAGTATGAAGACATGTAATAGGCCATACTTTTGCCTTTTTACATGAAGTACGTAATGGTCTATTCACTTTTACATGAAAAACTCGTGCTATCATGGCACGCCGGTCATAGGGCATCCAAACTGATACTATATTCTCTGTAATATCCTTCCTTCACATTCAAATTTGTTTAACCAAGCAATTTAAATTTCTCGCAAAATAAATTTGTTTGTAATTGAAATTAGTTTTCCCTTTTTTAGTAAAGGTAAGTTTATGTTTTATTCATTATTCATTCATTGTTTGGGGCTATTGGGGATGCTTTAAAGCTTTACAGATAATCATCACCGAAATTATCTTATTGAGTGAATTCCAACGTCGGTCGATCAATTGAACACGGTTCTCGCTGAGTGCAAAAAAAATTTTTGTTTTCCTCCTATATAAAAACATGTGAAACGCTATACAAAAATGTTGAAGAACTAGAAAAAATAATTTAAATTTTACTAGTCCAAGCCCGTCTTTAATAATATACTTTAATACTTGTAGACGATTTCTACACGCGTCGAAGCTACAGTACCCAATCGACGTCTCAGTCATCAGCCACAAAGTCTTCCGCCCCATCGAAGTCGGTTTCCACAGAGACATCTGGAGGTGAAAAATTTAATAAAAAAGAGCAACTAAAACGGGCATTTAAGGAATATGGAGTTTCCATTGTGGCGTTCCATGTGGGAATTTCGTTAATTTCACTTGGAGGTTTCTATGTACTCGTATCTAGGTAAGGTATTAAGGAGGGGTATACCTTTTTTTGTCGAAAAAAAATAGGAAAGTTTGGATTTTTTTATGGATTTTTTTATTGCTTTATTAAATGAATGATTATATGTTCTGAAAGTTTAGATTGTTGACAATGTTTATGCAAAAAATTTTAAAAAAATATTTAATAGTTTTTAAGGTGTGGCTGTTTCCCTTAAATGCCTTTTTTTTAAGAGCCTTGCGGTGATAATTCCCCAGGACGAACGGGTCAACTGAAACCGAAAAAATAAAAATATTTCATTAGTTTAAATTTTTTATTCTGTACCTACGGGAACGTTTTATGCAAAAAATGACGTTTTTGGACGCAAAAATTCTTACAAAACTATCTATTTCGGCGAAATAAAAATTTGTACATGAAAAAACGATCGTTCAAGTACTAATAAAATTCAATACGAACATTTACAAAAAAAATTTGAAGAAAATCGGTTCAGTAGTTTTTCGCCAATCCATATCATCGCAAAGTCATTTTTCAAAAAACACCATTTCGAGATATTCGCGTTTAAAGTTTCAAGTTTGGGTGTAACTATTTTTCTACTGCTCAAATCTCAATGAAAATTTGGGGAAATGTTCTCAAGAAGTTGTTCTTTAAGATAAAGCAAAAAAAAAATTTATATATTTTCAAAATGAAAAAGGTATATACCCCCTTAAGAGAGCTCAAAGATGGTTAAAAGATCTTAATTAGATTCCCGTTGCGATTCTTAACTACGCGTCTACTGTGTTATAAATCGACCCTTATATATGCATTTCACTATTAATACGCTTTTTTTTTTGCAGTCGAATAAACTTGGTTCCCGTTCTGGAATTTCTTGGCATAGCGTCACCAGCAATTGCAGAGAAAGTAGCTACAGGAAGCTCCTTTGTTGTGGCCTACGCCGTACACAAAGTATTTGCACCTGCTAGAATTAGTATTACGTTGGGTGCAATACCGTTCATCATCCGATATTTGAGATCAAAAGGATTCCAGTTTTCAAAAATCAAAAAAATTAGCTATTTTTAAATATTTGTTTTTATACCATTGTTATCAGAATTAAGTATGATGTTATATAATCCTATGAAGTTCAATACTTTATAATTTGGTTGACCAAATAAAAAGGTGACACTCAAATTAAAATTGATTTTAAATTAGTTTCCATAAAATTTAGCAAATATTTGGCCAACATTGTTATTTTATCTGAAAGGTTATAGAACTGCGCAAATTAGTCGAATACTTTCTTCAAGAAGATTTAAATAAATTTAATATTAACATTTAATCATTCGGAAGTGACCTCCGGAAATGTTGTGTTATTATTTTCTATTTATTTTTGTCAATTTTTATTTTGGCAATTCTAATACCCCTATGAAAAATTCGCCACGCTGTAAATGGTTTATTTCCGACACTACATAGAAGATATATTCTTGATAAGCATCACCAGGCGAGTCGATCTAGCCATGCCCGTCCGGCCGTCTGACCGTTTCTACGCAAACTAGTCCCCCAGTTTAAAAGCTATTTGGATCAAACTTAGCAAGAGCCGGTAACATATTGCTCCCATAAAAACAGTCGGGAAAAAAGAAAATAGGAATATAACTTCGTTGTTTTTGGGTTTTAATTTTACGAAACTCCGACGACTATATCATAAAGCTGCCATAGTAACGATTAAAAACATTATTGCAAAAGAGACCGAGCATCGAAATATAGAATATTTAATTTTTGTAACAGCTGCAACAGAATATAAACTTAGCCAAAGTTTTCTTCCTTTATTGTTTTTGGTTAAAATAAAATAAAAAAACATTATTTTAGTAAAAATAGTTATATATGCAATTATACTATTACTATGTTACCTTATTTTTTTTACATTATTGATTTACTTGTGTAATAGATTTACGTGCGCTGATTCCGAATCTGGTCAGGCAAATTACATCATTGTTATTTAAATTATTTAACAATATCAAGTGCGATTCATGAGCTTTTTTCTATATTTTTTTCAAGCAAATGCTGTTAAACGAAATTTTTAGGAAATGAGGGCACACTACTCTTTTAAAAACTATAATAAAAGGCCAAAGAGATGCACAGGTTAAAAAATGGAAATCATGAATGATAGGCAAACTGTTATTGAGGTTTGTTTAAATTGTTGTTACTTTTATGTCTTTTGAAGCTGACAAGCAGAAACTGCGTGGCGATTAGCATACCGAAGTCTATTTCATTATTTTTATTTTTGTTTAACACGCCACAAATCCCAAAAAAGCGTGTAGCGGGTCCTCCATTCTTGGGCCGGGTGTCGTCTTGCCAGAGAGTTTGTATGTGTAAGCAGACGATTCCGGTGTCGACTTGAGGATTTACAAATCGTCCCCTTTTCTTCGTGCTTAAGCTTATTCCCATCAATATAGAGGCAAACGTGTTAATGTTTCATCGAGAAGCCGAGCACTCAAATTCGTCTCAGAATTCGTAGTGGTGCTACCAGCAAGCTACCAAGAAATGCAGTGTTATCTGCATATGTGGCCAGGAGTATACCACGAGCAACTGGGCTTGGCAGATACGAAGCGTAAATTGTGTACAGGACCGGAACAAGGACGCTTCCCTGTGGGACACCAGCACGAATTGGGCGAAGTCCAGAACGATGTCCACGAATATTTACAGCAAACTCCCTGTTATCTATGAACGATTCGATGAGCTTCCAGAGTTTCTCACGCAAAAGGTGCACTAGCTTGTGGAACAATACCTCGTGCCAAATACTGTCAAAGGCCTGTCGAACGTCGAGAAAAACGGCTGAGCAGTATTTGTGATCTTTGAAAGCACTCAGAACTTTGTTAACTACTCTGTGCACTTGCTCGATAGCACAATGGCGACTACGGAAACAAAACTGGTGGTTCGGAAGTGCTTCTTCAAAGGCGTTAATAGATAGAAGTCTAGACTCTGAGGCAATAAGGTGGTTGCAGGGGATGCCTTTGTACACTGCAAAATCAATGGCCGTCGGAAGGTTGTCAGTGATCCAAGGAAAATGAGTGGGTCCGCCAGCAGCCAAAATCTGCATGTTTGTGTCAATGATAACTGACATCAGGGTGTTTCCCCGAAGGCACGAGCGCCTGCACCATCAGAAACGATGGTGCGCATTCCAACCCTCTCCAAAGAGGAAGCGGCTACCTACAAAACCAAATAGACGCATATATTCCTCAGAAGACCAAAAAAGGTGGTGACCAGGTGGACAGTAGACAGCACCAAACGAAATTCTGACAAACCCTGTGACCAAACTAATGGCAACTGCTTGCAGGTGTCATCGTCGGCTGGTAAAATGTGTATCTAAGATCATTAAAATGTCAATGTTGCGTTTCTGGAGGAGGTCCTCAATCTCAAGAGATTTGCCAACCAAGTTGTTGAAGTTCCAAATAAAGATGCTTATACTGTAAGCAGGTACTGCGTGGTGATCAGTACACCGGAGTCTATTAGAAAACTGTAACTGAGCAGAAACATAACTAATGTTTAAATAGGGTATGCTGGGATGGAAAACCAATTTATCCTGTGTGCACTTACTTGTCGTAAGTCAATTCATTTTTCTTTTATATGAAAAAACTAATAGTCTTACGAATAGTGTGTTTTACAAAACTCAATTCACCTTCACGCTTTGTAGTATCACTAACCATATAACATATAGACTGGTCATTTCATACAACCAATATGGACACTCAAAAAACTTTGCGGGAGGCTCCACAGCTGGCAGCGGCCATGATACAATAACATAAGGCTGTCTAAACGTTCGGGTTTTGGTCAGTGCGTGTTCGTTTTTTGAAGGAAAAGGTTGTCTGCGGACGAATTTTTTACAGAATTAACTCTTGAGCAACATGACTTTTTCCAATGTGTGCCGTTGAAAAAATAAAACAATTAGAATTTAGATTTGTACACTACATTGACGATACTTTTAAAATAACAAAGAATGTAAAGAAACTTTAATAATCGCAGCCGAAAATGTTAGTATAAGTTTGGAAATAAAAAAGGTTTTATTTTAAGATTAGAATATATTTTAGAATTAAGAATCTTAACAAAAGACTTAGCATTCAAAGACAAAAACAACGCCTAATTTCAAATTCCAATTAAATTATAAAAAGTTAAACTCCTTTTATTTTGAAAGGCAAAAAAAACCCCTGAACCATCTAAGGGTTCAATGTTATTCACCTTAAGTCAAAGTTGAAAATATATATTTGTAAAGTATATATATTCTTGATCAGCATCACCAGCCGATTCGAATTAGCCATGTCCGACCGTTCGTAACTATAACTTTGTTGTTTCCTAAATTAATTCCATATACTCCAAGATATAATACATTTTAGCAATCTCAGAACAATTCGCAGATTGCAACCCACGGTTTCTGTTATTTTTTTAATTTTACAAAACATTTGTCGTCTATTTTACAAAGATATTTTTATACCATACCATACCAGCGGGTTTTATAATTTCAGTCATAAGTTTGCAACGCAGTGAAGGAGACATTTCCGACCCTATAAAGTATATATATTCTTGATCAGCATCAGCAGGAGAGTCGATCTAGCCATGTCCGTCCGTTCGTCCGTTTCTACGCAAACTAATTCCTCAGTTTTAAAGCTATTAGCTTGAAACTTTCCCAAAAGTTGTCTTTCTATTGCATTTAGTATATAAGTCGAAACGAGCCGCATCGGGCGACTATATCATATAGCCGCCATATAACTGAACGATCGGAAATGCCAAAACTTTGGTGTTTTTAAAGTTGGGATTTTCTATGGGTTTTATTTTTGGGCAATCAATTCGACCTACCAAATTTCATAAGGATCGGCCGACTGTAACCTAAAGCTGCCATATAACTGAACGATTGGAAATGAAATAACTTTGGTGTTTTTAAAGTTAGGAATTTGGGATTTTTTATGAGTATTAAGAATGCATCATATGAATATCCGATTTTGGAGATATAATGTACAGAATATTCTGCAAGGGTATATCAACTTCGGCTCCGCCCGAAGCTAGCTTTCCTTTCTTGTTTAAATATACTGTAGGAAAAGTAAGAAATTTCCACTTCGAACAGCTTCATACATTTCAAATTCATTTCGCCTTACTTGATAAATTTGCAAATGTATTATCTCTATTGCAGGCTTCGACATTAACGTGTACTTCCAATTCAAGAAGTTTTACAACAGCCCAATGGCTGTCCACGATATTACAATTTTTACGGTAAACCACCGTCGTCTCGATTTTCTTGCCGATACAAATTTTTCTGCATAAATACAATTTTCAATCCAAAAAGTATGAAGACATGTAATAGGCCATACTTTTGCCTTTTTACATGAAGTACGTAATGGTCTATTCACTTTTACATGAAAAACTCGTGCTATCATGGCACGCCGGTCATAGGGCATCCAAACTGATACTATATTCTCTGTAATATCCTTCCTTCACATTCAAATTTGTTTAACCAAGCAATTTAAATTTCTCGCAAAATAAATAAAACAAAAAAAAATATTTGTTTTCCTCCTATATAAAAACATGTGAAACGCTATACAAAAATGTTGAAGAACTAGAAAAAATAATTTAAATTTTACTAGTCCAAGCCCGTCTTTAATAATATACTTTAATACTTGTAGACGATTTCTACACGCGTCGAAGCTACAGTACCCAATCGACGTCTCAGTCATCAGCCACAAAGTCTTCCGCCCCATCGAAGTCGGTTTCCACAGAGACATCTGGAGGTGAAAAATTTAATAAAAAAGAGCAACTAAAACGGGCATTTAAGGAATATGGAGTTTCCATTGTGGCGTTCCATGTGGGAATTTCGATAATTTCACTTGGAGGTTTCTATGTACTCGTATCTAGGTAAGGTATTAAGGAGGGGTATACCTTTTTTTGTCGAAAAAAAAATAGGAAAGTTTGGATTTTTTTATGGATTTTTTTATTGCTTTATTAAATGAATGATTATATGTTCTGAAAGTTTAGATTGTTGACAATGTTTATGCAAAAAATTTTAAAAAAATATTTAATAGTTTTTAAGGTGTGGCTGTTTCCTTTAAATGCCTTTTTTTTAAGAGCCTTGCGGTGATAATTCCCCAGGACGAACGGGTCAACTGAAACCGAAAAAATAAAAATATTTCATTAGTTTAAAGTAGTATTCTTTACTTGAACGAACTTTTTTAAAATTTTTTTATTTTGTACCTACGGGAACGTTTTATGCAAAAAATGACGTTTTTGGACGCAAAAATTCTTACAAAACTATCTATTTCGGCGAAATAAAAATTTGTACATGAAAAAACGATCGTTCAAGTACTAATAAAATTCAATACGAACATTTACAAAAAAATTTGAAGAAAATCGGTTCAGTAGTTTTTCGCCAATCCATATCATCGCAAAGTCATTTTTCAAAAAACACCATTTCGAGATATTCGCGTTTAAAGTTTCAAGTTTGGGTGTAACTATTTTTCTACTGCTCAAATCTCAATGAAAATTTGGGGAAATGTTCTCAAGAAGTTGTTCTTTAAGATAAAGCAAAAAAAAACCCCCTTAAGAGAGCTCAAAGATGGTTAAAAGATATTAATTAGATTCCCGTTGCGATTCTTAACTACGCGTCTACTGTGTTATAAATCGACCCTTATATATGCATTTCACTATTAATACGCTTTTTTTGTTGCAGTGGAATAAACTTGGTTCCCGTTCTGGAATTTCTTGGCATAGCGTCACCAGCAATTGCAGAGAAAGTAGCTACAGGAAGCTCCTTTGTTGTGGCCTACGCCGTACACAAAGTATTTGCACCTGCTAGAATTAGTATTACGTTGGGTGCAATACCGTTCATCATCCGATATTTGAGATCAAAAGGATTCCAGTTTTCAAAAATCAAAAAAATTAGCTATTTTTAAATATTTGTTTTTATACCATTGTTATCAGAATTAAGTATGATGTTATATAATCCTATGAAGTTCAATACTTTATAATTTGGTTGACCAAATAAAAAGGTGACACTCAAATTAAAATTGATTTTAAATTAGTTTCCATAAAATTTAGCAAATATTTGGCCAACATTGTTATTTTATCTGAAAGGTTATAGAACTGCGCAAATTAGTCGAAAACTTTCTTCAAGAAGATTTAAATAAATTTAATATTAACATTTAATCATTCGGAAGTGACCTCCGGAAATGTTGTGTTATTATTTTCTATTTATTTTTGTCAATTTTTATTTTGGCAATTCTAATACCCCTATGAAAAATTCGCCACGCTGTAAATGGTTTATTTCCGACACTACATAGAAGATATATTCTTGAAAGGCATCACCAGGCGAGTCGATCTAGCCATGCCCGTCCGGCCGTCTGACCGTTTCTACGCAAACTAGTCCCCCAGTTTAAAAGCTATTTGGATCAAACTTAGCAAGAGCCGGTAACATATTGCTCCCATAAAAACAGTCGGGAAAAAAGAAAATAGGAATATAACTTCGTTGTTTTTGGGTTTTAATTTTACGAAACTCCGACGACTATATCATAAAGCTGCCATAGTAACGATTAAAAACATTATTGCAAAAGAGACCGAGCATCGAAATATAGAATATTTAATTTTTGTAACAGCTGCAACAGAATATAAACTTAGCCAAAGTTTTCTTCCTTTATTGTTTTTGGTTAAAATAAAATAAAAAAACATTATTTTAGTAAAAATAGTTATATATGTGTAAAGGGTAGCTTTTCGAGTGGTGTAGGTTTATTTAGGGATAATTAGGTTGAATATATATTACATATTAAATTGTAACTTAAAGCGTCTTAACACGTTCTGCCCAGGAGTACGACTCTATTTCGACTGCCTATAATTATAAGTCTGGTAACACTACCAAAAGGGACTTATCGATACTTTTCGAGGGTTGATGACGATATACTAAATTAGGCGCTGGTCACAGTCGGCCTCTCCTGACAAATCTCTGCGTCCTCGCAAGATTCAGGGGGTGGATCATCTTCCAAGTCGTCATCTTCATCTGGCTCCTCTGGTGGCAGCTCACACCAGCGTTTCATCTTGTCGGACGAATACACCGACTTGTAGTGTCTCTGCTTCCGTTGTGCGTGAGGGATATCTTCAACAAGATATCTGTCGTTCGGCAGGACCTTGTTGATTATAAAAGGACCTTTATAGCGAGGCTCCAATTTGCGAGATGTGCCCGTGCTGAATGGCTCATTCTCGACCAACACAAGGTCTCCAAGGCTGTACACAGTTGGCTTTGCATGTTTGGCATCGTAGCGTTTCTTGGCAGTAGCTCGATGATCGTTGACAGTTTTCGCAGCATCTGCTCTAAGCTGATTCAATTCCGCATCTGTTAGCATCTTTTGGTCCTGGCTTTGAATGATGTTGGTTATGGCGTTCTTCAAGATATCTCGGGGTTCATAACCGTACAGGAGCTGAAATGGGGAGCATTTAGTAGTACTATTTACCATGGTATTGATGCTCCACTGGATTGATCGAATGTTGTCATCCCAACGCTTATCGATGTCATTCGATGGCAACAACATAGACAAGATGATTCGGTTTGTTCGCTCTGCGTGACCATTGGCTCTGGGTGTCCTTACAGCATTTAAGATATGTTTTACATTGTTTGATTTGCAGTACTTCTCGAAGTCTTTGGATGTAAAAGCTGTTCCACGATCGGTGACAATGCGATCTGGCATTCCCAGGTAGCTGGTTACCTCTTGCAGGACATCCAGGACATGTTTTGTTGCTGTACTTTTCACTGCTCGTACGATGGTGAATTTGGTGAATGCGTCGACTATCACGAGAATATGCTCGTTTCTCTTGGAACTCTTTGGAAATGGTCCCAGGTGGTCCATATGAATCGTGGAAAAGGGGATCGGCTTGATGTCATCGTAGTGGTATTGACCTTCCTGACGTCCACCTGGTGTTTTATAAAGCGCACAGCCCACACATGACTTGATGTAGCTTTTTACATAGTTTCGCATTCGGGGAAACCAAAACATATTTAGAATTCGTGCCATTGTCTTATCTGTGCTCATATGTCCGGCCTTATCGTGACATTCATGTAGAATCTTAACTGCTTCGGCACAACCCATAACAAATTGTCGTTATGTTTTCGAAACAAGCGATCTTGCTCAATCACGTACTCGTCGGTTTCAGCTTTCTTTTTCAACTTCATGTCTGCAACAATTTTCTGAATCTTCTCGTCTTGTAGTTGTATAGAAAATAGCCAATCCTCTTCGTCGATTATGGTCTTTGCTATCTTCAGACATGCAGTATCCATCTCTCGAGCATCTTCGAATGGAGCTCGACTGAGTGCGTCTACATGGTTCATATGGGTTCCTGCTCGATGGACGATGTCTATATCGAATTCCTGAATACGCAACCACCATCTTGCGATCCGGGGTATTAGTTCTCTTTTTTCCATCGACGTCTTAAGGGCATTACAGTCGGTGACAACCTTTATCTTCTTGCCATAAATGTAATATTTAAATCGCTCCAATGACTCCACGACGGCTAGAGCCTCAAGTTCGTAGCTGTGATAATTCTTCTCCGGTTTGGAAGTAGCTCGGCTATAATAAGCGATTGGTTTCAGCTGATCCAACTCACGCTGTAGCAATACTCCGGCTAAACCAACGGCACTGGCATCCGTATGTAGTTCATGCTCTGCGTCTAGGCGATAACTAATGACAACTGGATTTGAGATTAGACAATTCTTCAACTCGTCGAAGGCTTCTTCTTGTTGCGTTTTCCAAGTAAACAGCTTATCCTTGAGCAATAGGCTTCTCAATGGCGCTGAAATTATAGCATACCCAGCAACAAATTTTCGGAAATAACCAGTGAGACCCAAAAACCTTCTCACATCGGTAACATTTGCTGGTTTCGGAAACATTCTGATGGCGTTCGTCTTAATTTCTCCAGGACTGATTCCTTCTGCGTGTATCTGGTGACCAAGAAATGTGATTGACTGCTTATATAACTCACATTTGTCCAGGTTTAAAGTTAATCCGCACTCCTTTAAGACTTTCAGGATCCTAGCAAGCTTCTCGTACATCTCATCAAATGTTTGGCTGCCAATAAGGATGTCGTCCATGTAGTGTATCATATCGCCTTTCTGCACCCTCTTCTGTAGCTCTGCCATGAGTCGATTGAAAACTGCAGGTGCGTTCTTCAATCCGAACGGAAGTCGCTTGAACTCGTACAATCCCTCTGTGGTGATGAACGCTGTATACTTTCGGCTCTCTGGTGCTATCTCTATCTGATAGTATCCACTGTTGAGATCCAGGGATGAGAAGTACTTAAATCTTTTCGCCTCCTGCAGACGCTCTTCGATGTTCGGCACTGGGAAATTCTCCTTCTTTATCAGCTTATTCAGGCGGTGGTAATCGACGCACATTCGATCGCTACCATTTGGCTTCTTGATGAGCACCACCGGGCTGGCGTACTCTGACGTTGACATCGTGATCACATCCTGTTTTAGCAGCTCGTCGACCATTCTGCTAACGACTTTCTTCTTTGGCTCGGAAACTCGGTATGGGGCTTGTGCTACTACCTGATTGCTTTCGACGGTGATGTGTGCTTTGACCACGCTTGTCTTTCCTATGCCTTCCAATCCTGTCGAGAAAACATTGGCGAACTTCTCCAGTAAACTGCGCATTTGCTCACTTTCCTTGTCGTTCTGAAAATTTTCCAGAAGCTTCGCGATCTTGGTAGCATTTACAGGGGTTGTCGGCTGATGGACTGCTCGTTGGATTTTTGAATCGCCTGACTCAAAGTTGAGCTCGAGATGAGCGGAGATGATGACGTCCTGTCCCAATAGAAAATCCTCTAGCAATAGATCGTCGTCCGCTATATACACCTTTGCTGTGATCGTCTTCCCATCGATTCCTATATCCACAGTCATCGCTTCTGTAAGGATTCGTGAACCTCCGCAAATGCCTCTTATCTTCATAGAGCACTTGTGGCGCTTGGCGTTGATTTGCTCGGCAACTGCTTGTCGGATGAGACTGGCTTGACTACCTGTGTCGATGAAAGCGCTGTAATCGTGCGAGTGTACGCAGATTTTTCGGGTGAACAGATTGTCCTGATTTGCGGCTCCTAAACGCATGACATTCGTAGCTTGGCAACGTCCGTTTGGCTCGTGGAACTTGTTGCATTTGGTACAGCGTGACTTTTTGCTCTCCTTTGGACACGAATTAGCAAAGTGCCCCATTTCTCCGCAATTGTAACACTTCAGGGATTCCTTCGACCTTGGCGGCTTAACTTCGGTGTCCTGCTTCTGCTCGAAGTTGCTGGCTTTCGTTGAATATGGTTTCTGGGTCGTACTCGGCCTGCCTCTGTAAAGAAAATAAGACTCAGCTGCATCTCGAAGTTGTTTCATTGTTGAGAAATGAATTGCTGCAATACTATTTTGCAATTCTCGATGTTGTAGACCAGAGCGAACATATCTGATGATCGCTGCCTCGCTGAGCTTGTATCGCACCCCAAGGGCTGACATCCTGAAACAGTACTCCTTTACCGTCTCCTTTGATCGCCTGGTTGCATTGGCCATGTTGAAATGCACTTCTGCTTCGTCTGGATTGGCACCAAACTCGTCCTGTATAGCCTCGGCGAAGTGCTTCCATGTAGTATGTAGAACGGGCGATGAATCTAGCCACATCTTGGCTGGACCTTTTAGCCTGGTATAAATGGCAAGTAACAGGAACTTCTCGTCCCACTGGTAGGCATCAACCACTTTGTTGACACGATCGATGAACTGTTCGACTGAAATGGCACTGTCGTCGCTGGGATCATATTCTGGCAAGGTGTTGGCAATTTCCTTGACTGAAGCTTGCCTCACGTTGTTCGTAGCCTGTACAGGAATGTTCCTCTCGTTGCTGATTTCGTCGATATCCAAATCGATAATTGGCTGCTGTTGCTGCTGATAATTTTCTGCCTGTGCAGGTGCTGCGTTTCCCATTTGAACGGTAACTAATTGCGCTAGCATGTCCTTTAGTTCCTTCATTTCGTTTTGCAATTGAGATATTGCTGCTGACTGAGCTGACATCGCTTCTTCTTGCTGCATGGTGAGCCCCACTGATGCTGGCAACTCGACGTCCTCTGATTGTTCAAATTCTATTAATCTTTGAACCAATTCGGCTCTCGTGCCCGAAACTGACGCGTTTCTAGATCTTAGCAGGAATCTTAACACGTCGCACTTAAGTTCTGCTATCTTCGGCATTTCTGGCAATTCCTGGTATTTTTGACTACTAGGTGCAAGCGAGACAACTATATGTACCTCACAATCTGCTTGTTCACTCTACGAATACACACAAACTCCTTGTATGCTTCTAGAGAATTCGGCTTCTAGAGAATTCTTATTTTCTTCGAATTGTGAAATTCACCAATACTCACAACTGGTTTGTGTGTATGTGCTCTGGCTTCTCTTGAGACTTCTGCTGCTCTTGAGACTTCTGCGGCCACAGGCTCACTAAGACTCCCGATCTGTTTCGCTTGAAACCGCCTGCCACGTAGAACTGGAACACATCCGTAATCTGCAATTTCCGTTGTCACATAGACCTTTGGGAACACATCCCATTGCAAACTTTCCACGCCGACGATTTTCGCTGCTTTTCCTAGAGTTTTTGGCACAACTCCTCCGCTTCACACATATCCAACCACACTAATCCCACTTCTGAACTGTAAAGGGTAGCTTTTCGAGTGGTGTAGGTTTATTTAGGGATAATTAGGTTGAATATATATTACATATTAAATTGTAACTTAAAGCGTCTTAACACGTTCTGCCCAGGAGTACGACTCTATTTCGACTGCCTATAATTATAAGTCTGGTAACACTACCAAAAGGGACTTATCGATACTTTTCGAGGGTTGATGACGATATACTAAATTAGGCGCTGGTCACATATGCAATTATACTATTACTATGTTACCTTATTTTTTTTACATTATTGATTTACTTGGGTAACAGATTTACGTGCGCTGATTCCGAATCTGGTCAGGCAAATTACATCATTGTTATTTAAATTATTTAACAATATCAAGTGCGATTCATGAGCTTTTTTCTATATTTTTTTCAAGCAAATGCTGTTAAACGAAATTTTTAGGAAATGAGGGCACACTACTCTTTTAAAAACTATAATAAAAGGCCAAAGAGATGCACTGGTTAAAAAAATGGAAATCATGAATGATAGGCAAACTGTTATTGAGGTTTGTTTAAATTGTTGTTACTTTTATGTCTTTTGAAGCTGACAAGCAGAAACTGCGTGGCGATTAGCATACCGAAGTCTATTTCATTATTTTTATTTTTGTTTAACACGCCACAAATCCCAAAAAAGCGTGTAGCGGGTCCTCCATTCTTGGGCCGGGTGTCGTCTTGCCAGAGAGTTTGTATGTGTAAGCAGACGATTCCGGTGTCGACTTGAGGATTTACAAATCGTCCCCTTTTCTTCGTGCTTAAGCTTATTCCCATCAATATAGAGGCAAACGTGTTAATGTTTCATCGAGAAGCCGAGCACTCAAATTCGTCTCAGCATTCGTAGTGGTGCTACCAGCAAGCTACCAAGAAATGCAGTGTTATCTGCATATGTGGCCAGGAGTATACCACGAGCAACTGGGCTTGGCAGATACGAAGCGTAAATTGTGTACAGGACCGGAACAAGGACGCTTCCCTGTGGGACACCAGCACGAATTGGGCGAAGTCCAGAACGATGTCCACGAATATTTACAGCAAACTCCCTGTTATCTATGAACGATTCGATGAGCTTCCAGAGTTTCTCACGCAAAAGGTGCACTAGCTTGTGGAACAATACCTCGTGCCAAATACTGTCAAAGGCCTGTCGAACGTCGAGAAAAACGGCTGAGCAGTATTTGTGATCTTTGAAAGCACTTAGAACTTTGTTAACTACTCTGTGCACTTGCTCGATAGCACAATGGCGACTACGGAAACAAAACTGGTGGTTCGGAAGTGCTTCTTCAAAGGCGTTAATAGATAGAAGTCTACTAGGCATGAGCCGCTCAAAAATATTGGAGAAAGAGGACAGAGGAAAGGCCCGGACACTCTGAGGCAATAAGGTGGTTGCAGGGGATGCCTTTGTACACTGCAAAATCAATGGCCGTCGGAAGGTTGTCAGTGATCCAAGGAAAATGAGTGGGTCCGCCAGCAGCCAAAATCTGCATGTTTGTGTCAATGATAACTGACATCAGGGTGTTTCCCCGAAGGCACGAGCGCCTGCACCATCAGAAACGATGGTGCGCATTCCAACCCTCTCCAAAGAGGAAGCGGCTACCTACAAAACCAAATAGACGCATATATTCCTCAGAAGACCAAAAAAGGTGGTGACCAGGTGGACAGTAGACAGCACCAAACGAAATTCTGACAAACCCTGTGACCAAACTAATGGCAACTGCTTGCAGGTGTCATCGTCGGCTGGTAAAATGTGTATCTAAGATCATTAAAATGTCAATGTTGCGTTCCTGGAGGAGGTCCTCAATCTCAAGAGATTTGCCAACCAAGTTGTTGAAGTTCCAAATAAAGATGCTTATACTGTAAGCAGGTACTGCGTGGTGATCAGTACACCGGAGTCTATTAGAAAACTGTAACTGAGCAGAAACATAACTAATGTTTAAATAGGGTATGCTGGGATGGAAAACCAATTTATCCTGTGTGCACTTACTTGTCGTAAGTCAATTCATTTTTCTTTTATATGAAAAAACTAATAGTCTTACGAATAGTGTGTTTTACAAAACTCAATTCACCTTCACGCTTTGTAGTATCACTAACCATATAACATATAGACTGGTCATTTCATACAACCAATATGGACACTCAAAAAACTTTGCGGGAGGCTCCACAGCTGGCAGCGGCCATGATACAATAACATAAGGCTGTCTAAACGTTCGGGTTTTGGTCAGTGCGTGTTCGTTTTTTGAAGGAAAAGGTTGTCTGCGGACGAATTTTTACAGAATTAACTCTTGAGCAACATGACTTTTTCCAATGTGTGCCGTTGAAAAAATAAAACAATTAGAATTTATATTTGTACACTACATTGACGATACTTTTAAAATAACAAAGAATGTAAAGAAACTTTAATAATCGCAGCCGAAAATGTTAGTATAAGTTTGGAAATAAAAAAGGTTTTATTTTAAGATTAGAATATATTTTAGAATTAAGAATCTTAACAAAAGACTTAGCATTCAAAGACAAAAACAACGCCTAATTTCAAATTCCAATTAAATTATAAAAAGTTAAACTCCTTTTATTTTGAAAGGCAAAAAAAACCCTGAACCATCTAAGGGTTCAATGTTATTCACCTTAAGTCAAAGTTGAAAATATATATTTGTAAAGTATATATATTCTTGATCAGCATCACCAGCCGATTCGAATTAGCCATGTCCGACCGTTCGTAACTATAACTTTGTTGTTTCCTAAATTAATTCCATATACTCCAAGATATAATACATTTTAGCAATCTCAGAACAATTCGCAGATTGCAACCCACGGTTTCTGTTATTTTTTTAATTTTACAAAACATTTGTCGTCTATTTTACAAAGATATTTTTATACCATACCATACCAGCGGGTTTTATAATTTCAGTCATAAGTTTGCAACGCAGTGAAGGAGACATTTCCGACCCTATAAAGTATATATATTCTTGATCAGCATCAGCAGGAGAGTCGATCTAGCCATGTCCGTCCGTTCGTCCGTTTCTACGCAAACTAATTCCTAAGTTTTAAAGCTATTAGCTTGAAACTTTCCCAAAAGTTGTCTTTCTATTGCATTTAGTATATAAGTCGAAACGAGCCGCATCGGGCGACTATATCATATAGCCGCCATATAACTGAACGATCGGAAATGCCAAAACTTTGGTGTTTTTAAAGTTGGGATTTTCTATGGGTTTTATTTTTGGGCAATCAATTCGACCTACCAAATTTCATAAGGATCGGCCGACTGTAACCTAAAGCTGCCATATAACTGAACGATTGGAAATGAAATAACTTTGGTGTTTTTAAAGTTAGGAATTTGGGATTTTTTATGAGTATTAAGAATGCATCATATGAATATCCGATTTTGGAGATATAATGTACAGAATATTCTGCAAGGGTATATCAACTTCGGCTCCGCCCGAAGCTAGCTTTCCTTTCTTGTTTAAATATACTGTAGGAAAAGCAAGAAATTTCCACTTCGAACAGCTTCATACATTTCAAATTCATTTCGCCTTACTTGATAAATTTGCAAATGTATTATCTCTATTGCAGGCTTCGACATTAACGTGTACTTCCAATTCAAGAAGTTTTACAACAGCCCAATGGCTGTCCACGATATTACAATTTTTACGGTAAACCACCGTCGTCTCGATTTTCTTGCCGATACAAATTTTTCTGCATAAATACAATTTTCAATCCAAAAAGTATGAAGACCATACTTTTGCCTTTTTACATGAAGTACGTAATGGTCTATTCACTTTTACATGAAAAACTCGTGCTATCATGGCACGCCGGTCATAGGGCATCCAAACTGATACTATATTCTCTGTAATATCCTTCCTTCACATTCAAATTTGTTTAACCAAGCAATTTAAATTTCTCGCAAAATAAATTTGTTTGTAATTGAAATTAGTTTTCCCTTTTTTAGTAAAGGTAAGTTTATGTTTTATTCATTATTCATTCATTGTTTGGGGCTATTGGGGATGCTTTAAAGCTTTACAGATAATCATCACCGAAATTATCTTATTGAGTGAATTCCAACGTCGGTCGATCAATTGAACACGGTTCTCGCTGAGTGCAAAAAAAAATATTTGTTTTCCTCCTATATAAAAACATGTGAAACGCTATACAAAAATGTTGAAGAACTAGAAAAAATAATTTAAATTTTACTAGTCCAAGCCCGTCTTTAATAATATACTTTAATACTTGTAGACGATTTCTACACGCGTCGAAGCTACAGTACCCAATCGACGTCTCAGTCATCAGCCACAAAGTCTTCCGCCCCATCGAAGTCGGTTTCCACAGAGACATCTGGAGGTGAAAAATTTAATAAAAAAGAGCAACTAAAACGGGCATTTAAGGAATATGGAGTTTCCATTGTGGCGTTCCATGCGGGAATTTCGTTAATTTCACTTGGAGGTTTCTATGTACTCGTATCTAGGTAAGGTATTAAGGAGGGGTATACCTTTTTTTGTCGAAAAAAAAATAGGAAAGTTTGGATTTTTTTATGGATTTTTTTATTGCTTTATTAAATGAATGATTATATGTTCTGAAAGTTTAGATTGTTGACAATGTTTATGCAAAAAATTTTAAAAAAATATTTAATAGTTTTTAAGGTGTGGCTGTTTCCCTTAAATGCCTTTTTTTTAGAGCCTTGCGGTGATAATTCCCCAGGACGAACGGGTCAACTGAAACCGAAAAAATAAAAATATTTCATTAGTTTAAAGTAGTATTCTTTACTTGAACGAACTTTTTTAAAATTTTTTTATTTTGTACCTACGGGAACGTTTTATGCAAAAAATGACGTTTTTGGACGCAAAAATTCTTACAAAACTATCTATTTCGGCGAAATAAAAATTTGTACATGAAAAAACGATCGTTCAAGTACTAATAAAATTCAATACGAACATTTACAAAAAAATTTGAAGAAAATCGGTTCAGTAGTTTTTCGCCAATCCATATCATCGCAAAGTCATTTTTCAAAAAACACCATTTCGAGATATTCGCGTTTAAAGTTTCAAGTTTGGGTGTAACTATTTTTCTACTGCTCAAATCTCAATGAAAATTTGGGGAAATGTTCTCAAGAAGTTGTTCTTTAAGATAAAGCAAAAAAAAAAACCCCCTTAAGAGAGCTCAAAGATGGTTAAAAGATATTAATTAGATTCCCGTTGCGATTCTTAACTACGCGTCTACTGTGTTATAAATCGACCCTTATATATGCATTTCACTATTAATACGCTTTTTTTGTTGCAGTGGAATAAACTTGGTTCCCGTTCTGGAATTTCTTGGCATAGCGTCACCAGCAATTGCAGAGAAAGTAGCTACAGGAAGCTCCTTTGTTGTGGCCTACGCCGTACACAAAGTATTTGCACCTGCTAGAATTAGTATTACGTTGGGTGCAATACCGTTCATCATCCGATATTTGAGATCAAAAGGATTCCAGTTTTCAAAAATCAAAAAAAATTAGCTATTTTTAAATATTTGTTTTTATACCATTGTTATCAGAATTAAGTATGATGTTATATAATCCTATGAAGTTCAATACTTTATAATTTGGTTGACCAAATAAAAAGGTGACACTCAAATTAAAATTGATTTTAAATTAGTTTCCATAAAATTTAGCAAATATTTGGCCAACATTGTTATTTTATCTGAAAGGTTATAGAACTGCGCAAATTAGTCGAAAACTTTCTTCAAGAAGATTTAAATAAATTTAATATTAACATTTAATCATTCGGAAGTGACCTCCGGAAATGTTGTGTTATTATTTTCTATTTATTTTTGTCAATTTTTATTTTGGCAATTCTAATACCCCTATGAAAAATTCGCCACGCTGTAAATGGTTTATTTCCGACACTACATAGAAGATATATTCTTTATAAGCATCACCAGGCGAGTCGATCTAGCCATGCCCGTCCGGCCGTCTGACCGTTTCTACGCAAACTAGTCCCCCAGTTTAAAAGCTATTTGGATCAAACTTAGCAAGAGCCGGTAACATATTGCTCCCATAAAAACAGTCGGGAAAAAAGAAAATAGGAATATAACTTCGTTGTTTTTGGGTTTTAATTTTACGAAACTCCGACGACTATATCATAAAGCTGCCATAGTAACGATTAAAAACAGTATTGCAAAAGAGACCGAGCATCGAAATATAGAATATTTAATTTTTGTAACAGCTGCAACAGAATATAAACTTAGCCAAAGTTTTCTTCCTTTATTGTTTTTGGTTAAAATAAAATAAAACAAGAAAGGAAAGCTAACTTCGGGCGGAGCCGAAGTTGATATACCCTTGCAGAATACTCTGTAAATTATATTTTCCAAAATTATTCATATGATGCATTCTTAATACTCATAAAAAATCCCAACTTCGTAACTTTAAAAACACCAAAGTTATGGCATTTCCGATCAATCAGTTATATGGCAGCTATAGGATATAGTCGGTCGATCCTTATGAAGTTTGGTAGGTAGGATTGATTGGCCAAAAATAAAACCCATAGAAAATCCCAACTTCCTAACTTTACAAACACCAAAGTTATGGCATTTCCGATCAATCAGTTATATGGAAGCTATAGGATATAGTCGGCCGATCTTTATAAAATTTGGTACGTCAAATTGAATGGCCAAATACAAAACACATAGAAAATCCCAACTTCCTAACTTTACAAACACCAAAGTTGTGGCATTTCCGATCGTTCAGTTATATGGCAGCTATAGGATATAGTCGGCCGATCCCGGCCGTTCCGACTTATATACTGCGTGCAAAGGAAAGAAGGGTGTGTGCAAAGTTTCAATTCGATAGCTTTAAAACTGAGAGACTAGTTTGCGTAGAAACAGACAGACGGACAGACGGACAGACGGACAGACGGACAGACAGACGGACAGACGGACAGACGGACAGACGGACATGGCTATATCAACTCAGGAGGTGATCCTGATCAAGAATATATATACTTTATAGGGTCGGAGATGTCTCCTTCACTGCGTTGCACACTTTTGACCAAAATTATAATACCCTCTGCAAGGGTATAAAAACATTATTTTAGTAAAAATAGTTATATATGCAATTATACTATTACTATGTTACCTTATTTTTTTTACATTATTGATTTACTTGTGTAATAGATTTACGTGCGCTGATTCCGAATCTGGTCAGGCAAATTACATCATTGTTATTTAAATTATTTAACAATATCAAGTGCGATTCATGAGCTTTTTTCTATATTTTTTCAAGCAAATGCTGTTAAACGAAATTTTTAGGAAATGAGGGCACACTACTCTTTTAAAAACTATAATAAAAGGCCAAAGAGATGCACTGGTTAAAAAAATGGAAATCATGAATGATAGGCAAACTGTTATTGAGGTTTGTTTAAATTGTTGTTACTTTTATGTCTTTTGAAGCTGACAAGCAGAAACTGCGTGGCGATTAGCATACCGAAGTCTATTTCATTATTTTTATTTTTGTTTAACACGTCACAAATCCCAAAAAAGCGTGTAGCGGGTCCTCCATTCTTGGGCCGGGTGTCGTCTTGCCAGAGAGTTTGTATGTGTAAGCAGACGATTCCGGTGTCGACTTGAGGATTTACAAATCGTCCCCTTTTCTTCGTGCTTAAGCTTATTCCCATCAATATAGAGGCAAACGTGTTAATGTTTCATCGAGAAGCCGAGCACTCAAATTCGTCTCAGAATTCGTAGTGGTGCTACCAGCAAGCTACCAAGAAATGCAGTGTTATCTGCATATGTGGCCAGGAGTATACCACGAGCAACTGGGCTTGGCAGATACGAAGCGTAAATTGTGTACAGGACCGGAACAAGGACGCTTCCCTGTGGGACACCAGCACGAATTGGCGAAGTCCAGAACGATGTCCACGAATATTTACAGCAAACTCCCTGTTATCTATGAACGATTCGATGAGCTTCCAGAGTTTCTCACGCAAAAGGTGCACTAGCTTGTGGAACAATACCTCGTGCCAAATACTGTCAAAGGCCTGTCGAACGTCGAGAAAAACGGCTGAGCAGTATTTGTGATCTTTGAAAGCACTCAGAACTTTGTTAACTACTCTGTGCACTTGCTCGATAGCACAATGGCGACTACGGAAACAAAACTGGTGGTTCGGAAGTGCTTCTTCAAAGGCGTTAATAGATAGAAGTCTACTAGGCATGAGCCGCTCAAAAATATTGGAGAAAGAGGACAGAGGAAAGGCCCGGACACTCTGAGGCAATAAGGTGGTTGCAGGGGATGCCTTTGTACACTGCAAAATCAATGGCCGTCGGAAGGTTGTCAGTGATCCAAGGAAAATGAGTGGGTCCGCCAGCAGCCAAAATCTGCATGTTTGTGTCAATGATAACTGACATCAGGGTGTTTCCCCGAAGGCACGAGCGCCTGCACCATCAGAAACGATGGTGCGCATTCCAACCCTCTCCAAAGAGGAAGCGGCTACCTACAAAACCAAATAGACGCATATATTCCTCAGAAGACCAAAAAAGGTGGTGACCAGGTGGACAGTAGACAGCACCAAACGAAATTCTGACAAACCCTGTGACCAAACTAATGGCAACTGCTTGCAGGTGTCATCGTCGGCTGGTAAAATGTGTATCTAAGATCATTAAAATGTCAATGTTGCGTTCCTGGAGGAGGTCCTCAATCTCAAGAGATTTGCCAACCAAGTTGTTGAAGTTCCAAATAAAGATGCTTATACTGTAAGCAGGTACTGCGTGGTGATCAGTACACCGGAGTCTATTAGAAAACTGTAACTGAGCAGAAACATAACTAATGTTTAAATAGGGTATGCTGGGATGGAAAACCAATTTATCCTGTGTGCACTTACTTGTCGTAAGTCAATTCATTTTTCTTTTATATGAAAAAACTAATAGTCTTACGAATAGTGTGTTTTACAAAACTCAATTCACCTTCACGCTTTGTAGTATCACTAACCATATAACATATAGACTGGTCATTTCATACAACCAATATGGACACTCAAAAAACTTTGCGGGAGGCTCCACAGCTGGCAGCGGCCATGATACAATAACATAAGGCTGTCTAAACGTTCGGGTTTTGGTCAGTGCGTGTTCGTTTTTTGAAGGAAAAGGTTGTCTGCGGACGAATTTTTTACAGAATTAACTCTTGAGCAACATGACTTTTTCCAATGTGTGCCGTTGAAAAAATAAAACAATTAGAATTTATATTTGTACACTACATTGACGATACTTTTAAAATAACAAAGAATGTAAAGAAACTTTAATAATCGCAGCCGAAAATGTTAGTATAAGTTTGGAAATAAAAAAGGTTTTATTTTAAGATTAGAATATATTTTAGAATTAAGAATCTTAACAAAAGACTTAGCATTCAAAGACAAAAACAACGCCTAATTTCAAATTCCAATTAAATTATAAAAAGTTAAACTCCTTTTATTTTGAAAGGCAAAAAAAACCCCTGAACCATCTAAGGGTTCAATGTTATTCACCTTAAGTCAAAGTTGAAAATATATATTTGTAAAGTATATATATTCTTGATCAGCATCACCAGCCGATTCGAATTAGCCATGTCCGACCGTTCGTAACTATAACTTTGTTGTTTCCTAAATTAATTCCATATACTCCAAGATATAATACATTTTAGCAATCTCAGAACAATTCGCAGATTGCAACCCACGGTTTCTGTTATTTTTTTAATTTTACAAAACATTTGTCGTCTATTTTACAAAGATATTTTTATACCATACCATACCAGCGGGTTTTATAATTTCAGTCATAAGTTTGCAACGCAGTGAAGGAGACATTTCCGACCCTATAAAGTATATATATTCTTGATCAGCATCAGCAGGAGAGTCGATCTAGCCATGTCCGTCCGTTCGTCCGTTTCTACGCAAACTAATTCCTCAGTTTTAAAGCTATTAGCTTGAAACTTTCCCAAAAGTTGTCTTTCTATTGCATTTAGTATATAAGTCGAAACGAGCCGCATCGGGCGACTATATCATATAGCCGCCATATAACTGAACGATCGGAAATGCCAAAACTTTGGTGTTTTTAAAGTTGGGATTTTCTATGGGTTTTATTTTTGGGCAATCAATTCGACCTACCAAATTTCATAAGGATCGGCCGACTGTAACCTAAAGCTGCCATATAACTGAACGATTGGAAATGAAATAACTTTGGTGTTTTTAAAGTTAGGAATTTGGGATTTTTTATGAGTATTAAGAATGCATCATATGAATATCCGATTTTGGAGATATAATGTACAGAATATTCTGCAAGGGTATATCAACTTCGGCTCCGCCCGAAGCTAGCTTTCCTTTCTTGTTTAAATATACTGTAGGAAAAGCAAGAAATTTCCACTTCGAACAGCTTCATACATTTCAAATTCATTTCGCCTTACTTGATAAATTTGCAAATGTATTATCTCTATTGCAGGCTTCGACATTAACGTGTACTTCCAATTCAAGAAGTTTTACAACAGCCCAATGGCTGTCCACGATATTACAATTTTTACGGTAAACCACCGTCGTCTCGATTTTCTTGCCGATACAAATTTTTCTGCATAAATACAATTTTCAATCCAAAAAGTATGAAGACCATACTTTTGCCTTTTTACATGAAGTACGTAATGGTCTATTCACTTTTACATGAAAAACTCGTGCTATCATGGCACGCCGGTCATAGGGCATCCAAACTGATACTATATTCTCTGTAATATCCTTCCTTCACATTCAAATTTGTTTAACCAAGCAATTTAAATTTCTCGCAAAATAAATTTGTTTGTAATTGAAATTAGTTTTCCCTTTTTTAGTAAAGGTAAGTTTATGTTTTATTCATTATTCATTCATTGTTTGGGGCTATTGGGGATGCTTTAAAGCTTTACAGATAATCATCACCGAAATTATCTTATTGAGTGAATTCCAACGTCGGTCGATCAATTGAACACGGTTCTCGCTGAGTGCAAAAAAAATATTTGTTTTCCTCCTATATAAAAACATGTGAAACGCTATACAAAAATGTTGAAGAACTAGAAAAAATAATTTAAATTTTACTAGTCCAAGCCCGTCTTTAATAATATACTTTAATACTTGTAGACGATTTCTACACGCGTCGAAGCTACAGTACCCAATCGACGTCTCAGTCATCAGCCACAAAGTCTTCCGCCCCATCGAAGTCGGTTTCCACAGAGACATCTGGAGGTGAAAAATTTAATAAAAAAGAGCAACTAAAACGGGCATTTAAGGAATATGGAGTTTCCATTGTGGCGTTCCATGTGGGAATTTCGTTAATTTCACTTGGAGGTTTCTATGTACTCGTATCTAGGTAAGGTATTAAGGAGGGGTATACCTTTTTTTGTCGAAAAAAAAATAGGAAAGTTTGGATTTTTTTATGGATTTTTTTATTGCTTTATTAAAAAGTTAGATTGTTGACAATGTTTATGCAAAAAATTTTAAAAAAATATTTAATAGTTTTTAAGGTGTGGCTGTTTCCCTTAAATGCCTTTTTTTTAAGAGCCTTGCGGTGATAATTCCCCAGGACGAACGGGTCAACTGAAACCGAAAAAATAAAAATATTTCATTAGTTTAAAGTAGTATTCTTTACTTGAACGAACTTTTTTAAAATTTTTTTATTTTGTACCTACGGGAACGTTTTATGCAAAAAATGACGTTTTTGGACGCAAAAATTCTTACAAAACTATCTATTTCGGCGAAATAAAAATTTGTACATGAAAAAACGATCGTTCAAGTACTAATAAAATTCAATACGAACATTTACAAAAAAAATTTGAAGAAAATCGGTTCAGTAGTTTTTCGCCAATCCATATCATCGCAAAGTCATTTTTCAAAAAACACCATTTCGAGATATTCGCGTTTAAAGTTTCAAGTTTGGGTGTAACTATTTTTCTACTGCTCAAATCTCAATGAAAATTTGGGGAAATGTTCTCAAGAAGTTGTTCTTTAAGATAAAGCAAAAAAAAAACCCCCTTAAGAGATCTCAAAGATGGTTAAAAGATATTAATTAGATTCCCGTTGCGATTCTTAACTACGCGTCTACTGTGTTATAAATCGACCCTTATATATGCATTTCACTATTAATACGCTTTTTTTGTTGCAGTGGAATAAACTTGGTTCCCGTTCTGGAATTTCTTGGCATAGCGTCACCAGCAATTGCAGAGAAAGTAGCTACAGGAAGCTCCTTTGTTGTGGCCTACGCCGTACACAAAGTATTTGCACCTGCTAGAATTAGTATTACGTTGGGTGCAATACCGTTCATCATCCGATATTTGAGATCAAAAGGATTCCAGTTTTCAAAAATCAAAAAAAATTAGCTATTTTTAAATATTTGTTTTTATACCATTGTTATCAGAATTAAGTATGATGTTATATAATCCTATGAAGTTCAATACTTTATAATTTGGTTGACCAAATAAAAAGGTGACACTCAAATTAAAATTGATTTTAAATTAGTTTCCATAAAATTTAGCAAATATTTGGCCAACATTGTTATTTTATCTGAAAGGTTATAGAACTGCGCAAATTAGTCGAAAACTTTCTTCAAGAAGATTTAAATAAATTTAATATTAACATTTAATCATTCGGAAGTGACCTCCGGAAATGTTGTGTTATTATTTTCTATTTATTTTTGTCAATTTTTATTTTGGCAATTCTAATACCCCTATGAAAAATTCGCCACGCTGTAAATGGTTTATTTCCGACACTACATAGAAGATATATTCTTGATAAGCATCACCAGGCGAGTCGATCTAGCCATGCCCGTCCGGCCGTCTGACCGTTTCTACGCAAACTAGTCCCCCAGTTTAAAAGCTATTTGGATCAAACTTAGCAAGAGCCGGTAACATATTGCTCCCATAAAAACAGTCGGGAAAAAAGAAAATAGGAATATAACTTCGTTGTTTTTGGGTTTTAATTTTACGAAACTCCGACGACTATATCATAAAGCTGCCATAGTAACGATTAAAAACATTATTGCAAAAGAGACCGAGCATCGAAATATAGAATATTTAATTTTTGTAACAGCTGCAACAGAATATAAACTTAGCCAAAGTTTTCTTCCTTTATTGTTTTTGGTTAAAATAAAATAAAAAAACATTATTTTAGTAAAAATAGTTATATATGCAATTATACTATTACTATGTTACCTTATTTTTTTTACATTATTGATTTACTTGTGTAATAGATTTACGTGCGCTGATTCCGAATCTGGTCAGGCAAATTACATCATTGTTATTTAAATTATTTAACAATATCAAGTGCGATTCATGAGCTTTTTTCTATATTTTTTTCAAGCAAATGCTGTTAAACGAAATTTTTAGGAAATGAGGGCACACTACTCTTTTAAAAACTATAATAAAAGGCCAAAGAGATGCACTGGTTAAAAAAATGGAAATCATGAATGATAGGCAAACTGTTATTGAAGTTTGTTTAAATTGTTGTTACTTTTATGTCTTTTGAAGCTGACAAGCAGAAACTGCGTGGCGATTAGCATACCGAAGTCTATTTCATCATTTTTATTTTTGTTTAACACGCCACAAATCCCAAAAAAGCGTGTAGCGGGTCCTCCATTCTTGGGCCGGGTGTCGTCTTGCCAGAGAGTTTGTATGTGTAAGCAGACGATTCCGGTGTCGACTTGAGGATTTACAAATCGTCCCCTTTTCTTCGTGCTTAAGCTTATTCCCATCAATATAGAGGCAAACGTGTTAATGTTTCATCGAGAAGCCGAGCACTCAAATTCGTCTCAGAATTCGTAGTGGTGCTACCAGCAAGCTACCAAGAAATGCAGTGTTATCTGCATATGTGGCCAGGAGTATACCACGAGCAACTGGGCTTGGCAGATACGAAGCGTAAATTGTGTACAGGACCGGAACAAGGACGCTTCCCTGTGGGACACCAGCACGAATTGGGCGAAGTCCAGAACGATGTCCACGAATATTTACAGCAAACTCCCTGTTATCTATGAACGATTCGATGAGCTTCCAGAGTTTCTCACGCAAAAGGTGCACTAGCTTGTGGAACAATACCTCGTGCCAAATACTGTCAAAGGCCTGTCGAACGTCGAGAAAAACGGCTGAGCAGTATTTGTGATCTTTGAAAGCACTCAGAACTTTGTTAACTACTCTGTGCACTTGCTCGATAGCACAATGGCGACTACGGAAACAAAACTGGTGGTTCGGAAGTGCTTCTTCAAAGGCGTTAATAGATAGAAGTCTACTAGGCATGAGCCGCTCAAAAATATTGGAGAAAGAGGACAGAGGAAAGGCCCGGACACTCTGAGGCAATAAGGTGGTTGCAGGGGATGCCTTTGTACACTGCAAAATCAATGGCCGTCGGAAGGTTGTCAGTGATCCAAGGAAAATAAGTGGGTCCGCCAGCAGCCAAAATCTGCATGTTTGTGTCAATGATAACTGACATCAGGGTGTTTCCCCGAAGGCACGAGCGCCTGCACCATCAGAAACGATGGTGCGCATTCCAACCCTCTCCAAAGAGGAAGCGGCTACCTACAAAACCAAATAGACGCATATATTCCTCAGAAGACCAAAAAAGGTGGTGACCAGGTGGACAGTAGACAGCACCAAACGAAATTCTGACAAACCCTGTGACCAAACTAATGGCAACTGCTTGCAGGTGTCATCGTCGGCTGGTAAAATGTGTATCTAAGATCATTAAAATGTCAATGTTGCGTTCCTGGAGGAGGTCCTCAATCTCAAGAGATTTGCCAACCAAGTTGTTGAAGTTCCAAATAAAGATGCTTATACTGTAAGCAGGTACTGCGTGGTGATCAGTACACCGGAGTCTATTAGAAAACTGTAACTGAGCAGAAACATAACTAATGTTTAAATAGGGTATGCTGGGATGGAAAACCAATTTATCCTGTGTGCACTTACTTGTCGTAAGTCAATTCATTTTTCTTTTATATGAAAAAACTAATAGTCTTACGAATAGTGTGTTTTACAAAACTCAATTCACCTTCACGCTTTGTAGTATCACTAACCATATAACATATAGACTGGTCATTTCATACAACCAATATGGACACTCAAAAAACTTTGCGGGAGGCTCCACAGCTGGCAGCGGCCATGATACAATAACATAAGGTAGTCTCGTCGGCTGTCTAAACGTTCGGGTTTTGGTCAGTGCGTGTTCGTTTTTTGAAGGAAAAGGTTGTCTGCGGACGAATTTTTTACAGAATTAACTCTTGAGCAACATGACTTTTTCCAATGTGTGCCGTTGAAAAAATAAAACAATTAGAATTTATATTTGTACACTACATTGACGATACTTTTAAAATAACAAAGAATGTAAAGAAACTTTAATAATCGCAGCCGAAAATGTTAGTATAAGTTTGGAAATAAAAAGGTTTTATTTTAAGATTAGAATATATTTTAGAATTAAGAATCTTAACAAAAGACTTAGCATTCAAAGACAAAAACAACGCCTAATTTCAAATTCCAATTAAATTATAAAAAGTTAAACTCCTTTTATTTTGAAAGGCAAAAAAAACCCCTGAACCATCTAAGGGTTAATCCACACGTTCTATTGTCGCTCTGCTCGCAACAGTTGCCATTTCACTCGCACTCATTGTTAAAATAGTAGAGGTACCAGATTTTGTCGACGAGACTACCTTATGTTATTGTATCATGGTAGCGGCAGGCCCCGGGCACTTCGTGTGCCTTCCGGTTTTTTCGCTCCCATTCTTATTCTCATTTTGACGCTCGCGCGCTCATTACTCGGGTTCGGTCGTTCACTCGCGTGTTCATGCATTCTCATACAGGGGTGCATGTGTGCGATCATTTTATTTCGATGCAGCAAGAATATTTTGGCTTTTGTTACTTTTCAAACTTGGTACCCTAACAATATGGACGTATTCACTATTGGGTTAATGATAAAAATAAGAATATTATATGTTATGGTATATTTTTTAATATTTCCGCATATATTTCATTTTGGTTTACAAATTCAAATCAGTGGTAGCAGAAAAATGTTTTGCATATATGTATGTATTCCAATTAATATAAATCAATCTAAAGAAATAGGAACAGGGCACATCGCAGTCGGTGTCTACGCTTAGTTGTTGTTCTGCAAGCGGATGGTGCCTGCATACCCTACCGACGATTGAATTTTAGGGGTGGGGACAGAAACAAGAACGGTTGTTTAGCTTTTGTTTTGTTTACATTTTTTAGGACACTTCTTTTGAATGTTATGTTTAATGACCTTTGGTTGATTTATTTTTTAAGGTTCGCAGTGTAATTTTATTCAACTTTGTTATTTAATGATCTACTTTTTATTATACCCTTGCAGAGGGTATTATAATTTTGGTCAAAAGTGTGCAACGCAGTGAAGGAGACATCTCCGACCCTATAAAGTAGATATATTCTTGATCAGGATCACCTCCTGAATTGATATAGCCATGTCCGTCTGTTCGTCTATCTGTGCGTCTGTCTGTTTCTACGCGAACTAGTCTCTCAATTTTAAAGATATCGAATTAAAACTTTGCACACACCCTTCTTTTCTTTGCACGCAGTATATAAGTCGGAACGGCCGGGATCGGGCGACTATATCCTATAGCTGCCATACAACTGATTGATCGGAAATGCCATATCTTTGGTGTTTGTAAAGTTAGGAAGTTGGGATTTTCTATAGGTTTTATTTTTTCCCAATAAATCCGACTTACCGAATTTCATAAGGATCGGCCGACTATATCCTATAGCTGCCATATAACTGAACGATTGAAAATGCCATAACTTTGGTGTTTGTAAAGTTAGGAAGTTGGGAATATCTATGGGTTTTATTTTTGGCCAATCAATCCGACCTACCAAATTTCATAAGGATCGGCCGACTATATCCTATAGCTGCCATATAACTGAACGATTGAAAATGCCATAACTTTGGTGTTTTTAATGTTAGGAAGTTGGGAATATCTATGGGTTTTATTTTTGGCCAATCAATCCGACCTACCAAATTTCATAAGGATCGGCCGACTATATCCTATAGCTGCCATATAACTGAACGAATGAAAATGCCATAACTTTGGTGTTTTTAATGTTAGGAAGTTGGGATTTTTATTGAGTATTAAGAATGCATCATATGAATAATTTTGAAGAATATAATTTACAGAGTATTCTGCAAGGGTACATCAACTTCGGCTCCGCCCGAAGTTAGCTTTCCTTTCTTGTTTTTATGTATGTTTGTTCTTAAAAGTCTTCGCTCGAATTAGTTACCGATAAATATACATACATATATGTACACCTGAGTTAAATAGTAGTTTTTAAACTTTTTCACAACTTAAAAAAATGAAACTTTTTCACAACTTCTAAAATACTTTTTATTTTTGTAAAAGGTAAATGAAACAAATATACAAATCTGAATTTTTTATTTAAATAATATTTAAATTTTCAATTGTATAATTTTAATCTCGGAAAATAACCAATTGTTTAATCACTATAAAAATTATATTGAAATTAATTTTCTTAAATATAATACTATTTTAAATCAAGAAGTAAACTTTTAATGATTTTTAATATATTTAAATTTTAATCGAATAATGTAAAAGTTTATTTATCCAATTTTTCCCACTAATATTGCTGTAAGCACTGGTGTATTGTAAGTAATATAAGTATCGTAATTAAATCGGTATCCAGGGAACACCACGAGGAGGCCTTTGCAATTGCGATGGAGTCTTCAATGAAGACTTGCGAGTCAAATTGAGATATCAAAATGCTTTAAACATCTCCTTGTTTCCCACCTAATTAAACATTTTATAAGAAACTAATTATGAGTATTTTTAGTTTTCTTGCACCAGCTGTTAATACAGCTTTTCCTTTCGTATACATTTTTTCTGTAAGCCATTTACTGTTTTTCCTCAGTAAAATTAAAATAAATCCATCTAGCATTTTCATCCTGTGTTCATAACAGGAATGGGTAACCGAAAACCAATTTTAATAAATGCTGGACTTTTCAGTGGCGAGTATACAGGAATGTATAATTTTTTGTTTTATTCTTTTTATATAAGGATTTTTATCAAATATTTTTTTAAAAATATTGTAGTGAATTTCAATTAAAGAGAAGTAGTAATCTGAAGGAGCTTTAAGTTTTAAACCTTTATCGGCCCAGTCATAATTTTTATTTATAATATAATGTTCTGTGGAGCATTGTGTTTCTATATTTGTTTTTAATAGATCAGAACACACTCCGCACTCTTTTTTTTGCATAAATTTGAACAATATATAGCCTGCAAAATATCGCAAGGCATTACTATCACATTCGTTTCCAGTCGCAATATAAAAAATTTGCTCAATTTCCGTCTCTTCATCTGAGAACATATCGAAATCAGTACTTTCTTCGGTTTTTATGTCATTACAAGTTTTGTTTAAGCTGCAGTCCTGGATAACATTTATTAACATTGTATCTTCATCGGGACCGCAATTACCAGATACTGATGTGGATGTTAATATTTTTATCGATAGCGTTTTTGACATTATGATGTTAAATTTATACATAGTTGGATTAATATTTGTTGCTCCGCGAGCCCTTATTAAATAAAATAGGTTTTCTAGGGGTCTTGATTCAATTTCGCGGTTGATATATAAAATATTTCCGAGCTCCACACACTTTCAGCTAGTGCAAGTACAGATGAAATGCTCAAAATCATTCCGTCAATGCAATGCACTAATTGTGGATATTTAAGTTCTCCAAAATACTTCCTCATTTCAACGAGGTATCTTTGTACGTTATTATTTTTCTGCATTCTACATCTGTATGGGTTTCTTTCATATAGAACATGGCTGTTGAGGCAATCAAAGATCCTATTTATTATACCCGTTACTCGTAGAGTAAAAGGGTATATTGTATTCGTGCAAAAGTATGTAACAGCTAGAAGGAAGAGTTTCCGACCCTATAAAGTATATATATTCTTGATCAGGGTCACTAGCCGAGTCGATATAGCCATGTCCGTCTGTCCGTCCGTATGAACGCTGAGATCTCGGAAACTATAAAAGCTAGAGTATTGGCATTTTGCATGCAGGTTCTAGGAGTTCCTACGCAGCACAAGTTTGTTTCAAAAAGGTGCCACGCCCCCTTTAACGCCCACAATCGTTTATATACGATTTTAAAAATTTAAATATTTCGGAAAAGTAAAAATGCAGTTTTATTGTGTTTATCAATACCTATCGAAATGTAGAAGAAATTTTTCAAATCGGAACATTCGTTAAAAAGTTATGCGTGATCAAAGTGTCTATCTCCATCTCCCTCGCACTCCCTTTACCTGAGTAACGGGTATCTGATAGTCGGGGCACCCGACTATAGCGTTCTCTCTTGTTTTTTCTATAAAATTGGCCGTATCTTCTGCGCTATTTCGGCATTCCTCAAATAACTTTCATTTTTATACCCTTGCAGAGGGTATTATAATTTTGGTCAAAAGTGTGCAACGCAGTGAAGGAGACATCTCCGACCCTATAAAGTATATATATTCTTGATCAGGATCACCTCCTGAGTTGATATAGCCATGTCCGTCTGTCCGTCTGTCCGTCTGTCCGTCTGTCCGTCTGTCCGTCTGTCCGTCTGTCTGTCCGTCTGTCTGTTTCTACGCGAACTAGTCTCTCAGTTTTAAAGCTATCGGATTGAAACTTTGCACACACCCTTCTTTCCTTTGCACGCAGTATATAAGTCGGAACGGCCGGGATCGGCCGACTATATCCTATAGCTGCCATATAACTGATTGATCGGAAATGCCATAACTTTCGTGTTTGTAAAGTTAGGAAGTTGGGATTTTCTATGGGTTTTATATTTGGCCAATCAATCCGACCTACCAAATTTCATAAGGATCGGCCGACTATATCCTATAGCTGCCATATAACTGATTGATCGGAAATGCCATAACTTTGGTGTTTGTAAAGTTAGAAAGTTGGGATTTTCTATGGATTTTATTTTTGGCCAATCAATCCGACCTACCAAATTTCATAAGGATCGGCCGACTATATCCTATAGCTGCCATATAACTGATTGATCGGAAATGCCATAACTTTGGTGTTTGTAAAGTTAGGAAGTTGGGATTTTCTATGGATTTTATTTTTGGCCAATCAATCCGACCTACCAAATTCCATAAGGATCGGCCGACTATATCCTATAGCTGCCATATAACTGAACGATTGGAAATGCCATAACTTTGTTGTTGTTAAAGTTAGGAAGTTCGGATTTTGTATGAGTATTAAGAATGCATCATATGAATAATTTTGGAGAATATAATTTACAGAGTATTCTGCAAGGGTATATCAACTTCGGCTCCGCCCGAAGTTAGCTTTCCTTTCTTGTTTCAAATGAATTCGGATTAATATGCTTGGCAGTTAATTTGGGACAAAGCCTCGTTGAGTTTCTGGCCTCAAGTTGGTATAATTTTTATACCCTTGCAGAGGGTATTATAATTTTGGTCAAAAGTGTGCAACGCAGTAAAGGAGACATCTCCACTCTATAAAGTATATATATTCTTGATCAGGATCACCTCCTGAGTTGATATAGCCATGTCCGTCTGTCTAGTCTCTCAGTTTGAAAGATATCGAATTGAAACTTTGCACACACCCTTCTTTCCTTTGCACGCAGTATATATGTCGGAACGGCCGGGATCGGCCGACTATATCCTATAGCCGCCATATAACTGATTGATCGGAAATGCCATAACTTTGGTGTTTGTTAAGTTAGGATGTTGGGATTTTCTATGGGTCAATCAATCCGACCTACCAAATTTCATAAGGATCGGTCGACTATATCCTATAGCTGCCATATAACTGAACGATTGGAAATGCCATAACTTTGGTGTTTTTAAAGTTAGGAAGTTGGGATTTTTATGAGTATTAAGAATGCATCATATTAATAATTTTGGAGAATATAATTTACAGAGTATTCTGCAAGGGTATATCAACTCCGGCTCCGCCCGAAGCTAGCTTTCCTTTCTTGTTTTAATATATCCCAAGATACTTCGCCATCAGGCGTAATTAAATTGTTCTTCATTATTATATTTTTCAATGATTTAATAAGATGTGGGGCATCAAATATTGTAAATATTTCTTTTCCGTTAACATTAAAACTCGGCTTGTTTATATTAACTCCCCATTTTTTGAATGCTGCTCTTTGAGCCTTGATCGCATATTATAGCTCGTACGTTAAGCCCCAAAGTTTGCGAAACTCCAATGTTCGCTTTAACTTTGCTCATGAGGGCGAATTGAAGATTATACATCCACGGACACTCGGAACAGCAAGACAGGCGTTTTGAAAAAAGCACGCTGTATTGTAAATAAAAACTTAAACTTTTTACACCGTAACCACACTTAAAGCAGCAACAAAGGCGTTTTGAAAAAAACACGCTGTATTGTAAATTAAATTTTGTAACTTTTTTGATTTCTATCTGTTTTGCACTGTAAAAATCACCGCACAGAAGCACAATCAAAAGCCAATTGAAAGATGCTTGACTTTTTATACCCTTGCAGAGGGTATTATAATTTTGGTCAAAAGTGTGCAACGCAGTGAAGGAGACATCTCCGACCCTATAAAGTATATATATTCTTGATCAGGATCACCTCTTGAGTTGATATAGCCATGTCCGTCTGTCCGTCTGTCCGTCTGTCTGTCCGTCTGTCTGTCCGTCTGTCTGTTTCTACGCGAACTAGTCTCTCAGTTTTAAAGATATCGAATTGAAACTTTGCACACACCCTTCTTTCCTTTGCACGCAGTATATAAGTCGGAACGGCCGGGATCGGCCGACTATATCCTATAGCTGCCATATAACTGATTGATCGGAAATGCCATAACTCTGCTGTTTGTTAAGTTAGGAAGTTGGGACTCTCTATGGGTATTATATTTGGCCAATTAATCCGACCTACCAAATTTCATAAGGATCGGACGACTATATCTTATAGCTGCCATATAACTGATTGATCGGAAATGCCATAACTTTAGTGTTTGTTAAGTTAGGAAGTTGGGATTTTCTATGGGTTTTATTTTTGCCCAATCAATCCGACATATCAAATTTCATAAGGATCGGCCGACTATATTCTATAGCTGCCATATACATAACTGAACGATTGGAAATGCCATAACTTTGGTGTTTTTAAAGTTAGGAAGTTGGGCTTTTTTATGAGTATTAAGAATGCATCATATGAATAATTTTGGAGAATATAATTTGCAGAATATTCTGCAAGGGTATTTCAACTTCGGTTCCGCCCGAAGTTAGCTTTCCTTTCTTGTTTTTTATCAAATGGCAACATTTTACTCGCGCCAATGAAGCTATTTACTAATGCACCCATATGTAAACCAAGTGACAACCAAAAATAAAAAAACAACAAAAAACGCGTGCCAAGTTCATAATCAAAACAAACCAAACAAAAACAATAGAATTAGCGCGCAAGTTATAAGTCATCCTATTAAATGTATTGCCAAAAACAACATCTCTCATAGAAATACCAAAGGAAAAACACAATTAAAATTACACTGCGAACCTTAAAAAACTAAATCAACCAAAGGTCATTAAACATAACATTCAAAACAAGTGTCCTAAAAAATGTAAACAAAACAAAAGCCAAACAGCCGTTCTTGTTTCTGTCCCCACCCCTAAAATTCAATCGTCGGTAGGGTATGCAGGCACCATCCGCTCGCAGAACAACAACCAAAGCTGATTTGGGTTGAAGTTTTCTCAACCACTAAGCGCAGACACCGACTGCGAATATTAAAAAATATACTATAACATATAATAGTCTTATTTTTATCATTAACGCAATAGTAAATACGCCCATATTGTTAGGGTACCAAGTCTGAAAAGTAGCAAAAGACAAAATATTCTTGCTGTATCGAAATGAAATGATCGCACACATGCACCCCTGTATGAGAATGCATGAACACGAATCCATACAAACCCCAATTCAAGCGCAGGGCAACCTCTTCAAAATGCGCGTCTCTGCGACTGAACGACCGAACCCGAGTAATGAGCGCGCGAACGTCAAAATGAGAATAAGAATGAGAGCGAAAAAACCGGAAGGCACACGAAGTGCCCGGGGCCTGCCGCTACCATAATACAATAACATAAGGTAGTCTCGTCGACAAAATCTGGTACCTTTACTATTTGAACAATGAGTGCGAGTGAAATGGCAACTGTTGCGAGCAGAGCGACAATAGAACGTGTGGATTAACCCTTAGATGGTTCAGGGGTTTTTTTTGCCTTTCAAAATAAAAGGAGTTTAACTTTTTATAATTTAATTGGAATTTGAAATTAGGCGTTGTTTTTGTCTTTGAATGCTAAGTCTTTTGTTAAGATTCTTAATTCTAAAATATATTCTAATCTTAAAATAAAACCTTTTTTATTTCCAAACTTATACTAACATTTTCGGCTGCGATTATTAAAGTTTCTTTTACATTCTTTGTTATTTTAAAAGTATCGTCAATGTAGTGTACAAATATAAGTTCTAATTGTTTTATTTTTTCAACGGCACACATTGGAAAAAGTCATGTTGCTCAAGAGTTAATTCTGTAAAAAATTCGTCCGCAGACAACCTTTTCCTTCAAAAAACGAACACGCACTGACCAAAACCCGAACGTTTAGACAGCCGACGAGACTACCTTATGTTATTGTATCATGAACTCGCGTAATGAGCGCGCGAGCGTCAAAATGAGAATAAGAATGAGAGCGAAAAAAACCAGAAAACACACGAAATGTCCGGGGCCTGCCGCTACCAGCTATGGGACCTCCCGCAAAGTTTTTGAGTGTCCATATTGGTTGTATGAAATGACCAGTCTATATTTTGTATGGTTAGTGGTAGTATACAATATTGGGCATCGTTTTGGACTGTGAGACAGGAATGAGGGAATTTTCGATAAATAAAATAACCTAATAATGAACAAGAGAGAACGCTATAGTCGGGTGCCCCGACTATCAGATACCCGTTACTCAGGTAAAGGGAGTGCGAGGGAGATGGAGATAGAAACTTTGATCACGCATAACTTTTTAACGAATGGTCCGATTTCTTCTACATTTCGATAGGTATTGATAAACACAATAAAACTGCATTTTTACTTTTCCGAAATATTTAAATTTTTAAAATCGTATATAAGCGATTGTGGGCGTTAAAGGGGGCGTGGCACCTTTTTGAAACAAACTTGCGCTGCGTAGGAACTCCTAAAATCTACATGCAAAATGCCAATCTTCTAGCTTTTATAGTTTCCGAGATCTCAGCGTTCATACGGACAGACAGACGGACAGACAGACGGACAGACGGACATGGCTCATGGCTATATCGGCTCGGCTAGTGACCCTGATCAAGAATATATATACTTTATAGGGTCGGAAACGCTTCCTTCTAGCTGTTACATACTTTTGCACGAATACAATATACCCTTTTACTCTACGAGTAACGGGTATAAAAATAAAAAATCTATAAGCAATGATTATCTCTTACCTTCAGTACTCTGGCACGCCGTGAATGCATAAGCGTTGGGAGAGCCTACCATAGGGCCCGCGGAACCGAAGCCTTCCATATACTTAGGAAAGTTTTCACCCAAAAGAGGAAGATCCTAAAGCGAGAAATAAAAAGCAGCAAAAAGCTGTTCTTCCTGCACCTTTGCGATGAAGCAGAAAACGATTTGTGGGGAAAGGCCTACAAGGTGGTCATTAAAAAAAGGCAACGTCGTTAAAAACGTGACCCCAACAGACTCTGAGAAACTGGGAGAGATCATAAGGCACTTTTTCCCATCGCAGGAAACGAGGCAAGCGGAAGCGCTCGGTGTCCCGGACCACCAGATACCGCCAGTGACCCTACAGGAGCTGGACAACATAGCCCAGAAGTGCCTGGACCAAGCCTGCTTCCCAGAACGGTGGAAACAGCAACAGCTGGTGCTTATACCAAAGCCAGGAAAAGACAAGGATGAACCGTCGGCATATAGGCCCATTTGCCTTCTAGACACGGCCGGCCAAATACTGGAAAGTATTGTCAGTGCAAGACTCGGAGAGGCAATAGAGGCTGCCGGAGGGCTCTCAGAAAGTCAGTGTTTAGGTCAGTGGCCCACTGCATCGGCGCTGTTCACTGAGCTCTCCGAGCTTTCGCTCTCGCCCCTCTTGCGCTCCCTCGCTCGCTTCTCGCAACGTCCCCGCTCCAGAGTGCGAGCTTCGGGCTGCGCATCCGAACTCCTCGGACGGCCGCTGCCGATCTCCCGCTCTCGCTTCAGCGGAGTAAAGTGGGCGGGGGACGCGGTTTTAGGTTTAAGTTGAGTCTCATGTATGCAGCCGAATAAGGACTTGAATTATACCACGACGTCCCCGCCTTCTTAATTTCGTCTCTCTTTGCGTTTGCGCCGTGGGAATTTTTTTGTGCCTTCACATCTTTTTGTGGCAAGAACGCCCCCCTACAACATTTTGGTCCTTCGAGCCGGATAAGGATATCCTTCTGCCATTCGACCAGCAGCTCCTGTGATTTTTTCCGCAAAAAAGATAAGTACGAGCATTTTCCGACTCCCTCTCGCTGGCGGTCTTTAGCAGTGGTTCGAACATTGAATTTCCTTCACACTGCATCAAGATCAATTTTTTCGTGTAAACTCCACGTCCGAGTTTTCTCGACACAACGGCAGTCGAAAAAATTTAACATTCCTTCAATTCCAAAAAATTTTCTATCCGTCTCCGCTTTGTGTGCGTCGCCATACTCCTTGCCGTTTTTTTTCGTTCCCCGTTGTTCATCAACTTGCCAACGGTCAAGGCATATGTGCATCCAGACATACACATACACGCGCGTGACAACTTGTGTACATAGTGCACTGCAATTCTGCCTCCAAAAAAGAAATACGACAAAAAGTGAAATTGTGTGGTGGAAAATAAAAAGGCATAACTAATATCAGTCACTCGGTGTGAACTAATTTCGGGAGTTTTCCTGTTCGCCGAACAGTCCTCCGCTGTCGAGATATGTTTTTGTCTTGTGTTTTTTTCGCTCCACATAATTTCATCTGTTCCGCCACTTCAAATACAGTCCACTCCTCGACGCTCTACTGTACCGATATACACTTACACATATCCATAAACGCATGCATTGCCATATCTAAACAACAGCCGGAGAGTGCAGACGTGTTTTGCGCGAGCTCCGGAAAAAAAACCGCTCAAAAGTGAAAAACAATAACTAAAAATACTGGAGTGGTGTAATAAAGGCAATCTTATTGCTAAAAACAGTAAATAATAATTAGTGCTATGTAAAAAACTAGTGCAAAGTTATTATAAAAACTAAGAAGTGCCACGAGTGATAGCTCAATGAGCGGCGATTCAAAAAATGAGCGTAGAAGCTCCGTAGACCAGAGAAACAGTTATATTTCTTACTAGCAAGGTAGCCCGCAGCTTCGCCTGCGGAAATTAAGATTAGCAATTTCCTAACTATATCGCTTAAAACTATACTTTTGATCAACTTTTTTATTTGCTACTTTATTTAAACTAAAACCATTCCACATTTCCACACCACCATAGAGGTAGAGGTTTTGGCGCGTTTTTTTTTTTTTTGTGGTTTCCCCATGAGGCCTATTCCACAGTGCATTTTAATTAGAAATGTTTAACATTTTTGCAAGACTTCTCTATAAACGATATTTTTTGATTTTCCTTCTGGCGCTAAAATAATTAAAGACTCAGAGGAGCTAACTCTTGAACAGGCCACATAAAACTGACCATGAGAGAAGCAATCGTCCCTTAAATCTAGTCCAGCTAGTTTTAAGGTCTGACCTTGCGATTTATTTATCGTTATTGCAAAGCAAACTTTTACAGGGAACTGAAGTCTTTTAAACTGAAACGGTAGATTTGATGGTATTAGGGGTATTCGTGGTATAAAAAAATTTCTCCTTTGGCACAGCCAGTAAAAACCACAGCTTCGATTAAATTGTTATGAAGAGCTTTTACTTGCAATCTTGTACCGTTACATAGTTTTGGAGGTCTTAAATTTCTCAACAGCATAATTGGTGCACCAATCTTAAGCTTTAGAATGTGTAAGGGAAGTCCAGGTGGATTTTGTTGGTTGAGAAATTCAACCGGAAAATGAACTGCTTCATCAACTTCAGTGACTGAATCAATAGAATTATACGTAACTTCAATACCATCAAATGATTTTAACAGTATGTTATTTATTACCACAGCTCTATCATTTCTAGCAGTTAATATTGCTCTCTCCGAAAACCAATCTAATGATTTGGTTGAGATTTTTGAAATTTCCGGAAATATATTTGATGTGAGCTCCTCAAGGGAAGTTACAACAGTTCCTAAACCTGAAGGAATAATTATTTTTCCTTCGACAGTTGGAAAAAGACCGTCTCCAATTCTCAATAATGTATGTGCAAAAATTCCAGCAGTTGTATCGCCTTAATGCTTAAATGCACACGCATGTTTTTTGTTAGGCACAATTTTTAAAGAAATGATGATTTTAAGCAGGCTTGTATTTCATCTGCCCTTGTTCCTCGAGGAACTACAGGAAGCGTTTGACGAAAATCTCCAGATAATAAAACCGTCATACCTCCCATTAGAAAATCATTACCACGAATATCTTTCAACATTCTATCCAACGCTTCAAAAGCACTCTTATGAGCCATTGTCCATTCATCCCAAACAATAAGTCTACATTCTTGAAAAACCAATGCCATATTACACCGTTTAGATATTGAGCAACATGGTGTTTCTACATTTATTAAATCCAATGGGAGTTTAAACACAGAGTGGGCTGTGCGTCCCCCATTTAACAGCGTAGCAGCTATACCTGAAGAAGCAACAGCCAATGCTACATTATTATTATGTCGTAATTTTGCTAACAACAAATTCAATAAAAATGTCTTGCCTGTGCCACCGGGGGCATCCAAAAAAATATTTCACCGTTTTCATTTTGAACACTTTGTAATATTTTTTGAAATGCCATTCTTTGCTCATCGTTATGGGAATTTTCGTCTTTACTTAATTCGAATTCATTAATATTGTAATTTATTTCGTTTAAATATTCCCTATTTTGAAGTGGTCTACTAACTCTAATCGGTTCGGGCAAACCATAGTCTAATAGACACGTACCTCCAATGGACAGTGTTATATCTTCGATTAAAATAAGACATTTATTAAACACTCTATCCAGTAGATCTTGATTGACTTCTGCCACTATTAGAGAAAACTCGTACAAAATGTCTTCTGAAAAGCTTTCTTTATACATATCCCAAAGATGTGCGGCATCAGCCATTTGACAATTTACTAACATCACCGCAAATAAATCACGTAATTGAATTGGCGATTTACATAAAGCTGCTTCCTTTAGGGTATATTCCCAGTGTGTGTCATCTTCTAGTAAGCCCAAAGCCTTACATGCCAATTGAAATGTAGCATACGTAATGTTATTAACTGTTTTAAGAAATAAGAATGAGGTTGGTCCCCGCACTTCATGAAGAAGTAGTCTTAGGTAATAGCATTCTTAAAGAGTTGGTGTTGTTGTACGATGTGGTTTCCTTGCAATTTAAGGGTCGTGTTTTCAAACCGAGTTCTTACCAATCTTGGATTTCACTTTCCAAAAAAAAAAAAATGTCAACATCATTTTTGGCAAGAACTGAAGTGGGTTTGAACCCACGACCTACAGATCACATTACATTTATATACAACCTCTAACACCTGAGCTATATTGCCACTTAAATGCATTACAGCAAAAGATCATTTAATGAGAAGTACAAATGTATGCAAAAGGAGAAGATTAAATGGTTGGTTTTATTGTTGTTCACTTGCAATTTTGCTAAAGATGAGAAAAAAAAAGAATAAAAAACAAAAAACTTAAATTTTTAAATTTTATTTTTGTCAAAAAATTAACAATTTTGATTAAATTGAAGGTCTACGACCTGGCTGAAGGCACAGGTTCTTAAATCTCCTTTCCATAAGAGATACGTTTTCGTGAGTTTTTTCCAGGTCTGCTACCTTCTTCTTCATTGTTTTTAATTCGTTCTGCATCCTCTTGCACGTTTGCGTCAAAGTTTTTATGGTTTTATTTTGCGTTTTCAATTGCTGGTTAATGTTAACCCAGTTTTGTTGTCGTTTGTTTTTTCCCATAAAATTTTTAGTTTCTTGCTCATCTATTGATTTCACCTGAACACATTGCGCATGTTGCGGTACATGTTGCGCAACGTGTTGCGGGAAATGCTGCGTGAAGTGCTGGACGGGTACGGGTTGCGGGACGTGTTGGCACACAACTGGAGGCGGAACTGCAGCTTGATACGGATACGAATAGCTAGCTGGAGCTGCCGTGTAATTGGGTTGCCATGCAACCCACTGCCCAGCACCATTTCCATGGGGATTCATTTTAAAACTGACAGAATTGCTGCCTAAAAACATATATAAGTCCAAATTTGCCGAATTACGGATGTATGTGTGCGTATTCCATCAGTTTACTTCCCTCTCTTTGAACTTAACCTTTTTGTGCCGAAGATTTTAAATATGGTAGGATCTTTTTCTATAATTATATTAATTTTAATTTTTTTTTAAATACCGATCGCTTACATTTTATTTTGCCACATCATTTGTTTTGCAGTTAAGGGCGATACATTATATTGAAGGACAAAAATAAAAACAAAGTGTTTTTCAAAAACAATCTAAAATTAAGACTCTTCATTGTTTTTGTTTATATTTAGATTAGAACTCTTTATTTTTGATTTTTAATTTTTTTTTTTTATTTTTTTTAATTACAAATTGAAATTAAAGAATTAAAATTTTAATTTAACAAATATACATTTTTTTAACATTTAAGCCATGCTATGTTTACTTTCTTCTAGTGATGTTATTGCTTGACAAATAATATTAATGTACTATTACTATTACAACCGAAGAATGTAGAAAAGGTAATTTTATGCACATTGGTAACGAAAGGGTTAATAAAAAATCACATACTGTTGACGATTTAGAAGAAGTTTAAAAGAGAATCCACAGTAGACAACGCTTATAAGGAAAGCAAATATTTATGTAAGAAAAATTAAGAAATATGCCAAAGGAAAAGTTAAATGCGTCCCCAATAATACAATTTCCTTTATTTTTATCTTGGTTAACAATTTTAAGAGGCTGTCCATCTATCACCTAATTACAGTTTTGGCGTTTTTGGGCCCCCAACCCCTCTTTACACACCTTCTTTCCATACATTAAAAAAAAAAACAATTGGCAAATAATGAAGTATTTGTACACGACCAACAGGTTATGTTTCACTTGAATTAATTACAGCAAACGGTCATTTAATGGGACGTAAAGAAGTATGCAAAAGAAAAAGATTATATTAATAATAAGGACAGGTGGGGGACGCCGTGAATCAAATTGTTAAACATTTGCATTTGTTTAAACAATATGAGGCACGTGTAATAAAGAGCGTGAGAATCAATTGGTTTGAATATTTAATGTTCTTTTAATATTATCAATGCGATTTGAATTTTAAATGACAAAAATCGGTTACAAAATGTCTTAAATCTGTTGTGGAAATGTAAATTAAATATTCTTTTAGCAAAAGGATATCAGTATTATCTTGATTTTTTGGATATACATATTTCGTGCGTGTGTGTGTACATAGCAGAGCGAATCATTGTTTATTTTTGTTTTTTACAAATCCAAAGTTTGTAGATAACTCAACATTTGAAAACAAATGAAAAGATTTGCGATATAATCGATTTTTTAACCGCGCATTTTAAATTTTTTGTGACTGGTATTTTCATTTTTTCCCCTGCGCGGTCACACTTAAAATGCTACATACACTCATTTACGACTTAATGCAAAGTGCGCCAGCAGAACATACATACAAACATATGTGGAGGCCGTGACGTCACGCATAAGAGTATTGGAAAATATTGGGGACTTTGTTAAGGAGGCTGAATTTCCAAAAAAATTTAAATGCAGTTAGTTGCGGCTATGCCATAAGATTATGATCATAATTTTTTTAAACCATTTTAACAACATATATAACAGAAAAATGGCAAAAGAAAGAATTTAAAAAAAAACGAATCGAATTTTGGGGCACTTTGGGGTCGTTTATTGTTTTAATTTGTACCTCACACACGTCTCCTAATTATTTCAGAATTATGCGGATTTTTCTAGATTTTTATGTCAATCCGCTCTGGTAGGAATTTACCACTGACCCATTTTTTATTCGAAGACTTTTATATAGTAGTTTAGATTTCTCAAACCGTGATACAGAAGTAGAAAGAACAACTCAGCCCTACTGACCATTGACAGTGCGAGAGCACGGTCTTGTTCTCCCGCCCTACTCACACCAACTCCCACTTTATGGAGCTTGCAGTGTAGAACCCCACCCCCAGCTTCGACTCACAGCTCACCAGCCACGAGCACTGCGACCTCGTTAATTTCTGCAACCGCAGCCACTGCAACAACAACATCAACGGTCGCCGTTAACAACAACGCGATTTCGAATGCGTTTGCAACTTCTGCAACGCCGAATAAAACTACAAAGCCAATTGTAAGTACGAGTGCCAATATCGGCAATATCAAACAACAACAAGTGGGTTCGGCTATACAGACTGGCATGAACCGTTACATCCGAATCAACCGGAAGCTAAGCCCGCAAAATAAAATGGTTGAAAATAATCCAAAACAAAATTGCCCTAATAAAGGCAGAGAACAACCAGGGGCATCTAGTAACAACAGATTCGCCCTGTTGTCGGAAATTGATAATAATCAATCCGAATCTGGACAGGCTGTTCAAAAGAAACCAAAGCCCCCACCAATTTACATAAGGGAACAGAACTCAAATACCCTAGTAAAGAAAATTGTTGCGCTGGTCGGGAATGACAACTTTTATGTTACTCCCCTTGTTAAAGGGAATATTCATGAAACAAAGCTTCAAGCTAAAACTGAAGATCAATTCAGAGCTGTAACTAATTACCTAGACGAGGCTAGGAAACCCTACTACACGTACCAGCTCAAGAGTAGCAAGGGCCTGCAAGTAGTGCTAAAGGGCAAGGAGCCCGACGTATCCACCAATGAGGTAAAAGAGGCACTGAAAGAAAAAGGATTCTTCTGAAGTGCACCCGATCTATAAACTGCAATACCTGTTGCACAGAAGGATTACTGTTGAAGAACCGCATAAGCGGAATGACCCGCTGCAATGCACAAACTGCCAAGAGTATGGACACACCAGAAACAACTGCGGGCTTCGTTCAGTCTGCGTAGCTTGTGGTGGCTTCCACAAATCCGAACCTTGACCTGCAAGCAAAGAAGACCCAAAGACATAGAAATGAGCTAACTGTGGAGATAACCATACCGCAAACTACAGAGGCTGCCCGGTCTATAAAGAGCTGAAGAGTCAGTTTCAACAAGCAAAACAAGCACGCTCCCAGAATGCACGAAATGCGTACGTGCAATCCCAAACCACACCTAATGTTTTCTTTGCGAAAGCAGCCAGATATTTATTTGGGCCCCTCAACACAAATGGGGGAGTTTCATACGCCAGTGCCCTAAAATCAGGACTTGCCAATCAGACGGGGTTCCCACAAGCTCAATGCTCTGAGCAAAATATAATAACACCTCAGCAAGCAATAGGACAAATACCAAACAGCATGGAAACCATGATACTGACTTTACAACAGGGTATGATGGAATTTATGTCCTTCATGAAAACAACAATGACAAACCTTATGCAAAATCAAAACATTTTAATAAATTTGCTCACATCCCAACAATCTAAATAATCGATGTCTTGTCTTCGAATATCCATGTGGAATGCCAATGGCGTTTCACGGCACAAACTTGAAATAACTCAATTCCTCAATGAAAACCAAATAGATGTAATGCTGCTGGCAGAAACGCATCTCACAAGTAAATACAACTTCCAAATAAGAGGTTATACTTCATACTGCACAGATCATCCGGACGGTAAGGCTCACGGAGGAACTGGAATCCTAATCAGGGAACGCATTAAGCACCACTTTCACCAGAGGTTTGCAACAAATTATTTGCAGGCTACATCTATAAAACTACAAGCAGGCAACGGCAGTATCACTATAGCCGCTGTCTATTGCCCACCGCGTTTTACAATAACTGAAGAGCAATTCTTGGACTTCTACAATTCACTCGGAGATCGCTTTATAGCAGGAGGAGACTACAACGCCAAGCACACGCACTGGGGATCAAGACTCGTGACGCCCAAAGGAAGAAAACTGTATAAAGCAATCATAAATTTGAGCAACAAACTCGACTATGTCTCCCCTGGCAGCCCCACATATTGGCCAGCTGACCCCAGAAAACTCCCGGACTTAATTGACTTCGCTGTGACCAAGAACATCCCAAGAAATTTAGTCAGCGCCAAATCGCTATCGGACGTATCATCGGACCACTCGCCTGTTTTAATAACTCTCCTTCAAAGCCCGAAAGTAATCGAGCACCCCTTCAGGCTGACCTCGACTAGAACTATCTGGCTAAAGTAAAAAAAGTACGTAAGTTCCCACATTGAACTAACACCACAGTTAAACATAGAGAACGACATCGACTTCTGTGCTGATGCCCTGGAGTCAGTACTCGTGGCAGCAGCCAAAATCTCAACACCAGAAGAGACAATCGTGCGTAGCAACCAATCTAACCAAACTAATCTGCAAATCGAACAACTGGTTCGGGGAAAACGACGTCTACGACGCGTTTGGCAATCCGTGGTCCGCAAAAGTCCGTGGTTATAATGATACCGAAGCCTGGCAAAGACAACACAATTCCCTCATCGTACAGGCCAATAAGCTTACTATCGTGCCTGTCCAAATTACTAAAAAAATGCCTGCTCATGCGCATTTAAGAGAACAAAACTTAATCCCGGCAAATTCGGGTTTCGTGAAAGCCACGGAACCATCGAGCAGATCAACCGGATAACTTCAGAAATTCGTACAGCCTTCGAACATCGGGAATATTGTAGTGCGATATTCCTCGACGTCTCTCAGGCATTCGACCGAGTGTAGCTTGAAGGCCTTATGCATAAAATCATAACATTACTGCCAGAAAACACTCTTAAGTTACTTAAGTCGTACCTCTACCACAGAGTCTTTGAGGTTAGATGCGATACAACGACATCCAACGAGTATAACATTGAAGCCGGAGTCCCACAAGGTAGCGCCCTGGGCCCTACCCTGTTTGTCCTATACACAGCAGACATCCCCACGAACGAGAAGCTGACTACGTCCACATTTGCTGACGACACCGCAATCCTGAGCCGCTCGAGATGCCCAACTAGAGCAACAGCTCAACTGGCTGATCATTTGGTGTTAGTTGAAAAGTGGCTATCAGACTGGCGAATCAAAATTAATGAACAAAAGTGTAAACATATAACGTTTACCCTTAACAGACAATCGTGCCCGCCGCTAACTTTGAATAGTACGCAGATTCCCCAAGCCAGTGATGTAACAACCAACAGAACCACCGAACCGCGTAGACGTGTCTTTTTGCTCGCCCTGCTGAAAGACTTCCAAAAATCTACAAAGTGACCACCAAAACTAAGAAAAATAGCGAAAAGACGCTGGCAGCAATGCCATATCCCAAGGTCAACATCTCCTTGTGATTAAAACTAAATTTAAAACCGATCTAGCTAATCAAATCAATTAAAAATGTCGAACGCAAATAAAATATTAGCAAGTGCAACCGGTAAAGCCACGAAGCCAAGTCGCGATCGGCAACAAATACAACTAGACGAACGACGGCTGTCTTCTGCACGGAACAATGCTTACATTTCAATTGACTCATCGGAGGCAACAACAAAATTAACGTCACTGACCGCTACCGAAAGAGCCCGCTCACTGTCACCAGCGATTTTATGCTCAAGCAGCGCTGCCGTTACTCAGTCGTGGAGTTCACAATGCCCGTCACCTCTCTCTCTCATCGATGCACCGACTACTTCGGCTTGTGCGCCCACCAGCACTGTACCCTCTCTTACTACAGCAACGTCAACGACAACAACAACTTTAACGTCTGCGGCTACCCAGTGGCCTATCTCAACACCACAAGTAAAACTTTGCTCTACTGACCCTCTTACGAATAACACTCTCGTACAGACGGGGATCGATCGGTATGTACAAATAAAAAGAAAGCTTAGTCCACAAAAAAACGCAAACTCAAATTGGCCAAAAGTACCAAAAACTTTAGGCAACACACGAACATCCGAAAACAGATTTGCCATACTTGGCGAGACCGAAGAAGACAAGGGTCAGGCGCCTCAAGTCATGAAAGCTGTAAAGCCACCGCCAATATATATTAGGAAACACAACAGTGTCGATCTGATTAATAAGCTTAAACAAGTAATCGGGCCTAACCACTTCTATATCAATACCCTAAAAAGAGGAAACATATTAGAAACAAAACTCCAGGTTAACAACGAAGACAACTTCCGTTCTGTAACAAGATATCTTGACAATGAGCTTATAAATTACTACACTTACCAACTAAAAAGTAAGAAAGGCCTACAAGTTGTACTTAAAGGTATAGAATCGACTGTTGCGGTAGCAGAAATAGCTGAAGGCCTCACTGAAAATGGCTTCGACGTTAAGCACATCGTAAACATAGTGAACAGGGATAAAATTCCCCAACCACTGTTTAAGATTGAGTTGGCCCCAGAGACGAAACCTCTAAAGAAAAATGCAGTGCATCCTATTTACAATCTGCAATATCTCCTTCACCGAAGAATCACCGTAGAGGAACCGCATAAGCGGAACGGCCCCGTACAGTGTACAAACTGCCAGGAGTTCGGGCATACAAGAACCTACTGCACCCTGCGTCCAGTTTGTGTCGCCTGTCGAGACTTGCATTGCATTGAAGCATGCCTGGGAAACAAAGAAGACCCTACTCTGAGGAAATGCAGTAATTGTGGGGGAAATCATACTGCCAACTACCGGGGCTGTCCCGTCTACAAAGAACTCAAGAGCCGCCTAAATCAGAGACGCAGTAACCCACTCGCGGCTCAACACTCTGCTCAACCAAACATCTTCACCCCATCAACAACCACTCCTGGTGTCTCCTTTGCCAACGCACTCCGCTACCCTGGAATCTCACAAACATCTACCGCCCAACCTGCAGCATTGCGTCCACAGCCACCCATATCAAACCTAAATGATTTCCCGCTCTTAAGCCAAAATGGCCAAACAACAAGTCAACCTTCTACGCAGCAAAACCAAACTCTTCCCCCACAAACACTTAGCGGTCTAGAATCTACACTAGCTACTCTTGCAAACGTCATGATGACGATTCAAAGTTCCCTTCAAGAACTACTGCGAAACCAGAGCCTTCTAATGGAACTGCTGATCAAACAAAAGTCTGTATAAATGGACTCCTTAAGAATATGCTTCTGGAACGCAAACGGCGTTTCCCGGCACAAAAACGAACTCCTACAGTTCCTAAACAGCCACAATATCGATATCATGCTACTTTCTGAAACCCATCTAACTAATAAAAACTACTTCCATATCATCGGATATATATTCCACGCGACCAACCACCCGGACGGTAAAGCACACGGAGGTACCGGTATACTCATAAAACAACGCATAAAACATCATCCCTTGGAGACATTCGCTACTAACTACCTGCAGGCCACATCCCTACGTATAAACCTAATTGGCGGCCCACTTACCCTATCCGCCATATATTGCCCTCCACGTTTCAGTATTGCAGAAAATGAGTTTATGAATTTCTACAACTCACTAGGACGCTGCTTTATAGCTGCCGGAGATTATAACGCAAAGCATCCCCACTGGGGATCTCGTCTTATCAACCCCAAAGGCCGCCAATTATACAACGCTATTATCACTCCTGGTAATGCGCTTGACTTTGTCTCACCAGCTAAGCCTACATACTGGCCCACAGATCCAAATAAACAACCTGACATTATCGATTTCGCTGTTATTAGAAGAGTTAGAGAGGCTGATAAACATAAAAACCTTAGAAGAGCTTACATCGGACCATTCGCCAGTTCTCCCCTGTCTATCTGAACAGCCGCAGCTTCTGGAACGCCCCCAACATCTAACATCAAACAAAACAAACTGGCTGAAGTACAAAAATATGTAAGTGCACACATCGAACTTGATCCTGAAATTTCCTCTGAATCTGACATTGACAAGTCGCTTAAACACCTCACGGACGTAATGTCCTCTGCCGCCAAACATTCTACGCCAGAACCCTCATCCACAAACCCGCTAAGAACTGGACGCTCAAGTATCCAGATCGAGTCTCTCCTACTTGAAAAACGTAGACTTCGCAGAGACTGGCAGACTCATCGGTCCCCAGCTACTAAGAAAAGACTTAATGAAGCATCTCGAAAATTGTCGAAGGCCCTCTCTACCGAAAGAACCAGGCCCAACGGGCCTACATTGCGAAACTATCCCCGACGGGTAATAAATTCCCACTATGGAGAGCGCACCCAAACATGCAGCCACCAATAGATCCCGATTGGCCAATTCGATCACAAACAGGTGCCTGGGCGCGCAGTGACGAAGAAAGGGCTAACACCTTTGCCCATCACTTGGAAAACGTCTTCAAGCCCCACCCGCCATCCAACCAATTCACTCTACCGAATGTCTCGCTAGCGTCGCCGTCCTCCCCAGTTACCCTTGAAACCAGCACAATACTTAAAGCTATTAAAGAACACATAAACCCAAAAAGGCTCCTGGTCACGATTTTATTTCTCCAAAAATGATAATTGAATTACCTGCATGCGCAGTCAGATGCATCGCATTTATATTTAACTCAATATTGAAATGGGGCTACTTTCCTGACCAATGGAAAAAGTCTGTCATTACAATGATCCCGAAGCCAGGAAAAGACAAATCCCAGCCTTCCTCGTACCGGCCCATCAGTCTGCTCCCATGTCTATCAAAGCTATTTGAAAAACTGCTTCTTGTTCATCTAGTAACACATCTTCAAAACAACAGAACGATCCCTCTGCACCAATTCGGATTTAGGGAAAAGCATGGAACTATCGAACAGGTAAACCGCTTAACATCTGAAATTCGCACGGCTTTCGAACACAAGCAATATTGCAGTGCCTTATTTCTGGACGTATCACAGGCATTTGATCGCGTCTGGATCGACGGTCTGGTATACAAAATCAAAACCCTCCTACCGGAAAACACTCACAAGTTGCTTGAGTCATACCTCAGAAACAGAGTTTTCACCGTGAGATGTAAAACCTTTACTTCAACCATCCGTAACATCGAAGCTGGAGTACCCCAAGGAAGTGTGCTTGGACCAATCTTGTACATCCTTTACACGGCAGACATTCCAACAAGCCGCCAGACCCTCATCTCAACCTTTGCTGACGACACTGCCATTGTCAGCCGCTCGAAATGCCCAAAAACAGCTACAGCCCATTTAAAAGAACACCTGGTAGCTGTAGAAAAATGGCTCGCAGACTGGCGTATCAAAGTCAATGAGCAAAAGTGTAAGCACATTACATTTACACTAAACTTGTCGATATGCCCACCACTGACGCTAAACAACAAGCCGGTTCCACAAGCAGACGAAGTCACCTATCTCGGCATACACCTAGACAGGAGGCTTACCTGGAGAAAGCATATAGAAGCAAAGAAGACCCATTTAAAACTAAAGGCCAGCAGCCTTCACTGGCTCATGAACTACCGCTCCCCCTTCCACTCGAATATAAAGTACTACTGTATAACTCGTGCTTAAAGCCGATCTGGACCTACGGTTCCGAGCTCTGGGGAAACGCAAGCAGCAGCAATATAGAAATTATTCAAAGAGTACAATCAAAGACCCTACGAACAATAACTGGAGCCCCTGGTACATCCGCAATGCAAACATCCAGAGAGACCTGGATATAAATCCCGTAAAAGAAGAAATTGTTTCCAGAAAAATTAAATATGAAGCCAGATTATCAAATCACCCAAACCTGCTTGCCAGACAACTCAACCGGCTAAGCTATCATTCCCGTCTACAGCGGAATGATTTCCCATCCCTTTTTCAATAACATAAGTTAACGTAACATAGATTAAGATTTGAAAACTTATTGTTAGTCTCTTAAGTAATAGAGAAGATCCAATAAATAAGAATAAAGTATAAAAAAAAAAAAAAAAAAAAAAGTGATGTAACATATCTCGACGTCCACCTCGACAGACGCCTAACCTGGCGGAGGCACATTGAATGCAAGAAAGTACATCTCAGACTTAAAGCTAGCAGCCTACACTGGATTATAAATTCTCGATCACCCCTGTGTCTGGACTTTAAAGTTCTTCTCTACAACTCCACCCTCAAGCCCATTTGGACCTACGGCTCCCAGCTCTGGGGGATCGCGAGCAACAGCAACGTTGACATCATACAGCGCTCACAATCAAAAATCCTGCGAATAATCACTGGGGCACCATTGTATGTTCGGAACGAAAACATCCACAGGGATCTGGGCATACCACCGGTCAAAGATGAAATAGCAAAGCAGAAAGCGGCCTACCATAACAAGCTTACACTGCACCCAAATAATCTCGCAACAGAACTCGTCTGCATCGTAACGATCTACCAGCCCAGCAATAAATATTAGGGCCCGTTAGTCTAAATTCAGTCTACATGACTGTAAGTTAAGTTATATTCTTAAGATTTGATATACTTATTGTTAGTCTCATATAGAGAAGATTCAATAAATAAAGCATATATTTACAAAAAAAAACAAAAAAAATATCTACATAAAACTATTCTGCCTCCACATACAGGAACATACACATATCCATAAGCGCATGCAAGTTATATAACACATTACTTAGGGCCACTTACCCGATTTATAACCACTTTGAGCCCAGCCCAATTTCCAAATAATTCAGAATTGACTCCGAGATAAACCCGTAGTCAGCTATTTCATTCTACTACGCCTTCGACTGGTTCCCACCCATATCATTTCACACTCCGCATTGAACGGATTCTGTAAACATCCTCAGCCGATATTCTAAACATCGGAGCCCGAAAGCGACCCTCGAAGCTCGATAATGTAAACACCGATTTCCGGCAGAATCTCGATTTAATTGCCAAATTTCATCATCCTATTTTGCCGACTCTCTTGAGTCACTCTCTTAATCAATTTTTGAAGATAAAGTCTCTTAAGCCGAGCTTTGATTATTAATCATTCAGCCCAAATGCAGGCAGTCCGTTTTTGATATCCGAAAGAATAAGAACAATAGAAGTGAATTAAGTATAAGATCGGAGCAGTGAACTATTTTAAGTGCAACCTATGAAATGATAGTGATAAGTGAAGTTAATTAAATAAAAATAAATTTTTTTAACCGAATCACTAAGGAGAAAGTTAATTGGCGCCCAACGTGGGGCCGCATAGTTAAAACAAATTCTAAAGCAAGGCATAAAAATTAAAAAAGTTCAAAAAGTTTTTATGTGAAAAAGGAATTTAGGCCAAAAAAACCCAGATACAACCCGCTGAAAATAAAAAAAGTTGTGTTATAAAAAAGGGCAAGAAATCAATAAAAATAACCAATGAAAACCAAAAAAGTGTGTGTTGATCTAAACAAATCTTTAAAAGTGGAAATCAATAAATGCAATATAAAAACCTCCCTTTTAATAGGGAGCTTTTCAAAAAAATAAAGTTATAAAATTAATTAAAAATAAAATTACCAACCAAAAAGTTACAAAAGTGAACAATAAAATAAAAAAGAACCAACACCAGCAAAAAATTCAAAAAAGTGAACAATTAATTATACAAAAGGAAAATCTACAAAGAAAAAAAATTAAAAATCTACAAAAGAAAAAAATTCAACTAATAAGTTGAAAACAAAAATCTACAAGAAATCATTGTAGGGCAATCCCTCGCCAAATAAAGAAGGAAGACTAACCAAATAAAGAAGGAAGACAAATTAATTTAGAAGGAAGACTAATAGAAGACCCCAACAGGATCACCAATCAAGAGAAGACCTCAACAAGGATCAACGGCTGGAAGGGAACAAGTCGTGAGCGAGAATATTTTTTATATATTAATTAAGAAAAATTATAAGAAATATAAGAATACAAAGTGGAAGAGTTAATTAAAGATTTTGAAAATATTTTAAAAACAAGAAAGGAAAGCTAACTTCGGGCGGAGCCGAAGTTGATATACCCTTGCAGAATACTATGTAAATTATATTCTCCAAAATTATTCATATGATGCATTCCTAATACTCATAAAAAATCCCAACTTCCTAACTTTAAAAACACCAAAGTTATGGCATTTCCAATCGATCAGTTATATGGCAGCTATAGGATATAGTCGGCTTATGAAATTTGGTAGGTCGGATTGATTAACCAAACATAAAACCCATAGAAAATCCCAGCTTCCTAACTTTACAAACAATAAAGATATGGCATTTCCGATCAATCAGTTATATGGCAGCTATAGGATATAGTCGGCCGATCCCGGCCGGTCCGACATATATACTGCGTGCAAAGGAAAGAAGGGTGTGTGCAAAGTTTCAATTCGATAGCTTTAAAACTGAGAGACTAGTTTGCGTAGAAACAGACAGACGGACAGACGGACATGGCTATATCAACTCAGGAGGTAATCCTGATCAAGAATCTATATACTTTATAGGGTCGGAGATGTCTCCTTCACTGCGTTGCACACTTTTGACCAAATTATAATACCCTCTGCAAGGGTATAAAAATTAATCGACGACAGATTCTAAATGGAAAATAATATTATATAGTCCGCCGATTCTTATGAAATTTGGTAAGTCGAATTGATTGGCCAAAAAATGAAACCCATAAATAATCCCAACATCGTTACTTTACAAACACAAAAGTTACGGCATTTCCGATCAATCAGTTATATGGCAGCTATAGGATATAGTCGGCCGATCCTTATGAAATTTAGTAGGTCGGATTGATTTGCCAAATATAACACCCATAGAAAATTCCAACTTCCTAACTTTACAAACACCAAAGTTATGGCATTTCCGATCTATCAGTTATATGGCAGCTATAGGATATAGTCGGCCGATCCTTATGAAATTTGGTAGGTAGGATTGATTAGCCAAATATAAAACCCATAGAAAATCCCAACTTTCTAACTTTACAAACACCAAAGTTATGGCATTTCCGATCAATCAGTTATATGACAGCTATAGGATATAGTCGGCCAATCCCGGCCGTTCCGACATATATACTGCGTGCAAAGGAAAGAAGGATGGGTGCAAAGTTTCAATTTGATAGCTTTAAAACTGAGAGACTAGTTTGCGTAGAAACAGACAGACGGACATGGCTATATCAACTCAGGAGGTGATCCTGATCAAGAATATATATACTTTATAGGGTCGGAGATGTCTCCTTCACTGCGTTGCACACTTTTGACCAAAATTATAATACCCTCTGCAAGGGTATAAAAATGAATCGACGACAGATTCTAAATGGAAAATAATATTATATAGTCCGCCGATTCTTATGAAATTTGGTAAGTCGAATTGATTGGCCAAAAATAAAACCCATAAATAATCCCAGCATCGTAACTTTACAAACACAAAAGTTACGGCATTTCCGGTCAATCAGTTATATGGCAGCTATAGGATATAGTCCGCCGATTCTTATGAAATTTGGTAGGTCGGATTGATTTGCCAAATATAACACCCATAGAAAATTCCAACTTCCTAACTTTACAAACACCAAAGTTATGGCATTTCCGATCTATTAGTTATATGGCAGCTATAGGATATAGTCGGCCGATCCTTATGAAATTTGGTAGGTGGGATTGATTAGCCAAATATAAAACCCATAGAAAATCCCAACTTTCTAACTTTACAAACACCAAAGTTATGGCATTTCCGATCAATCAGTTATATGACAGCTATAGGATATAGTCGGCCAATCCCGGCCGTTCCGACATATATACTGCGTGCAAAGGAAAGAAGGGTGTGTGCAAAGTTTCAATTCGATAGCTTTAAAACTGAGAGACTAGTTTGCGTAGAAACAGACAGACGGACATGGCTATATCAACTCAGGAGGTGATCCTGATCAAGAATATATATACTTTATAGGGTCGGAGATGTCTCCTTCACTGCGTTGCACACTTTTGACCAAAATTATAATACCCTCTGCAAGGGTATAAAAATGAATCGACGACAGATTCTAAATGGAAAATAATATTATATAGTCCGCCGATTCTTATGAAATTTGGTAAGTCGAATCGATTGGCCAAAAATGAAACCCATAAATAATCCCAACATCGTTACTTTACAAACACAAAAGTTACGGCATTTCCGATCAATCAGTTATATGGCAGCTATAGGATATAGTCGGCTTATGAAATTTGGTAGGTCGGATTGATTTGCCAAATATAACACCCATAGAAAATTCCAACTTCCTAACTTTACAAACACCAAAGTTATGGCATTTCCGATCAATCAGTTATATGACAGCTATAGGATATAGTCGGCCGATCCTTATGAAATTTAGTAGGTCGGATTGATTTGCCAAATATAACACCCATAGAAAATTCCAACTTCCTAACTTTACAAACACCAAAGTTATGGCATTTCCGATCTATCAGTTATATGGCAGCTATAGGATATAGTCGGCCGATCCTTATGAAATTTGGTAGGTAGGATTGATTAGCCAAATATAAAACCCATAGAAAATCGCATATATTACGGCATTTCCGATCAATCAGTTATATGGCAGCTATAGGATATAGTCGGCCGATCCTTATGAAATTTGGTAGGTAGGATTGATTAGCCAAATATAAAACCCATAGAAAATCCCAACTTTCTAACTTTACAAACACCAAAGTTATGGCATTTCCGATCAATCAGTTATATGACAGCTATAGGATATAGTCGGCCAATCCCGGCCGTTCCGACATATATACTGCGTGCAAAGGAAAGAAGGGTGTGTGCAAAGTTTCAATTTGATAGCGTTAAAACTGAGAGACTAGTTTGCGTAGAAACAGACAGACGGACATGGCTATATCAACTCAGGAGGTGATCCTGATCAAGAATATATATACTTTATAGGGTCGGAGATGTCTCCTTCACTGCGTTGCACACTTTTGACCAAAATTATAATACCCTCTGCAAGGGTATAAAAATGAATCGACGACAGATTCTAAATGGAAAATAATATTATATAGTCCGCCGATTCTTATGAAATTTGGTAAGTCGAATTGATTGGCCAAAAATAAAACCCATAAATAATCCCAGCATCGTAACTTTACAAACACAAAAGTTACGGCATTTCCTAACTTTAAAAACACCAAAGTTATGGCATTTCCGATCTATCAGTTATATGGCAGCTATAGGATATAGTCGGCCGACCCTTATGAAATTTGGTAGGTAGGATTGATTAGCCAAATATAAAACCCATAGAAAATCCCAACTTTCTAACTTTACAAACACCAAAGTTATGGCATTTCCGATCAATCAGTTATATGGCAGCTATAGGATATAGTCGGCCGATCCCGGCCGGTCCGACATATATACTGCGTGCAAAGGAAAGAAGGGTGTGTGCAAAGTTTCAATTCGATAGCTTTAAAACTGAGAGACTAGCTTGCGTAGAAACAGACAGACGGACAGACGGACATGGCTATATAAACTCAGGAGGTAATCCTGATCAAGAATATATATACTTTATAGGGTCGGAGATGTCTCCTTCACTGCGTTGCACACTTTTGACCAAATTATAATACCCTCTGCAAGGGTATACAAATTAATCGACGACAGATTCTAAATGGAAAATAATATTATATAGTCCGCCGATTCTTATGAAATTTGGTAAGTCGAATTGATTGGCCAAAAATGAAACCCATAAATAATCCCAACATCGTTACTTTACAAACACAAAAGTTACGGCATTTCCGATCAATCAGTTATATGGCAGCTATAGGATATAGTCGGCCGATCCTTATGAAATTTAGTAGGTCGGATTGATTTGCCAAATATAACACCCATAGAAAATTCCAACTTCCTAACTTTACAAACACCAAAGTTATGGCATTTCCGATCTATCAGTTATATGGCAGCTATAGGATATAGTCGGCCAATCCCGGCCGTTCCGACATATATACTGCGTGCAAAGGAAAGAAGGGTGTGTGCAAAGTTTCAATTTGATAGCGTTAAAACTGAGAGACTAGTTTGCGTAGAAACAGACAGACGGACATGGCTATATCAACTCAGGAGGTGATCCTGATCAAGAATATATATACTTTATAGGGTCGGAGATGTCTCCTTCACTGCGTTGCACACTTTTGACCAAAATTATAATACCCTCTGCAAGGGTATAAAAATGAATCGACGAACAGATTCTAAATGGAAAATAATATTATATAGTCCGCCGATTCTTATGAAATTTGGTAAGTCGAATTGATTGGCCAAAAATAAAACCCATAAATAATCCCAGCATCGTAACTTTACAAACACAAAAGTTACGGCATTTCCGGTCAATCAGTTATATGGCAGCTATAGGATATAGTCCGCCGATTCTTATGAAATTTGGTAGGTCGGATTGATTTGCCAAATATAACACCCATAGAAAATTCCAACTTTCTAACTTTACAAACACCAAAGTTATGGCATTTCCGATCTATTAGTTATATGGCAGCTATAGGATATAGTCGGCCGATCCTTATGAAATTTGGTAGGTGGGATTGATTAGCCAAATATAAAACCCATAGAAAATCCCAACTTTCTAACTTTACAAACACCAAAGTTATGGCATTTCCGATCAATCAGTTATATGACAGCTATAGGATATAGTCGGCCAATCCCGGCCGTTCCGACATATATACTGCGTGCAAAGGAAAGAAGGGTGTGTGCAAAGTTTCAATTCGATAGCTTTAAAACTGAGAGACTAGTTTGCGTAGAAACAGACAGACGGACATGGCTATATCAACTCAGGAGGTGATCCTGATCAAGAATATATATACTTTATAGGGTCGGAGATGTCTCCTTCACTGCGTTGCACACTTTTGACCAAAATTATAATACCCTCTGCAAGGGTATAAAAATGAATCGACGACAGATTCTAAATGGAAAATAATATTATATAGTCCGCCGATTCTTATGAAATTTGGTAAGTCGAATCGATTGGCCAAAAATGAAACCCATAAATAATCCCAACATCGTTACTTTACAAACACAAAAGTTACGGCATTTCCGATCAATCAGTTATATGGCAGCTATAGGATATAGTCGGCTTATGAAATTTGGTAGGTCGGATTGATTTGCCAAATATAACACCCATAGAAAATTCCAACTTCCTAACTTTACAAACACCAAAGTTATGGCATTTCCGATCAATCAGTTATATGACAGCTATAGGATATAGTCGGCCGATCCTTATGAAATTTAGTAGGTCGGATTGATTTGCCAAATATAACACCCATAGAAAATTCCAACTTCCTAACTTTACAAACACCAAAGTTATGGCATTTCCGATCTATCAGTTATATGGCAGCTATAGGATATAGTCGGCCGATCCTTATGAAATTTGGTAGGTAGGATTGATTAGCCAAATATAAAACCCATAGAAAATCGCATATATTACGGCATTTCCGATCAATCAGTTATATGGCAGCTATAGGATATAGTCGGCCGATCCTTATGAAATTTGGTAGGTAGGATTGATTAGCCAAATATAAAACCCATAGAAAATCCCAACTTTCTAACTTTACAAACACCAAAGTTATGGCATTTCCGATCAATCAGTTATATGACAGCTATAGGATATAGTCGGCCAATCCCGGCCGTTCCGACATATATACTGCGTGCAAAGGAAAGAAGGGTGTGTGCAAAGTTTCAATTTGATAGCGTTAAAACTGAGAGACTAGTTTGCGTAGAAACAGACAGACGGACATGGCTATATCAACTCAGGAGGTGATCCTGATCAAGAATATATATACTTTATAGGGTCGGAGATGTCTCCTTCACTGCGTTGCACACTTTTGACCAAAATTATAATACCCTCTGCAAGGGTATAAAAATGAATCGACGACAGATTCTAAATGGAAAATAATATTATATAGTCCGCCGATTCTTATGAAATTTGGTAAGTCGAATTGATTGGCCAAAAATAAAACCCATAAATAATCCCAGCATCGTAACTTTACAAACACAAAAGTTACGGCATTTCCTAACTTTAAAAACACCAAAGTTATGGCACTTCCGATCTATCAGTTATATGGCAGCTATAGGATATAGTCGGCCGACCCTTATGAAATTTGGTAGGTAGGATTGATTAGCCAAATATAAAACCCATAGAAAATCCCAACTTTCTAACTTTACAAACACCAAAGTTATGGCATTTCCGATCAATCAGTTATATGGCAGCTATAGGATATAGTCGGCCGATCCCGGCCGGTCCGACATATATACTGCGTGCAAAGGAAAGAAGGGTGTGTGCAAAGTTTCAATTCGATAGCTTTAAAACTGAGAGACTAGCTTGCGTAGAAACAGACAGACGGACAGACGGACATGGCTATATAAACTCAGGAGGTAATCCTGATCAAGAATATATATACTTTATAGGGTCGGAGATGTCTCCTTCACTGCGTTGCACACTTTTGACCAAATTATAATACCCTCTGCAAGGGTATACAAATTAATCGACGACAGATTCTAAATGGAAAATAATATTATATAGTCCGCCGATTCTTATGAAATTTGGTAAGTCGAATTGATTGGCCAAAAATGAAACCCATAAATAATCCCAACATCGTTACTTTACAAACACAAAAGTTACGGCATTTCCGATCAATCAGTTATATGGCAGCTATAGGATATAGTCGGCCGATCCTTATGAAATTTAGTAGGTCGGATTGATTTGCCAAATATAACACCCATAGAAAATTCCAACTTCCTAACTTTACAAACACCAAAGTTATGGCATTTCCGATCTATCAGTTATATGGCAGCTATAGGATATAGTCGGCCAATCCCGGCCGTTCCGACATATATACTGCGTGCAAAGGAAAGAAGGGTGTGTGCAAAGTTTCAATTTGATAGCGTTAAAACTGAGAGACTAGTTTGCGTAGAAACAGACAGACGGACATGGCTATATCAACTCAGGAGGTGATCCTGATCAAGAATATATATACTTTATAGGGTCGGAGATGTCTCCTTCACTGCGTTGCACACTTTTGACCAAAATTATAATACCCTCTGCAAGGGTATAAAAATGAATCGACGACAGATTCTAAATGGAAAATAATATTATATAGTCCGCCGATTCTTATGAAATTTGGTAAGTCGAATTGATTGGCCAAAAATAAAACCCATAAATAATCCCAGCATCGTAACTTTACAAACACAAAAGTTACGGCATTTCCGGTCAATCAGTTATATGGCAGCTATAGGATATAGTCCGCCGATTCTTATGAAATTTGGTAGGTCGGATTGATTTGCCAAATATAACACCCATAGAAAATTCCAACTTCCTAACTTTACAAACACCAAAGTTATGGCATTTCCGATCTATTAGTTATATGGCAGCTATAGGATATAGTCGGCCGATCCTTATGAAATTTGGTAGGTAGGATTGATTAGACAAATATAAAACCCATAGAAAATCCCAACTTTCTAACTTTACAAACACCAAAGTTATGGCATTTCCGATCAATCAGTTATATGACAGCTATAGGATATAGTCGGCCAATCCCGGCCGTTCCGACATATATACTGCGTGCAAAGGAAAGAAGGGTGTGTGCAAAGTTTCAATTTGATAGCTTTAAAACTGAGAGACTAGTTTGCGTAGAAACAGACAGACGGACATGGCTATATCAACTCAGGAGGTGATCCTGATCAAGAATATATATACTTTATAGGGTCGGAGATGTCTCCTTCACTGCGTTGCACACTTTTGACCAAAATTATAATACCCTCTGCAAGGGTATAAAAATGAATCGACGACAGATTCTAAATGGAAAATAATATTATATAGTATAGGGTCGGAGATGTCTCCTTCACTGCGTTGCACACTTTTGACCAAAATTATAATACCCTCTGCAAGGGTATAAAAATGAATCGACGACAGATTCTAAATGGAAAATAATATTATATAGTCCGCCGATTCTTATGAAATTTGGTAAGTCGAATTGATTGGCCAAAAATAAAACCCATAAATAATCCCAACATCGTAACTTTACAAACACAAAAGTTACGGCATTTCCGGTCAATCAGTTATATGGCAGCTATAGGATATAGTCCGCCAATTCTTTTGAAATTTGGTAGGTCGGATTGATTGCCCAAATATAACACCCATAGAAAATCCCAACTTCCTAACTTTACAAACACCAAAGTTATGGCATTTCCGATCTATCAGTTATATGGCAGCTATAGGATATAGTCGGCCTATCCCGGCCGTTCCGACATATATACTGCGTGCAAAGGAAAGAAGGGTGTGTGCAAAGTTTCAATTCGATAGCTTTAAAACTGAGAGACTAGTTTGCGTAGAAACAGACAGACGGACAGACGGACATGACTATATCAACTCAGGAGGTGATCCTGATCAAGAATATATATACTTTATAGGGTCGGAGATGTCTCCTTCACTGCGTTGCACACTTTTGACCAAATTATAATACCCTCTGCAAGGGTATAAAAATTAATCGACGACAGATTCTAAATGGAAAATAATATTATATAGTCCGCCGATTCTTATGAAATTTTGTAAATAACTATTAAAAACAAAACACAAAAGTTACGGCATTTCCGGTCAATCAGTTATATGGCAGCTATAGGATATAGTCCGCCAATTCTTATGAAATTTGGTAGGTCGGATTGATTGCCCAAATATAACACCCATAGAAAATCCCAACTTCCTAACTTTACAAACACCAAAGTTATGGCATTTCCGATCTATCAGTTATATGGCAGCTATAGGATATAGTCGGCGATCCCGGCCGTTCCGACATATATACTGCGTGCAAAGGAAAGAAGGGTGTGTGCAAAGTTTCAATTCGATAGCTTTAAAACTGAGAGACTAGTTTGCGTAGAAACAGACAGACGGACAGACGGACATGACTATATCAACTCAGGAAGTGATCCTGATCAAGAATATATATACTTTATAGGGTCGGAGATGTCTCCTTCACTGCGTTGCACACTTTTGACCAAATTATAATACCCTCTGCAAGGGTATAAAAATTAATCGACGACAGATTCTAAATGGAAAATAATATTATATAGTCCGCCGATTCTTATGAAATTTGGTAAGTCGAATTGATTGGCCAAAAATGAAACCCATAAATAATCCCAACATCGTTACTTTACAAACACAAAAGTTACGGCATTTCCGATCAATAAGTTATATGGCAGCTATAGGATATAGTCGGCCGATCCTTATGAAATTTGGTAGGTCGGATTGACTTGCCAAATATAACACCCATAGAAAATCCCAACTTCCTAACTTTACAAACACCAAAGTTATGGCATTTCCGATCTATCAGTTATATGGCAGCTATAGGATATAGTCGGCCGACCCTTATGAAATTTGGTAGGTAGGATTGATTAGCCAAATATAAAACCCATAGAAAATCCCAACTTTCTAACTTTACAAACACCAAAGTTATGGCATTTCCGATCAATCAGTTATATGACAGCTATAGGATATAGTCGGCCAATCCCGGCCGTTCCGACATATATACTGCGTGCAAAGGAAAGAAGGGTGTGTGCAAAGTTTCAATTCGATAGCTTTAAAACTGAGAAACTAGTTTGCGTAGAAACAGACAGACGGACATGGCTATATCAACTCAGGAGGTGATCCTGATCAAGAATATATATACTTTATAGGGTCGGAGATGTCTCCTTCCCTGCGTTGCACACTTTTGACCAAAATTATAATACCCTCTGCAAGGGTATAAAAATGAATCGACGACAGATTCTAAATGGAAAATAATATAATATAGTCCGCCGATTCTTATGAAATTTGGTAAGTCGAATTGATTGGCCAAAAATGAAACCCATAAATAATCCCAACATCGTTACTTTACAAACACAAAAGTTACGGCATTTCCGATCAATCAGTTATATGGCAGCTATAGGATATAGTCGGCCGATCCTTATGAAATTTGGTAGGTCGGATTGATTGCTCAAATATAACACCCATAGAAAATCCCAACTTTCTAACTTTACAAACACCAAAGTTATGGCATTTCCGATCTATCAGTTATATGGCAGCTATAGGATATAGTCGGCCGATCCCGGCCGTTCCGACATATATACTGCGTGCAAAGGAAAGAAGGGTGTGTGCAAAGTTTCAATTCGATAGCTTTAAAACTGAGAGACTAGTTTGCGTAGAAACAGACAGACGGACAGACGGACATGACTATATCAACTCAGGAGGTGATCCTGATCAAGAATATATATACTTTATAGGGTCGGAGATGTCTCCTTCACTGCGTTGCACACTTTTGACCAAATTATAATACCCTCTGCAAGGGTATAAAAATTAATCGACGACAGATTCTAAATGGAAAATAATATTATATAGTCCGCCGATTCTTATGAAATTTTGTAAATAACTTTACAAACACAAAAGTTACGGCATTTCCGGTCAATCAGTTATATGGCAGCTATAGGATATAGTCCGCCAATTCTTATGAAATTTGGTAGGTCGGATTGATTGCCCAAATATAACACCCATAGAAAATCCCAACTTCCTAACTTTACAAACACCAAAGTTATGGCATTTCCGATCTATCAGTTATATGGCAGCTATAGGATATAGTCGGCCGATCCTTATGAAATTTGGTATGTAGGATTGATTAGCCAAATATAAAACCCATAGAAAATCCCAACTTTCTAACTTTACAAACACCAAAGTTATGGCATTTCCGATCAATCAGTTATATGACAGCTATAGGATATAGTCGGCCAATCCCGGCCGTTCCGACATATATACTGCGTGCAAAGGAAAGAAGGGTGTGTGCAAAGTTTCAATTCGATAGCTTTAAAACTGAGAGACTAGTTTGCGTAGAAACAGACAGACGGACATGGCTATATCAACTCAGGAGGTGATCCTGATCAAGAATATATATACTTTATAGGGTCGGAGATGTCTCCTTCACTGCGTTGCACACTTTTGACCAAAATTATAATACCCTCTGCAAGGGTATAAAAATGAATCGACGACAGATTCTAAATGGAAAATAATATTATATAGTCCGCCGATTCTTATGAAATTTGGTAAGTCGAATTGATTGGCCAAAAATAAAACCCATAAATAATCCCAACATCGTAACTTTACAAACACAAAAGTTACGGCATTTCCGGTCAATCAGTTATATGGCAGCTATAGGATATAGTCGGCCGATCCTTATGAAATTTGGTAGGTCGGATTGATTTGCCAAATATAACACCCATAGAAAATTCCAACTTCCTAACTTTACAAACACCAAAGTTATGGCATTTCCGATCTATCAGTTATATGGCAGCTATAGGATATAGTCGGCCGATCCTTATGAAATTTGGTAGGTAGGATTGATTAGCCAAATATAAAACCCATAGAAAATCCCAACTTTCTAACTTTACAAACACCAAAGTTATGGCATTTCCGATCAATCAGTTATATGACAGCTATAGGATATAGTCGGCCAATCCCGGCCGTTCCGACATATATACTGCGTGCAAAGGAAAGAAGGGTGTGTGCAAAGTCTCAATTCGATAGCTTTAAAACTGAGAGACTAGTTTGCGTAGAAACAGACAGACGGACATGGCTATATCAACTCAGGAGGTGATCCTGATCAAGAATATATATACTTTATAGGGTCGGAGATGTCTCCTTCACTGCGTTGCACACTTTTGACCAAATTATAATACCCTCTGCAAGGGTATAACAATTAATCGACGACAGATTCTAAGTGGAAAATAATAGTATATAGTCCGCCGATTCTAATGAAATTTGGTAAGTCGAATCGATTGGCCAAAAATGAAACACATAAATAATCCCAACATCGTTACTTTACAAACACAAAAGTTACGGCATTTCCGATCAATCAGTTATATGGCAGCTATAGGATATAGTCGGCCGATCCTTATGAAATTTGGTAGGTCGGATTGATTTGCCAAATATAACACCCATAGAAAATTCCAACTTCCTAACTTTACAAACACCAAAGTTATGGCATTTCCGATCTATCAGTTATATGACAGCTATAGGATATAGTCGGCCAATCCCGGCCGTTCCGACATATATACTGCGTGCAAAGGAAAGAAGGGTGTGTGCAAAGTTTCAATTCGATAGCTTTAAAACTGAGAGACTAGTTTGCGTAGAAACAGACAGACGGACATGGCTATATCAACTCAGGAGGTGATCCTGATCAAGAACATATATACTTTATAGGGTCGGAGATGTCTCCTTCACTGCGTTGCACACTTTTGACCAAAATTATAATACCCTCTGCAAGGGTATAAAAATGAATCGACGACAGATTCTAAATGGAAAATAATATTATATAGTCCGCCGATTCTTATGAAATTTGGTAAGTCGAATTGATTGGCCAAAAATGAAACCCATAAATAATCCCAACATCGTAACTTTACAAACACAAAAGTTACGGCATTTCCGATCAATCAGTTATATGACAGCTATAGGATATAGTCGGCCAATCCCGGCCGTTCCGACATATATACTGCGTGCAAAGGAAAGAAGGGTGTGTGCAAAGTTTCAATTCGATAGCTTTAAAACTGAGAGACTAGTTTGCGTAGAAACAGACAGACGGACATGGCTATATCAACTCAGGAGGTGATCCTGATCAAGAATATATATACTTTATAGGGTCGGACATGTCTCCTTCACTGCGTTGCACACTTTTGACCAAAATTATAATACCCTCTGCAAGGGTATAAAAATGAATCGACGACAGATTCTAAATGGAAAATAATATTATATAGTCCGCCGATTCTTATGAAATTTGGTAAGTCGAATTGATTGGCCAAAAATGAAACCCATAAATAATCCCAACATCGTAACTTTACAAACACAAAAGTTACGGCATTTCCGATCAATCAGTTATATGACAGCTATAGGATATAGTCGGCCAATCCCGGCCGTTCCGACATATATACTGCGTGCAAAGGAAAGAAGGGTGTGTGCAAAGTTTCAATTCGATAGCTTTAAAACTGAGAGACTAGTTTGCGTAGAAACAGACAGACGGACATGGCTATATCAACTCAGGAGGTGATCCTGATCAAGAATATATATACTTTATAGGGTCGGAGATGTCTCCTTCACTGCGTTGCACACTTTTGACCAAAATTATAATACCCTCTGCAAGGGTATAAAAATGAATCGACGACAGATTCTAAATGGAAAATAATATTATATAGTCCGCCGATTCTTATGAAATTTGGTAAGTCGAATTGATTGGCCAAAAATAACACCCATAAATAATCCCAACATCGTAACTTTACAAACACAAAAGTTACGGCATTTCCGGTCAATCAGTTATATGGCAGCTATAGGATATAGTCCGCCGATTCTTATGAAATTTGGTAGGTCGGATTGATTGCCCAAATATAACACCCATAGAAAATCCCAACTTCCTAACTTTACAAACACCAAAGTTATGGCATTTCCGATCTATCAGTTATATGGCAGCTATAGGATATAGTCGGCCGATCCTTATGAAATTTGGTAGGTAGGATTGATTAGCCAAATATAAAACCCATAGAAAATCCCAACTTTCTAACTTTACAAACACCAAAGTTATGGCATTTCCGATCAATCAGTTATATGACAGCTATCCCTAAAGATTATAAATTGAAAGACCGATTTTTAAGGGGATACGGCCACAGCCCAAACCGTAAGAGCAAGAGCAGCCAAATTTTTTCACAGTATTCCATTGGGGGCGTAGGCGCCCACTAAGATCCGATATGTCCCCCCAGTGGCCCCAAACAGCTCCAACATCCATTATTCTGAGCAAAAAAAAGTTGATGTATTTAAGCTTAACTTCTAAACTGGTTGGAATTTCGATATTTTGTTTTTTCCGAATTTTAGGTTTTGAAAAGGCCTAATTAGAAATCTAAAAGAAATTTTGATATCCCCCATAATTTGGGGGCTACATTTAAAATTAACTTTTCGATTTAAAAAATCTAAACCGCTGCTCCGATCAAGATGATTTTTCGCTCAATAGTTATTCTATGGCCCAAATGCTTAAGTTTAATTTTTCAAGTTTTTAACATTTTTTAAAGTATTTTTAACGAATTTATTTAGATTTTCTAAGTCATTGCGTTGTATTTTGCGGGAGCCTGTCGAGAGAACGAAACCCAGAAGCCAAGAGAGCGACGGCCGAGAGAGCAACAGCCAAGAAAACTGATGAGGGGGAGGGGTAGTGCTGTAGAGAAAGGGGAGGGGAAAGAGGCAATTTAAGTTAAATTTGTTTTGGATTTTAAAAACTTAAACTGCTGCTCCGATCAATAGGATTTTCGATCAATAGTCAGTCCTGTGGATCAAATGCTTAGGTTTTATTTTTCATTTTGTAGCAGAAGTAAGAGCCTTATTTAATTTCCACCATGGAAGAAAATAGAAAATTACTACAAATTCTGTAAGCAAAGCCAAAATGTTTGCAAGTTAAATATTAATCTTAAGATTCGAACTTTTGACCAAATACGTATGTACATATGTATATTTGGATATGTTTTGATTTGCTTATATGTACAATACATGTACATACATACAATGTGTGTGTATGTTTCTATTCGAAAGTAGATAATGTGCTTAAATACAAATAAAATGATTTATTATACCCGTTTATCGATCAAATGTGGAATCTGAAAATAATACGTTACTTTGCTGTTTTTGTATTGGATGCCAATCTTTTACTGTGTGTACAAAGGTTTTCGTTTCATTCAAAACAAGAAATTTGAAAACAACAAATTCCAATTTACAAACAAGTATACATATTTGTGCGCAAATAAAAATTGCATTGATAACATTGTAACTGATAAAAAGTATACTAGCTCACGACTTTTACTTGGATCACTTTCATTTATTATATAGCTCTGCCAGTATCCTTCTGATTCTCTCTCTTGAAGGATCTTCTACAAAGGTTGTTAACACAAAGGTTTTCAAAAAAAGGGGCAAATAAGAAATAAGAAAGTCCTGACAACCCTAACTCCAAACTAATATTAAGTCGTAGTACACAATACAAAAAAGCGTTGGGGCTGAGATGGGTGAAATATTTTTTTGATGCACCTGGAGGGACAGGTAAAACCTTCTTGACAAACTTATTGTTGGCAAAAGTTCGAAGCTAAAAAAAAATAGCCCTAGCTGTAGCATCTTCCGGTATAGCTGCTACCCTGCTCAATGGAGGTCGAACTGCTCATTCTACATTTAAACTTCCTTTGGATTTAGTTAATTTAGAAGCACCTCATTGCTCTATTTCAAAGCAATGTAATATGGCTGCGGTGTTTAAAGATTGTAAGTTAATTGTTTGGGATGAGTGCACAATGTCACATAAAGGTGGGCTTGAAGCCATAAATAGAACCCTGCAAGATATTAATGAGATACTATGTTGATGGGTGGTATTACAGTCCTGCTAGCTGGAGACTTTCGCCAAACCCTTCCTGTTGTGCCAAGAGGTACAAGAGCTGACGAAATAAAGGCCTGTTTAAAATCTTCATTTTTATGGCCACAGATAAACAAACTAGCGCTCACGAAAAATATGCGAGTGCACTTAAAAGGAGACAGTTCTGCAGGAATTTTTGCCGAAACTCTTTTAAAAATTGGGAATGGCGTCCATCCAACAGCTGATGGAAAAATAGTTATAACATCACGCTTAGGAAATGTAGTCAAAAACGTTCAAGACCTTACATCCAAAATATTTCCAACATATCATGTAAAAGCTTAGATTGGCTATCTGAGCGCGCCATTTTGATAACGAAAAATGAAAGAGCAACCACTATTAATAATTTATTGCAAAACTCATTTGATGGTTTAGAAGTCTCCTATAAATCGGTCGACTCTGTTCCTGATGCCGATAATGCTGTTCATTACCCTGTTGAATTTTTAAATTCCTTGAATCCTCCAGGAATTCCTCAGCATAATCTGTCTCTTAGGATTGGAGCACCCGTAATGTTATTGCGAAATTTAAGTCCCCCAAAGTTATGCAATGGGACACGATTGCAGATAAAAGGTCTTCATAAGAATGTAATCGAAGCAACAGTATTTACGGGGTGCGCGAAGGGGGAAACAGTGTTTATACCCAGGATCCCATTAATACCATCCAGTCTGCCGTTTCAGTTTAAAAGGCTACAATTCCCTCTAAAAGTTTGCTTTGCAATAACTATAAATAAATCGCAGGGGCAGAGTTTGAAGCTGGCTGGACTAGATCTTAGAGAAGATTGCTTCTCTCACGGACAATATTATGTCGCATGCTCTAGAGTTAGCTCTGCCAGTAGCCTTATTATTCTCGCTCCTGAAGGATCTTCTAAAAATTTTGTTTACACAGAGGTTTTAAAGTAATCATATTAATTAACATTATTAAACCTAGAAAGTTTCAGTGGAATAGGTCTAATTGGAGATACCAAATTAAAAAAAACGAGCCAATTTCTCTACCTCAGGGGTGGTGTGGAATTGGGAAAGTCTTGACAACCGTACTCAAAACTAATTTTAAGCGAACGAAGTCGCGCCGGGTACAGCTAGTAGGATATAGTCGGCCAATCCCGGCCGTTCCGACATATATACTGCGTGCAAAGGAAAGAAGGGTGTGTGCAAAGTTTCAATTCGATAGCTTTAAAACTGAGAGACTAGTTTGCGTAGAAACGGACAGACGGACATGGCTATATCAACTCAGGAGGTGATCCTGATCAAGAATATATATACTTTATAGGGTCGGAGATGTCTCCTTCACTGCGTTGCACACTTTTGACCAAAATTATAATACCCTCTGCAAGGGTATAAAAATGAATCGACGACAGATTCTAAATGGAAAATAATATTATATAGTCCGCCGATTCTTATGAAATTTGGTAAGTCGAATTGATTGGCCAAAAATAAAACCCATAAATAATCCCAACATCGTAACTTTACAAACACAAAAGTTACGGCATTTCCGGTCAATCAGTTATATGGCAGCTATAGGATATAGTCCGCCGATATATGTACAATACATGTACATACATACAATGTGTGTGTATGTTTCTATTCGAAAGTAGATAATGTGCTTAAATACAAATAAAATGATTTATTATACCCGTTTATCGATCAAATGTGGAATCTGAAAATAATACGTTACTTTGCTGTTTTTGTATTGGATGCCAATCTTTTACTGTGTGTACAAAGGTTTTCGTTTCATTCAAAACAAGAAATTTGAAAACAACAAATTCCAATTTACAAACAAGTATACATATTTGTGCGCAAATAAAAATTGCATTGATAACATTGTAACTGATAAAAAGTATACTAGCTCACGACTTTTACTTGGATCACTTTCATCCCTAAAGATTATAAAATGAAAGACCGATTTTTAAGGGGATACGGCCACAGCCCAAACCGTAAGAGCAAGAGCAGCCAAATTTTTTCACAGTATTCAGTATTAGTGGGCGTAGGCGCCCACTAAGATCCGATATGTCCCCCCAGTGGCCCCAAACAGCTCCAACATCCATTATTCTGAGCAAAAAAAAGTTGATGTATTTAAGCTTAACTTCTAAACTGGTTGGAATTTCGATATTTGGTTTTTTCCGAATTTTAGGTTTTGAAAAGGCCTAATTAGAAATCTAAAAGAAATTTTGATATCCCCCATAATTTGGGGGCTACATTTAAAATTAACTTTTCGATTTAAAAAATCTAAACCGCTGCTCCGATCAAGATGATTTTTCGCTCAACAGTTATTCTATGGCCCAAATGCTTAAGTTTAATTTTTCAAGTTTTTAACATTTTTTAAGTATTTTTAACGAATTTATTTAGATTTTCTAAGTCATTGCGTTGTATTTTGCGGGAGCCTGTCGAGAGAACGAAACCCAGAAGCCAAGAGAGCGACGGCCGAGAGAGCAACAGCCAAGAAAACTGATGAGGGGGAGGGGTAGTGCTGTAGGGAAAGGGGAGGGGAAAGAGGCAATTTAAGTTAAATTTGTTTTGGATTTTAAAAACTTAAACTGCTGCTCCGATCAATAGGATTTTCGATCAATAGTCAGTCCTGTGGATCAAATGCTTAAATCGTAACTTTACAAACACAAAAGTTACGGCATTTCCGATCAATCAGTTATATGACAGCTATAGGATATAGTCGGCCAATCCCGGCCGTTCCGACATATATACTGCGTGCAAAGGAAAGAAGGGTGTGTGCAAAGTTTCAATTCGATAGCTTTAAAACTGAGAGACTAGTTTGCGTAGAAACAGACAGACGGACATGGCTATATCAACTCAGGAGGTGATCCTGATCAAGAATATATATACTTTATAGGGTCGGAGATGTCTCCTTCACTGCGTTGCACACTTTTGACCAAAATTATAATACCCTCTGCAAGGGTATAAAAATGAATCGACGACAGATTCTAAATGGAAAATAATATTATATAGTCCGCCGATTCTTATGAAATTTGGTAAGTCGAATTGATTGCCCAAATATAACACCCATAGAAAATCCCAACTTCCTAACTTTACAAACACCAAAGTTATGGCATTTGCGATCTATCAGTTATATGGCAGCTATAGGATATAGTCGGCCGATCCTTATAAAATTTGGTAGGTAGGATTGATTAGCCAAATATAAAACCCATAGAAAATCCCAACTTTCTAACTTTACAAACACCAAAGTTATGGCATTTCCGATCAATCAGTTATATGACAGCTATAGGATATAGTCGGCCAATCCCGGCCGTTCCGACATATATACTGCGTGCAAAGGAAAGAAGGGTGTGTGCAAAGTTTCAATTCGATAGCTTTAAAACTGAGAGACTAGTTTGCGTAGAAACAGACAGACGGACATGGCTATATCAACTCAGGAGGTGATCCTGATCAAGAATATATATACTTTATAGGGTCGGAGATGTCTCCTTCACTGCGTTGCACACTTTTGACCAAAATTATAATACCCTCTGCAAGGGTATAAAAATGAATCGACGACAGATTCTAAATGGAAAATAATATTATATAGTCCGCCGATTCTTATGAAATTTGGTAAGTCGAATTGATTGGCCAAAAATAAAACCCATAAATAATCCCAACATCGTAACTTTACAAACACAAAAGTTACTGCATTTCC